>NC_091485.1:14298286-14942300 GCF_947461875.1 Haliaeetus albicilla
AAAGAGTTCACTGATGTTATTGCAAGAGCTACCTTAGTTATTTATCAACAATCTTAGGAATCTAGAGAGGTCCCGGTCAACTGGAAGCTGGCAAGTGTTATTCCAGTTTTCAAGAAGGGCAAGAAAGAAGACCCTACTAATTATAGGCCTGACAATCCCACTTTGATGCTTCGTAAATTTATGGAGAAGATTATTCCAGGAGTTATTGAAAACCACTTGAAAGACAATGCAGTGATTGGTCAAAGCCAGCATGGGTTCATGAAGGGAAAGTCATGCCTTATTAATATCCTTTTATGACAAGGTTACCTGCCTAGTGAATGAAGGGAAGGCAGTGGACATGTGGGTTTTTTTTTTATTTTAGCAAAGCTTTTGATACTGTCTCTCACAGTATCCTTCTGGAAAAAATATCTAGCATATAGCTAAACTTGCACATAATATGATAAATGAACAATTGGCTGAAGGGTTGGGCTCAAAGTGTTGCAGTAATCAGGGTAACATCTGGCTGCTGGCCAGTCACCAGTGGATTTCCCCAGAGCTCAATTTGAGAGCCAGTTCTCTTCAATGTTTTTGTTAATGACCTGGACACAGGAGTTAGGTCACACTAAGTAAGTTTGCTGAAGATATTAAATTAGGAGGAGTCATTGATTCCCTTGAGAGTAGAGAGGCCTTACAAAGAGATCTTGATAGATTAGAGTGCTGGGTAATCGCCAATCATATGAAATTTAACAAGAACAAATGCTGGATTCTGCACCTGGGACAGTGTTAGCCTTGATGGCTGGATGTATGAATAGACTGGGGGACAAGAAGCTGGAGTGCAGCCCTGAAGAAAGGGATCCATGGATTTTGGTTGATGGTAAGCTCAATATAAACCAACAATATGCCCTGGCAGCCAAAAGGGCCAACTGTTTCCTGGGGTGCATTAAGCACAGTATAGCTAACCAGTCAAAAGAAGTGATTGTCCCACTATACCTCAGCACTGGTGCTGCCTCACCTCAAGTTCTGGATTCTCCAGCACCCTTGTCATCTTTAAGGCCCTTCACTGGACTTGCTCCAGTATGTCCATGTCTCTTTTGTACTGGAGAGTCCAGAACTGGACACAGCACTGTAGCCATGGCCTCACCAGAGTCTGATTAAGAAGTAAAGCTGAAGGACAATGAACAAATGACATAAACACCTGTCCTATGTGAGCTCAGTTTTGTTCCCACCTTGTGACATTTATCCATTAAATTGCCTGTGAGAGAATACCATCGACCTCTGACAGTCATCTTGAAATAGCTGCAAAAGAAAGTACATGAACTAGCATCTGTCTTTTGGGGAAATTAATATGTAAACTTAATCCATACTGCTCTGCTTTGAGCTGTATCAGTGGTTCATGGAGTATTGGTGTGCTAAGAAAAGAAACATGGCTAAGGGAAAAGCAGGGTCATTGTTTCCCTGACTCATTATATTAATCAGTCTGGCTTATAGAAAGACAGAACTGTAAGCTATCAGAGAGAGAAGATCTTTAAGAAAGTCATAGTGGCAAAAGCTTGATTCTATTTTGAAGATGTTATCCAACAGTGGTTGCCATTCTCTGATTGTCTTTTGTGTTTTCTTCCCATCCCTTTTGTTTTCAGCACAGGACTGCAGGCTGTCTTGCAATTGAATATTCGTTGATACACATTTTTACCCATCAGCAATACAGATTTTAAAATCAGTGTTAACTGTCAATTTTGTTGATGATGCACAAGGCAGAATAGAGCACAGCTTGTGGTTTTACAGCTTTTTGTCAGCAGTATTGACAGCATTAAAACCCTGAAGCAGAACCTACACAGGAAGCAGATATGTGCACTAACAAGATGCTATTTTTAGAGTTTCTTTTCTAGCTCATAGCTTTTTACTGGCCATATTTTAATTGGTCCGTTGCCAACATAAAAAATATAATGGTTTACAGCTGTAATCAAACAACATTTGGGAATTATCTGACCCAGTAATATAATTCCCCTTCTGTCTCAATACAAGTAAACCTAATTAAATATACTCCAGTCTTCTCCCAATAACAGACATGTTTCAGCTTTGACCAGTCCATAGGCTTTACATTAAGCACAGGCTTTTGATTATACAGCAAAAAAAGTAATGAGAAAGAGAAGGGGGTAAGCTTCCATTTTAATGAATTTGAAATGTTCTTATTTTTTCTCAAGTTATATTGAAAAAAGTGTAGTTATAGAAGAAAAAAAACCCACCTCTTGAACAGATACTTTTTTCTCTCATAAAATAGTAACTGCAACTTTCTTAACTTTTAACAAAAACACTTGCTGGGATAATATCGTGAAATTTTCATTACTGGCAATAGCAAATTTTAAGAAAGAATAGTGATGGTATTAGTTTTCACATACTTAATAACTAAATAGCAAAGCTTTCGTACAAAGCTCTTTTGTGAATCATTAACAAATCTAATTCCTAGAAATTTCACTTAATTGCTTAAAGCTATTAAGCATTTGATCATACCTTGTTTAGCCAACATGAGAATCCATATTTTATCATCATGTCTATAACCCTGCTTTTCTCAAAGAGAAAGAATACAACAGTAAGAATAGTGTTGCATGTTTTCACATCGTAGTTCTAGGATTGTTTATGTGGGCATGATGTGTTCTAAGATTTTTTATTCAGCACCTGTGAGGCCACACCAGGAGTGCTATGTCCAGTTGTGAGCTCTTCAGTACAAAAGAGGCATGGACATAGTGGAGAGAGTCCAATGAAGGGCCAAGAAGATGGTTAAGGCCATCTCTTCCATGAGGAAAGGCTGAGACAGCTGGGACTGTTTAGCCCGGAGAAGAGAAGGCACAGGGGCAGAATCTCATGAGTGTTTGTAAATACGTGAAAGGGAGGGTATGAAGAGGACAGAGACAGGCTCTTTTCAGTGGTGCCCCATGACAGGACCAGAGGCAATGGGCACAAGCTGAAATATAGAAGATTCCCTCTGAACATCAGGAAACACTGCTTTATCATGAGGGTGACTGAACACTGGCACAAGTTGCCCAGAGAGGTTGTGGAGTCTCCATCCTTGGAGATAATCAAAAGCACCTGGTTGTGGTCCTGGGAAACTGGCTCTAGGTGACTCTGAACAGAGGGGCTGGACAAGATGAAGTCCAGAGGTCTCTTCCTTTGGAGGTCCTTCCTCAACCATTCTGCGATTCTGAAGTTATCATCAAAGTTTCCTAATATCTTCCATTATAATTTCAACTTTTCTTCAAACTTCAAGCATCAAGTGAAATTTTCCCTGTTGGGATATCTGCTTCTGAGAAATGACACTATGATTAAAATAAAAATTAAATAAAATAATAAAAAAGAACAAAGATCAGAATCTTAGCAAAAAAGGTTAAAGGAAAATGTATTGGTTTGCAGGAAGGGCGAGAAGGAGAGGGCAAGAAGGAGAGAGGGAGAGAAAGAGGGAGAGAGGGAGAGAAAGAGGGAGAAAGGGAGAGAGAGGAGAAGGGATGGAGTAAGGAAGGACACAATAATAATATGAAATCAGACAGAAGAAAAAAAACCTTTTGCTCAGATTTGTTCAACCACAGCCCCAAAGACCAAGAAGTCAGTAGCCTGATGGAAGCCCCAAGGGTTACATGGATGGCACAGAGCAGAATGTCACCCTGCTTGATTTGTTAGGCACACAGATGGTGGCTGTTGAGAGCACACTCTAGAACAACTTGTGCAGTACAGTAGCAAGGCAAGCCACTAATCATATATGGCTCACTTAATCAATCATTCACCTACGAAAGAACAGATGGCACAATTCAGAAAGAGTCAATTACAAGTGTACAAAAGGGCTCATCGGTATTTCTGCCTTATCCTTGCAATCTATAAAATAGACTTGTCTGTTTTATGGATTGGCTAGCTGTTCACTGTCATATTGAATTCACTGTCATGCTTATGTCTTCAGAAGGATAATTTAAAATGAATGTATCACTAATAAATTCATTATCCATAAGCTCAGATAAGAATGAGAGTCAATAATAAACAAAGCCAAGCTAAACTAAAGAAACTTTGGGAGTCCCTGGAAGAAATTAGTAGAGTGATCAGTTCCAACAGTTCTTACAGTGATAGCACAAAGATGGGTGATGGCCTTAACTTGATGTTATTGCCAGAGAGACTGCAAGGACTGTAGCTCATTGTATGAAGTAGTCCCTCAAAGCCCTAACGTAAAATAAGGAGACTCTGGAATTTGATTTGGAGCCTTAGTCCTAGAGCACTCTCATGAAAGTCATTCAGGCTCCTAAAACTCTGATTCCAGACATGTCCAGAATCAATTCTGTTTCACAGAGTATCCTATTACCTGTCTTTCTCTCATTATCATTGGGCTTCACATATTGACTGTAGGTGTTGGTCAAGTGGCTGTTCCATAAGTAAAGTGTCAGATGTAGTATTGTACAAAATGTGATGGCAAGAAATGTTTGCCTTTAGTGTGATGAAGTGGTTGCCACTTCCCGATGAAGGACATTTTACAGGAAATAAACATTGGTTGAAACTTCTGAAATGGACAGAGATCCTATCAACCATAAATAACAGAAAACTCAAAATTAATTATGAAATCATGTTGATTCTTGTTCCTTATCTTTATCTGGGAGGAGGAAACCAGGAATAAGTTATCTTCCAAGCATTAATGAGGTTTCGCCATGCAAAATGAAAGAACAATCTTAGATTTCTTTGGCAGAGGCACTGAATCTGGACATCCCACATCTTACTGTTCTGTTCTATTGACCTATGAGGGAATATCAGTGGCTCCATCTACAAGGTAGATCAAGCCTTTGTGTTTAGGAAGAAATGTCCTAAGAACTTCAGGGGAGCATATGTGGCTGTGGATCCTGCCTGGATGTCATGCTATCACTAAACAAAGAAGGTAAAATCTGCCACAGATGGTGCGAATAAATTTAACCAACCTCACTGCCTCATCTTGAATAGTGGCACAATAGCAAAATTTAGTGGGTTTTGGGGTTTTGTTTGGTTTGGTTTGGTTTGCTTTGCTTTGCTTTGTTTTTGTGTTTTTGTTTTTTAAAAGCAGAGGCAAGTAAGTTGTCATGCTTCCCTTAGACTCAGTGACACATGAGGTACTTTCAGTCCTGTGCTCCTATTAAGTCAACACAAGTCTTTCTCTGGACTTCAATGTATAATAGCCTGAAATCTTTACAAGCGAGGTGGAAGGGGAGATTGAAACTTGAGTGTTATATAGTGTAATCCTTCTTCAGCCCGTCTTATAACAATTGCTCACAACCCTATTGCACTCATTTCAGAAAAATGACTTGCAAGGGAATACATCTAAAACCTGTGTCAAGGAGAACATAGGTATCATATGGTTTGTAAGTGGTTCATTTTTCAATGTATCTGCTCTGATAAGAAGTGTTGATTCAATATCACTGGAACCTGAGTGTACCAGTATTTGGGAGCCTAGCTATTCCAAATGCTATATGGAGACTACTAAACTATGCCCTCCAGCTGTATATATTAAGGCTAAAAGAGAGACAGAATATGTTAATACAGTTTTTAAATCCATAAATTGAAATGTATTTTCTTGATTAATTAGTATTTTCCTCCAAACAATGACTTCTATTTTGGAGATGGAAAAAGAAAGGTTAGAGTACTAAAGATGTTAACATTAACCTTGTAATGAAGTTACTTCAGCTGTCAATTTACAGTTTGCTAAGGTATCATTTGGTAGGTCGCAACTGTATGTCTGAAAATAATTTTTTCCAGAACTTAATATTGCTGGCAATAAGATACGTAGTTTTTCACCCACAATCTTCCTGACACACCGAAGATAAGAAATATTAAAAAATATCAGAAATAATAATATCAAGGATTTTCAGAAAAAAATTCAAGTTCTTGAAATTGTAGTAATCACCACAGTCATCAGAGTAAGTGGTAACTTTTTTGGTAAATTGTTATTTCATGAAAAACCAGTATGAGCTTACAGCATTATTACTTCTGATTAATTATCCAGTGAGGTAAAATTTTGTTTGTAAAAATAACTCATTTTGCAACACGTTGCTATTTCATGCAGCTCATTCACCTTAATGATCAATGCTTTTAGTGCTAGTAAAACTTGTGTAGTTAAAAAAACCCACCCAATACTGTTTGCATATCTCTGAGTGTATTTTAGCTACTTACAAATGAAAATGGAGAATGGATTTCTGGACTCTTTTCCTTTCCCTTTTTTTTACACTTCATTCTTCTTCTTCTAGGTGTAAGTACTTTCAATTACAGATTTCTTCTAATTGCCTAATGGCATTTTGCAAATCACTCTCAAACAAAGCACATTTTTCATGGGCTTTATTCCCAACAAAATTACCAATAGTCCCTGGAGCAATTAATCAATAATATTATTTCCTTCTGCCACACCAGTTCTGCTCACTGGGGTCTCTGCCTGTGAAAACATATATGTTACTTTATTGTTCTAGTCCAAGATCTATACTGACTAGAGTAGAGTAAATGGGCAATCATCTTTGTAAGAGAGAAATAGATTTCTCATTGATTTTTAAAGACCTGAACCACAGCCTGACTACAATGTTGGAGTATGGCTTCTGGATTTAGGAAGACCAGTTTC
The DNA here is from genome assembly GCF_947461875.1 of Haliaeetus albicilla. Taxonomy (NCBI): domain Eukaryota; kingdom Metazoa; phylum Chordata; class Aves; order Accipitriformes; family Accipitridae; genus Haliaeetus; species Haliaeetus albicilla. The sequence goes on from NC_091485.1 coordinate 14,304,867, forward strand.
TGTTACAATGACTTCTCACCAAGAACTTCCTTGGCGCTTACTCTGAACTGGTTAGACTGAACAGCTATGGTCCTTCTAAATTGTTTTAATACTTTGTATTATATGAGTATGTATTACTGTCTTTATGTATGCTGCAGTAAAGTCAATCAAATACTTTGTTAAGGTATAAAAATTTAAAAAAGAAAGAAAAAAAGGAAAAAAAATCTTATCATAAAAATAAATCCATACAAGATTTATGCTGAAATAAGTTACTGATGGAATCCTGATTGCCTAACATTACATGCAGTTCAGGTTTTGCCTTACTGAAATTTAGTCACCTGGCTACTGATGTCCTCTTTCTTCTCCATAGAGACAAGCAAGACCCACAGAAGGCTTGTAGGGAGTTTATTCAATCTCGCTTAAGCTGAGTGTCTCTCTTTTCCATTAAGGATGTAAGAAATGTTAGGTCCTCTGTTTCCAGCTGTGCTACAATTTAAAACACATTTTAGAAGAATGCTCTGGCCATGTTGCCACTTTTCACCCCTCCTTCTCTAGGATGAGCATCTGTATAGGCAGGAATACAAGACTACTTTTCTAAACCATTTCAGAAGTGCACTTTAGCAATCATGCCATAGCTGCTAAATTCTTTTTCATTTCACATCTCCCTCTCTCCTCCTGTATCCTCTTCCCCCTCCTTTCATCTGCCCACCACAATTCTGAGATCAATTCAATTCATGGCACACACTTTGATACAGTCATGAAATGTATTGTATTTCTATCTTGTATCACTTCTCATACTAAATTTGAGTACACAGCCTGGAAAACCTGGAAAATCAGCAGGCTGGATTAACCATCTGGGATGTGCATAGTATTAGGCACATAAGTACAGGCAAGGTTTGGGCAGACTGGATCTTACCCTCTAAGAAAGCTCATGAAGACATATACATTTGCTATAGGAAGCTATGTGGGAAAGATGCAGTGCATCATTCTGTTTCTTTATGGTAACTATTAATCACTGTCATTTCTATATGAGATAAAAGACAACCTATTTAGTTCATACTTACACAATCCTTTCCTGGCTCCAAAGTATTATGTTAATGCACTTTAGCAATCATACTGTAACTCCTAAGTGCCTTTTCAAGTCACACCTTTCTAATTTCTTTTCATCTACCTTGCACAATATGAAGATCAGTTCAACTCCTGGCACACCCCTCTTATAAGGCTGCAGAAAGTATCACATCTCTATCATGTATTACATTTTCTATTAAACCTGTACACATTTTAAAATTTACAGCACACATTTTAAAAACATATATGAATGTTTATACATGTTCTTTTTATGAAATGTTTTACTTCACATATAAGATATTGTGATATCTTAATCAAACTTTTTATAGATACTTTTTTTTTTTTAAGTGTAGCCAATAATTCCCTGTTTTATAGTCTCTCTGGTCCTTATTTTATCTTACAACTGGATGACTGAGGGGAGTTTCTGTTGTACTAATCCAGACTTTATGCATTAGTTATCAAGCTGCCCTGAAGTAGAGGACCCAAGTTTCCTAGGCTGTTTCCTGTTGTCCAGCACCCTGGGCTTTACAGGGTCCTTTATGCAGATATTTTCTACATAATTTCGGTCTTAAAGTTAAGCAGATGACTTAAATACATATTTAACAAAATAAAAAAGTGACATTATCTCTATTTGATTCAATACTTCTTTTGTATATGTAGGTATATTTGCTCAGAATACCATTTTCTCTGTTAGTTCTGCTCTTTTCTGAATAATTTTTTTCGGTATTTCCTCGGGCTCTACAGGTAGAGCAACAATATCTACCACCCAATAGATGTAGCATCAGCACTTGACAAAACTGTTAATCATAAGAAATCCTCTCTATGTGAAGATTTTTCTCTCTAGGATGAATTAAGAATGGATTATATATTTTGATGTTGTTAAATCTATTATCTATTCCTACTAATGTGTATCCAGAAGGACACGAACATTATTCCTGCTGCAGATCATAATAGCAGACACCTTCGCATGTTTAATACTGGTAGACAATACATGCTTCTTGCTTAGAGGCTGTTTAGGTGAGGGGAAAAAGTATTAACATTAAGATAATTTGTGTTTTCTTTTCACTAGCTATTAAGTAGTGATTTTTTTTCAGCATTTCTGTAGCATAGTCACGATAGTCAGTAGCATATTCTTATAGATCATGTGAGGTTTTAATTTACAGTTTTTGAGAGGGATGGTATAAATCTCTGCTTTTCGAGTCATGTTTCAGTAAGCATATTTATAAGGAGGTAAACCTTTGATTTCTTTAATATCATGCATAAAACAAAGTTTAAAATGAGCATGATTTTACCTAGAAATACACCTTAATAAAGAAGACTACTGAAATTCTAATCCATTTGAGATTTAATCAAATAACACACATTATATAGTTATACATCACGTAGAAGCCACAATCCTGTCATTATCTTTAATTGTTTTCTTCAGGCTTTAAGAATTGATTTAAAAATAATTCTCTGAACTGCAGGGGTTGGGATGTTTACTTCTACATGAATTTTTTTCTGAACAGTTACATTAGTTGAAAAATATTTATGTTTTTTTCACTGAGAACATTGCTTATTAGCATCACTTAAGAAATCATGGATTTTGAAAACCTGTTAACTGATAGTCAATCCATGCTTACAAACGTAGCTGTCCCTCAAGATATCCAACTTTCACTTATGTTCTCGGTTCAAGTGAAATATATACCAAAGGTTGCCTTTCTAACCACTGAATTAATCTGTAACCATAGAAACAGCTGAACTGACCGCTAACTGGGGTATTCATCCTGATAGAGAGCTCACCAATTCTGCAGGGGCCTGGCTGTTTGAGCTTCGGTGTTTCATGTCCACGGGAAATGTGACCGACTCTCAATGTTTTTTAAGGACAAGGGGAAAGTGGATGTATGTATCACCGTGCGTTCTCACTATGATACCCTTCTCCAGTCACTGAGTTAGATAAGGTTTCCTGTCTTTTCACCTTTCCTCAGTTGTTCATAAAAAACAACGATGCAAGTTTTGATTATGAGAATTTATAACGTGAGTTATATTCAGGACTACTTAAGGTTGGGGTCAAAACTGAAAATGAGTACTTATTAAAGAGTTTCTATGAAAAGAAACATTTTTCTCTTCACATTCTACCAAGCTTCTACTGAGGATTTCTTAAGGTGATATGTTTAAAATCTGAAAATCTATCTGTGTTCTCCCATTTCAATGAGAACTGAGGCTTGATGGCTCAGAAATGCTGAAATTTATGGATCAAAGCTCTACATTACTGGCTGCTGATACTCAGGTTTCTTCCTTTTTGAAAAAAATGATATCAAGGTTTTTATTTTTATTTTTTTTTTAAGCTAGAACTGTCCATCTATTTAGGGGACACACTTCTTAAGAAGATTTATTTGTTGGTTTATTTGCTTCTTTTGCCTAATGCAGATGCTTAAGTTCTAGAGGTGTGCTGGCTTTTGGATGCAGACTTGTTGCTATTACCTAAGTCTTCTAGATACAGAATATCAGGTTATACTCTTTCAGACTGAACTTCAGAACAATTCACTTCTAAATGTTACCCCATTTAGTGAGAGTTAGGCAGTCCCCAAGTTTATAAAACTATCTTTGAACTTCCATTCGACTCAGAAAGTCAAAGAGTGCAAAAAAATGGAATAAAACCAATTTAATAAACAGCTGTGTTTCTGGCTTCATACTGGGTTATCAAAAAAGGGCTACAGCTTGTCATGTGGTTTTACCCAGGGTGTTTTATTTTTATAACAAGGTAAAAGTCATGCACCTGATTAAGAAGGAAAAGACAAAGAGTTCATTTGAGTGTGAAGCAAAGCTCAGGAAAAAACATTGTCATTTCATGTGGTTGCCAAAAAGGGTCATAAGGAACTGGTCCTCTGAAGCACGGACTTATGTATGTATATATGTGTGCATCTGTGCCTGTAGATGTGTATAAAATGCTAATTTCTTACAGTTAGAATTTAAAAAAAAAAACTTGTTTGCTAAACAGGCAGGTTCAACAGGGCACAATTCAAGTATCCTAAGCTGGCTGTAGTATGGAGGAAACTAACATCTAGTTGTTCTCTGTGTATGTGTTTTTGAAGGTGGGTACTTTTACAAATTCTGCTGTTTTGGTGAGGAAGGAAAAAAGTGGTACTGAAAAACTGTGTTATTTCAAAAAGAAGTCCCCATAAATAGTTGAACACAAAATAAATGCCACAGATATTTGCCAATAAGCTTGTTTCTATCCTGAAATATTGAGATCCCGAGAATATCATAGTTACTACTATGAGATACAGCAGTTGTGAAAAACTTCATTCTTGACATGGACTTATAAAAAAATTGATTAGGAGGCATTTATTTTATCCATGTGGGAGGTATAAACTCTCACTGAATGGTGGACCATGATTTAAGATGAGTTTTTCAATATTAAAGAATAGTCTCTTCTAATATCAGAATGCATTCTTGAAACTTCTCACTCCCTTGAGTACTTTTCAAAGGGTTTTAATGAGCAACAGAGCATGAGACTGGTTTTCTAACTCTGATCTCTAATTTGATACTTCAGTTTTTCTTATTCTTGTGATATATTGATGCCAATTGATGCAGATCCTTTTCATACCTCTATGCCCGACTTTGAAGCACTGATCACCCTCATAGGCAGTCATAGGATTCAGGAATTCTAGATCTCTTTTCTTTGGTTTTCTGGGTTTTGGGTTGGTTTGGTTGGTTTGGTTGGTTTGTTTCTTAAGTAGAACCAAGTGAAAAATTCACCTGAAAAAATTGACCTAGAAAATATTTACTCAATGTTTTTATAACTGAAGTTATTAAACAAAGAAACAAACAAGCCTTTTTGTTTTTCATGTGGTTAAGAGTTCTACAGGGTACAGAAATATAGAGCACAAGGTCAAAATCTAAACTCAGTTCATCAATTTTATACTGTATGACTGCAGGTCATAAAATCAATCGGAAGACTGCTAAAGCTAAAGAGAGTAAAAAAGTAAAAGCAATAAAATACATAGAGATGGGGTTGTTGCATAGGTGCCTAACAACCATTTCACTCAAAGTAAACTTTGCTGGCTTATTGTGGTTGTTTGAACTTTCAGAATGGGAAGCGTGCAAAGAGCTCATTCTGGTGACAGAACAGAAATCCCATACAAGGGATCCACACAATTAATAAACAGGAGAGCAGGCTACTCAGCCTCCCATGTCAAAGAAAAATTCCTGATTATCCTAAGAACTTTGTCATTAAGGTGAAAAACTTTTAAGTTATAGGTCCTATGGTATGCATATTAAACAGGAAGAATAAAATTTCAGAATGGAGACTGAGGGTTAGTTCCAGGGTTACTTCCAATAACGAGTTTGTAAGAACAAAAGAGTAAACCCAAAGAGAGAGCAAAACTCTCTGTTAAATGTCATATGTAGGGTGAAATCCTTCAAGCTTCACAAAATCAGGCACGATCAAAAATTAGCCATCAGCCTCTCAGTTTGTCTAAGCCATTGGAATTTCCATGGAGGCACAGATAATCTATTGCATTTAAGGTCAGAGTTAAGGCCTCAGTGCTCCAGGAAAAGTAACCTGTTACCTGACCATCCCTTGATATGCACTTAACTTTACCAGTATTTCTCAGCAGGTCTGAAATATTCCATACTTAATTTCTGCTGATAAGCAGTATTTCGGAGCTGTGTGAATAAGTCTGAAATGTCTCTACTATTATATCTTCATAGATGCAATATGAATTATCTGCATTTTGCATCTTCTTTTCTTGCTAGTGCCCATGAGTATTTCAAAGTAGCTTATCTGTAGGAGTTCTCATTAAAAAAAGATACAAAAGTATTTTATAGCCTCTAGTTGTAGTGTCATACTTAATTTCTGTCTGAACACTTCTTCATTTGATTCATCAGTTAATGGGGAACATGCTCACATAAATATAGAATATTCATCACCATGTTTTTGTCTCTTTGCTCAAGAGGTAATCATAGTCTTTACCTTTACAGAACCATTTTGTTTTGGTTTTGTTTGGTTTGATTTGGTTTTATCATAGCATATCGTTACCATAATAGTGCACCATAGTTACTAACTTTTATTCAGACCATGTTTATGCAGGATGAGAATTTTTCCCTTTCTGCAGATATGAAACTGCAACAATGGAGAGTTACAGGATAGAAGTCTTCATTTTTCAATAGATTTGCTATCAGGAAATAAGGAATACAGATTGTCCCCCTGTATCTAGTACATCACTCAAAGAATGAAAGACTCATTAAAAATCTACAGCATCATCCACAAACTCTGTAACTGATATAGAGGCTACTTTACCAGAACAGAATTTAGTGGCTTTAACTCTGAAAATTCCTCATCTATTCTTAGGCGCATATCTTCCAGTCTGAAAAAAAAAAATTAGCTGGAGATTCTACAGGGAGCAATATCCCTTGCTTTACAATAATCCTCCTGCTTTGAGCACTTAATGAGACTTGGTTCCTCTAGGAAAAAATAGCATTGCTAGAACTTGCTAGAACTTGCTAGAACTTGTCTTGACTACTCTAGATACCATCTTTAAGACTTTTCTATGTGCAGCTCCTCCATCCTCTTTTGCCTGTGACTGTGTGGTTAAAGACTATGTAGGTTATGATGCCCTTTTTTCACTCAAGATCTTGACTTTACAGTATCAATAAAGTAATTTGTTAGAAATTATTCTTTCTTTTGCAGATTTTGGCAAAAAAAAAAAACCAAAAACCCAAAACCAAACATAGCATCATGTGATTTTTCAGTATTGTTGATACTTTTAATGCCTCAGCTACTTGATCTGATGGTATAAATAACTGCATTTTTGTAGGTAAAACTGTAGAAATTGAAGAAGCTACTGTCCGCACAGGTTAGTTCCTTCTACCTGCCAGGGTTTGTGTGTCTGCAGCTGAGTTGTATGTATCAGTTGTATGACATGATTTGAATTCATATCAATGTGAAGTCAATCACAGTACTTTTATCTGTTTTAATTGTACACAGAACCAGACATATGTAGCATTCAGTCATGGGGCAGTGACAAATGGCCATGGGACAGTAATTTCTGTAGTCCTTTCAAAACTATCACAAATATATGTTCTAATTTTTTGAATGAGAGGTGAATGACAAGGTATCTTTCAAAATGAGTTTTGCAGGCTATGCTTACAAAGCTTTTTCCAGGAAGTCGAGTTAATTCTGCCTGTGCTCCAGGCCAGTGGTCACCCATGCAGAAGTGTAAAAGTGTACACTGATAAATCTGGGCTTACGCTTCCCACCCCTCAGCACTGCTGCTGGGTCAGGCACATTGTCATACAGATAAATGGCTTCCAGGTGCTTCAAAGTATAAGCAGATTGATTTCAGTTCTTCTTGGAGAATGAACAAGACTCAGTTGCACCTGTCTGCAAAAATGAGTGTCTACTTGTAGATACCAATGCCGTCCTCTCATGTCCATTCCCTTCTGCTCTGGCTTCCTGTCCCTGTTCCAGTATAAACCCTACTCTCATCCTCTAACTCTTTCTCCATTCTCTGCATACACCTGGTCACTGTGCCAACTCCTTACCACTATCAATTTGTCTTTTATTACATCAATATTTCAATTGGAGCATGGCCAATGCAGGCAGAGGTCTTTTCTGAATTACGTTTCTCCAGCTCTGTGTTATTGTAGTTTGACACAATGTCTTCATCTGTGCCTGATTCTTCCCAGTCCCCATTTAATAAGTGTGGAGAGTAAAATATGCTCTGATTTCAGAGATCCTTGACAGATGCTGACACATGTATTAAGACTTATATACATAAGCAGATTACAACCAACTTCACTGATTGTCATGGTTTAACCACAACCAGCAACTAAGCATCACGCAGCTGCTCACTCACTCCCCTCCACCCAGTGGGATGGGGGAGAGAATCAGAAAAAAAAAGTAAAACTCATGGGTTGAGATAAGAACAGTTTAATAGAACAGAAAGGAAGAAAATAGTAGTGATAATAATAACAATAATGAAATTACAATAATAATAATAAAAGGATTGGAATATACAAGTGATGCACAATGCAATTGCTCACCACTTGTCAACTGATGTGCAGTAAGTTCCTGAGCAGCGATCCCCCCCCAGCCCCAACTCATCCCAGTTTTTATACTGGGCATGACGTCACATGGTAGGGAATACCCTGTTGGCCACTTTGGGTCAGGTGCCCTGGCTGTGTCCTGTGCCAACTTCTTGTGTCCCTCCAGCTTTCTCGCTGGCTGGGCATGAGAAGCTGAAAAATCCTTGACTTAGACTAAACACTACTGAGCAACAACTGAAAACATTAGTGTGTTATCAACATTCTTCTTATACTGAACTCAAAACATAACATTATGCCAGCTACTAGAATGAAAATTAACTCTATCATCTCAGCCAAAACCAGGACATTGATCCATCCAGGGATGCAAGGTAGTTTGATTTTGCTTAGGTCTCATTCCCTGCGAATGAGGCTGAACAACCCGTGGGGTAAATGGGAAGTGCTGTTGTTCGCCTGACACAGCGCGACTTGTGAAACTGCAGGAGCTGCAGTGCACATCTTAGCTCTGAGATCTCAGGCCCTCTACACAGACGACAAAAGTAGGGAGCAATTTAAGAAGTAAGACACAAGAGTATATCTGCACAGTACAAAGCCCTAAATCTGCTACATTTGAGATTGTCTTACTCTGACATCTTAAAAAGTCTTTTCATAATTACATCTAACATGTTCTAACATGAATACCTTCTTTGAATGTTTTATGATATTATCTGCTTGCAAGGTCTCTCAGGTAGTGTACTTGGTGTCAGCTGTAGGTTTAAATCTAAACAATAATGATAAATATTGCCCATTTCCAGTCTGCAAAACAATAAATGTCAGCTGCACTCTGACTGTAACTCAAGACAATTAAGACAAAAAATTGCTTTTTCTTTCCCCTGCTGCCAGAGCTGTAAACCCTTTGCCAAACTGCCTTTATAAGAATTTAACTTCCCTACTGATTAGTTTGACTCACATTAATTTAAAAAATATCTCCACTACAACTTACTTGGCTATAAAAATATCCCTTTTCCTAGCATGAAGCCATTGTGGTTGTTATTTTATTTTAGTTTGAAGCTTTTAAACATAAATAAATAAATAATGCTAAAATCCCAATAGAAATAATGATTCTACTTGATAATCTTCTCATCAAAATCTCCCTCTGGTATCTTAAGGTAGTTTTTAAGAGGAAGATTTTTTTCCTCCCCCAGACCTGTTTTATCTAGAAAACATATGCTTACAAAGGAAGAAAATGTTCCTTTTTACTGGGCCGAGCTACATTTTCTGTTTCATTTTTGGACTATATTAGTCCTTTCTGACCATATAGAAGAACATAAAATTTGTTTCCTGGCTGGTCATTTTTTTATCTGATATTTGAAATTAGTCATTAACAAATTCAAACAGTCAATGGAATAATGTTTTGTGTGCATCTTTGTATAAAACTAATAATCACTGGTTTGGAATAAAGAGAGGAAGGACATTGGAGAAAATTCAAACCATAACCCCTGATAAGGGAATACAGGACAGAGTCAGATGGTGTGAGAGAAAACAATTATTCAGCTTTGTCATTCAAAAGAGGTGGTAGAAGCACAGATGTGCAGAAATGACAGTTTCAGATTGGCATGCTGAAATCTTTGGAAATTGAGGAGGGAAATAAGCTAAAAGGAGTGGGTTAATTGTTTGGACTGTAGGCTCAGAGGTGGACTGGTGGCCTTGGCTGGACCTACACAGCCAAGCTGAAGGCAGGGGAGGGAAAAGGGCTGAATAAGTTGGGGAAAAAGTGGAGAGCTGCTTGCGTCACTGATTAATTCAGTAATGCACCATGTGATATTGTTCTGTACTGATATGATAAACTGGGCAATCTCTTCTTTATACTAATGACGATGTGGTTTTAGCACAGCTGTTCACATTTTTGTAGGACTATTTTGCTTCTTCTAGATATAATACAGTAATTGATTCAAGACCTTCTCTTTCCTCTTAAGAGACAATGCAATTTTTTTGTAATATCAAGCTAGGGTGTATCTAGGAATGAAGTACAACACATTTTACTGTCCTTTAAAGATAATTTGACTGGCTTCATTATCGTGCATTTACTACGTATCAAACCTGACTTGTAAATAGCAGTGTACTTCATCAACACCAGCAAAGCTTGCATAAATAACAAAGTTATGAGTCTAAAATGATAATTACCACAATCTAATGAATCACATAAATCATTTATAATGAAGGGAAATAAACAACGACTCAGAAATGAACACATTAATAACTTAGGGCATTTTTTTTTTCAAAAGCAATGAGTAGTTTAATTTATATGGTGTGTCCATAGACAGTACAACTGGAATTCTATCAGTGAAATAATTAGTAGTTAATCTAAAGGGATAAACATATCTAGTGGAGTCCAAATTGAAAAATGACTATTAAAATTATCATTAAACTGAGAACATGGCTATAAAATTATAGTAAATGACCAATATGCTTATAAAGCAAATTCAACATCTTGAAGAGATCATTTACCAAACATAACATCTCCCAGTCCCCTATCCCCCCCCCCAAAATAATTTAAAAAAAAAAAAAAAATTTCCAAAATGGGAAATGGAACCTATTTAAATAAAAATGTGCATGTTGACAAGAGAGAAGAAAAAAAAAAATAACTATCTCTTTGCCTACAGTTTCATTTAGGTATGCTGTGTGAGTATGACCTGGTTATGACTCCAGCTGATGGAGGTTTGGGGTCAGGACCATTATGTGGCATAATGATGGTGATTCAAAGCAACATCTCTCTTCCTCAGTGAGGTAAAGAGATGGTAACCAAACACCTACAACTACAGTAGTGATATTGAATAGCTGGTGCATTTCAAATATTCTTTTTTAATGTGTGTGGGAAACCGGTTTCAATGTATAGGAAAAGGTGACTGGATTTCCAAACCATTTATGGATATTCAGAAGGAAACACTAAAGTAGTAGAACATTTTTAACTTAAGTATCTTGAAAGATTATAACACTATACTAGAGTCTCTAAACAATGAATAGTATAGGATTGCTATATTCCATGCAATAATTTAGCAAATTATTCTAATTTATAGTGTGTGATGAAATTACTGTATATTTAGAACACTAAAAAAAATCTATCGTCTTTTGATTCCCTCTTGTTTATTAATATTTATGAATATTTATTATTAGATTTACTGTCTCCTTATCTATTTTAGCTATAAACCTTATCAACTTCCCATATTATTTTGGCTTAGTAACCATTAAATTATCAGATTTCTTGAAATTCTGCATGTTACCACTTACTTGAAATCATAAATGGATTCATCATATTCCAGTTCAAATTAGATGAGTGATCATAATGTGTAACTAAGTCAATCTGTTAGAAAAAACCATTCAGATATTATACATATATATGTTCCTGATGACTGGTGAAATGTCAAGGAGCTCTCTTCACTGAGTGAAATCACAGTTAGGCAGGTTAAGAAATTTCAGGGATCCTGAAGAGCATGAGCAAGCGCATCAATACTACTCTGACCTTTCTGTCACTTCAGTCTGGACTGCAGGGGATAAGTAAGAGATTGCAGGCAACACTCAGAAGCCTATAAAGTGTAGAGATCTGGAGTAACCGAGCAAATCCCGTAGAAAGCCACTACACTGACCCTAGTCCATTTGAAACAAGGCTGATTTTGTGAGCTTCCACTACAGTAATGACCACCTCCATTGTCTCTGCTTTCCAGCTTCAGCCACCCAGCCACCACCTGCCAGAATTCTCTTTTTCTCAGGAAAAAGCTAATCACTGCATATAGAATGTTGTTGGTGCTTTACTTTGCTTTTTCCTTGCCCAGGTCAGCTCTTTTGTCAGAAACAAGAATACCCTTAGATGTTATTTAAAGACAATATAAGAAGCATGCAAAGTATTGAATTGGTTTTGCTTTTTTTTTTTTTTTTTTTTTAATTGAGGGCATCTAGATGCTAGGTTCATGGTGTTAATATAAAATATAAAATAAAGGATGCTTTTCTTTTTCCTTTCTTTTCCCTCCAGCACTGGAGGAAACCCCTTTGTAATAAAAAGGAGCACAGAGATCTAGAATCTCAGCTTACAGGGTAACTGAGACTGTGTTTCAGCACCCAGTAAGTGTCAACTGATAAATTAAAATTAGCAGAGGAGAATAATTGACAATGTGTCCAAACAATGGGGCATTCCATTGTCTGTAAAATCCTTATGACTGCCAGATATCATTCAGGTTTGTACTTGATAACTCACAGAAAACACTGTTTTTTCTGTTCAGTAGGATAATATGAATTTGTAACTCTACAGTCACAATTGCCATCATTAAAAGTAATAATGATCTTTGAATTCCATGTAAGTTATTTTTTATATCAAGTAGGCTAATGAAAGCTGACTGTCATTTCTAATACACAGTATTTCTGATAATAAATGAAACTGTCTTGGTGAAAATGTAATTAAGATAAATACCTATCATGTAATCAGTTGTCTTGGTATAAAAACATTTCAAAAGAAAATGAACCTTTTTTCAAAAGACCTCAGAATGGCTTAACTGTGTACAGATAGGCTTTTTGTGAAGCTTCCATGGACAAAGCTTATTTTCACCCTGCTGAGCAAGTCATATTTTATTTTAATATTACCTCTACAGCTCATTCTAAAGGTCTGTCCTTATTTCTTCTCAAATAACTTCTTTTTGGAGAAATTAGTATAGCATCTAAATCCTGGGGCCTGACATCACATTTTTTTTTTAGTTCATTCTAATCATTCAGTTTGGTGGTCAGTGCGTGATGATTCTGTCATACTTTTTCTTGTGAAGTTCTATTACAGCATCCAATGGATGAAATGACCTAAAAATAAATTAATTCCTTAATTTGTGACATACCATTTAAAAATCTATATAAATTGTTCATTGCCAAAAAGGTTGGTATTTGATGTAGCCATCTAGCTGTCATGCCATTGTAAATATATCTTTATTGTTATATTAATCACTTTTAAAGGTTTCTGTGTTTTAAAGAACAGACATTAGTTTTGTACTATATGCTGTGGGGAGAGACAATGTCACAAAATAAACTCTTCATAGGAATAAGAGGTATGATGTTAGCTTATTTTTGCACTTTTGATGCCTTTAGAAATCACAGACATCTCACAGTTTCAGTTACGTGAGGACCAGATGGCTCTGCTTTGGGATAGTAAGAAACACAATCCCAAGACAGCATTCAGCAGATGTCGAGGCAGCAGCTCCAGCTGACCAGACAGGTTTGCTCTTCCTCCACTCCACACCCGGCCAAAGCCAGGAATGATGCAAGGACAAGGGAATAAGCCACAAGCAGTGAGCACAGAGAAAATTATTTAAAGACTTAAAGCAAACAAACAAAATCCAAACCTCAAATCCATCCTACTTGTCCTTTTCTCTTCTTTGGGGAGGAAAGGAAAGGAAAATGGCATAGGGAAAGAAGTAATTGGATTTTCTTTCTTAATCAGAGAGAAAAAAAATATTTTTTTCTGATGCAGGTGCTTATTTCCTGGTCACCTGCAGTAACTGAATTTGATAACTACGACTGTTTATTTAATTCAAAGTATATTGTCTATGTCCAAATAATATTCTGACTGAGTCTTCAGCAGCCCTAAATCAGCATAAGTCTGTTGAGCCAAATAGCATTTTAGGGTTTTAAATTATTTCGGGATCAGCTGACACCACTTATATTTAATTTCTAATTGGTGGTTGTTATATAATCAATGAAAAAAAGACAGATTGCACTTTAATTTCTGTGACTGACATTATAAAAGAAATCAGAACCTAAATAACATAACAGCTGGAATACTGTAGAGGCATTAAAGAAAGGGGGGCGGGTGGGATTTTGCAGTTAAAACAAGACTAAAACCCAAGATACTTGGTTTTACTCACAATCTTCTTACATATTCTCCTCGTAAATCTGAGCCAGTTGTTACCTTCTTCTCCATTTCAGTTTCCTTTACTGGTGGATATTTAACAGATAGGATGGGGGCAAAATTAAGCTCAGTAGGGTCTACATCTGCTTCTCCTTTACCAAGTCCAGCTATGTCTCATGAAAGCCTTGGATACTCACCAAGCTCCTGTTGCTCTAGATTTTGCATCATGATTTTCATGGAAAGGCAACACAAGTGCATCTTCCGGGGGAACTCACAAAGTACTGGTCTAAATGAGCAGAGGAACTGGAGCCTTGAGATGGTCTAAATGCAGGTGAAAATGCTTTGAGAATTATGATTGAAAATATGAAAGGGAGATTTCATAATTGCATTCAAAATGCAAGCTGTTTTTGCTGACATGGAGTGTAATGTTCTTCCTGTTCTCCGCACAGAAATAACAGCACAAAGTATCTCTGTGGCAGACTTTATTTTGCTGGCAATCCTACTGAAAACCCAGTGATGAAAGAATCATGGATAATAAACCATTTTCTTACTCTTATTTTTGGTCCTTCCAGAATAGTCTGAAGTTTTTTGGCAATGCCTCTACAAAATAATGCAATTTTCACTTGCTGTCTTTGAACTTCAGTTTTCTTTGTAAAAGTTTGACATCATTTGTTAGTAGTAAACTCTTATTTGTACATTTTTGGGGGAAGAAAAATTAAATCACCCTTGAGCTCTGGATTTTATTGCTAAATTGCCTTATGAGGAGGGATCATTCCAGTCAGACTGGTTTCAGCCTCCTAAGCCATCTGTGGTTAGTGGTATTACACACACAGGATTTGATCCTCATCTTTCATGCATAGACACATATTACATCAGCATGATTGATTCCTAAATTTGAAGTGATATCCCATCCCGACAGTATACATCAGTAAGTTGGGAAGTTTTTAGATACTCTACTCGGAGTGATTGAACTATGGACTATCCAAAAAAAAGTGACATCTTTCTGAATAGATGACACTTCTACCAGATGTATTTATAAACCATATCTTACATAGAACTGATTGTTTATTTGTATTTATAGTGTGTTTGATATTTAATATTCACAAGCACCTGTAAATGTATATATCTATGTATATGCATTGTTATGCAGCTATCGTCTTCTGATTTTATCTGTTTAAAGACTCCCATTGACCTCCGTGAACTTTTGAGCCATACATAAACAGTAAGGACTGAGATGACTAATGTCGCACAGGATTGTAAGTAAGTCACAACAAAAATACCATTTATACATAAAAAACATTGCACCAGCAAACTTTATAATGTCTTTCCAAGGCCTGTGGAATCAAATTTGCATGGGCAGGGGTCAAGCTTCATAGATTTGCTTACACTCCCTGTGTGCAGTTGGGCTTTTTGCTTTTCTGGTAGATAGATAACTTTAGTGTCACTGTCTTTAGATTACATTTTGGTTTCTGTGATCTCACCATTCCTTCCCTTCTTTCTTTCTTCCACTGTCCCTGGCCAACAGAAAATGAGATGGGCAGTTGTCCCATTTGCTGCAATACCAGCATGCCCCAAAGTAGAAGCCTGGAAATACCCTAAAATAAAATTGCAGATCTTGGATCATTTGAAAGATTGGGCATGCTTGGTAGGGGAAGAAAAGAAGCAATCAAGGCAGTGGTTTATTTATGAAAATTTGAGTTCTGAATTTCACAGGAGAAGGTATGATAAAGAGATGCTTGCTCAATAACCCTTCCTATTTTTTCCTGACAGCAAAACTAAGGCAAAAATAAGCACATAAAGAAATCGGCATTGATTTAGCCCAGTGTTCCCTTAAGGAGCTTAAGATTGGGAGACAGATAAACAGTAAAAGAGGACAAGAGCATATGTAAATTATCACTTGCCTTTCAAACAATGTTTCTCCTTATTTGCTCACTTTTATAACCAATTTTATCTTTGTTATTATCCCTGTCTTCTCATATTTCATATGGACTGGGAAAATCACCAATGAATTAATAAAAGTGGGAGAAAAATTTCCAAGCAGGAAACAATCATGCAATTTAAATCCTAAGGCGGTGGGTTGCAGAATCACTGGTAATCATAGATTTTGTTAGAACAATTTATTCTACATAAGTTCCCAAAAGAATGTAGGAGGAAGTACCTGAACTGTCTTTCAGGTTTGTATGTAATATTGAGGATATATTAGATCCTTAACCTACTCTTTTCAATAATAAAAACGTTCTGATCAATTTAATTAAATTTCCTCCCCTGTGTAGGGGTTCCCTATAGCACATAAAGACCAATTTAGGCATCACTGGATTTTGATCCTTTCTTTTGAAAATTTGCACATTACTATACAGTACTTAATTCTGTGTGGCTGAAATCACCTGTAGGAGGAGAGGCAAGGTCAGTTGCCAGTTTTGCCACTGTAGGCAGAGACCCACATTCGTACGGCAACACGGCTTCAGCACAGGCAGAGCTCTTAAGGGGCAGGCGGTGCATGGTGACAAGGATACAAGGGAGCTGTTGTGAAAGGTTGGGGTGCCTATACGTTGCGGATGTATCAAGGACCGAAAGTAGAGGCTGCAGCTGAGGCACTGAGAGCATGGTGGAACAGCAGTGAGAGGTGTGTTGGAGTTATTGGCTTCCCTACCATTTAAGGTTATATGTGACTTCTGTTTTAATAATTTGAAGTTGAACAGGAAGAAATAAGCTAATTATAATAGTTAGTAGTAATTAAACACAGGTTTAAAGGTACGTGCCACTTAGTTCAAGAATTCTGTTTTGGATGGCATGGCTTAGAAGCAGTCAAAAAGGACTAGATTAAACCTTGGTTGCTGCCAGGCAATTTTGCTAATCTTAATTAAGCAATCAATATATTACTGCATGTGCATAAACTTAGTGAATATTAAGTAACTTAATTTCTTAACAAATACCTTTGCAGACCTGATCTTCTTTCAGCCACTAGGACTTTTTGTATTTCATTATTTTTTCTTCTTTATTAGGGCATGATTTGACAGATCTTTACAATAAACTCAAGTCCCATGTTGCTTACAAAATTCTGAGATACAATTTAATAGTAATTTTAAAAAGTACGTCACCATTTCAGAGCCCTCCAGTAAGATTACTCTGGATGCAGACAGGATATTTCTATTTTCTTTTAAATGCAATCCTGATGGAAAAAATCTGTACAGGGAGCAAAGATTCTTTTCTCAGCTGCAAGGCCAGGCATAACAGAATTTTGATATCTGGCTAGGATCTGTTGGCAGTTCAGCAAGAAGCACTAGATCATTTCAGCAAGATTCGCCTGGTTATAAATTGCAGCTAATTGCTGTCTTTCAGCATTTTGTGACCCTCAGGTATAAGTGATGTGAGATGTCAATAAACTGTGTGTATCACTTCCCCTTTTGCCAGATAACGCCACAAGAGTAGTACATACTGTACTAGAATGGGAAATGCTTCTCCAGCCCTGTTTAGCAGTGGTTTTGTTTGGTTTTTTTTTCTGGGTGATATCCTTCACTAACAGTTCCTGGAAGCCTCAGCAAAGATGCATGTAGGCACCAACTGTTAGCATACATTTTATAACTTTATTGTTCACTGGAGCATGAAAGATCTAACAGGATGCAAATGATCATCCCTGTAGATAGGAATTGATCAGAAAATTCACAACTTGAGGCCTGCTGGTGGGCAATTACTGTACAGTGTCATTCACTTGAAACCAAGTGAGTTTTGCTATAAATGAGCGAGACAAGAAATGTTGGGCTTTGCGAGAACTAAATTGCATTGCATGGTTGTAGTCAGCCTGTCAGTAAATGAGATTAAAGCAATTCCTATTGTATAGATCTGTCCAGAAACATAATCTAGAAGAAAATGCTTAGATGAAAACTATAAAAACTGCAGTTAAACTGTAGATCTAATCAGCATCGATTGGCTGAAGCTTTAGGTTTTGTGCCCTAAAATCTTCGTTTCTTTTTTTTTTTTAAAAGTCTTACAGTAGGATTTGGAGGGAGCAAAAACACAATCATTATTGATTTTTCTTTTTAATCTAGAGCCTACAAATATTTACAGAATTATTAATCCTTTTTTTCCTCTGTTTCTAATTATTTCCTTTCAAGACCTTCTTTAGTGTCAGCATCCACACATACTAAGCTTTGATAGTCTTCACAATACCAATATTGTCAGATTTCTGTTTTAATTACACTAATAACAGGCCAATGTTTTTTTCATAAAGTAATTATTTTTTAGAAATATTAATCACAGCATTGCACTTTGACATTAATAAGAGAAAGTATGAACACTGCTTTAACTGCATGATTTATACTCACCTGTGAAGTGGGTTTGTCTCTCCAAAATAATACTGAGGTTTTAGAAAGTTTTCAGTAGTAGACAAGCATTGTGCTTTATGGATTTTTAAATCATTGTTCTGAGTTTGTCTATGTGGATATATTACATAATTGATTCTTTATCCCAGTATTATATGTGTGTCGTGGTTTAACCCCAGCCAGCAACTAAGCACCATGCAGCCACTCACTCACTCCCCCCCAACCCAGTGGGATGGGAGAGAAAATCAGGAAAGAAGCAAAACCCACAGGTTGAGATAAGAACGGTTTAATAGAACAGAAAAGAAGAAACTAATAATGATAATGATAAC
The DNA here is from genome assembly GCF_947461875.1 of Haliaeetus albicilla. NCBI lineage: Eukaryota > Metazoa > Chordata > Aves > Accipitriformes > Accipitridae > Haliaeetus > Haliaeetus albicilla. Next base: position 14,323,451 of record NC_091485.1, read on the forward strand.
ACTAATAAAATGACAACAGCCATAATGAAAGGATTGGAATGTACAAATGTTGTGCAGGGCAATTGCTCACCACCCGCCGACCGACACCCAGCTAGTCCCCCAGCGGCCATTCCCAACCCCCACCCCAGTTCCTATACTAGATGTGACGTCCCATGGTGTGGAATACACTGTTGGCCAGTTTGGGTCAGGTGCTCTGGCTGTGTCCTGTGCCAGCTTCTTGTGCCCCTCCAGCTTTCTCACTGGCTGGGCTTGAGAAGCTGAAAAATCCTTGACTTGAGACTAAACACTACTGAGCAACAACTGAAAACATCAGTGTGTTATCAACATTCTTCTCATACTGAACTCAAAACATAGCACTGTACCAGCTACTAGGAAGACAGTTAACTCTATCCCAGCTGAAACCAGGACAACGTGCAAGTTGCAAATTCAGTATACAAAAATCAGAAAGTATCCAGGATTAACAATGACCCTACAACATTAAATTCCCCTCCTGCAGCTGAGCCAAACAAGAGGACTTGTTATATGATTTTACTTTCATGTTATAAAGAATAATTTTTTTTCTTCCTTTATTCATTCTGCCTCCTGCATGTAAGGATGCACATAAGTGTAAGTTAAGATTGGAATAAAATATGAAGTTGACTGCTGGGAAATACTGAGCTGTTCTTGGCTTTGGAGGAAAGTACAGCACACTGGTCATCACAGCATATCTGAATACAGACATTTGACATATTTGCTCCAAAAAGCAATGTGACTGAAAAAAAAGAGATGTGGATCTGCAAAATCAGTGAGATAGGTTTAGCTCGTGTCCTCCAGTGTTGGCTGGGGAGTAGTCTGAAGTGGTGGACTAACACAGAGACAGAAATAGAGTATTGCATGGTGCTATGAGATGGGCTGACAGGGAATTGATCATCTTGGTATGAGCCAGAAATGGGATGAGCATTTTATGTGCCAGAAAAACTAGGTTAAGGAGGGACCGAAGTCTGCCATAAATTACAGCAGATTCAGGAACAGTTTGTGAAAGAAAATATCCGGAAGGAACTTGTCATGTCCCAGTTTCTCAGGACAATGACTCAGGTTTGCTGATTCCCAGGTCAGGATTAAGATAAAAGGACACCAGGGATCCTTTAACTCACAAAACTCAAATTTTATTCCCTCACAACAAGAATTGGCATGCTCACCACAAGAACTGGCATGAAATTATGTCAGTAAACGGTGTAATGTACTAACCATGCATCACCAAACTTATACTACAGGCCTGGCTTATCGGGGAATCAGTTGAGGGCAGACATTAAGGCGAGCCCTCCCTTTGAGTCCCGAGGTTGAGAGCAGACCCCATTGCTTTCTAGACTCCTTCTCGGAGAGGAGCCCAGGGGCGGCTGGATCCGATCCCCGTCCCAGACTTTGTCAGCGGTTGATGTCTAAAGGGATGAGGTGTAGGGATTATGGAAAAGGGAGAAGAGACAAGATGAGACGAGACACGATGAGAAGAGTTGAGTTGAGTTGAGCTGAGTTGAGTTGAGTTGTCACTGGTCCTGGGTCCAGCGTTGGCCCAGTCAGCTGAGGGCTCCGGTTCCAGTGGGCTTATGCACCCAGGGCTTCAGTTTGTGTCCTTTTATCGTCCCTGTTCCTCCTTCGGGCCGGCATTAGGCTAATTAAGCATCATGAATGGTTTGTGAGCCTTTGGGCATGGGGGTCTTTTGGGGAGTCACTTCCCCTTCCCGGAAGGGTGAGCTGTCCTGCTCAGCGCATCGGAACAGAGGTATCGGTATCAGTATCGGAGCCAGGAGCTGTGCGCCCTCCGGCAAGGCCTCCCCCTCCTGCTGCTGATTGATGGGTACCAATGGGCACCGATGGGTGCTGATCGATGGGCTGCTTTTCACCTGGGGTTTCTTGCTGGGCAGGGTTCCTTGTTATCCAGAGTTAGTCGTTAAGCAGAACTTGCCCCACCACAATGTTTGAGACATTAACTCTTTCGGTCTCTCACAGAGCTGGGTCTTCCAGATGCTGAGAACCTAATTGCCACTTTCCTACCCTTTACAGGCATTTCTTTCAGGTACTGCCTAACTTGACCCTTCTGAAAGTCAAGGTTGTATTGTTTTATTCCAAGCATCATTAGACCTTGGAGGCAGTTTATGTGCTGTCTATGAATAACAGATATTTCTAACTGGTGGCAGATCTCTTGTAAAGACTATTGAAAATTAAGGGGAAATTCAAATTATAATGGTAATTTGTAAGAGGAATGATCTGGCATGGAGGGCAAGAAGACCCAACTGCAGAAGGGGTTAAACCATCTGGAAGCAGAAACGCCAGAGACAGAAGGACTTCATGTAAGGGAGGGAAGGTTCCCTGCTGATGAGATAAGAAACAGCTGCAGCATTATCTTGTAAGGATCATGGAGAGCAAGTGCTCAGGGGCTACTTTTAGTCAGCAGAAGTGGCTCTGGGGGATAAACTAGACACCAGTTTAAGTGCTCAATGCCTATGCTTGTGTAATTGGTGTGAATGCAAGTGTATATAAGAAATTAGCTTGTGCTGCATCTTCACAGACTCTTCGTGGAAGCTCTTACGGCAGCAAGACTCTACCCAAAGCATCATTCATTAAATCTCTTTATATTTAAGCACAAACATGTTTAATTTGCCTCAAAAGTTCCCCAACAAAAGCCAGTAATACAGACCTTTCATTGACTTCAAAGGTTTTAGAGGTCAGGCTTTGGCAACCAAACCAACTGAGTCTTCGGGCATGGGAATAGGCTAGTTGGCCTTACAGTAGCCTGTCACGTGTTTAAATACGAATAAATACATAAGTGCTCTATTATGTTAAGAATGATCGCTGTACAGACCTTTGAACAAATGCTGCTCTATTCTCCTTCACTGCAGAAGGTGGTTGTCATAATGTCAATGCAGTTGGTGAGAATTCAGAGGAGTTACTCTCTACAAGGTTTCAATCTGGTGTCCATTTTACCAATTCAACATCTGATATTTGATAATGTTTACAAAGTCCTGAAAATATGAAAGGCTTTTCTTATTTAATTCAAAGTATTAATGTCATCAGGCCACCCACATGTAAATAAAATAGGTGAGATGAAAGAGAATAATAGTTATTGAAGTACACTGTACTTTGTTTCTGAATTCCTTCAATCAGTCCAATTAAATATATAACAGAAAATGCTCACTCTGATTTTTTTTTTAAGAATAAATGATGAGGTAATCTGCTGGAAGTAGGGAAATAATTTTGTGCCAGTGTTATTGCTTTTCTGTATTCATTTGCCAATTTACTATATTCCTGCTGTTTCAGCACTAAGCCTCATAGGGAGAGACTGAAAAATTTGAAGGAGCTTAAATTTTCATCCACATGTTGTTATCAATATGGATTACTATTAAAGCGTAGTTTTAAAATTTAGCAGAAATTTACTAATGGACATTTTACTTGTGCCCTAAGTTAACACAGGAATCTTAGTGCATCGCTGGAAAGCTAAAGTTCTTTCAAATTATCGGAAATGGAGAGACTAAAAAGTAACGAACACAGTAATAAAGATAAGAAATTCTCAGAAACATTTTTCTGATGTGGTTTTGTGGCCTGAGTTTAAGCATTCCCGAAATACTCTTACAACTGATAAGAAATGTTCAAAACCATTTGTAATCATCAGCAAGTAGAAAAGAAGCTGAACAACAGTCAAAACAGGTAAAATGTATCCTACTACTTGAGAACAGGCTTTTCAACCAGAATAATAGTCAGATTTTAACTGAATATTCATAGTAAAAATCTTTTTTTGCTTGAACACAAGCAACAGGAGGTCAAGACTAGTCTCCAGGACAACTTGATATTTTTTAATGTATTTTTATACATCCAATTAATAGAAGACTTTTCCACCAGTGATGAAAACAGTCTCTGTCAAGTAGTAACCACAGATGCCCAGATATACTAAAGTTGTTTGCATCTTTTCCATTGTACCTCAATGCTATCTTCCCTAGCAGTTTATCAGGACAAACACCCTTCACAGGAAACAAAACTATGCAGAGGAAAGCAAAACCATGTTGGGATTGCTCTGATTTTTTTCATAGTTGTAACCACCAAAATGTGGATAAAGCTGAATTCTACTGACAGACTTTTTGTGACCTATTCTTCAATAGTCCAGTACAGTGGAGGACTTCAGTGCTGATGAGACACTGAACCCCTCAACACTCTTGCTGTAGTTACTGCAAGCTTCTCAGCTCAGTTCTGCCTGTACATCCCTAGTGTGCCCTACAGTTGGCATTGCTAGGGTAGTGACAGACCTCACAGTTTTCCCTCTCATGAATTCTGTCACCAGAGGAATGCTTGAGACAATTTAATCCATTTTCTGTTATAGGCAGAAATTTTCATCATAGTTCTCTCAATGTTTGTAGCTGAACATAGATGCATACTTCAAACAGCCTGTACACCACGCCAGTTGCCACTAAAAATAGATCAAAGGTATCTTTAAATATGATGTACGTATTTCCAACTTGCTTAGGAGACAGAGGGGATGAGCCCACAAAATGAAAATAATCTATGCTTCTCTGACTCTTCTAATTTCTATCTTAGTCCTCAAACATCCATGCTTGGCAAATTACTGTTTGGATTTTCTTCAGTTGGAAGAGGCTACATGAAGCTGCGTAATGCACGTAAAAGTAATATTTTGTATTCTGGAAACTATAACATTTGGGAATTTTTTCAGATTCCATTTGGATTTAGATCCAAATACAGAGAAATAATGAATTATGTTATGAAAACTGTTTATTGGTTTACATTTCCCTTTACATCAAACACGAAACGCAGTGCTACTTAGTAATTTTTATTGGCAGACTTCCGCCCGGAATTTGAAACAGACAACGTGTGGAAGAGGGCAGTACTGCTACTTTAGCACAACCGTATGTACTTAGAAATATTCTTTCATTGGCATTGCAGTAGATTTGGACACAATAAGCAACAGCACACTCAGTTGATGGATATACCGATTACAAAATCAATTTTTCTGTCATTATGGCTACACTGGTGAACGTTGGGTGTGCTGGTTTTGGGGTTTAAGTGTTCGATGGGGGGATTAATCTAAGTACTTGATAACTGACTCATGATTAAAAATTAATTAAAATTAAGAATATTAATTACACTTCCTCCATAAGTGAAGACATACTAACAGGTGAAGTAATAAGCAGTTCTGGATACATTCTTGACCTACAATTGGTCTTTGCATGCTTCTTAATATTGTCCTATTTAGACCCCCTAAAAAAAACAAACTCAGTGCAGTGCTATGAGAGAGCATGGGGTACAATTAAAAAAAGTGGTCATGGATGACAAGAGTATAAAGTTATTCTGCAAAAGCAGTATAACAAAGAAAATATCACAGAATTGGCAAGAGACAAATGCTAGTCTAAACAGAAAAGAGTAATGAGGTAAAGGAAATACGTCTTGTAGAAGAATCATTTCTGAAGGAAAGGAAAAGCAAAGAATCATTCTACTGAGATTTGACTACATCAGGGACCTGTGTGAGATATTAGATTATTAGGTACAAACACCGTAGAAAGGACAAACAAAGGTAGGAGGAATGATAATCTCTCTAAAGAAATAAATGACTTACCAACCAGACTGAAACCTGGCTGTTGGTATTCCTCAGAGCCCTATTCCAGTAAAAATAGTGTTTGCTGTTCACAATAATTTCTCAGCCAAAACTTGATTTCATTGCTTTGCTTAAGCATTTTTCATCATTTATTTAACATCTCCCAGTCTCAGCCACCTTTTCTTTGAATAACTAGTCGACATGATCCAAACAATAAATTGGAAACCTGCAAGCATTTTATGTACACAGTAAAATGCATATTTCACTGGAATAATGTGAAAGAAATTAAGAGTGGCTAAACAACAAGAAAATATCCCTGACTTTGATTGTAATGTCTCCTAAAGAAATATTTGCATTAAAGTAACTTAGATCCCTGACTATCCCAAAGGTGTGCTTGTACCAATTTAAGATTGATACTGCAGTAACATGGTGAGTCAAGACAACTTGTGAACAATATTTAAAGGTCAGATCCTGTTTTTGTAATGCTCGGTAGTAAAAAATGCATGTGTAGCAGAGTGATATATTCTAGGTACAGTGGGTAGTTCTCCATAAAGCTCAAAGCCTTACAAGGTTCAAGGAGCTCAATGGTTTTAAGCCCCAGTTACCTAACAGAGCACATGCTTTGGGCACAGTAACCAAACCTCAGGCAGTATGGATCTTCTTACAACAAGGGTTGGATCCATACTGTGTGAGATGGGGCTTTCTTGGGGGGCTCATCTGAAACCATGGAACAGTTGCTCCTGGACAGCAAGGCCACCACAAAACATGAAGTATCAGGTGCTGTCCTTTGGCCTGCCTACTCCACGGTAAACAGGGACCAGTGTGAGCACTTTGCTTGTCCTCTCACCCCCCTCCTCCTCCTCCTCCTCTGAATATCAGACAAAAATAATAAGTAGATGACATCTGGTATGAAAGTACAGAATAATAAGAACGTATGTATGGAGAAGACTTCAGTGTTTCAGTCTTTCAAAAATCCTGAAAAACTAAGAATACTAGTGGGGCTTCTGTGAGGAGGGAAGATACCTACACAAGCTCTAAAATGTGCCTCTCCCAAACTTGATTTTTATGAGTTCATTAGTGTCTGCAGCTTGGGTGATATATGCTATTGATACCTCTGAACATCAGCAAAAGAGATTTAGATATCTAAATACAGAAAAACTTTAGGCTCCAACCTTGAATGTTGCATCAGGTATCATATTAAGATACATAAGACTTTCTGGGCTACAGAAAAAAAAAAGGTTAATGAAGAATCAGTAACGTTTCACTATAGATTCTCCAAGAAATAATTTTTTCTTACCGTTATTAAACTCAGAATCATAAACCTTATGTTAATGGCTAAACAGAGAGCCATAGATAGCTCTGGCAGAAATAAAGCTGATAGCAGTCTGCATGTGCCACATATAGCCCTTTGTAGAGTGAAAACACAAAATATCTAGTGGATCTGCTAAACTATAGAAAAGCCACAGTATAAGAGACATTCACAGTATGAACATAGTATCTAATGCTTATTTACTTATACTGCAATGAGAAAGTTCCCAACCAGCTGGTGTGACCAAGCCTCAGGAGCCATCAGTGACGTGGCTGGAAATTGATGGGGCTTTTGCTATCTAGAAATAGAAAAACTAAACAAACAGAAATAAAACAACCCTCCAAATTGAGTAGAATGGAACATAACCCTCAAGACTCTCTTGCATGCCAGGGGAAAATAAAGACCATTTCAAATAAACATAGTATGACTTCAATTTTTAAATAGAAGATTCATAAAAACAGTATATTGATTTTTTGCAGACATTCAGAACGTGAAAAAAATCTTTTTCTTCACACATGCATGTACTATAGTTCTACTTTCTATATTATCTATACTGCTTTCTAACTGTGGGGGAAGTTGTAGCTACATTAAAACAAGAGTTGGAGCACAATCAGAATTTAATGTGATTTTTTTAGGACTTGTGGATATTTTTTGTTTGCTATGAATTGTTTTGGTTTTACTTTTGTTCAGAAGCAAAATTAAAATATGCAGAGATTGTACTTTAGCTGCTCTGGCACTCAATTTAAGCACAATCTTTTTCTGCCTCCCTAGCTCACATATTTCATATAACAGTCCACTTGTTCCCTTCTCCATTTGTCTATTTAAGAACATATACAGAGATGCCTACTACTGCTTCTGAGTCCTCATATTTGAAAGTATTTAAAAGCTACTCTAAGTTACTTTCTACAATGGATTAAATTCCATTGGTAGGCGTAAACAAAAACAGCTCTCCCATATATGTGTACCCCTTTCAACCATCCCGAGACTGTTCCTTCCTAAGCCATTTAGTACATGACGTGGTGCTGACATATAAGTCTCATTTAATCTCTATCTCAGCTATAAAGCTCTCTCAGTGGTGTAACTGCAAATAATTTAGCCTAACTGGAAATAAAACCTTATGGTTTTGTTGCTGATGAAAACATAAGTGATGTCTCTGATATGACTGTTATCAATTATAGACATACACCTGTTTATCTGATTGTAGCTACGCTGGCTAGAGCTTAAGTGCAAGAAGTGACTTTGTCCTGAGGGGCTTACAGAGTGATTTGAGAAAGGCAGACTGCACGTTTAATTAGCCCTATCACTGATTCCTGACAAAAGCAACACTAAGGCTTGTTTTCTTAGTGTTCAAAAGGGGGTAGAGCTCGTCCATGGAGTCCAGGTAAGCTGTGGCAACGTAGCCCAAAGACTTTTGTGCTTGTTAATAACAGTTAGGTTCTCTAAAGAGTATACTGAGTTACAGGTGTCTCAGAAAAATCTGAAAGAGAAGAGACAAGGTGTTGAAACACATGGAGAAAGGAAATCCATAGCAAGGATAGACAGAGAACAAGTTGGAAGAAAGTTTAGGAAGAGAAGAGGGCCCAATGAATCCCAGATTTTATGTAGGACAGAGACAGAGGTGGGATGATAGAAATAGTAAAGCAAAGGCTGAGTTATATGCCTTCAGAGAAAAAAACCCTACCACAACATGGCTTTTTTTTTCTTCTTTCTTTTTTTTCTTGTACAAATACTCTGTCTGGTAGAATGACCTATTCTGTGATAGTAAAAGGCTGACTGGTAATTACTCTCATATTCAAGTCTTTCTGAAGACAGTACATTTTAATACCCATGGTTGGGTATTAGCTGTTTCATGGCTAACGTATATAGTCATTGTGATGCTACCATTGAATAATTTTATTCAGCAGGAGTAGAATTATGCCCTGACTTTATGAAATGCTTCCTATTGCTTTTCATATGGAAAGTTTTGTCTGAAACCAAAGCTGACTTTATAATTTTTTTTAGTTTCCTTTTCCTTTTCTTTTTCCTTTTTCTTTTCCATTTCCATTTCTGTTTCCTTTTCTGTTTTCTTTTTCTTTTTCTTTTCCTTTTTCCTTTTTATTTTTTCCTTTTCCTTTTTTCTTCTTCTTTTTTCCTTTTTCCGTTTCTTTTATTCTTTTTTTTTTTAATTTTTATTTTTATTTTTTAGTTTTCATTGTTCAGGAGCCTTCTGTTCTTGAAAGAAAAGGATTAATAGTGCAGTCAAGGCACATGCATAACACATGTAAGAACTGTACCAGTTATAGCTCTGGTAAAATATCTCAGTCCTGGTGTTTAGCATCCTTCTTGTCCCTGATGCTGGTGTGCAGGGAAGGATTTCCACCTGTATCACATTGCCTGAGCATCTCTCTTTTGAGAAAAAAAAGCAGCAACAAAAACATCAAAATTATTTTTAACTTCAGTGCAAGTTTAAATGTTCTGAACTGATGGTTCCGGAGGCTGAGATCTTTTGCCTGTAGAACATTACCATAATTATCTCAGTTGACTAAGCTTCATATGTCAGTGTATGCATAGGTGTACTATGCAATAAAAATATTGGACAAATGGGGAATAACATTTCAGTGAAATAGCTTTTGCAATACCTACAAAGCTCATTCTTTTCTGTGAGGCAGATAAAACATCCATATATACACATACACACACACAACTCCTGGAGTTAACAGCCATTTTTAGTGTACATCTGGGGAGATGATGTGATCTAACCTCCAAAGTTTTCCCTCTTTTGGCTTCATTGTTGCCAACTTTTCCCTCTGGAGCTAAACATTCTCTCTCAAAAGAAGGAAAATATATGTAACTCTGTATCTTCTGAAATATCAATGCCTTGATTCCTTTTTGTTCAAATATAGATTTTTTTTTTAAAAAACAAAATCTCAGCACTAAGAGATTTTTAAAAAGATGCAGTCATCTTAGTAGGAGAAAGTAAAAATGCTCTAGTGGTATTCTGTGTGTCCTCATCTTCTTACAGTGGTTTCAAATTCTTTGTAAAAATTAATCTGAAGATGCATTTAGTGACTCCCATTATCATAATGTGCCAGCACGTTACCTTTGATAGGTTTTTTCTGGTGGGTGTTGCTCTAATTCAGACATTGAGTTTTGGAATGTCAAGACTAAAATAGGTAGTGGGATCTTGCATGGAGACTTCATGTCTCTACTACTCTGTGGCTGTCTCTAGATTGCAGTAGGCCACTTTTATCTCTTAAGGACAAATATTCTATTGCCTGCACTTTATTTTCACACCAATCTTCCATTTCTGCACTAATAAGGTGATTATCAAGAAAATGGCAATTGCAAACATGCAATATAGGTTATACAATAAGTAGGTAGGACATACCCTTCTGTATTTATGTGTAAGAATGGTCAGACAATCACATATCTTGTCTTTAAACATTTTCAAACTCAGATGTCAGAGGTTAAGCACATGTTTTGTCTTCTTATTGAAAGATCTGAGACTCTGTGGTGGGTTGACCTTGGCGGGAAGCCAGATGTCCACCAAGCTGCTCTATTACCTTCCCTCTTTAAAAAGACAGCAGAGAGAAAAATGTGATGAAAGGCTCATGGGCTGAGATAAGGACAGGGAGATCATTCACCAAGTACTGCCACAGGCCAAACAGACTTGACTCGGGGAAGCTAATTTAATTTATTGCCAATTGAAAGTCAAAGTAGGATAATGACAAATAAAGACAAATCTTAAAAATACCTTTCCCCCACCCCTCCTTTCTTCCCGGGCTCAGCTTCACCCCCAATCTTCTCTACCTCCTCCCCCCAGGCGGTGTAGGGGGACAGGGAATGGGGGGGTTGCGGTCAGTTAACCACTTGTTGTCTCTGCCACTCCTTCCTCTTCACGCTCTTCCCCTGCTCCAGGGTGGGGTCCCTCCCACGGGAGACAGTTCTCCGAGAATTTCTCCAACGTGAGTCCTTCTCACAGGCTGCAGTTCTTCACAAACTGCTCCAGCATGAGTCCCTTCCGCATGCTGCAGTCCTTCAGGCACAGACTGCTCCAGCATGGGTCCCCCCCAGGGTCACAAGTCCTGTCAGCAAACCTGCTCCAGCGTGGGGTCCTCCCTGGGCTGCAGGTGGAGATCTGCTCCCCCGTGGACCTCCCTGGGCTGCAGAGGGACAGCCTGCCTCACCATGGGCTTCCCCACGGGCTGCAGGGGAATCTCTGCTCTGGCGCCTGGAGCACCTCCTCCCCCTCCTTCTTCACCGACCTGGGAGTCTGCAGGGCTGTTTCACATACTCTCACTCCTCTCCTCCAGCTGCTGTTTCGCAGCAGTTTTTCCCCTTAAATCTGTTCTCCCAGAGGCGCTACCCCCATCGCTGCTGGGCTCAGCCTTGGCCAGCGGTGGGTCAGACTTGGAGCCTGCTGGCATTGGCTGTGTCGGACATGGGGGAAGCTTCTAGCAAATTATCACAGAAACCAGCCCTGTAGCTCCCCCGCTACCAAAACCTTGCCATGTAAAAGGAAAATTCTTGTAGTATCTTTTGAGATGTTTTTTTCAACAGCTCTGAATGTGAACTATTAAAAAAAATATTTTAATATATCAATTCTTTCTCTCTAGTTCTTACTCTCTAGTAGAAATACAAAAGTCAGGTTAAGCTGTTAGTTTAACATATTTCTTGTTCCTGTAAGATGAAATGTGTGCAGTCACAAATTAAGTAGAAAATTGCCTCAGTTTTTCATAATTTTATATTACACAGAAGTAGACTCTTGGAGATGATATGCAGCTGAATCACCAGTACAGTGTAAGGAGTTGTAACAGTAAACAGTCTTGTTTTTTCTTCTTTAATATCATTAGCTTAAAAAAGATGTTCATTCTCCTATCCTACTTCCCTACTTTCAATTTTCTTAAATTCTGTTTCTTGTGTTGTTTGATTTTGGATTGTTTTTCCACATTAAAATGTTTCCAGTTCAGTAATTTACAATGAGGTGGCAACAGGTTTTTGTGCTAGTGATAGTCCTGCTTAATTCATTTTGAGTAGCTAAGTAACACAAGAGTTGAAGGAAGCACATTGCTTTGTAGGTTAATGGCAATACTGTATTGTTATTCGGATAAACCATATTGTTGAAGAGTAAATATGCCACTAATCCTTCTTTGCTGCAGCATGAAGACTTTTATTACTGTTAGCACTGATTTTAAAGAAAACAAGACTGAACTCACGTCTTACGTTCTACATGCAAACATGCTTTATTTACTGAGAAATGGCATGGAGTATTTTGCAACATCTGACAATTGTGCATGTAGTTGAAGGTCTCAATTTAATTGGAGCTCATATTGCCATCTCTAACCAGTTGGTCCTTTTAGCTTGTAAAAAGCCATGTCCAGTCTTCCATTCAAGAACCAGAAAAAAGAAAGAAAAAGAAACCAACACTTATAGCTAGTCAGTTTTAGTAACAAGGCTACAAAAATACTAATGATAATGCCTTAGACTTCTTTACTACTCTTTAAATTAGAATCAAAACCATGGACTTTGATGAGCAAAGCCATGAAGTCTGCAGGTGAAGATTATTAAAATATATTTGTTCCAGCAAAATCTGTCCTCAATAAAACCACTCTCAAACAAAAATCTAGGTTAGTTTCATATATCGCAGCTTATAATGACCCAGTGATTTTTCTCTCCTTTCTTTGGTACAAATGTCACTAATAGTAGTTATTAAAGTCTGCCTTAGAAATTCCGAACCTCAAAATTAATTTTGGCTCCCCAAAGACTGTTATCCTCTATGTGGCTAATTCTCAGAGCTATGGAAAATTTGCAGCCCCAAGCCAATTTGGAACAGTAATATTAGAACAACATAAAAAAAGCATTCTTTCAATAAGATTATTAGAAAAATAGTTATTTGCTGAATAGCTGTAATTACTACTAATTCCTAATAGTATGACATCTAGAGCACAGCTTTTAAAAATCCCACCCATTACACAAAGCAGTCAGCTTTAGCACCTTATTTTCAGACTGCTATTACTTAAAGAGGAATAAGAATATCATAATGTGTCATAGACATGCTTTTATTTTAAATGGATCAGGTTTTCACAGGGACATAATAAATTTACATCAGTTAAAAATATGTCCAGGCAAGTTTGTTTATCTATCTATCTATCTCCTCATTTTAAAAGATGTTTCTTTTTTCCACTGGAAATTTTAATATTCTCAAGCCAGTTTTGAGGAGGATGGCCAGTATTAGGTTTAGGTTCATATTTTAGATTCATTAATTTAGCTTAAAGTAAAAAAGACAAAAAAATAAAAGAAAAAGGAAAGATTCCAAAGAAAATTTAATTCCCTGAAGTAGGCAATTGAACTCTCTCTATCTGAAAAACATATAAAGTCATAAAAAAGTGATTAAAATATTCTCAGCAGAGCATTATATAGAAAATCCCCCTTCATAGTTCCCCTCATGTCGTGGTTTAACCCCACACAGCAACTAAGCACCACATAGCTGCTCGCTCACTCCTCCCTGCTCCCAGTCAGATGGGGAGGAGAATCGAAAAAAAAAGTAAAAATTGTGTGCTGAGATAAGAAGAATTAATAACTAAAGTAAAATAAAATCTAACACTAACAATAATAATAAAAATTATAATAATCATTATAATAGTAATGAAAAGGAAAATAACAAAAAAAAAGCAAAACCAAAACCAAGAAAAGACAAATAATGCACAATGCAATTGCTCACCACCCGCCTACTGATGCCCGAGCTGTGATCAGCCCCTCCTGGTGAACTCCCCCCAGTTTATATACTGAGCATGACATTCTATGGTGTGGAATATCCCTTTGGCTAGTTCAGGTCAGCCATCCTGGCCATGTTCCCTCCCAGCTTCTTGTGCACCTCCTCACTGGCAGAGCATGGGAAACTGAAAAATCCTTAACTTGGGATAAGCGCTACTTAGTGACAACAAAAACATCAGTGTGTTAGCAACAGTATTCTCACACTAAATCCAAAACACACTGTACCAGCTACTAGGAAGAAAATTAACTTTGTGCCAACTGAAACCAGGTCACTTCATTAAAGGACTATTTAAGACCATTAATTAGCTAGTTGTTGAAAATAAGCATGTGAAATTATGATATGGAGACCAAGTTCCAGAGGAAATGAACAGAGACTATATAGAATTTTCAACAGTGATTTTGCCCTGGAAAGAAAAAAAATAATCTGCTTGAGATAGGCAGTGTCATTTATCCAGGCTCTTCATCTGAATGGTGATAGTTTCGAGGAGCCAGCTATGTGGAAGACAAAAGGATTGCCCTTGATTTTTTCGAAGTCGAAACTTCACTAACAGAAAATCTTGGTAGAACAAAGCCCATACATCTCTGTGCACTTCTCTTCTTTGCTTATCTTTTATGATCTGAACAAAATGGATCATTCATAAGTAAAAATCCTGCCTTTTCTTTTATGAAGATGAAACTGAAACTCTTCAGCCAGGTTCTACTGGAACGCACTACTTTCAGGGATCTGAAAGGAAAAGGCCATTACATCTCCGAGGTCATAAAGGCCATTAGGGTCTGATAATCTGGTTTATCAGTTCTCAGGCTACAAAGCCTATTAATGCGTTATTTTCAATGTTGATGGAGACAGTGGTTAAAAAAATTATTCTGAGATTTAAACGAAATTCCGTTAAAGTCATTGGCACTTCAGTGTAGTTGATTCACAAGGAAATTGTAAGAGCCCAAAGCTAAACTTGTAAAGCAACAGATACAGGCAGAACTTTGCTTTGCTCCGCTGAACTACAGCTCTTTAGTAAACCCAAACAAGCTTATAGTGAAGTCACATGAATTCTACATTGTCTCAGATTTCAACAAGAACCATTTGGACACTGCTAATAATGAGTATCTTTTTCATTAATTTAATATGTATGCTGGCCCTTTTTGGGGGGAGTATTACTCCCTGAAAATTGGAAAAAAGAAACCATTTATTTAAGACTGGAATTTTATTCATAAAGCTCTTGCCTGTACAAATTTGTGTAGCTTTGTTTTGTGAACTAAAAACACAGCTTCTTTTGTTTAAATGAGAAGTTAAAAATGTTTTGACCTTTCATGGCAAGTTTGAGTTGGATGCACATGTATCTTGTGGGGGTTTGAACTACTGAAAAGAAGAATTTTTAAAGGTGAAAAACACCAACTTAACCTTTAAATTGGCAGCTTCACTGCTGATTTCAGACTGAGAAAAATTAAAATAAAAATGTTTATTTTTCCAGGGTGGAATGCCTTGCCATTGCCACTCATAATACGCATGTTAATTTATTACCCCTGAGTAATCCATCTGTTCTTCGTATCTGTGTTCGTTATATCCAACTCCTTTTGTTACTGGTAAAATAAATGACAGAAATAGCTGTGATCTTTATAGCTTCTATTCATACTGTGTCAACAGATCAAAACTCCTATTGGGCTTTTAGTGAGGGGAGAGCTTAAAACAGACAGGGAGATCTTAAAGCTTATTTTCTGTTTATGTATTAGTGTTTCTTGTGCTAAAAGAAATGAGACAATCAGAGTGTTTTACTGTCATGGTTCTCGGTTGAAAAGTATCCCACATAGTATTACTCAACCCTTTTGTCTAAGGAGCTTAGATCTCCTTGTTTGTCCTCTCATTATACCCCTGCAATTTCACATTTTATTTTTTTATCCTTTTATTATCTCAAGACAACATTATTAGAGTGTATCAACTCATAATATTATTCTTCTGCTCATTAGCTGTTTCTGAAGACATTGGTGTGTATTGTGTTCTGCTTTATGCATCAGATTTAAAATAGAGCTAGTGCCTGAAAACAAAGATAGTCCTCTAATGTGTTGTTCAGATGTGCATCTAAGCAGGTTAGACACCTAAAATCTGCTGAACTCATTTATCTCAGCTCCTTGGGATGCTTCAGAAATCATTTTAATATTATCTAATATAATAAAAAGTTATTAGCTTTTAAGATGCACAGTGGCTAAACTGGGAGAGTTGATAGAAAACAATTGTATAAGTGATATGCGTATGATATTGTGTATCAATAAATATATGCATGGATACGAATATAGATAAGATTTTTTTTTTTGGTCAAAACCAATAGTGGTTTAGGTCTGTCAAAATGTTGTTCTTCAAAGCAAAATAAAATAACATGTTTCAGATTTAGAGGTTTTGAGCCATTTTGATATGAGAAGTCCAAAGATTTTATTTTTTTTTACATTTGAAATTAATATTTTAAAAAATTCCTAAACGATTTTTTTTTTTTTCTGAGAAACATTACCATCAAACCTGAAAATTGCTTATGGGTTGGTTTTCTTGGAGGTGTGGGACAAGAAAGTTTACTGAATTCAACTCAAATTAGAGATTGTTTGTAACATCCTTATCCTACATTAAAAAAAAAAAAAATCATCAAAGGAAATGTTACCCAGCTGTAGTACTCACATGGAAATTTAAGCACCAAAATACCTTTAATAATATGGCTCAGGCCGCACACACTCCAAAAGATTAATAATACAGGAATATTTTCAGAGGGATTACATCTTCAGGACAGAAAAGACCTTGAATATTGAATCGCAGCATTCTACAGATATCGGTGCACACAAGTGATAATAAATTGTATACAATTTATTTTTTGAGTGAAAATTAAATTTTGACAGATCATTTAACTGTACAGTCAATTCAGTCAATTGTTTGTATCAAACACTTTCAGTACTGCTGCTGAATGGCTGCAGAAGCAGCCTAACTATTTAACTCACAATAAGAAAGGCCCCAGTACTGATCTCCTTAGTTAGATTTTTAAAATTAAGTATAGCAGTATAAAATGGAGGGTGTTTTTTAAAAAACTTATATCTGTACTGTTGTTATTGTCTGGACTTCTTCACACTCATTGACTTGGGTCCTCTCCTACACCTACACAGATGTCTACAGTAGTCAAGCGCAGCATTTAAGGTAATTCACTTGTCAGCTGAAAATATAAGTAAAAATTAAAAAAGGGGAAGGAAGTCCTTTTTTTCTTCTTCCACCTAACATGACTGAAATACTGTTCTAAAGAAGGTTAATCCTAACACTGGGCATTTTAACTTTGCTGCTCTTTTGACTGTAACTCCCTAACATTAGTTGTTCAATTTCAGTACATTGGCATTCATTCTTTGTCAAGGAAAATATAGTCTGCACTGAAAAAATGAAAGTACAAGTGCAATTTCTGTACAGGTCTCTTGCAGTCTTCAAGTTCCGCTAAGTTATACAGAAGCAATTTCCCTGGAAACAATTGTCAAACACTATGTATTTTTTTATCTAAAGGAGAGCCACATATGAATATGTTTGTTTCTGGTTTCCGGAATATGCTGGAAATAGGCATTTATAAGTACATAGGACTTTCAAGGGATTCTGTAATCTAAGATCTGAAAAGGTGTAAGGAACTAGATGTTTAAAAGGGAAAAGTCCAGAGGCTAGTTAAATTGCTGCCTGGTATCCAACTTTTTCAAAAAGAAAAAGAAACAAAACAAAACAGCAACCAGAGGATCATTGCGTGGGAGACACAAGCAAAAGGACTTTCCTGTGAACACTAAGGCAGATGGAGAAAGTCAGCCAAGGCACTGTCATACACATGGTGCAGCTGTACAAAGTCACTTCCAGACTGACTGGATGAGCACTGCCAGCAGACTCGTGAAGGCTCCCGGCACAAACCCTAAGCTGTCATTTCTGAGAGTGTACACTGTATTGAGCTGAAGCTGGAAGTCTGTTGATATGAAGTAATAAGCAGACTTTATGGAAAGTCCTATGGACCAGTGAACATCGCCTGCTGAGTCCACCCTGTTGAACATCTAAGCCACTGTAAGTTTTGAGGTTTCCAGAATTAATTCCACAACCCTTATTTCTTTTGTAACTGTTTTTATATTATGATTTGGCTAACTGCATTATTCCTCTTAAAATACTAACGTGGGGTATGTTTTATCATTAAATTTTTGATCTAGTGTATACTGAAGCTTCACTAATTCTTTAATTTTGATCATTAATAAAGCAATAACCCGAGTCCTCCTTTGTTGTCCCCCAAACCTTCTCATACTAAACACTCTGTTGAAGGAACAAGATTGTGAAGTGAAAAAGGATGTAACAAGGAAAAAAAATAGCTTCCAAGTTAAAAAGAGTCACTGTGAAGCATCTGTTTTATGTTTCCCTTACATTCTATTGGGCAGGCTTACAGGATCCCCAGGGATGACAACTAATAACTTTTGAATAATTACCTGGAAGGATTAAATTAGGCAGCAGTTGTTTCTCTCAGGTTGCGGCTCCACCACCTTGGTATGCCTGCACTCCATTAAGAATGTTAAGGGTGTTTAAATTTCCCATAGCTCCTATGACTTTTTCCAGCTGCTGTGTTTCCAACTTCTCTGTTCCTTAATATATCTTTTTTTCTTACTTTCTGTGTGACTTATGTTGCTGTCATATATTTTTGTTGTTTTCTTTTTTCTTTATCTCCTTTCTCTAGCTATTCTATTTCAGTTGTGTTAATACAGTTCTTTGCACTTGGTCTCTTCTTTAATTTCTCTTATACTTTTTGCATGGTTTCAGAAATGTAGCTTGATCAAGAAGGAAGTATGATGTACTTGACAGGAAGGAAAGACGTATTTCAGCACAAGAGAGGAAAAAAGAGAAAGGTTAGGGAAGCCATTTTGTTCTGGGAAGACATGTTTTCCTCTGTGGGTAGAAGTGAGTAAAATTAGAATGGAAACCTCAGAAAAGAGAAAAATAAAGAATAGATAGTCAAATGCCATCGAGTGAAAAACTGCATGCAAACAAATGCCTTTTTGCAGTACACAGAACACTCGTTCATTTTGTAGTATTAGAAGTATTGCAAGCAATGATGTTTTTGACAAGAAAAGAAAAATCTTAGAAATATGTTTCATGTTAAGATAAATTTGAACATAAATTCTCAAAGTGGGATTCCATTTAAAGTAATGATGGTAAATTTAATGTTATCCATTTTTCAATGATTGAGTACACTCTTAAGACTGATCACTTTACTCTTGTTCTTATTTTCAGTGGAAGAAGCTGACAAGGTCATTGTGTTCCTTCGAAGTAGAGGAAAGTCACCAAAACCAGGGCACTGTGAATGAAATTGCACAGATTGCATTTCCATCTTATTTGAGAGGAAGGGAATATCAGACGAGGGTGCTCTAAAAACCCCACCTACCACTAAGGAGCTACACCTATCAAGAAATGATGAAATTTGAAAAGAACGGGTAAAACCAAAAAGAAAACAAACACAAGACCCCAAACAAACCAGTTTCCTAGACACTCTCTATCTTTCTGTTTCTGGAGAGGAAGGGACAATAGTGTTTACTTGTAAACAGCGTTTTTTAGAAAACTTGACTTACACAGAATTTCTGAGATTTCACGATAGTAGGGGAAGGGAAACAAAGAAGTTAAAAACTTAAATTGTTGTGCAAATATTAATCGCTATGTTTAATAATGCAGAAGTTGTGAAATTAAAGCTAACACAAAGCTGTCTATAATACGCAAGGGAAGGTGACTAGTCAATTTTTTTCAGTATGCATGATGCAGATGATCTTGAAGATTAGAGGAGTAGAAGTTAAACAAAATGAAATAGCACAAAATAGGTCCTGGACAGGAACTAATGGGAAACCAAAAACTTTGCACCACCTAGGTACTGAGTTGAGACTGTTCCAAGGAATGCTAACTGATGGCAGGGTGACTGTCATCTGTGAATATGATGCAGCCTAAACCAGCAAACAAACAATTCTAAGATGTGCTGAATGAGACATTTGAGTAGAAAAAGGCTTAATTAATGTGACTATAAAAGCTCAGATCAACTTTTATGAAGTATTATGTTCAGCAATGTTTATATAAATTAAATTCAGAACAGAGAGACTAGAACAATGGTGGGGAAAGATAAAGAGAATTTAATGCCTGAAGATGGGTAGGTAACTAGGATAATCCAAATTTGGTGCTTGAACAATACTGGCTTTCAGGCTTCCTGGGATTTTGCTTTAATACACACACACACAGAGCTTTAAGTTTAGCGTTATATTTCCAAAGAAACAAAAATACTTCATTTGGTATTTTCCATTTTCTTCTGAATTTTCTCTGAATGGCAGAAACCAACATTTTGGTAAAAATAAGCTGCATTCATTCTAATAAAACATTGTCAAGCTCATGATGACTGAGTTGAAAACTGAGAGAAATGCAAACCAAGCATGTGTAATACTAGGTTATATAGTTTATATATATATACTAGGTTATATAGTTTATATTAATAAACTTCCTCCAAGCTCTGGGGATAAGAAATTAAGCATGATGAATTTTGTGATGTCATTTCTGTCTTCATGCAGTTGGTTTTATTTGTAATTTGGTTTCTGCTGCCATTCAGGAAGTGCAGTCTTTTCTCCTTCTTTGGACTTGTTTAAGTTTATATCTACTGTCATTTTCATTATTTATTAAATCACTCTTTTTGGGTTGAATGGTCTTCTTCATCCCAGTACTTTGATAAATGTTGCAAACCACTTGATGAGGTGCCCAGCTGGAAAGCAGCTTTTCAGAAAAAGACCTGGGGAACCTGGTGGACACCAAGCTGAACATGAGCCAGTAATTTGCAGCAAAGAAGGCTAATGGTATCCTGCACTGCATTAGAAATGTTGCCAGCAGGTCGAAGGAGGTGATTCTTCCCCTCTTCCCAGCACTGGTGAGGCTGCACTGGGAGTGCTGTGTCCAGCAAAGGGCCATAAGAATGATTAAAGGCCTGGAGCATCACTCCTGTGAAGAAAGGCTGAGAGAGCTGGGACTGTTCAGCCTGGAGAAGAGAAGGCTCAGGGGGATCTTATTAATGTTTGTAAATACCTGAAGGGAGGGTGCAAAGAAGGTGGAGCCAGGCTCTTTCCAGTGGTGCCCAGTGACAGGACAAGAGACAATGGGCACAAACTGAAACACAGGGAGCCCAGTCTATCAGGAAACACTTTTTCCCTGTGAGGGTGACCGAGCACTGGCAAAGGCTGTCCTGGGAGGTTGTGGAGTCTCCCACCTTGGAGATACTCAAAAGCCACCTGGAAATGGACCTGGGCAACGGTTGTAGGTGGCCCTGCTTGAGCAAAGCGGTTCGACCAGGTGACCTCAGGAGGTCCCTTCCAACCTCAACCATTCTGTCATTCAGTCATAAACCACTTATACATGTACTTAGAAGTAAGAACTCTGCTAGATTTAGAATCTATTTATAGAGACTACTTCTGTCTTTTTGTAGTGAGTACACATGGCACATTAGTAATACCGATGACAGACTTGGTATCTCAAGTAGTTTGTCCAAACCACTTTGTCTTTTTTGCCATTTTAAGGGACTTGACTTGTCACAGATTATCACTTTGGTTTGCTTCATTGCTTTATTCCTCTCTCTCAAATGACTATTAACAGTCTGTACAACAATTTTAGCTCACTGCTTATTAAGTTTATGTCTAACTGAGTAAATTATTCCTGAACGAGCATTAAACTATCCTTTGGATACCTGAATAACCAAGCATGTAACAATAAGCTCAGTGCTTGTAAAGGGTGGCTTGATTTAAGGCTTATCTGTATGTTTTTATTTTATGAATGAACTCTATTTTTGATCGCAGTCTTGTGCAAAGATATACAAAATACTGAACAACAACAACACCTATTATGAATTGCTTGAAATGATATCCCACCTATTAAAACAATAGCCTCAAAATTTTTGTGCAGTACTTTGCTACATATCTTTAGATAACCTCTAATACAGATTTTAAAAAAATAGAATAAAATAATTACAATTGTTAGAATGCTGATAATCGAGAACTCAAAAGTTAGGGAAAATTCAACATAATTTCATGTATCTGATTGCATATATTTCCACAATAGTGATACATTTTTAATTATCCAGTTCCATAGTCTATTTCACACTGTATCATTCACAGAATAACTATTTTTCAGTATTTATCTTTATTCTCTTCATGCCTTTCCAATGTATTACCTACTTGGCTTCATATAAATCATGACAGAATACAAAATAACTGTGGTTTGGGGGTTTTCTGGTGTTTGTTTTGTTTTGTTTTGTTTTTTTTTTAATGACTCTTTCTCAGGTGCTTCAACTTCAATGTTCTTATTCCTTTCCAAAACCTGTCTTCAGAACCCCTGTGTAAGGTGAAGAATTATTATCCCCATTTTCTATAACAGAGGAATTAAATCAAAGAGAGTTTAAAGCTCAAATTGTTAAAAGTTTCTAATGATTTTGAACACAAAAGGTCCATAGTAGCGTTATTCAGTACTTTGTGTTCAGAGCAGAGTTTTCTGTGACCAACATCAAAGATAAGAGTACACTGCATTTCTCTAAGTTATACCCCAGGAACCTCAAATTAAATAGCAGCCACCTGCGAAAACATTTTACATTAATTGTCTTACATCACAGAGGAATCCCATAGCAGAGATTCTATTCCTTCAGAATGACATTCTTCTATAAGGCAGTCCTTTCACACAGAGCCTTCAGTTTCCACAAGAAATGAAATAAAAATGTTTCTGTGAAAAACATTTTTTTCTTAATCCAAATGAGTTGTGGAGATTGACCCTCTTAAGAGGAAAGATGTATTCTCCTGAGCGATATGCACAGTCTGAAAGGTGGTCTGTATCGTTTGGGGCAGTGGGGGGAGCAGAGGGGAGAACAAAACAGAGGAAAATTTCCTGCAATCTATTTGTCTTTCTTAAACTTATTTTTGGTTGAAAATAACAGAGAAACAATTAGATAGGAGCACTGAAATTCCACTAATTCCAAGGTTTATTCCTCCCCTGCTTTTTACACTTTGCCAAATGCCCACATTATCAGCTAATGAAAAAACTTATATGCAGAGAAATGCCAGACATTTCCATTTTGTATGAGTTTTTACTCATCTGTAACCCTTTTTGATGCCCATGGAAAGGTGATAATTTAGATGTGCTCTTTAGAGATTTACTCCATGCTTCTCATATCTACTCAGCCTTCACTCATTTTCTTTTCCACTTGACTCACATACAGTCACAGATATGCAATGAAATAACGTAACATCATTCAAAACATGATCTCTGTATTATCATTCCAATTGATTTGCCTCCCCTGACTGGAGCAGCTTGACATGTTTTATAGGTGGCTGACTTGAATTGCTCCTCGTTCCAGGCCTACCAGGTTAATAGCAGTGAGCTTTCACGCTTGGAGAGCTTTTCTTCATCACAGCCCTCAAATCTGAAGAGCAAGTTGCTTACCACAGCTCTCCTAGTGAAGCAGTTTTTTCTCTCTGATCAGAAGGCAGCTGGTACCTATCTTCCCATTTGGTTTTGTTACTGATGAATTACAGATATCTTAACTCTTAGGGACTCAGCCCATTGTTAAAAATCTGACATAGTGTAAAACTGTCCAGTTAATACCTTGCTCATGTGCTTAATAATTTCTTAGCTCTGTGTCTGTTCTTATAACACTTTTATATTAAATTCATAGCTATAATCTGACATTATGAATTCAATTAATTTCAAAAATATGCAGGACACATCAAGTACTTGTAAATCTGTGTTAAAATGCTGTTACTGTCTTATAAAACACCAAATTATTTCCCCCCATCCAAAAAACCTATTATAGCAACTCTCATGGCTTTAAAATCATTCTCATGACTGTCATTCTCTGACCTATAACTGTTACCAAAAAATCTTATTATATTGGTGCTATGGACTTGTTTAATGGGGTTATACTACTTGCAGCTTGGTTTAATCTCTGCAGTTATTTATCGGTTGTTAAAGCTCTATTGTTCTGTCCATGTGAAAGCTGTTTCACAGAGAATGTGGCAACTGTTCACCATTATTAATGAAGCAAGGAGGAATACAGGGAGAGTAGGCAAAATAGTGTCATTTCCGAGCTGCAAGTGTGATAGCTACAGGTGTGTCTCCACGAAAGATTGTCTGTTCTCTTATCCACTGATACATTTTCTCATGTGTCTGAACATCAGGGCAGAAGCCAGTAACTTTGGTAAGGTCAATGGAGGAAAAATAAACTGGTCTGAAATTAACTGTCATAGTACATTAATGATGCTTATTTTTGATACTTTGATCAAGTGTAAAGCCAATAATGGACTGAACTCTTCAAGGACATTGACAAATAGGAACTGATCAAAAAGTCTTTGTTATTTGTATTTTTCATATTTTTTCAACATTTTTTAAAGTAAGCACGCCTTGGTTTATTTTGTTACAACTGTCTAGAAAAACACCTTGATTTTTTTTTTAACCTGAAGAGAAAGAATTCTGTAGTTCATGAAAAGAAAAGTTAGGGAGGATTAAACTTAAACTGTGAGATGCATTTAAAAAAACTTTGTTCAATATTTTACCAAAAATTAGAACACTGACAGAATGAAGACTTTTATTTAAAAAATAATACTGTTGGTTGAAATTCCATTTTTTTACACAGTGAAAAAAACCAAACATACAAGCAAAAAAACTTTATTTGGAAAAAACCCAACTGACTACATCAGACTTTCAGACTTTATTTTTCCTATTTGTTATGCATTAAATTCAGGGTAAGTTGAAAGGAAAACAAAATTATGTTTTATTCATTTTAAGAAAGCAGAGAAATCCATCATTTTATTTATTTACATAATCCCAAAGTCTTTGTATTACATTTGAGTTAAAATCTAACAAAAATGGTCTGCCTGTACTTGTGTAACTGAGTAATATTGTTGTTTTGAACAACTTTTATTAGAAACATTTGAAGTGAAAAATTCCTTGAAAAGTTTCTGTGATTATTTTAAGAGCAAAGGAACTCCCAGGGTGTGAATCCATCTGCCGCTCTTTAGTGAAGCTGGTGACTAGTAAGATACTTGTGGCACCAAAAAGCGAAAGTGTCTTTCAGGTTTATATGTAAAATGACTAAGTAATTTTGGTTTGGGTCTCCCTCTTAGTGTGCCAATGACAGCTATGGGAAAGCTATCAGTTATTTATGTGGGAGCCAAATAAATTCTTGCTGGTATTACAATTGTTTATTAAAAACAGACCCCTAAGGTATTTTATAAGTCGCTAAAGGACAAGAATGATGTCTGGAGGATATCCCAATCATGTGCACACACACACTCGCTCCGTAATTTTCCCAGGGACTAAAATGAGACTGATTAGCCTCTAGCTTCTTGGATCATCCTGTTGTCCCTTTTTGAAGACGGGTGCAGCATTTGCCTTTCTCCAGTTGTCAGTGGCCTCTCCAATCTCCACAACCTTTCAAAGATGGTAGAGAGAGACCTTGTAAGGACATCAGCTGTCCTCAGTGTCAGCCAAGAGGGTCTTGCATAGATTGAAATCTCTCCAGTAATCCCTGATTCAGCTCTCATCCAGGGCTGGTCATTCTCCTCCTTGAATCTTGCCTCTGATCATAGACACCTGTGAGACCTTGTGTCGTAATTTAACCCCAGCCAGCAGCTAAGCACCACACAGCCACTTACTCACTTCCCTCCAACCCAGTGGGATGAGGGAGAAAATTGGGAAGAAAAAGTAAAACTCGTGGGTTGAGATAAGAACAGTTTAATAGAACAGAAAGGAAGAAACTAATAATGATGATCATAACAATAATGAAATGGCAATAATAATAATAAAAGGATCGGAATATACAAGTGATGCACAACGCAATTGCTCACCAGCTGCCAACCAATGCCCAGTTAGTTCTTGAGCAGTGATCCCCCCAGGCCAACTCCCCCCCAGTTTATATACTGGGCATGATGTCACATGGTATGGAATACCCTCTTGGCCAGTTTGGGTCAGGTGCCCTGGCTGTGTCCTGTGCCAACTTCTTGTCCCCCTCCAGTTTTCTCGCTGGCTGGGCATGAGAAGCTGAAAAATCCTTGACTTGGTCTAAACACTACTTAGCAACAACTGAAAACCTCAGTGTGTTATCAACATTTTTCTCATACTGAACCCAAAACACAGCACTCTACCAGCTACTAGGAAGACAATTAACTTGAAACCCAGCCAAAACCAGGACATCTTGTAAGCAAAAGCTCAGGCAAGTAAGGCACTGAGTGCCTCAGCCTTGTCTGTTCCCACTGCCACTGAATCACTGGCCTCTCTGAGCAATGGGTGTCTCCCTTACTCAGGCTTTTGAACTAGTGCAGTGGTAGAAGATCTTCTTCTACCCTCAGTGTCCCTTGCAAGCCTCAATTCCAGTTGAGCTTTGGCTTTGCTGACACCACCCCTGCATGACCTGGGCAACACTTTTAAATTCCTCTTTTGTACCCTGTCCCTGCTTCCACCACCTATAGACTGCTTTTTGCATTGGAGGTGAGTCACGACATTCCTTTTTAGGCAGGCTGATCTCCTGAAATGTCTTACTGTCCTCAAATGCCTTGGAAGGGAGTGTGGAAGTACAATGACCAATAACTGAGTTATGAGGCATATAAATAAATGATTTTAAGATAACAGAAAAGCATTGTTCTTTGGAGCCAGAGAAAGCCTTTTCCAGAAGTGGCTAGTACTCACCAAAAAGCCATAACTTTTTCCATCCCCTTTCAACCTTACACAATATGACAGTGTCCTGATTTCAGCTGGGATAGAGTTAACTGTCTTCCTAGTAGCTGGTACAGTGCTGTGTTTTGAGTTCAGTATGTGAAAAATGTTGATAACACACTGATGTTTTCAGTTGTTGCTAAGTACTGTTTAGACTAAGTCAACGGTTTTTCAGCTTCTCATGCCCAGCCAGTGAGAAAGCTGGAGGGGCACAAGAAGTTGGGAGGGGACACAGCCAGGGCAGCTGACCCAAACTGGCCAACAGGGTATTCCATACCATGGGACGTCCCATCTAGTGTATAAACTGGGGGGAGTGGGGGTGGGGGATCGCCACTCAGGGACTAACTGGGTGTCGGTCGGCGGGTGGTGAGCAATTGCCCTGCGCATCATTTGTACATTCCAATCCTTTCATTATGGCTGTTGTCATTTTATTAATGTTATCATTATCATTATTAGTTTCTTCTTTTCTGTTCTATTAAACCATTCTTATCTCAACCCAGGGGTTTTACTTCTTTTCCCAATTTTCTCCCCCATCCCACTGGGTTGGGGGGGAGTGAGTGATCAGCTGCGTGGTGCTTAGTTGCTGGCTGGGGTTAAACCACGACAGAGAGAAATAGGTGCTCAGCTATAGCTCTTGTATCTAGTGAGATGGAGGATGAAGGAGGCTAGTGGGCAGCAGAGACCTTCTTTGGGTAGAGCTATAAAGGAGGAATGACCTACACTGACTGGCTTATTGTGTGAGATTTCACAGACATTAAATACAATTAAGTCACACCACCTTAAAATCTTGTTCCCTGTGTCTTGCCTTTCTTTCTCCAGTTTCAAGGACAATTAAGTATATCACAGGAATAAAATTCAAATTTCATGTCTTGGTTAACTGAAACTAAGAAAGTTATCATTGCCTGTTAAGTTTTATAGCCCTTTTCTGTAAGATATTACTTTAAATGAAATGGCAATTAAATGTACGGTAAAATGTTAGGATAAAGTAGATTTAATAATGGCATACAGAATAGATACTTACCAGCTGATGCTACAGTCCTGAAATGAAATAGAAACATAGCCTCACAAATACTTCTGGAAATCTAAATCTGAATTATTCTTGTCTTTCTAAACCAAGACAAAGAGCAATCATCTGTAGAAATTACATTGTTCTTGTTGAAAGGCTGACAGACAGACGGAGAGACTAAATTTTAAAAGCAAATACTGTAATCCTATAAATTTTATGTTCATGCCATTAAGGATACATTTCCTACTGCTGATACTCTGCAAGGCAACACATCATGTGTTGAAACACCCTTTCCTTGCAGTATTTTGAACTGTATGAAATTATTAATTTACAGTATGCTAATTAATAAAATATTTTTGAAAGATTAGCATAGTATATTTTAAAGTTTAAACACCCCATGCAGTTTTGTACTACTGATGCATAAATACAATGTGCAAAGAAAATCAAAACATTGGCAAGGAATGCCGAAGTAAATTTATTTACTATTTAGTTTGAATGGAGCAGCTTTAACTGTTTGCCAGTATTTGCTAACAAGCTGGCAGTGCTGGAGCACTGCTACTGCACTGTATTGACATCCTAAATATGTGCAGAACCAAACAGCATCATATTTGTTGGGTTCCAGGGCTGCTGTAGCATCTCAAATCCCAAATTTTGTGGGTTTTTGTGTGTTGGGACAACTCTTGTCCATGTGGACCAGCCCAGCCCCACTGTCTCTTTGAAAGTGATCTCTTCTTGTTCCTGTTCCCTTTCCTGTTCCTGTTTCAAAAGATACGTACATTATCCATAGTGTATGCATACGTCCTGGTTTGGGCTGGGTTTTGAGTTAATTGTCTTCCTAGTAGCTGGTACAGTGCTATGTTTTGGGTTCAGTATGAGAAGAATGTTGATAACACACTGATGTTTCCAGCTGTTGCTAAGTAGTGTTTAGACCAAGTCAAGGATTTTTCAGCTTCTCATGCCCAGCCAGCGAGAAAACTGGAGGGGGACAAGAAGTTGGCACAGGACACAGCCAGGGCACCTGACCCAAACTGGCCAAGAGGGTATTCCATACCATGTGACATCATGCCCAGTATATAAACTGGGGGGAGTTGGCCTGGGGGGATCACTGCTCAGGAACTAACTGGGCATTGGTTGGCAAGTGGTGAGCAATTGCGTTGTGCATCGCTTGTATATTCCGATCCTTTTATAATTATTATTGTCATTTTATTATTGTTATGATCATCATTATTAGTTTCTTCCTTTCTGTTCTATTAAACTGTTCTTATCTCAACCCACGAGTTTTACTTCTTTTCCCAATTTTCTCCCTCATCCCACTGGGTGGAGGAGTGAGTGAGCGGCTGTGTGGTGCTTAGCTGCTGGCTGGGGTTAAACCACGACAGTATATTATTATGAAAGTCACCTCTGCAGACCAGCAGTATAGAGACTAGCTGGCATGGAGACACTAGCAGTGCTCATAGTAAGGGACTGGAGTTTGCCTGTGCTCTTCTGGCCTCCCCTGTGACCGGTAAGACAGAGCCGCCAAGCATGCGAGCAGAGAAGGCAGTATGCGAGGTCCGGGAGTGCGTGGAGAAGGGCTACTAAAGGCAAGGGAGCCACAGATCCCAGGGCAGTACGGAAAAAGGTGTTAAAGCCCCCAGCTGGCATTGCCCACCACGCAGGACTCGAGGATCACATCTCTGCTTTCCGTTGTTCTTCAGTGACAGACTTTACACTGTTACAGAGTCAAAGGAATAATATCAAAAGTGAAGCTTCAGCCAGCTGCCCCTGTAGTTGGGAGCCTTGTTTCACTTTAAAAGAAATAACTCAAGTTCATTTCTAAACTGCACCCAAATATTTTGCTGTAGAAGTGTACATAAGAGAGTAAGCTACTGAAACAGAACAGAATGATTCTAGCTATTAAGTTCTGTTTAAATGCCCTTGTGGTCCCTGATCTTCTGTTGCTGATGTTTTCTTAACTTTCACTCAAGAATTTCTGAAATACTTTTCTGTATAAATCCACTTTACTGCTGACAGAAAACATTATAACCTCATTATGCAAGAGAGCAAAGGACTGAAAACAACAGAACGTGGATGTAGATGCTATATTCCCTAAGTTAGGCAGTACAGATGAAGGAGTATTAAGGTCAGGAGAGTGAATTAGAGCAGTATTTGTTCTACACTTTTAAATTCTATGATTGTATATATATATTTTTTTAAGAGTATACACCTTACCATGTGGTGTATTATTGACATAGTGATTTCCAAAACCATTGAATTCTTCATATACAGAACTAGCTTTCACATAGAACCACCTAAACCTTAGGGATAACATTGAATATTTGTTTACTAGTTGGATTTTCCCCTGTCAGAGTTGGTTAATTAGTTAGTTGCACACATGGAAGTATACACACGTGGGTTTGGTTGTGGACTTTTCTTTTTATTATTTTGTGGGCTTCTTATAACACTTTTGGACCAGTGCTTGGGAAGCACTGGATGAAGCAAATTCTGAAGTTTGGGGGTTTTTTCCCCTCATATTTTTAGTAGGTACCTTAGCATGAACTACAGAAATTTGACTGGATTCACAATTGTAAAGGTTATATGAATCAAGGTTATATATGACCTCTTTTCCATTCCTAAAAATCCATAAAATCTTTGTGTATGCATACCATAGTATTTGCCTCTAGAAGTTTAATGGAATATTCTCTGAACATGAGATGAGAAAAGCAAAAAAATTAGAATGTACTTTATGTTCTGTTTTCCTAATCTTTTTGTCCCCAAAATATTTCTCCCCTATGAACATATTTCTTTAAAATAGTAATACTAACACCTGACACCTTTTTTCTGTTTCAGTGTTTTTTAGTAAGACTCTTGCAGCATTCCATTGCATCCAGCACATCCTCTTAGTTCCATGAAAAACAGAAAAAGCAATCTGTCTGTTATTTTGGCAGGAAACAGGCATTCTGGCAGCCTTAAAAAATAGTCTTTACTCAGGAGACTACTACCTGCATGTCCCTGTCTCAAGTGATTTATTTAGCTTACAGAAGCATCCAAATTCTGAACTGTTTGAATTTTACTCATAACTAGTGAGGCTATACCGGCCACCCAAAATACAATGTTTGTGAACTAGTTCTGAGATGAGGTCAAGCTTAGACTAAGTTGGAAAACTTTCTAGTCAAATGTTCATATAAAATTACATTGCTGTTTAATTTTCTTTTTGTTTGGATCTTCACTTTTGATCATCCTCTACACTTCGACAATATTACGCTTTTATCAAAATCATTTTGTATGTTGTCATGAACATTTTCAACACATAAAAACACAGTTACAGGAAATGGCAGACTATTAGGTTTTAATCACGTTTAGTATAAATGGAAATATAAAAAAAAAGCTCTTCCTTCCTTTCATCATTACACAGTTAGTAGACAAAATGGCAAAACAAAAGTAGTACTTTGTGAAACAAAGCTAACCCATGCACCCAAATTATTAGCCAGGATTTTGAAAGGATGTAAGAAGTTGATGTAATAGCTAAGCAAGTGAGAAATGCCCATTTGTTAATTTCTGTTCCTATGTTCCATGTGTTTAATTTGTCACTTTTTCTCCTCTTTTTAGTAGTACAATTACAGACAGAAAATTCTACTTATTTATTGAACTGTTTATAAAAGTGCTGATAGTAGAACATACTAATATATGTCAATTTTGTTCTTCTTTATGCATAATGTTTTACATGAACTACAATTCCTGAATGTATAGGAATGCTTTCACTTGGTGTTTCCAACCACGTTCAAGCTGAGTAAATTAATTCTCTGGCATTTTCCATATCACCAGCTAAATCCTGGCATTATGAAACTATATTTGTTGTGGACTAGTTAATTTTCAGACTTATCGGACATTCTTTGTTCTTATCATCCTAATAAGGAAATGTCATAATTTATGTTTTTATTTCCCCAAAATTAAGAAAGAAAAGTAAGTGAGAATGTTGCTTCTATAAGAGAGATTTTCTGTGGAAAAAATGTTTCCATTTCTGGGTTCTAGAATTTTGAACTTTTTCATTAAAAAATGTTATGTTTGCATTTTGAGCTATGTCATTATTCTCATTTAGTGCCTAGTCTAACTGTAATGCAAAATACAATAACCCCCCCCTGCAAAAAATAAAAATCCATAAGAGTGTTTACAAGTTAGCACTAGCTAAAGTGTTTTTTTAATGTCAAAATGTTCCTTCTTTTTGCTATAATAAAACCATTTTAATGAAAGATAATCCAAAAAATAGCTAAAATCAAATCAAATATATTATGGTATCAGCATCAAATTTGTTTTACCACCAAGAAACCAGTAAGAAGCATAAATGTCTTCAAATAAAAAAATCAAGTAAAGCTTATAAATTCCAGATGAAAATTTCAAAATTTTTGTGAAAAGATCCCATTCTGTAGGAGGGGAAATATTTTCAGATCACACCATATTAACGTGTGTGTTTGTACTATTGAAACTACACACAAATAGCCAAATTAAATACAACCCATACAGCCATCAGTATTTAAAATATTTTTTGCTTTTAGGTCATTTAATATAATTGCTCATTTTATGCATAAGTGCTTTTTAGTAAAGGATTATCTAAAGTAATACAATCTAAAACCTCTGCTATTTCTACCAGTATTTATATTGAATAAATGCTTAGAAATGATAAAAATACTTGTGACTGTTTCAAAAGTAATTATAAATGACATTTGGAACTTTTATTCTGTAGGGAAGTTTACAGGATATGACCAAGGACACAAATGAATTTAAATGAAAAGTAGAAGTACTCTTTGGAAATGAGCTTTGCAGAGATAACAGTTGGAAAATGAATCATTGTTATTTGCTTTTAATAGTTTAATTTAAAGGTCAAATTCTACTTGTTCTGCTACTTTAAGCAATATAAGTCATGGCTGCATGTTCTTTCTGCTTCAAATGTATGCTGCTTTGCATTGGCAACAGTTGGAATCTGATTCTCTTCTTATTTCAAGAATAAATTAGGAATAAGCAATGAAGTCCAAGAATGTACATGGACTGTTCTAAAGTTGGTGTAATTCACAAAAGAATTGGTGCAAGGACAGTAGAAGACACACAGTGGCTTTTGCTAGTCTTTTCTTTGTTTATCAGTGCTTTAATTTTACACTTTACAGAACATGAGTTCATTGTAGACTTTAGAAACATTTATTTTAATTAAGGTAAAATTTTAGCTTCTCAAATTTTTTTTGGCCTCTGTTAATTTTGTTCATCTCTTTGATGAAGAAAGCAACTGCTTTTTAAAAAAATTACCATTAGTGTACCCTTATCAAAGAAAAAAGAAACACCACAACCTAGATTAAACATTTAAAAGTAACAAGTATTACTTAACTCTAGGGATGTTTTTTTCTTCATTACTCTGAGAAGACAAATCAAATCTACTAAAACAAAAATGATGTTTTTTCCATAGTGTTCACTAGGCCAGATCTCATCTTTGTGTGGAGCACATTTTGAATGTCTGTATGTTGTGATAAAATCCTGATTCTACTGTACTCTAGTTTAAGTGTCAATAGATTGATCTGAGATCTCTGTTTCATATAAACTGTTCTTATCACATTCATATCAGCAGCTTTCCTTTAATTGTGAAGGTAATTTAGTGAATTCAAGGACTTCATATTTTCTATTACTTCTTTTCTGCACACTTCACTCATGCCTCACCATATTTGTAGGTAATTATAATTTATCAGTCGCTTTGCTCTTTCTGCATTTGAAAACTAGTTTTGAACACACTTTTTGGAAAGTCAATATGAACATCAAACTGAATTTGAAATATTGTGATGTTATGTGATTTTATGAAGCAAACAAAGTCAGGTGCTTTTTCAAAATTTCACAGCAAGCGTTGATTTCAGTGTGGTGGGTTTGTTGCTGACTGTATACCTTCCTATGACAGACAGTGTCATATTTTCATAGAAACAGATTGTCCTTCAAGAAAAAAAAAACAACCCACAAAACTTTGGCATGCAGGGTTTGCTATCAGGAAATCTAGTAATTGTATTCTATCATCACAAGCAGAAAGGAAAAATGGTAAGTTTATTAACAAAGGAGAGTATGATAAGGTTGCCTTAGTTTTCAAAGGTGGTTATAAAAAAAGTGCTGACAATTGGTGTAAAAGGTATTTATTTGCTTTTAAAATATATTTTCAGTTTGAAATACCAGTATTGAGGCATTGTTTTCCCACTGATATCTCTTTCTGTTTTAGCAAATGCAATGCACAAAAGTAGATGATTTTTTAAAAATATGAATGCGCTACAGGGATATAAAAAAGTTTCTTTTTGTGTATAGAATATAAATAACTCATAGACAGTAAGGATTATTTAGTTTCTGGTTAGGGAATTTTGAAGAAGATACTCATTAGAAATAATTTCAGTGATACCAATGTACTGCATATAAATGGAATCACTGGAATTCTGTAACATCTGAGTCTCATGATCATGGGAGAAGTCTGTTCAGATTCTCTTCCCATTGCCACTTATGCCTTTAACCAGCATTCTTGCATGCACAGGAGTGACTGATAGAGCAGATATGAAATGTTTATGGAATAATGAATACGAAAATTGTCAAGATAAATCAAGGATAAGCTGTTTATTAAATTGAGAACTCAACAACTTTTCTGCAGTCAGAGACTTGCTGAATGCTGAATATAGCTAAGATCTCCTCTTGTTCATTTTAAGTTTCTATCCCTTGTATGAAGTATTTCAATTTGCATTCAGAGGAGGGGAGGCTGTCAGACAAATGGGGCAATGTCTTGACTGCCCTTATTGTTTCATTTTTTTTTAGGTTTTGACACTGCTGCTCATCAGAGTGATTATGAATCACTTCTCATCCAAAATCAAACACAAATCCCATTGTAGGTTTCTGCCTCTTGATACTGACAAGCAGAGGAGTAACTGCTTATAAGAACCAGATATGAAGTATTTCATCCACTTTGCTTTTGCAGTACTTAAATAGAATTTCTACTTATGCATTTGGTCCCTTGCAAACACTCACAGAGATACAAATTTTGTGGATTGGTTTGTCAGCAGTGTATTTCAGGATTAGGCAAAATCTTCTTAAAAAGCTAGCAATGTAAATCACAGCCTGCATTATCAAAAAGTTAATAATGTAAATTAGAACTTATATATTGACAAAGCAACCTATTTCTCTGGCTATTAATTAAATGCACACTGGACCTTATTATCAGAACCATTAGTCTTCATATGCAGAAGTTTTTGCCTTAATCTATGCTCTCCTTTTAAATTTTGAGAATTATATTTTTTCACCTTTATGTAATACATGCTGGCAATGACACATCTTACTTGTGCCAGTGCCATTCCGATGACTTTTTCCTATGAGTGTCGTCAGTCCTCAAAGCAGGCTTGTGAGACAGTAGTTGAGTGTTCAAAGCCACTTCATAGATTGAAATACCCAGTCCTCAATGAAAACTTCTTAGAATTAAGGTGCTTAGGTAGTTGTTTTCCGTCAGTCTGTACTGATTCAGGTCAGCCTAGAAAGGCAGAGGATCTGAACTTTGTTTTAGAAACCTAATAATGCTGAAGGGTTCCTAATGGGATTCTCATAAAGCACCCAACTCCTGCCATTTCAGCTCTTGTACTGTTTCTGTCTCAGCACATGGATTTGGAAGTTGGAAATCCACCAAAGCCATAAGCAGATGTCTAAATGCCTTTTGAAGCAAATGCCTGAGGAAAACATCAAGTATTAAAATGGAATGGATTTCTAACAAATGTGAACAGCCATCAGAGGTCAACAACTCCTTCTCTCTAGAGTTAGGTTGAAAAGAGAATGACCATATCTGATATCATGGTAAAAACAGAGTTCAAGTATCTGCTGTGGCAGGAGGGCTACTAATCAATGGCTGGGAGGCCATACAGCATCTGTGGGAATGCACAGGCATGCCTGACTGGAAGAGTTGCTCACAGGGAACCCATATGAGACTTTACGACACAGAAGACATAGAAAAAAGAGGGAAAGATAGAAGCAGGAAACCTTTCTCATGCCCTTTTTTGGTTTCTTTTACCATCACAGGATGGAGTCAGATTTAAACCCAAGGGCAGAAGCAGTGGCAGGGCAGTTCCAGCCCTGACGCTTTTCCTTGGCACAGCGCAGCAGAGGCTATGCTGAGATCTCTGCCATGGAGAATTTGGTCAGCTCGCGTTCTGCACCTGGGATATGGCAAA
The DNA here is from genome assembly GCF_947461875.1 of Haliaeetus albicilla. Taxonomy (NCBI): domain Eukaryota; kingdom Metazoa; phylum Chordata; class Aves; order Accipitriformes; family Accipitridae; genus Haliaeetus; species Haliaeetus albicilla. Next base: position 14,359,025 of record NC_091485.1, read on the forward strand.
CTGTGTCTCCTGGGTGGTAAGGACAGAGGAGATGCTAGAGTAATGTTAGAGATGTTAGAGTAAACCTTTGCAGCTCTCCACACCTTTAAATTAGAAGGCTACCAAAACTGCTGATAGTTTCACAAGTGATGTTTACTACATTTTTTAGGCTTGTAATCTAAACCAGAAGAAGAAATCCAAAGGAAAAGAGAACCTAAACTGGAAATACAGCACACATCTACAGGGGCTACTGCTTTCTACCTGTCCGAAGGCATGAGGTGCAAAATGCATAAAATGATCTTAAATCCATCAGGCCACAACAGTGCTGGAACTTTTTGCATCACAACAGTCAGGCTGAATTTAACATAATTTCAACTTCTGTGAAATTGAATCAGAAATTAGGTGAACTCAATATTTGGTCTGCATTCAATACCAGCCATTTTTATTCCACTTATTAGTTTTCTTTAGGAGTGAATTCAGAAAGCACTGTTGAGTTGTGTTGAAAGAAAAAAAAATATAGTTGTTCATGCACATTTGTGCACTACATAAAGGTGTTTTGATGTGCCTTGTCATTTTTGATACTAGCTTTGATTGAATAGATATCCCAAAATAAAAATCATCAGCTTTGAGAAGTTATCTTCCAAATCTCAAATGGTATTCCTTGGATCTCAAACAGTAAAGTTCCAATGTAAATGATAAAGTATATGCATAAACTTAGAACAGAATGCCAATTAAGTTCACCAGAACTTAGAAACAAAAAAAATCATAAAAATATTAGTAAATTGTTATTACTAGGGAAGTCAGTTTACACAAAATATTTTATGTAAATGTTAATTTTTTACTTCCTTTATGGCTTGTCTGGTGTTGAAGAGTACACTCAAAAAGATTTTTACCTGAGTGGCTGTGAGTGTGGTTTGGCTCTTGTTATAGTCACTGTAAAAAGTTATGGGTTAGAGATGGAAACAGTGGGAGGTGGTCCTCCAGCAAGAAGAAAGGAAAAGGACAGATCAGAAAAGAAAGGAGGATGGGAATACAACGATAAATCTGACAGAGGGCTTATAGTGGAATGGGGTATTTGGAGCAGGTGGGCAGAAGTGACTGACTACAACCTGTGGGAGAGAGAGTCAAGACCGGAAAGCGGAACATCTGTTCTTCCTTCTGGATGGTTTTTATTCCCATTTACTTGGCCCTTTGCACATAGATAGGTTTCTCACACACACACACACACACACACACAAAGACAAAAAAGGATTTTGTTTGCTTTTTCACTCTGAGTTACAGTGGGATTGTTACATGTGGCGTGCAATAGCAATGAAATGCTGTACATCAAATTTAAAGGCAAGCAACATCCTACATATTGTGCGACCAAGCTCATTCATCTACTGCTAAGCCATCTGAATTATTTACTGCCAAATTATATTATAGATATTTTCCTGACAAATTGAAGAAATCAGGGGTTAGTCTGACTGAATTATGCCAATGCACATTTTTTCCCCAGAATTTACTGTACTGAGAACTATTCTGGTACCAGCTTGCGCAGCTCATAGTGGATACACAATATTGTGTTTAAAATCTCTCTCCAAACCTCTGCAATCATCTCAGAAATATAACTGACATAATTGTTAGTAGGTTTTTAAAAACAGAGCTGAAACACAGCTGTGGTCTGTACTAAATGCTGGATTGAGTTAGGCACATTTTAATTAAATACGTTTCTTTATGAAGTACATTTTGGTCTATGGAGTGATTTTCAAGGTACTTGCTAGGGAGACACAGGCTGAAGATACAGGTCACTGCTCTGCCCAGTTCAGGTCATTCCTCAGTCTCCAAGAGTTTTAAAAGTCTCTCTTAATGATCCTTATTGGATATATGCTGCTTTTTGACTCTATTTTTATTGGTCCACAGAATAATACTTTAGGATTGTATCTGGGAAGTGGAGGGTGTATGTTTAGTACCCTATGCTGGCTTGTTCAGATGGCTGCAGAGCAAACAAACTGAACTGTGGACTCCCGTGTGCCTGCTGAATGCCCTGAATACCAACTTGCTAAGTGGCTTAATTGCTGTTCCAAGGCCGAGAGATTTCTCCCTCTAAAAATAAGTGACAATCCATTATTTCTTTCTAATATAGACTGGGAAAAACATGGAAATTGAGAACACTTCCGTAGGAATGTTAAACATTATCTTTACTGTAGTGTATATTTCATATATGGTGTCTTTTTCACTATCGTGGTAGGCAAGAAATCGATTTGAAAGATGCAGGAAAAGCAACTTCACACACAGGTTGCAGGCTAAGTAGGAGGGCTCACATCAGCGTTTTTGAAAATGACAACATTCTCACTTGTCAATGTGTGCAGTAACAGTGAGAAATCCATCTGGCAGAAGATAACTGTGAAGTTAGAAAATGGATTTCATAGTTTCTATGAAAATTTTAAACTCTTGTGTGTTCCCTTCAGACTTATAATAAATTCAATGGGGAATAATTAAAGGAAATGTGGTAATATGATATATTTGCATTTGTAGTTGTGGTGGGTTGACCCTGGCTAGATGCCAGAAGCCCACCAAAGCCGCTCTATCAGTCCCCTCCTCAGCTGGACAGAAGAGAGAAAATATAACAAAAGGCTCGTGGGTCAAGATAAGGACAGGGAGAGATCACTCATCAATTACCATCACAGGCAAAACAGACTCGACTTGGGGAAATTAGCTTAATTTATTACCAATCAAATCAGAGTAGGATAATGAGAAATAAATCCCAAATCTTAAAACCCCTTCCCACCACCCCTCCCTCCTTCCCAGGCTTAACTTTACTCCTGGTTTTCTCTCCCTCCTCCCCCCGCTGGCGGTGCAGGGGGACAGGGAATGGGGGTTGGGGTCAGCTCCCCACTTCTTGTCTTTGTGGCTCCTTCCTCCTCAGGGGGAGGAGGACTCCGCACTCATCCCCTGCTCCACTGGGGGGTCCCTCCCATGGGAGACAGTCCTCCACAAACTTCTCCAACGTGAGTCCTTCTTATGGGCTGCAGTTCTTCGCAAACTGCTCCAGCGTGGGTCCCTTCCACAGGCTGCAGTCCTTCAGGCACAGACTGCTCCAGCGTGGGTCCCCCTCAGGGTCACAAGTCCTGCCAGAAAACCTGCTCCAGCGTGGGCTCCTCTCTCCATGGGGACACAGGTCCTGCCAGGAGCCTGCTCCAGCACAGCCTTCCCACGGGGTCACAGCATCCTTCGGGTATCCCCCTGCTCCAGCGTGGGGTCCTCCCCGGGCTGCAGATGGAGATCTGCTCCACCGTGGACCTCCCTGGGCTGCAGGGGGACAGCCTGCCTCACCGTGGTCTTCCCCACAGGCTGCAGGGGAATCTCTGCTCTGGCGCCTGGAGCATCTCCTCCTCCTCCTTCACTGACCTGGGGGTCTGCAGGGCTGTTTCTCTCACATGTTCTCACTCCTCCCTTCAGCTGCTGCTGGTGTTGCTCGTGGGTTTTTTTTTTTCCCCCTTAAATCTGTCCTCCCAGAGGCACTACCACCATCACTGACGGTCTCAGCCTTGGCCAGTGGCGGGTCTGACTTGGAGCCGGCTGGCATTGGCTCTGTCGGACGTAGGGGAAGCTTCTAGCAGCTTCTCATAGAAGCCACCCCTGTAGCCCCTCCACTACCAAAACCTTGCCATGAAAACCCAGTACAGTAGTCATCTGGAATAGTAACAGTAACATTTTACAATTTCTTAGGGGTTTCTTATATTTTTTTTTAATTTACATCACACTCACATTTTTATCCTATCTGAAAATCCCTCCACAAGTCACTAGTCCAGCCTCCCTACTGAAAACTAGTATCGCTTCTCACTTCCAGTGGAGACATCTCCTGGTTTTGTATGCCATCATCTGGTTGTTTTATTACACCCACTTCCAGATTATTCCACCTCCCTTCAAAACTGTCAACTGTTGTGCCCTGAGCATTAGTCGCACTGGTTTGACACCTGTATCATATATATGCCCCCACAGTTTCTCATCTATGCTGAAAATATGCATACAGTAACAAGTGACAAGCAATAAGGCCTCTTCTCTGCTCCGGGGTTTCATGCATGAGATGCAGTTGGCTGATCTATCATCTGCTGTCAAGAGCAGTAGAGTCTATGGAGCTTCTCTGTATTCAAAGACTCAGTCCCCCATATGGAGACCCATACAGAAAAGGGGAAGAAATATTGTAGGAGTAAGTGTAGGAGTTTGCTTTCACAACTAACAGTGTGCACATCTAAGTCTTACTACTATTCACAGCACACAGTTTGCTGCCTCAGTCTCATTTGCTGGACCAGGACAGCACTTCTTACAATGCTTTTGTAAGTAATTCTGTTCAATTTATTTTACTAGTAATCTTGGAATTAATTTTAATTAATTTCCCATCATATCAAGGCATTTAAGGCATGTGTCTACCTTTAAGCAAATGATTAGCTGCACTGCATTCAAAGGATGACTAATCACATGCTAAAAAGGTTTAAATACTTCTTTGAACCTAACCTGAATTTTTACGCTACAATAACTGTAAGTGACTACTGTTCTCCTTACAACAGCCTGGGAAAAACATTCTGCAAGAAAAGGCTTGAGGCGTTTAATCATCAGGCTTTTCTTCATGTTATCAGAGGGAACGAGATTGTTCTCGCATCCTCCATCTACACAGAGTTCCCGTGACATGTAGCTGCTTAGAGTCCAGCATTTAACTGTTGGTCCCTGACACACTATTATCAGTGGAGCTGTATAACCAGCTGAACCAGGGTTGGCTGCAGCTTATCTTAAAATTCCCTTTAAAATGTTAACACCACTATGGAGAAAAATTTCAGTTAAATTTACTGAAAAGCTAATACAGTTCCATGCCTGATAATTAAGTATTTGAAAGAACATCCTGTATTTCACGTTTCAAAGCAAGAAAAAGTATAAAATCACTTAGCCATGCACATGCAGGCATACAAAGGTAGCTGCATTGACAATACTGTATATAAAGATATTGCTTTCTGGCTATGGTGGCAGGCAAATACTGTGACTTAATTTTTGTTACAGTTATTCAACAATTCCAGTAACAGTACATGCTCTGTGAATCAAATAACCCATCCATAACACTTGCCTGCCTTTAAGTATTTGTAATGGATTATGTTTCCAAAATAGGTTTGATTAACCTTGCATAGAACCTACACTTCACAGTCACCCTTTTTTTCAAGGTTGCATTTGTCTGGATCTTGTGTTTTCAAGGTTACATGATTGCACCATCGCAGTACAGTTTGGAAGGGAACACTCCTGTTGCCTCATTAAAAGGATTCACCAAAGCCTGATTCTATAGTCATGGCACTAGCAAAAATTCTTGCCTGAAGAATATACCACTGCTTTGTTGATTCCCCCTTACCCTTCCTCTTTGAAACTTTAGCCATTTTTTTTCTACCACAATGTGTACTTAAATGCAGTTTTACAAGATCCTCAGTAATTAGTTATACCATTCTTCTGCAGAAACAGTAAAGCACAATTTTCAGCTATTTTTTCATACCCTGCAAATCTCTCAACTGTACTTTGAAATTAAAATAACTTCCCTTGCACCTCTAACCTTCATTTTATACATCTTTGGAGCACATAGGCAAAAAGATCCTCCTTGCCTACAACACGGTGCATTCGAAGGTGTTATCTGAATCTTAGCATCACCCCCTGATTTAGCTGTTTGCTCATCTGAGGCTGGCTGTGCACACACACCTGCACATGCTTGAATGAAGAGTCCAGTTCAAATGCGTATTTAATAATAAACTCACTGAGTTCAAGACTGTGCACCTTTACTTATAAAAGTATATCTTAGTTTCTTCAGAGCTCCACCTGAGTATTGAAGGTGGACTACAGTGCATGAGCATTAGAGAACTGCCACAAAAAAGGGAGTGCTACCATCAGAGACTCCTCAGAGAAGAAAGAAGAGGTTTTGCTACATTTCCCATTGAACCTAAGTCCCTCTGTAGCCCGATATCCAAGACACATGGGATCAGAAGGAGGAAGCACAAGGTTGTTCAAAGTTGTGTAAGGGCAAAGCTGATCCCCTCCTCACTGTCAGACCAACCAGCTGGGGGAAAGGAAGAGGAAGGGGTTGCACGTTGACTTCCCTGCACTGCATGAAAGAGATTGTGACAATCCATTTGTTGAAATCTTCATGGTCTATTGCGAATGCAATATCCTTAACAAATTATCCACTATTGGATATGCTGGGGCTCCTGAATATATTCGTTGTTTGATAGAAAATAAATAAATAAACCTCAAAAAGTAAATATACAATTTTCCACATTTGAAATGAGTCCCCATGCTCTTCTATCCTTTTACTTCTATTCACATTGATTTCAGCGGAAACAGAATTGGTCCCTTGATAAAGATAACTGGAGACCTTGGTCTTCCTGCTGTCCATTTCTTTAATATGTGAATGAGTAAAATAAGGCTATAACACCTTTCTCCTGCCTCTTTCCACCTCAGTACTGAGGCAGGTACTGGCAGAAGGCATTAGTTAATGGTTCATAAACATTTCTTCATTAAATCTCAATTTTCTTGGGTTTGTAAGTTAGTCATAAATTTTTCCTGTGGAATGAAACTGGCCCACAAAGTCAGCCAGGGAGCAGTTAACAATCTATTCAGTTAAAAGAAACTCAGGGAAAGCTGAGTGAGGTAAAAAGTATGCCTGTGTTTATCTTTATATAGGACTAAATACGCACACATACAGAAGCACTAATGCACACAGTATAAATAACAGGTATGTTCTGATTTAAAGTGTCAGAATGACAACCTCTTTAAATTCTTTTAAATGCTTCATAGGAGCAGAACCTGCCCATTTAGATATTCAGTGGCATGAAAAGTGCTAGCTGTTGGACAGATGAATAAGATTCATGTTGACAGCTGTTTATAGCTCTTTTGGCTGCTATTTATAAAGGGGGGGATACAAATCTGTCTATGTCAGCCTAGATGTTTTGATTCCACTATTGCAGGTGATAGTGGTAACATATTACATGTGGTAGATGCTCAATAAATTAAGCACGGTGTCATCACCGAGGGGTGCGTGCTCTGTTATCAGCGCAGACTGGCTGAAGCTGCTCTGAGGAGTGCGGTTCACAGCCATTAGTGTATTCTTCTGTGTTTTTTGGTTAGATCTTGACAGCTACACTGCAACTGTCATGTTTCAGTCCATCTCCCACAGTTTTTTCACCAGCTTGTGTCAAAAGTATGTCTGAAAAATGTTAATTTCTTGTAGCCTATTGTTCCCATGATTTGCAGAAAACATCCTGATAGATCATGTTTAGGAAAGTAAAATTCAGTGATGGAAAGAACATAACGATTTCTTCCTGAAAACAACTTTTTCCTGCAGAATTACATTTACCAGTGTAAATGCCTTCTCTTCTCTTATCTGTTTTTAAAATCTTCCAGGCAATATGGTTTCTAAAATGTACTGTAGGTGAATATTCTATGCCAAGGCATTTTTGCTGACATCCAAACTGTATTTCTAATATATTTATTGTTATTATTACTTTTTGAAATGTTCTCTTGTACTATGCTAAATACCTCTCCCCTCCTTCGTCGTGTATGCACCCTTCTGACGTTGCTAGTCCTAGAAAGTTTAGAGAACACAGCACACAAAGCATCTGTTTTCACTAACAAATTGGGTCAGCTGCAATACACATATTCTGCACTCATGCAGCAAGAAATATCTTTCCTTTGCTGTGCTCATAGACATATAAAACCTGAACGTACCAACAGCAAATACTGTTAATATACAGCTGCCACATGACTTCAATAACTGCTATGTGAAAATATCTGTATTTCTAAATGGGAAAAAAACATTAAATCCTGTTCTTTGTCAGACATATGCAAATACTTTAAATATAATTTTTTTCATATTTTGTTGTTCTATTACTCTATAATAGTGTATTTTGCACAATACCCAAAACCAGAGCATGTTAGCCCATTGAGTTTTGATATATAACTATTATTCACCAAATGTGTGAATGGACTTAACTGCTTAGATAAGTTTCCTCATCAAGTGCTTCATGTGGACCTGGCTTTCATATTGGCTAGTGGTGTACTGAACCAATGAAATAAAATCTCATGTATAAATAAGAGGACTCATTTGCATAAATAAAAAAAACTAAGAGCAATCTGGAAAAAAAGCAAAAAATGTGTAATCACAAGAAGGAATCAGGCCAACAAGTCATTATGAAGTCCTTCAGGTTTGCCCTGGATCTAAGCCAAATTCCTACATCTCTTCATCTAAGTCATCTACCTGAAGTCATTCTTTCTGCCTTTACACAGAGGAATTTGCTGTTTAGTGTGATGACAGTGTTAGAGTTTGGCAGCAACCCAGCTTGCTCAGCAAAATTTATTAGGAATAGGAAATTCTAAAACAAGGGAGGGAAACAATTATGTATAATTTGGTGTAAATGTGCCCATTTTGAAGAGGGAAATGCTCCTGAAAAAAAAAAAAAATTAGATTCAGACATGTGACTTTTTTATTTTTTATTTTTTTTTAAATATTGTAGAAGTGTCTCTGCATTGCAGGTTAGTAAACTGATCATGTAGACTCCCGCTTTGGCAGTAATTGCACTAGCTAGTCAGCCTAGAACTGGTTAAAAAGCCTCGATATGAGGAGCTGTCTGAAACGGTCCTCACTCCTGTATTGTGCCAAAGTAATGCATTTATACTGCTTTTGAGACTCCAGCTGCACAGTGCTACCTGGACTCATTAAGCCATCTGATAAGCTCCTTGCCCTTGATACCTTCTCGTCACAGGGCAATTAAAGCTCTGAACCCAAAAGATCAATTTGCACAGAAAGCAGTGTTTGAATCAGCACAAGGAATACTGAGTTCCTCTATGCCTTTTCCACATAAAACCAGTATTAAAACTATAACTGCTAATCTTATAAGTAATGCTTTAGTTCCATGCAAAGAGTAGCTAGCCTAACACTCACAATAACACATGCAGTCACCTTCACACATTAACTGACCCTTCACAGTGTAGCCGCCACCTTTGCAGCCACTAGAGATCGTGGGTGGCAGCACCGGTGTACCACCCGGCTGGTGACTGGGGAAGGGCTCCCACATTGGACACACGGGGCAGCTGTCACTGACACCACATATGTCTCTCTGGCAGACTTCAGGATTCAAGGGAAGGCCATACAGATGCCTCCACGCCAGGTCTGCTGTCTCTACACTATAACAGGCCCCTAGAGATACAAAAGCAAAACCCCAAACCTGCAAACACGAGCAAATGCTTAATGCAATCTAGTAATTTGCCTTTTGGTTCATCGTTTGCCTGTTGGTTCATCGTTTCCAACTTAAATACTCCGTTGAAGGACTCTACACCATGCATGGACATATTCTTACCTTGGTTTTGTATTGCTTTAGGCCCACAAAATTACAACTACATGAATAAGAAATAATTAGGGAGTAAACATGATAATAATTTCATTTACCTGTATCTGTATTTGATATTGATTAGCTAGTCATTTATGATCCTTTTGTAACAATCAGTGAACACCCATTCCCTGAGAGTATTTAATCCAACCCTACAATAGGTGTCTAATTTATAAGGTTTGTCCTTTGGCTATGGATAGACTCTTGCTTGGATCAAAAGCCAAAAATTATCTGATGTGACAGTAAAATCGGGTGATTTAAACTTTACTCTTCTACAATTATTTCTGGGACCTGTTAGAATGGAAACTTCCTGAGTACTAGACTTTCAGAATAAAGGAAAATATTGTCTAGAATAATAAAAAACTATTTTGTGAAGACTGCAATTTGATTTCATGACAAGAACAAGGGAACTAATTAAATTTGAAGAGTTGCTGATGACTAGTTAAGAACTATAAACAGTGAGTTAAATAAAATCCAGTGACAGTGAGTTTGTTTACAGGTAGTTTTAATCCTATGGGGAGAAAACAATAAATAAGATTTTGTGTCATTTCTTTAAAGTATGCCAGTTACAAACAGTGGCTCTTTCCCCCCTGTCAGATTGTATCTTTTGTTTAGCTGTTATTGTTATATAGGTTTGCAGAATAATTTAGACTGGAAAAGACTTTGGGAGGTCAGGTGGTCAAAACGCTTGAAACAGGGCTAACTAAAGGGCCTTGCCCAGCTGAATTTTGAATATCCCTAGTGATTGAGGTTTCAGAGCTGCTCTGGACACCTGTTCAGCATTTGGCCACCCTCAAGGGTGAAGAATTTTTTCCTTGTGTCAGGTCAGAATTTTCCTTGCTGCAAAAGACAGCCGTTGCCTCTCATCCTTTCACTGTGCAGCTTGGGAATAATGTCTCTGTCTTCTCTGTAAGCTGCCCACTAACCAGTTGAAGATAGCACTAAGTTCCTTCTCAACCTGTCCCCCTCCAAACTCAGCAAACACAGCTCCCTCACCCCCTCCTTGTATGGAACATCTTAGCAGCCATGCACTGAGCTCACTCTAGTTTCTTTCTCTTACATTGGATCACGGTGAGAGTAGCAACTCTGAACACGGGGCTCCAGATGTGGTCTCGTAAATGCCAAACAGAGGTGATAAATTCCTTCTCTCAGCCTGCTGGGTGCACTAACACAGCCCAGTATGTAGTTAACCTTCACTGCTGCAAGGGCACACAGCTGGCCTGTGTTTTACTTGCTGTCTGCCAGGACCCCCCTGTCCTTTGCTGCCCAACTTTTGCTTAGCCAGGCAGTGCCCAGCCTGTATTGGCACATGGGGTTATTCAACCTCTGGTGCAGGACTTCACATTCATCACTGTTTAGGTTCATCTGATTTCTCCAGCTTGTTGAGATCAATCTGAATGGCAGATCAACCCTGATGCATAATAGCACCCCCCCAGTTTGTTGTCATGCACAAATTTGTTGAGGATGTATTTTGTCCCACAATCCAAATCGTTAATGAACATGTTATACTGTATAAACTCCATTACCAGCCTTTGAGGAACACCACTGGTAGCCAGCTCACCCACCTCATCTTCTGTCTCAGGATCCACCAGAGACATCCACCATCACACTTCCCTCATTGGCCTTTCTGATCCTGACTCTAAATTCTGGACCAGCTCATCACCCATTTCATTGTGAAGCTCTGGGCAAGTAAGCAGCTCACAGCTACCCCCATGTCTTCTCTCCTCTTAAAGACCTTGTACCCATCAAGCACTCGAGCCATGCAGGCTGTCGCACTATACTATCATGTTCCCACCATATTATAATGTTTCTGTTATCATGTCACTATGACTGTGCATAAACTTTTAATCCCTGTTATGGTGGGGTTTTTTCCTGTTGTGTGTGAGTTTGTTCGTGTACAGGCACTAGGTCTGGGCCCCCAGTTGTGCTACTTTCTGAGAGCAAGTGTGAGAGCCTTCTCTACCATGTTGTCCTCTGGGCAGTTCATCCTTGCTTCCTATTCCTCAGCTTCTCTGAAGCTTTGGTCTCCACCTTCCAGCAACCTGATTTTAAACCCTCAACACTGGCTTAGCAAACCTGTTGACAAAGATGCTCTCGTCCTCTTTTTTTTTCAGTTGGATTCAATCTCTCCCCAACAGTCCTCTTTTCTTAGAAGTCGTCCGTTAATCATAAAAGTCAAAGCCCTGACTACAACATCAGCCATGCAAGCATATGTTGACCTGCAGGATACAGCCACCTGATCCTCTACCATTGACTAAAGCAATATCTTTTTCTTTGTAAACTATATTGAAACCAAACTTATTATAAAATTTGATTTCTGCTAAAGGAAAAAAAAAGTGAATTTTTTAATAATTGCCTTGTATAGATCAGTGGGTTTTAAGTATTTTTTAATTCAAAGTATTTTTTAATTCAAAGTATTTAAACTTTCTGATGGTCTGTGAATCACCATGTCACTTATTGTTTAAGCTTGTGGAGGAAAGGTGATGATAACTTTCTTAGCATTTATAAAACATTACAGTGGTACAAAATTGTAATTTCCCAGCCATTATTAAAAGTCTTTTTAACCTGCAATATTGATACTAAAACCATAAATGTTTGAACTTGCAGGTTTTGCAGAAGTTTATAACAAGTCTATGAGTTTTGAGTAGGCCTTCAGCTGGGCATGAAACATACATCTAGCAATTCTTGAGCTCCAACTGAGAGCAATACTTCCAACAAAGTCTTACTTGCTAAGGACATAGAAATGTGGCTTTAGAATTGGTTTTGCAATTGCCTTGGTTTTGTGCAGATCAAAGAACATCTGTATGATAAATATCTACATGGTCTTTTTTTGTAAGAATATGTGACTGAACTTTACCAGTGCTACTGACTGGCATGATGAACGTTAGACAAGCTCCCAAACCCATAGACTGTGGCTGAGCTGCAGGGGTGGATATTTTAAATAGCATGGTTTATTTGCTCAGTGACAGCCTGACAGTAACTGTGGCTGTGTGAGGGTTTTTTGTAGGGTCTTCCTCTTAGCTTGCTAATTTTTGGCAGAAGGACAGACACTTCAGTAATGTCTGTCTAAATAAATGTATCTCTGAATAACACTTTGGGAAAATAGGAGGTTTATTTTTCCTTCACAACTTTCTTGATAACTATCTAATACATTTGAAAAGGTCAATAATTATCATATAGCTGTTCTAGTGTCATAATGGCTACTAGTGTTATCACATGTTTCATTATGATTGAGTAGGCTTGAAAAACTGTCTTGTATTAGTACGAAGGGGGGTTTAAAAATCCTCATCATTCACTTGTCTTTAATTAGAACTCTCTTTATCAGTCCTGACTTGGAGGCATACCTTTAGGAAAAAGAATTGCTTTCACTCTCATTATTCAGTATACTCCAAGAATAATAAGTATTATTAATGCTGATAATTAATGCCATGAATGTATTCTCTTTAAATTTTATTTAAAAAATAAACTTCTGCCAGGGAGTTATAGCTATCATTTTATTATTCATAAAATGATAATTGTGTCAACTCAGTTTGCATCTGTCAAACTATGCAGGAACAAACCATGTCCTGCCTGAAAAACCTTAAGGACTGTGGTTTTTTTTCCGTAAATACTATTAGACATATGTAAGGTTAAAGAAGTAATGAATTAGCTCTGTGGAATGAACTATGAAGTGAAGCATGCTAGGAACACTGCCTAAGCAAACCAACCCACTCTATAATAAATAACTGCTGATTTGTTGTTATAAATATTTATATATGTATGTATGTATATTTATTTATTTGTGTACAGATATGAATATAGATGCTACCCTTTCTGGAGTTGCACTTTGAGTTCTTAGTTTTAAAGAGAAATGTACATGTATATGCTTATTTTGTCCCCCACCCCCACGCCACACCCACACCCACACCCCGATTCAGGTCTGTTTACATCTCCCCTCCCTCTCTTTCCAGAAATCCCACATATGAGTGCATGAAATTTCATTTACAGCACCCACCCCCACCCCAATTCCCTTTCCCCCCACTCCCCAAATTAAATAAGTCAGGGAATGGCCAGCTCATGTTGTGCATTGCCCTGAAGGGTATCTGGGATGCTGGCATGGCGCAGGTGAAGGAGACACTGCAGCTGCTGCTGCTGCTGTATCAAGCTGGCAGACGGGATGAGGAACTGCAGTGGCTGGGGTGAGGAGGTTAAAGAAGGCAAGCAAACAACCTGTCTTGCCATTTTTTACCTGCTGCCACTCTTATCTTGCCACAGAGGTGGCCTGGATTATTGTGACAGATGTAGAAAACCCTGTCACCCGAAACTGTAACACTTTAGTGGTATATCTCCTGACCTTACCTATACTAAGCAAAGCAATTAAATTTTGGGGTTTGGACTCTGTGGGAAAAAGAGAGCAGAAAACCGGCCCTTTTAAGGGAGTTTGGATTCCTGGATCTTTCCAAGGATGGGTCACAAGATTCCCCGCTCATCTTTTTCACAGAGACAACCTCATAGCAAGAGGATTTTGGAGGCCTCATTGTATTCTTACTCTATGAGCAAATTATTCTCTCATTGTGTCTGACTTTGAGCAGTATAGATGACTTTGCCGAAAGTTTCGACAGTTATACAAATTTTACCAAGTCTAAGTCATTAGTATTCAAAGCTATGTTATCTGCATTTATAGCTGGCAACAGTCTCTTTCTCGTGCTAAAGAAAAGTTATTAAAGAAAAAATAAAGAGCTCAAATTTAAAAAAAAAAAAAAAATAGAGCTTGCTTTGGGGATTGCTACAAACTCCACAGATTTAGCAGTCCTTTCTTTGTGTTGACTAGCCCTTGTCCCTTTGGATGCTCCTGTTGTTAGGAGTGACTGCCTGGACAGAAGCCCTACACTATATTGTGCTCAGCCCCTCCTGTGAGACAGAGGTATTACTGTGCTGTAAGGCTGACTGAAGCAGGGCTTCTGGATTTAACCAAAACCATAGCCATGGTCTGTCATGCCTTCCTTCAAATCTCAAAGCAAGAGAAGAACAACATATAAAGCAAAATAAATTTCATATTTATAAATTTGAAGTATTGCATATTAATCCACTCATCCGCTCCAAATAAAAAAGCAGGTCCTGACTGAAAAACAACAACAAAAACCCCTCAGTGCTTGCTGTGCAGGAATGAGCATGTGAAAACCAGTAGTCAATAATAGGGAAATGGCTGCAGTAACACTAAATGAAATGATAATGAGATTTCACCCATAATATGGGTTTTAGGACTGATTGCCCTGTAATAAGAAAATCATTGCCACACCAGAGGTAATAGAGGTTAGCTAGAAATTGGCAAAACAATAATATGAAAATGGAGACAAAGGATTAGGGTCACTTAGCCAAGGAAATAGGTGCATAAGAAGGAAAATGATTCAAAAATATCTGAAGCTGTGAAAAGCAGACAGATTGTTTGCTCTCATCTGTAATGACATAAGAGCAATGGAACCACATGATAGAGCTGAAAAGCAAAGAATAGGAAATTAGTAAAATGTACTTTTCCAAAAAAATGCAGAACCTGTTGCCTAGCAAAGTGAGCAAAACAAAGAATCTCAAACTAGAAATTTGTAAAAATAGTAAGAATGAGGACTGTCTACAGAGTTAATGGTAATGCAGGTAGCATTAATTGGCGAGGATTGCTAAATATTCTTACTGAAATCTCCTGTCTCCTGTTAACTTTCAGGCTTAAATCTCCTGCTTAACACTGGGACGAGACTAAAATCAGGGACAGGTTATCTCATGCTGTCTACTACAGGCTTCTTTAGTCTTCCTCTGAAGCATCTTTTGCTAGCCCCCACTGGAACAGGAAATTAGATCTGAATTTGAAATCTGATCAAATTTTTCTGGTCTTGTAATCCTGCCTTATCTCTTTCCACTCCCAGCTAAACTATTCAAAACTATCTGAGGATCTGTCTCTCAGAAGCATGAAGTTAAAGGAACAGAAGACAAAACAGCCCATACACAAACTTTCCAAATATGATTGATTCTTTTATAAGTCAACTAAAAATCTTCTTATGAGTTTGCTTTTCATTGCAGAAAAAAAAGATGGAATTTGAAGATTCTATTCTATAAAGCCCTCTGAAGAGCATCACAGTTCTGTGCAATAATCTATAACTGTATTTTCATTGTAGATATCTTTTATTTTATAGTAGCATTTTATATTCCCTGGAGTCATGAATCAAGCACCATAGGCAAGATTCATCTGCTGAAGATGAAAAGAAGCAGACAACACCCCCCTGGAGTCCATAGTTGATATTCTGTTTCAGACACAGAAATTGAGTAGTCATCTTTCCAGAATGAAGACAACTTATTTAGCACTATTATGCACAATTATTCTCTCTTTTAAAGTAAAACTGACAGACCAAAGTCTTTGTCAGTTCTTGTGAGATGCAATTTTATATACGTGCATGTGTGTGTGTGTGTGTTTTGAATCACTTTCTTGAAGTGATTTGTCTTGAAGCAGGACAACATTTAGAGTGAAATATTTATATTTTCTTTATAAGTAGAGATGGTTTTACTTCTCCTTCCTTCTTTTTCACCAGATGCAGTTTAGATTAATATATTCAAAATGAGAGGTTTCACAAATCACTATCAGATGTAGCCTCAGTCAGATTTATTGTAATTTCTAACACTTGGTTAAAGAAATTAATGCTTCTGCTAATAGTCCAATGAATAGGTCTGTCAGCCTACAAGCATGGTTATTGGAACTGCCTTGGGACTTTCAGTTCTCAAGCCAGCTGGAAAAGGGGCTATCATACAGAAAATATTCTGAGACTCTGGGAAAAGATATATAGAGTGCACTGTGTCTTTGTGTTCCCCTAGCAGCTGCTTACAGACTGGTAATGCAATCTCAGAGGAGTGTGCCTGCCATTTCAGTTGTAGGGTGACTGCAACTATCACAGCTGCTTCAGTGAGATAAATACAGAGGAAGGGGAGGGTACAGAATAAATTAACCCTTCAGTGATACAGCTGGAAAAAGTGTAGAAGTAGACATAAAAAATGCAGGAAATGCAGAAGGCTTCTGAGTGGACTAGCTGCTGTGGGAAAGCAATCGCTCTAGAAGTCTACACACTAAATGGTGAAGTTGTGTGAAACACGATGTGTTCCTAGTGCTTATTTACTTGAGATAGATACATTTTCTTCTGGATGTTTACTTACATGGTGGCTGGCAAACTATGTTTTAGTGTGGAAAGAAACCAGCACAACCTGAAGAATTCATCTCTGTATTCACAAATTATTTTGGATTAAAATACAAATCAATGAGGAAAAAAAAACCTCAAAAGAAACTTTTCAATTTAAATCTTTTTCTATTTAAAAATAACATTGTCTATCCCACAGAAATTTTATGTATTTTGAAATATCAGTGCCTCAGTGAAGTGGTTAATTAACAGATTTATTCATATGGTAAACAAGCTTTCAAATTCTGTCATTGCCTATGATGGAGATATGTTTGGAATTAAAAAAAAAAAAGTTGTATAATTAATTCCATTCACTTTGAAGAGCTCTCAGTTTGATTTGTAATAATGACCTCGCTAGAACAAAGAGCTTGGATTACTGTCTGTAACACGTTTTGTTCTCCAACCAGGATTCTAAAGTACAGTACAAAAAATCAGTTACTAGAAAACTTTTAAGTTACTTTCCTTTGCTAGGCAAGAACTATGTCATTTAAACCAATTCAACAGTGTGTGAAAAATCCCTCTCTTAATCTTAGTTTTGGGAGGACATAATCATACTCCCCCCCCAGCATATTTCTTAAATGTCATATTAAAAATATATCATATCAGTGCTTCTGAAGGCTAGTAATGATTTGAAGAGTTTGCTTCAGAGCATTACTGTTCATCTGCTATGGAAGTAAACCTCAATAAATGCTCTCCATAAAATTCTTCTCAGTATTGCATATTGTGCTGACCCTAATCGTTTGCTCTTCCATCAGAGGAAAGGTGTTTTCTCTGTCTCTTTAAGAGCCTCAAACCTATTGCAAGTACCTGTCAAGGAGTAACAAATAAGCAGAAATCCCAAATTAAGAAAATTTCCTCAGCATACAAGTTTAGATAAAAGATTGGAGAGGGAATTTCTGAATTAAACAACATTTTGAAACATGCCCTTGCTTTTAGATCTTATCTATGTGTGGTATGCTTTGCATTTGATTCTTTCTAAGTGATCTTGTCTTCTCCCTGCCCATAATAGCTGACATTCATTATTTGTAATCCAGAATTGGTGATTAAACATTTGTTTCTTCACACTCAGGTAGTACAGGACAGATTTCAACCACATACTTACACAAATCTCTTGGAAAGACTCTGAAGCAGTGAGTACCCTATAACTGTTGATCAGTCAATTTTTTGATAAAGAGATATTACTGAAGTTTCATGTCACCATTGTCCTGATTCCTTGGGAATAAAAAATAACATTTTTTAGAAAAGAAATTTATCAGCACTTTTTTTTTTTTTTAAATTCTGTTTACCACATAATAATTCAGGAGAAATAGAACAGGTTGATCATAGTAAGTACATTTTATTAACACTTGCTGGTACTCCCAAAGTGCTTAGGAAACACCTTTGGCAGATGGTGCAACATCTTTCCTTCAAAAAGACCCCTAATATGGAAAGCAAAAAAATATTAAAGGTCACTTTGTTAACACTCTCCCTTGTGCACCAGTTATCAGAGTATAAGCAGAGAAAGTTACTGCTCTTTTCTCTAGGACATAGAAGAGACATTTTAAGGTCACAGTAGCAAAAAACAACAGGTAGACATGATCACAGCTGTACATTAGGCTAGAGAAGTTTTCTTTTTCCATCACAGAGATCCCCAGTGAATAGCCCTTCATACAGGACAGTTAGGCTTTTCAAGTGTAACAACTGCTTTGTGATCGGTGAGTGAGGAGTTGAACCAGGCACTACAAGCATGAGCGGCTGCAGTTAATGAATCGGTAATTTCTGGAGCCAGAAGACTCAAATCTACAGACTTCCACTAATGTAAATGACTGAATTCAAAGTCAGCTTTTTGTCTAAGGTAATAAA
This sequence comes from Haliaeetus albicilla, assembly GCF_947461875.1. Taxonomy (NCBI): domain Eukaryota; kingdom Metazoa; phylum Chordata; class Aves; order Accipitriformes; family Accipitridae; genus Haliaeetus; species Haliaeetus albicilla. The sequence continues at coordinate 14,377,428 of NC_091485.1, forward strand.
AGTTAGTGAAAAAATGTATTACCAGTAGTAAAGAACATACATACAGAATGTACATAACATGTATGTTGTGAAATAAAAGCCCGTAAGAGTCTGGACCTTTCAAACCAGTCAAGTATTTTCAAAATAGCGCTGTCAGGCTATCTGGGTTGGATTCTTGGCTGACATAAATTGCCATCCCTTCACTGAAGTCAACAGCTTTATGCGGACTTAAACCTGTTGGGGATTTGGCCCTATGCCATATTAATACAAATCACTTTAAGGATTAATTTTGGTTTACAGGTGTCAAATATAATTTTTGGTTCACGAAGTTGGTCATGAGTCTGACAGGTTTTGACAATAAAAGTTAATTACAGGCAACACACGATGAAACAGTAGCATGAACATCTGATTTCTGCAAACTCTAGAGGCTGTGTGGTTGTAAATGAAGCACAGTGAGAAATCACTCAGCCAAAATGCACAAGAGAATATCTCAATTATGAAACTAACAACAAAATCTTGTCTATACAGTTTAGTTATCAAAACAAATTAAGAGTTTTAACTAAGGCACACCTCCCAGATTACTGTCTTTTAACCTGCAATAGACTGAAAAAACACTGGATGTTCTCTGCACTGGTCCACTGAAACATTTGATGTTACTTTGCTTGGAAACTTGACAATAACGGTGGTTTTGTTGGTGTGGAAGTTTTGGTCTCACTGGAGTAAACAATAGCTAACTACTAGCTTTTGTGAAAGAACAGAAAGAGAAAGTGTCCTGTTTTGCATTCCCTGGTTTTACATGAGGCTGAAACAGTAGGTACTGAACCCATCAGCTTGTACCTGGAAGAAAATGGCCTTAAAAATATTTTTATAAATTCAATGTGTGTTTCTGTGCATTTGTGTATGTTTGTATGCACATGCATGTGTATACATGTGTTATCTATAGAACTCTTATGGTTTTACGGCACTGCCTGTCAAGGGCAGTCCTAAGCTAATGCAAAACCACAGATTCACCTATTTGGGTTCCCTTTCCACAAATTTTATTAATAACTAATTATATGTCACAGTAATACAGTCTAAAACTGTCTTTATCTCTGCCAAAAAAAAATGGAATTATGTCAATGCTGCCCAAGGATAAATCAGCAAAGACAAACCAATGTATGACCTATGATACTTGATTTATTTGACCACAAAAGCCAAGTCTCAGGTCCCTGAGAGCACCAACGAGCCTCTGCTGCCCTAAGCAACCTCACCCAGGGCTTCCCGACGTGTGCTCCCTGCCCGCAGGCCCAGGGGCTTAAATAGAGCCTGAGCTGCCTCATAGGCAGCCCTGTCTCCGTAGTCCTGGCTTGCTGCCTGGAGGTCCCGGACGACCTGACCTTCCCTCACCTTGTGTGACGGTCCCCAGCCCCTGGCAGTGTCCCCACCCTGGCTCTGCTGGGCTGCGCTGGGGCTGTCCCCTCTTTGGTGGGGCGATGCCCTCCCTGGGCCATGGCCGCATCCTGGCTTCCCTTGCGGAGCGGCTCCCTGCTCCCTCACAGCAAGGCAAGGGAGACAGTGGGTATGCAGTTGTGTTGGGTGGGGGAGAGGAAAAGGGAAAATAAAATAACAAAACCAAGGTTTCATGCACATTTTTAGTAGATCTTTCAGGACAGTTCCTTGAATATTCACACAAGGTGGCCAGGATCTGAGGTCTGGACTAAGATCTAAGATCTGATGAGGATACTTTCCAATCTGGAGGCTACATCTCTTCTAATACCAGGATAGGAAGACCAGAACAATGCAGATGTTTGGGGCAGCACTTATTCCTGATGAGGTGTTTCTCCTGTTAGGTCAGAGCAGATATATTCCCCTTCAATGCCTGTAAAAGACCAGCACCCAGGGCATTCAGTATTCTGGTGTGTCTCTGATCAGAAATTATAACCTGTATAGTCAAAGCTGTGCAAAACAAAAAAGGTTTCATCAAAACGTTTATGGTTCTGTCTCTTGAAAAAATTTATTTTTGTCAGTTTTCTAAATAGTACGTTTATGGAATGGTGTCCTTACAGATGTCCAGCAGCTGATAAAATGTGGCTTGTAATGATAACCACATCGCACCTACTTCTTCAGAATTGTAGCTAGGAAGGATGTTTCCTCCTGTGATTCCATTGTTATCACTTATATCCCAAGGCATAAACTTATCTCCCTCAGCTCTTATCATTTTATGCTAACTGCAGATGATTCACATTTATGACGGTGCCATGCTTACCTATCAAATTTATCAGATTTTAAAAGGTAAACAAAAATCTGTCATTCTCTTTGCCATCTTATTTCTTTTGCACCTTACTAACTGAAATAGAAGAGGGTTTTTTTTTATTCTTTCTTCATTCAAATAGAAAATCTCTTATGGAATTAGCCTTCACATTTCTGTGGAATTTCCTTTCTTGTTTTCTCTCTATATTTGTTGAAAAGGAATAGCTACAACAGAATATGGTGGGTTTCATTTATAACCATGGCTTTAGAACTTTTTTTGGTCTTCATTTATGCTTCCATCCTTGACATTGATCTTGGGCTAAAAGGGTATTAATTAGAGGGTGAATATCAAGTATTTTCACTTAAATATCTTTTCACATTGCTGAAGTACGGTAATAAGATCCCAGCGTATGTGAGAATCAATCTTTGTGAATTAAATTGGCCATGATATAGGTAGAAGACAATTATGTATCCTGCACTCATATGCCAAAAACATGGGGATCAGAACCTTTTGGTTGCAAAATACAAAAATTATGTACTTCATATGAATATTAATAAAAACATTGTTAATGCACAAAGCTAGCACATAGTAGTAGGTCTCTCATTCTTTCCATGGAGTGGTCTCGAGAGTGGGACAATTGTGACAATGGATAGTACTAAAAGTGATCCAAGAAGTTGTATTTTTCTCCAAGGAAGTATTTCTCATCCTATAAAAATTTTGGATTTTAAATTTATTTTTTCATCTACACACTAGATTATTCAATCTATAGAAATATGGATGAGTCATGAAGACAGGTAGAAAGTGTGATGTTTTATGAAGTTAAAATCACAAACAAGAAAAGAATCTCAAAGGCATCTCACTAAATATTATTAGGTTATTCATAAACATTCACCGTGTGACAGACTAAATTCATGCCCCCCAAAAAAGTAAAAAGCTTAAATGGAATCTCAGAAAAAAACCCCAATGTGTCTTCTGAAATTCAGCCACAGCATCACTAGAGTAACATCTCATAAAATGAGAAAGAAGAGCAGAAGAACCCAGAAAAGATTGATAGCTATAGATGAAGCTGTATCCTCTAATTTACAGTGGCTACATAAGTTATGAATGACAGAGGTACGAATGAATAAAGCAGTGATTGTAACTATAAAAACTACACTACCATTACAACACACTCATTTTATTTATTTGTTATGTATGAAGTATAATTTTAAGGATAGTTTTTACTGTCTAATAATATTAAGCAGCATCAAAAAGGAAGTATTTGTGAGTAGAAATGTGTCATGAATGCTCATTAGCTCATAAGTGTGTTTCTAGAATGATGCACCTAGAATATATTAAGTAAACATTTTCCTGCATCTGCTTAATCTGAAACACTAAGAATAGGTAGGCAAACTGTGTTGAGTTATTACACCTTTTGTGTAAGTTACTCCTCAAATTACTAGATACAGTCAAGAAAGAAAGTAGCATAAAATTTATGGAAAAAAAAAATCTTTATAAAAAGTGAAATATTTCTTTTACAACTTATGTTGTTATTGAAGAAAAAAAATATAACTCATATTCTGTCCCAGACTTTTAAAAAATCTTCTCTTCCTGTGTCATGTGCTCACTACATGAATTGTGTGACAGCAGCATAGAAGATCAATATCCGAGCTAGTTCAGGAGTGGCCCAGCAATGGCAAAGGGGAGGGCCACACAGCCTTCGTTGACATAGTGTTGACATAACTTATGTCAGTTAACTCGTCCGCAGAATACCACCTCGCATTCAATACTGAGATAGCTGACATGCAAGTAGTGTATCTAGCTCTTGAACCTTCTTTCTTTCTTGTAGGGTGTTTCCAACTTCTCCTTCACTGGGCGGGGTGGGGTGGGGGGGAGTAATTGATTCTGACAAATAGCCAATTTCTGCTGCTATTGCTAGGATGCCAACAGGTAGGAGCATTCAACTGTGAAGTTCAGCAGCCCACTAAGTTCCTGCTTGAAATCTAATGTTTCAGTCTGTATTTTTTAGTTTTCTGCTGGAACAAAGAATACTTTCTGTAGTAAGGCCCCCTACTTTTGTGAAGTTTGCTTCTTGTTCATCTTACCTCAAATGCCCATTATTACTAGCATCTCCTGGTTTCTTCTGGGTTTCATACAGTGATTGACATTTGTTATTTGCCAATTTGTATGATGGCAGAAATAAATGAAATAATGAATCTACAAAGAGTTTGCAACCTGAATACTTTTTGAGTTAAAGAGAAACAAAAAGCACTTGGGATACTGTGTCTTAAGAGTTCAAATCCAATCTCCTGCTCATTGAATCCACTGACCTTTTAACATAGTTCTTCACACCTGCATGCATATGCTTGCTTGAATGTACAGCCATAGCTCTTTAGATGCCTGATTATATTGTGTTCCTCATAGGGAGGGCACAGCATTGAGAGTTTTCATTGAATAGGCAGGCATATTCACTGTTCTGAATCAGATTGGAGGTGCTTGATTTTAGCAGATTATTCAGCATTTTGTAATATTTCTACTTTATGTGCTCACAGCAGTTCTTCTATTGACTTCAGTTGCACCCTGAAGCGTCTTGGTAATTTTGCTAATCAGACTGCAGTTGTCTCAAATTAGGTATTCTGTGCCTGACTGTGAAACTTTGGCTCGTATGCCAAGCATTTCAGAAAGCAAATGCATTTGTCATGAACATTATTTTGTTATTTAGAAGACAGCTGTGCAACCCACTAGAAAATTGGATCGCTCCACCCATGTGTAGTGACAGGCCTATCACCAGATACCGCATTTTATACTGCCTCATAGGGTAACAAGATCTCAAGCTTGTTGATGACCATTCTCCATGACAGTATGTTTTTTAAATTAAAGATATTTTTTAAAAAAACACACCTTAATCTCAAGAATCTGACATTTTTGTTTATTCTAGCCTAAAAACAATGGCAATAGTGCAATATAAGCAAGCATGTGTCCCTTGAAGCTACCATGAGCCCGCGCTCAGCCAAGGTATGATTGGAAGTAGACATGAGAACTGGCTAAGAAAATGTGCTATGGGAGAAAACTGGCATGCTTGTGATGAGTCTTCAAAGTCCATCTTGAAAGTTAAGTACGCCTAGTACATCTTCTGGCTTTTTGTCACTTGGCTTGAGCATCCGTGTCAGTACTCAAGAGCCTGGTGGAGTGACTGAAAAATAATCTCTCAAAGGAAATTCTCAGGTAGAGGTTATATAAAGTTTGACTTCAGGCTTCAAATCTGATGTTTTCTTGTATAGTGCACTCAGTGTTTGCATGTATGTGGCAAGACCAAGTCTGAATTTTACTTAAAGTTGTTAAGCATTTTGAGAAAGCATGCTGCCAAAATCATTGGCAGTCATGGGTATAGGGGGTTTCAAACAGGTGAAATGTGTGTACATGAAACAGATTATTACCCAGTTGTGAACACACCAGCATCTTTTTACTCCATTTTATTCTCTGTGTTGGTGATCTCTTCTGTGGGGCAAAACTCATTTTCCCAGACAGGTAATATGACAGTTAAGTTTTAGTTTATAAGGACTAATTTTAAAATCTGCAAGCATTTTCTACTTTTTTTTTTGTCTCCATTAATTCTCTTTTCTGTTGTTTGGGTTTTGGGGGGGGGGGTGTTTGGTTGGTTGGTTTGGTTTGGTTTTTTTGTTTTGTTTTGGGTTTTTTTTGCCAAGAACCAGGGGCACATAAAACCAGCTATAAAAGAACTATGAAGGAAATCCTTATGCAATCAGCAACCACTGAGTAATAAACCCCTTAAGAAGCCAGCTGTTGCCTTTCTAGACCTTGTCATTGTCACAAACTCCAGCCTTTAACTTAAATTGGGATGTGGTGATTTCTGAGGATGGGAAAACTTGGCATGATTTCTGTTCTAGTAAGGCTCCTCCTTATTGACATGTTATTTGATTTTTGACAGGTAGTTCACAAACGTCATCAGCGGAAAGTGGATTTTTTATTCTCTGCAAAAGCTAAATCTTCTTTTCTATAGTTTCCACTCTTACACAGAATTTCTTTAGTACTGGATTGCTCTAAAACTTTTAATGGTATTTTTTAGTCTCTAGAAGATCCTTTCTAGACAGGTGGATGTCTCTATTATGGTAACAGGAAACAAATCCCGGAGCGCTAATCAAAAGATTTTAGTGCGATCTGAGTGTAATAGCTTTAAGTAGGATTATTTTACATGAACCTTTGCTCTTGAAGTTATTTCAGAGAATAACCAACAGTTTTGACAGATGAACCTGTGAGGGTTTCTGCTTGTGATTGTCTACTTTATCTCACTGACTCACCACCTGTCTGTTACGGCAACAGAAGAATATGATTGCCGTGTGTTAGAAGTCAATGAAACATCAGGTAGGTAGCGAAAATTATAGTTCTTATAAAAATAATAGATTTATTTCTTTACTCTTGCACAGGTGCCATTAAGATCCATGTTTTTATAAGAATAATTTTAGGTGCAGTTTTGTACTGGCAGTCAGTTAAGCCTGCAACTTAAGTAAATAGGTATCTACATGCTACAATTTGTGCAACTGTATATTCTTGGATTTACCTGTAGCCACCAAAGTATGCCTGCAAAATTGAAAGCTGTGTTGCTGTAATTTAAAATAGTCTGTAGAAATTGAATCATTGTACCTAACTTAAAAGGAAAAGTCAAGGACATTAGTGTGTTCAGGTCAGGAGGTGACAGCAGAGGTGGAAAAAGGAAGGATAATCTCCATTTCTAAATAGGGAGACAGCTGTCACAGGAAATTGCAAGTGTAATGGCAAGGATTTTTAATAAGTCTATTAAATCAGAAGAGGTAGCAATCACACATTTTCTAAGCTGTAGTTCCCATCTTTTCTATTTTCTAATTGTATAAAAACCTGGGTGGTGAAGATGTGCAAACCTTTAGGATGAATTTTGAAGAACAAGTGATCAAGAAGACACGCAATCAAATGGACAGTTGAAGGAACATATGCAAAAATGGATCTTGCAACTTCATTAATTTCTTTCATAATATAAATTATCTTATGGAAGAAAAATATAGGAGACAATTCTGTTTCAGTTTAATATTTGACAATAGTATTGCACAGGGGAAGTATTAACAAAAATTAAGATCATGCAAATCTAGACATAAAGACTTACAAAGCAGCTGAAAAAAAGGTCCTAGGGAAGATCAAGCTTTGCTCTACTGAAAGAACAATAGGATTGGAGGAATGTTTTTGATTAAATTATCAGGGATGGAGGTTTGGTGTATTTAATATTCAAAGTGAGGAATAGAAGTAGTAGAAGCTTGCTGAGTAAAAAATACAGGTAATGACTTTGGTAGGCAAGAGAACTACAGCAGAGGATAGGACTATTATGTACAAAGAACTGAATCTCTTTATATTATGAACTCAAATATAATTTACTGTGTAAAGTTAGGTTATAGTGTAAGGTTTTGTTATTACAGCCTAAAATCACTTTTATCAACTGTTCTAATTTACAGAGAAGGTAAATGTAAATGTGTCTCAAGTGTAAATGAGAAAGGAAGGGAAACTCCTGGATATTATTAGCCTTTCATGGGATGGTTATTATACACCAGGGAAATAAGACATAACTTAAGGGGGTGTTATCAGATAAACTAACTGTAATAAAGAAATTCTCACTGGCAATATTGTATACAGTTTTGGCTACGCGCATTCAGTGAAGATTGATTCATACTGAAATACATGTAGCTTTGTATGGACTGAAGTAGAATTCTTTGGAGAATTTATTTTCTGAAATGGTATAAGAATGTCTTAAAATAAATGTCTTTATTTTTCTTTTGTGTTCTTATTCTGTTGGTAAGTTACATAATTCATTATTTAGGAAATGTACTTCAAATATGTAGTCTATTCTCCTGTGTCTGACTTAATGATTTCATGTATGGATGAGCCTCAAGAGCAACTTGCTTTCCAGATAATTAATGGAGAAAATCCACATGCTGTCTTAGTCTTCCAAAAATTTTTCAGTGGAGGAAAATACAAGGGTTAATAAAAAAAAAATTAATAAGATTGACTGAGTAAAATACAACCTAAAGCTGAATAAAATTTAAATTTTAGAACTTCCTGGCCAATGAAGAAAAATATAGTAAGCCAAGAGTTAGTATTACCCCCTCAAAAAAACACTATTAAAATGCCATCCAATCCAACAGGCTCATTGCATTATCTAATTACACTTCTCAGTGTCATATCTTATAGTAGCATAAAAAGACATGCTGGTCCTTCAAGTTCTATGCCATGGTGAAGTAAGTGGCCTTATAATTTATTCCAAGCTTAATTTTAAATTGTTATACTGTGTAGATCCCACTGTTTCTGCTGAAGTCAATTCCAGAAATCCCACCATTCAAGTGGCTGCAAATTTTCATCTGAAGTCCAGCCTAGATTATTAATGGCCAGCTTGTGCTCATTTGGTTTTATGACAACATTGTATTTTAACTTCACCTACTCTCTTCTCTTTATATTTTTTACTTCTCCTGATGTGTCAATGTGTTTTTTCTTGGTTTTTTTCCTTTGGCTGGTTGGTTGGTTGGTCTGGTTTTTCTTTTGTTTTTGCTCTGCGAGGCAAGTTTCTCCAATCTCTTCTCCTAAAACAGACTGTGCTGTCTCATCTTTTGCCAGGTGTAAGATAAGACATTCTCTAGTTCTTCAAGTAAATAAAACAATGACTTTTCTCATCAGGTTGAAATAATGTCAGTAACAGATGTTTTGTAAAAAGGAGACATACAATTAAGCCACTGAACCTAGAGAAATGTTAACCGGTAAGTATTTATTTCTATGCTTATAAAACAGTAAATATAATGCTTTTGCTTGCAACCTGAAAAAAAGGTATCATACTTCAAATGGGAACACTGGCCCTTTATTTTCATATATAAACTAGAAAAATCAATCTTTTATTTTCCACACTGACAGTATCTAAGTATATGTGATGATGATAGTTACCTTGCCTTGCCTTGCTTTGCCTTGTCTTACCTTACCTTACCTTGCCTTGCCTTACTTTACCTTACCTTACCTTACCTTTTATCCTGTTGCTGGGACCATATTTATGTTACTGGATTTTTCCCCATCTCAAGGCCATTTTTTGTAGACTAGACCTCTTAGCTGGAAATGGAAAACAGGTCAGAGAGTTGCCCCAAGTGGGAGCACTCCTTCCTCACTGCCGGAGTATGGGAACCTTTGTTTTCGCCTGGTCCTGTATAATGCTGTGATGCCCTTGTGCATTTAACTTATCCTGTCCCGTGACACTGCCAGAAGCTCTCCATGCCTGTCACATCTGTGCTATGGACATTGCCTATGACATTGTCATGCTGGCCTGCTGTCCATTTGGATCCCTGGCCAGCAATGCATTTGGAGATTTTAGCCTGACCACTAGTAATGACCCGTGAGACTGGAAAATGGCTAGAAGGAGCAGGAGGGATTTGCGGGCAAGTAGGAAAATTAATCACCTGGGTAGAAGCACCTTGTTCCCAACACCTAGGTGCTTTCTGTTTTCTCCCAGATCACTTGGTTTCCTCATCACGAGGATGATGGCCCAATCACTGGTACCAGCCGCCCACCTCCTGCCCCCCGCACCTCCGTCCCCTGCTTCCCCTTTACCCTTTCATCCAACAATAGTGCTTGAGAACTGACTCACTGTGGTGGCACCATTATAGATGGCGGGGCCATATGTCTGTCTCTTTTACAGCAGGAAAGTCTGTAATAATTCACAGATAGGAGGTGTTTTGCATAACCATTTACGGACTGGGGAGCTCTGAGTGTGGGACCACAGAACTGCCTGCATCATAGGGGAATAACCTCAGGGTGTTTGATACACTGAGTCCTTTACTTTTACCTGGCAGTTTAACTGGACGCCTTCAAGTTTAGAAGTGCAGTCTTGAATGGGCAAGGTTTTTACACAAGAAATGTCATGGGATTCAATTCCCAAGACTGTGTAGACAAAATCTGAATGTCTTGCAGTCATTAACATTAAGCAGAGACACTGGAGGCACAGAGAGACAGTTTCAAAACAGAAAATTAAATATGGGTGACTTGTGGCCTATGCTAATGCACTAACCATTGAATCATACTTCTTGCGTTAATAGTCTTCAGAAAATTAGTTCCTACCCACACACAAAAATATACAACTAGTATTAAAGCCAAACAACAAAAAAAATTTATTTCACAGCATCGCCATTAACTTTCTGTAGTGCAAAACAAATATGCAAGAGAGAGTATCTTCAAATATGCAAGGGAGAGTATGTCTCGGTACTAGGGAGAACTCCTATGGATGGCTCTGCGGTCATGAAGAGTTGTGTCTGCAGTAGATATAGTGTGGTTTTTCTTCTGGGTAATGTCAGGAGATCAGTTAATGGGTTAGTGGGAAAAAAATGTATGGAATGGTATTACTAAGCTAAAATTACTGAAAAAATATTACTCAACTTTCTGTACTGTAAGTACAAGGAAATAATAAAGAAGGTTGCTTATAACACTAACTGCTGTGTTGTAATATAATTTGTTATTTCATGAGTATCTTTGCCAGGAAGAAAGGTTTATTTAATAAGTAATATCAAGCTGCCTGTCGTGCCTTGTTATGGACATTAGTATATGGCATGTGCAAAAATAAAAAGCCTGTAACTAGAGTATGCAGACTGAATCTGCAGCTAATAGTCTCTATATTTTGGTACTTAAAGTACTGAATTACAAATGAAATCATAGGCAAAAAGTGATGCCTCCATTTTCATTTAACAAGATTTCTTCAGTACCCATGAGATTCATAAGAAATTAGATGCTATCTGAAAAGCTAGGATTTGTAATAATGGCCAAGATATTATGAGGATTAGAGGAATTTGAATGAACAATCCCTTAGCTCATAAAAGAAATTGATAAAGGATAAAAGATAGCATTAACTGTTCAGGGGTCTTGGCTATGTACTCCACTGCAGCTGCACCAAATTAAAAGTCACTCGATCACTTAACTAAATACAAAAAAACCCCGACAACATGAAACCAATGGTCTTAAGGTCTCACAAGCAGGATGTTAATGAAAATAAAGCTATTAATTGTGCATTTAAATTTTTGTCATGACGCTGGCCTGGGTAGAGACAATTCTATAACAATTTTGCTTCTGTGTATTTTCAGACCAGTTTAGGATTATTATTTTTTTAATGAAGGCTTATGTAAAGCCTCATATGGCTACTGTGGAGGAATACATTGGTCACAAAGCAGAGTCTCACAAAGGATGTATTAAATGTTTTGAAAAGTATAATTAAGCTATGCTGCCAAATTTTGTACCAATTATTACTTCATCCCACTTCATCAAAAGTAATATCAGTGGCGATTCCAAATTAGCTGAAGCATGGAATAGTGACTGAAATGCTGTGCTCTTCTGGCAGAAATTATAATATATTGCAGCATACTGCACTTAACTTATATTGCCTTTAACTAGAAGAGATACAGGGTCCGCCTGTCTCCTTGCCTCAAAGTGATTGGGAGGGCAGCAAACCCCAGGACTTTGTAACTTTTACATAAAATGGAGCTGAATGAAGTAACTTAAAGGCAATAAATTTCTTCCCAGAGGCCAGCGGAAACCTCCAGTCCAAGACTTCAGTTTGGGCCCTGGCAGGCTGTTACAGGAATGGTTATAATTTGATTGTACATAAATATTTATCAGACACTTAAAAAAATCTCTCTCCCATGGTCTGTAAAGATATCATCAGAGTGAAGTTCGTGGGAGTTTTTCTTTTATAAAGTAAGGCATGAACTTACACAAACATTCAAAGCCATAAGAAGTACTTGATATTATACTAGCGTATTAGTAAAATGCCTATAGTACCTTGGATATTTGTTCCCAGACATAAACACTGGAAAAAAACCTACTTCATAAGTAAAACTTTCTGTTGGCTTAGAAACCATTACCTGTTACAGGGGCTCTGAACTGTCAAGTATATCATGCAGCTGAAAAGGCCGTGTATCCCCAAAGAGCACATAAAGTCTGGATAAGCAACAAGACAAATCTTTAACAACAGCAGCAAAGTAAAATCTTACAAAAAGGAAAGAAACTATTACATTTTATTTGGACAAGGCTTCTTCAAAAACTTAGATACATAGATTATTAATAGCAATTATTTGTTGACCTGTGTCTACTGACAGAAAGAAAAATCAAAATACCAGAAACATGATCTGATATAATAAACATGTCTTGGATAGATGGATGGATAGATAGGGGATGAACACATAGATGTAGCTCTGAGAGAAAGACAGAGGTGCATTACTTATACCTTCTACATGCAATGGTTATGGATTTCATCTCTTTGAGATATACTACCATGATTACTTGCCACTTCAAACAAATTTCAAATGTTTACATGTCTTTTTGTTTGAACATCACTCAATAAAGCCTTATTCCCATGGGTTACTGGTCAAGAATAACAGTCAAGCATGTAGTCCAATATCCTAAAAAAAGGCAACCAACAAAAGAACAAACTGGTAACAGCCACTCTTTTGGGTGTCCTTTCTGCAAACTTTGATGGGTTTTTCTACTTCATTAACTGAATCTGACTAAGTGAGGCCTACTTCCCTGTAGTGTTTGCTGCTTTTCTCTTCAGTGACAAGTGGGGACTGGTGAGCCAACGAAGAACCCTGGAAGAATGGCATAATGTTAGTACTTTAACCTTCCTTGCCCTTGGGCTAGACTGAGATGGGAGGCAAGGTTGCGTACTGAAAACGCAAAGTACTTACATGTATAGTAAGTGACATAATATTTCTATGTAATGATGTTTCATAGAAGAAAGTTTAGGAGGGAACACAAAACAATACAATGAGGAATTGTAAAGTAGTCCTGTTTATATCAACTGTCATAAGCTTAAGAAGTCTGTTCTATCTTGTTGCTGTTAGGATATACAACTCTAACAGACAGAACTTCATAGAGTATTTTGGCAGTAACACCCTGATGTTCAATATACACTCCGACAGAAATCTACATGCGTACGTTGCTCATACAGACTCCTAAACACATACTTACAAATTACCCCAGTAATAGAACTACTACTATTCTAAAAGTGAGAGAACATTAAATAGTCAAGTATTTGAAGATTTCATTGCTCAAATCTCATTTGTGGTAACCACATTTCTCAGATTCTGTTTGGTGTTGTACAGGTTGTACCTCATTCATGTGAAGGATCAGTGTTTTTATGATTGGGGAATGTCTTTTATGTGAGGTTGCAGTTGGTAATATATAGCTCACAGATAAAAGTCTCCAAAAGGAAGCACAAACCAGAGCCCACTGCTAGAACAGCCCCTCAAAACTGTCAACAGCCTGCATGATCTCAGACCACAACGGGAAGACCAGTTCATTGATTTCATGGGTAAAATATTGAAACAAAGCAGAAAAAACCCAACCTACTATGATCCATTTTGTTCAAGAATGCTATGGGAAGAGTTTTAAGACTCTTTACAAAAACACTGAAGGGAAAAATTTCTTCTGAAGCTCCGTTTCAGCTAAGTAGAACCGAGTCGAAACAACATGTGTGATTGCACACAGGATAGGATTTAGGGAGTTTATATGGATAAAATAATTTTCCAACACATATTAATAGTATTATACATAGAGAAATATATTCAGAATATTTTGCTAGATAGTCTTTCGTAGGTATGTGCATCTTAAGTAATAGATCCAGACTATCGTTGATAAACATGTTAAGAAAGTAAAATAGAACAAGCATGCATAATTTATAACACATACAAATTATATATTATAACCAGTAAGAATTCAAAGGAAAATGCTAAGGCAAGTTAGTAAAGGAGCAGTGAAAGGAGTAGAAATAGCCAGTGAAGGCAAGCAAGGAGGGAAGCAAAAATAGATTTGTAGAATACACAAAACGTGGCTTATATTAGTCACTGTTCAGTGGGCCACACATGTATTCTGGACTGCAGCTGTAAAACCACTAAATTTTAGCTTGAAACCACCCAAACAAATTTATTTCAAGAAAAAAATTTTGTTGGTTTTTCAAAGTGCCTTTTACCTTCTTTATTCTAACTTTTAAAAATATGTTTCAAGTTAAAAATGCAAATTGAGTTTTGGTGAAAAGATCATTGTGTTTTTAAAATAAGAAAAAAGGCTTTGACTTTCCAGAAATGAGTAAATAAATAAATAAATAAGCACCATGTTTTTAGACAAAACATCTTTGCCAGTTCAACCCTAATTTGGGGACAATTTTACTTCCTTAAAGCTGCTTTTTTTTTTCCCCAATACGTGTCTTATGTAATGGAGCTTGGGCAGAAATGTGCATCTGTATTAATCTTTAACCCTGTTCTATATTACCTGCCTGGAGTCAGTCCAAAGATTATTACAGCTGACTTCAATGCACTTTTTGATCAGACCCTGAGCTGGGAAAGATTCCTGAATCAGTGTCTCTAAGAGCAATATTTCTCAAGGTAGAGAACAGATTGTGAAGGTCAAAAATAAAAGGGCAACTGAGGAAAAGGGCTAGTAGACTGGGAAAAAAATCAAATAAAGAGATCTAAGAAGCTCCAACATGAGAGAAACTAGACTGGAGGTGGGAGACTTGCATCTAATAGAAAGATGAATAACTTACTTATTTTGTTTATTTCATGTTTATACAACATAAGCATGGATTTAGTGATTCTTTTGTGCAAGAATTTTTTTTAAACAATTAACAATGTTTTTTTTTTTTTCATATTATGAAACAGATTGGTCTACATTAATAATATTGTGAGTCTGAGGCAGGGAGTGGTGTTTGCAATTTTCCTCTTCTGTATATACTCTGCTACTCAGATTCAGAAAAATACCAATATATGATCTAAACCATGAAGTATCTCTGAAAACAATGACAAGTCTGTGAGCCATTAATACCTGAAATAATAGGAATATTCTAGGACTGATCCAAAAGATATTAAAGCCTCTTCTGCCAAACAGACCAAAATTTGGCTTGAGCTCCAGTAACAGCAAATAGAATGAAAGAAGAGAAGATGATTAATTGCAAAGGTACTTCTGCAGCTGTTAGAGAATTCTATGTAGAAGAGGAGAGACTCTTTGTTTAAAGCGGTGCAATTAAGATGCAAGAAAAGAAAAATAGCACCTGAGCTACCATTAGTTTATCACTAGACACAAAGCATGCACGTAAAGAAGCTACAAGTTGTGAATTGTGAAATGCATCAGAAAGTTAAGTGAATACAGCCTTGTTTCACAAAAAGGATGGATTTTCAGTGAAGCCTGTGCTTTTACAAGAACATTACATTATGGTAGTGTTACGCTATTGTACTATGAGAACATATAGAACATATGAATAGGAGTACAAAAAGCTAAGATGTTGGGAATAGTTTATCATGATTATGAAGAGTATAGAAGAAAAGGGTTGCTTAGAGAACCTCTTGATATTTGGTACAGCATAAGGCACATTTGGATCAAGTTGTTTCTCTTTGGTCTATTTAACTAGTCTTCTTATCAACCACCTAAAAGTTATACAGGTTAGAAGGCAATATTTGACTCACTTTAAAGATGGACTGTAAAGAAAAAAGTCTTTCTTTTGATGAAATTTCATTATCTACAAAGTTACCCGTTATTTCTAGCTATCAGAAAAGAAAATCCTAAGATTCTTCCCCACTGTTAGTTTCCAGCACTGAATGGTGCAATCTTCAGAAGTAAATCAAAGCCTTTAGGTCTTTAAATGATCATTTATTTGTTTATTTATTTATTTTCATTTTCTCTTATCTCAACCAACCACCATCAAACAAGTTGGGATGGCAGTAGATTTTCCGTTGTCAATTTACTCTTAACTGTAGTAAATAAAAAGCAATATATACCTGGAACCCCATTTCTGTCAAAGTGTATTACATTCCTTTGCTTTTATATTTACTTTCTTTCCCACTTTCTTTATATGCAGTTCATGTGTTTCAGGCTGGCCTGGATACTGCAGATTGATATATTTGGCTCTGATTCCAGATAACATCTAATCTTGACTCAAATCCCAAACCTATTTAGGAAGGACTGAGGTACTTCCTTAAGGTTAAGTGCATGCTTGTGTCCCCTCCATGAATAGATATGAATTTAAAAGCATTCCTGAATGAAGGCCAAGGATGCTGAGTTTTTTTTCTTTGGCCTCACTCTGAAAGATTTCAGTGCAATAATTCTCAAAATATAAAATGTATGTGTGAGTGTACACATAAGTAAATGCACACACTTGCTGCTGACCTTGAAGACCTTCAAATCAGGATCTTAGATGAAATACTTTGAGATATCTTTCTACACTTATAAATCATTTTATTCAACAGATTCAACACATAATGAAAGGACTATTTACAATGTTCCAGATTTTTTTCCCAGAGTTGCTCCATAGAAAGGCAAGAGAGGAAACACTGATGCTGTTACTTTCACAGTTCAGAAAGCTGGATATACTACTGCATTCATTGAATTTGGTCTCTGCTTCAGGTAGCTAGGGCATTTCCAAATCAATATGCAAAACTGCTTTCATAAACACATCTCACATAATAAGAAAGCATGAGCACATATTTGGTATTCCAGCTAGGTGAGCTTTAGAAACCAGTGAAGAGAATAGACAAAGGATTCTGCTGAAAATTGTTGTCTTGTGTATTCATCCAATTCTCTATTTTTATGATAAATACATTCAGAAAATATCCTTTGTCACAATGCAAATACATTTTTTTTCTGAAGTACTTATCACCTCAATATCACAAGTTTAGCCTTTAGACAGATTTATGGAAACTCTAGAATTTTTATTTTTTTATGCCAGAAATGTGATTTAGGTGGGATATATTTTGGGTTTTTTTTGGGGGGGGGGGGAGATTGAGAATAAATGGAATATGAGCATTATGTAATGTTAGAAAGAGTTTCTTAAAGAAGAAAAATGCAATTTTATTTATTTGCCTAATCTCTGGATTTGCCAGATTTTTTCGGAAATTGTTTGTTTGTTTGTTTGTTTGGGGGGCTTTTTTTTGGAGGGGGAAATAGCTCAAAGAAGACTTCTGCTTCTTTATTTTTACTCTGAAACTTTAATTTTTTTTTTGCCAGCATACTTTTGTCATTGCAACAATTCACATGATTTGATGTAATTATTATTTACTTGGAAAATTGGAACCAGAGA
Source organism: Haliaeetus albicilla (assembly GCF_947461875.1). Classification (NCBI taxonomy): domain Eukaryota; kingdom Metazoa; phylum Chordata; class Aves; order Accipitriformes; family Accipitridae; genus Haliaeetus; species Haliaeetus albicilla. The sequence continues at coordinate 14,394,743 of NC_091485.1, forward strand.
CTTAAAATATAACAGAAATTCATCTGAAGCCAGCAAAAGGGCTGAGCTGTGGAGGACACAGAAAGTAGCACTCTATACCATAGGGAGCCTGGGCATTCAGCTTTACATATAGTTACAATAATCCAAGCTAGTAGGAAACTAATATAGGCAGCACCTCTTTTCCTTTGTATGAAGCTTCTAGGCAAACCGAAATTGAAATAAGATCATTTTGCACAACAGTGCTATCTAGACCTATGAACCTAGCAAGGAATGCAAACACAACATTATGGTACCATCACTGCGAGGAAAGAAAACCTGAGCTGGGCGGCAGAGATAGGAATTGGCCAGCACTGTAAAAATATTCCCTTTTCTAATTGGCATTCAATCAGCCCTGATTCAACACCATGCAGAGGCATTTGTTCTTTCTGGAACACCAAATTTCATGCATTTTTAAAGTGATTGCTGTGAAACTGAAATACATAGTTGAATGTTGTTCTGCATGTTCTTAACTTACCAGTCCAGTATTCATGATCTTGATAAAATTAATATGAATTTTGTATATTACATTTTGTCATGTGAGACTAAATTATGTAAGGTTAATACAGCCATGCCAGAAATTTAGGGTTTTGAACAAAAGCAGTATAATTTGACAAAAATATCTTACCTGCACAAGTTTATGTTGCACTATAAATCTCTGTCAACTGGCATGGGGAAGAAAAAACAACAGAACTAAACAAAAGCAGCCAAAAGGATGAGGATAATCTGTGTCTTTCTGAAGACAAATGAGGAATGATTTGAAATTCCACCTTTACAGAGTATTTTGATAATGAAAGCAATCAGTAGGTTTTGGTCCCCTGAAAATAAACATCATTTGTTTAATTCAAGTTTAACAAACACAAAGCATGTGCAAACTCTAAAAGAGGCTGTTTCTTTTTGGAATGAAGTCACAGATCATGTAAAGATTTTTGATTAATTTAGTGAGTCTTATCCATTAAATAATAATTAAAGAAGAAAAAGTCTCCTTTTGTTGCTAACAGAGAGCAAAAGGAATTGGTCTTGATGCTGTAGACAAAGGAATAAATAGAACTTGTCATGACCTTTTATATATCTCTACTGTATTAGAGCCTATGGTTCAGCAGAAAAATACGCTTTTTAACACCCAGCATAGATTTATTAGGTACTATGAGATGTGCTCCACCATTGCAAATCCAAAAATAGCACATTCATAATGTCACATACTCAAGTGCTTCTGTAGTCTCAGAGGAACTTTCTTATTGCATCTTGGTGAGTGAAAGATTTACAAGCACAGCAGAAACGGCCTTTAAAAATCCCAGGTATTAATGACAGTTTTCTGATAATAGCTTTATTGCCTTCTATTAAGAACTGTATTACAGCAGTCTAATACAATACTAGTATATTACCGCTATAATACAATATGATGAATGAGTGCTACCTCTCCCATATTGCATTAACACCATATTAAGTTAATCGAATGCAGTCATAGCTTAGTATGATGGATGAGATGCACAGTACTGTCAGCAATTATGTATGAAAAAGAAAAGTCCGTAATTCCTATATTTTCTCACATTTGTTCTGTTGAAGATAGCTATATGTAGTTCCGACAAAAAATCTAACACAAGTTGGCTTTACAGCGCTTTGCATTTATCAAAGCACTGTACAAAAGATAAATGTCAAAGTCTTCATTTAGAAATAAGAAAGAGAGCTGATGGGATTTGCTTCATGTTGTTGGGCAGGTTAATTGCAATGTTGTGAACAGAGGTTGTACTTCTGAACTTGCTGGCTACTGACCTAGGTATTAGTGTTATTGGCTGAAAGAGGAATCCCACTGAAGCTACTGAGATAAAAAATGTGAGATTTCTTTTTTTAGCATCATTCTCCTTCATGTTTTTTTCCACTGCATGAGCAGGCAGCATCATACAGAGGTACTTTAACTAAGTCAGGATGACTAATTCATATCCAGAGAGATCAGCAATGTGCTTTTCCCAGGTTATAATGGCGTTATGTCATACGCTATAATGTAGTATTGTGCTTTGTAGGTTTAATTTTTTTCTCCAATATCTGAACATAATGAATGTTTGTAAAGCTTAGCATTTGCATAAAGGACACAGAGGCCATTTGTGCAGTACGATAGTGATAAATATGTGACAATGATAAACTTTAAGGGCTAAGATATTACTGGGGAAAAAATGTATATTCAAGTGGATGGAGAGGTTACCTTTCACAGCTCTCAGTAACACTACAGTGAATTAGCTTCTGCCTATTATGGTGATTAAAAAGCAATTTCAGAAACAGTCCTGGACTTTGTGAAGCTGTATTAGAACAGACAGCTAATATTGAAGTGTATGCTTAATTTCAAATGCACATCTTCAATAGGACCATTCATATACTTCAAGGTAGTATCCCATTCACATAGTCAACTGAAATTAGGGCCACAGTGAAACAGGTTTGATAAAATATACACAATTATTTACATTAAGATACAAGTCTTTAGTTATATTTGATATATATTGTTCTTTTTTACACTGGAATTAAGATTTGCTCAAAAAGCAGATTTCAGAATTATGCATGTAACATTTGTAGAATCTAGAGCTGAACAAGTTTATGTCCTTAAGAATGTACATTTATTTCATTCTGTAACAGTTATCTGACTAAGAAATCATCTTATCAATCAGCTGATCAAAAGTAGCAGACACCAAATATTGAGAAATAATGATAGAAATAAATATTTGCGTGTAGAAAAGACAACAAGAATTTCAAACATATTGACTTCATTCAACTAAGAATTTGGCATTTGCTCAGTGTTCAGCATCAACATTAAACCCTTTCAAAATTGTAGACGTTTAAGACCATACTTAATTGCTTTGCTGAATCAATCCATGTTTTCAGTTATTTGGTATTAAGCATTTCAGTATTCAGTTTGGAGTCATTAAAAAAAGTAAAAATGATTGGCTGGTTATGTAAAATGAATAAATTCACAGAAGTTATGTATATTCTAAACAAGGAAAAACTTCCAAGTATACCAACTAAATGACTTATTATAGAGTATGCTTTCTATGGTTATGTGAAGGAAGAAAATTTGCCACATGAGATTTTGGTATTTCCAAGAATGGAAAAAGGAACCTTTTTAAAATACAAAGTATATTGGATTTGCCATTAAAATAAACTTTAACTGTTAGATTTTTATACTTTTGACAATTACCTTAAACAGGACATAGCAAGGTCTAGATTTTATGCAAACCAGCAACTGTTAAGCATTCAAAATGAGATGCCTTAGAGAATAATTTTCATTTAGTTTACAAAATGTTACTTTGTTGTCATCATATGCTCCTCCTTTAAGTATTGTCCCACTGATTTTGTGCAGCTAGTATTTAACCTCATATGACTATGAGTTGATAATTATTACAAATGATACAGAAAGTGTTTTAACCATGATTGTTTATTTAGTGGGAAGAACTACTGGGTAGCAAATACCAAAAGATAGAAATTAATTTGTGTAAAGTAGACCTTTCCTGGGAGGCAGTATGAGTTGGAGACACAGCCCTGATCACAGAACTGCATTCCATTTCAGGGTTACTTTTTTGAAAAGTACATTGAAAGGCAGGCTAAAAAACAAAACCACAGCAAAGAAATTCCTACCAGAACAAAACACTTTGTGTAATGCACTGTTCTCCCTTTGGAGAAGGATTCAGAGTAAGAATGCATTGAAAATTTGAAGAATGTCAGCTATTTTCGTAAATGCACTACTGACAGGCACTTTGATGTAAGATTTAAGAATATGTACAGTGAACAGGGTAGTAATGCAGCAAATGACATTATATTTCAGGCCATACCAGTTCACTGAAACCTGTAGACCTTCATCTCCAACTATACTTATCTTCATAAGAAATCTTGTGCTCTTTTTAATCTCAGGTTGTCAATTTTCTGTTAGTGACAAGATAAACATAGGCAAGCAAGCAGTGAGGGAAATGAATGTTCTCTGAATTTATGATGTTAAAACTTAAGGACTAGTATCAGTACCACAAAAACTGCCAGAAACAACCTATGTCCAGGTCTCCTACTGATAAGCTTACCCTCGGAGTAGCCTATCGTATTTCTAGGCACTCTTTTATTTCGACAGTAGGTAAAAAGGGAATAAAAGTATGCTAGTTCACTTTAAAAACTGTTAAGATTTTTTAATTCATTATTTTATGCAGAAATAATAAAAAAAAAAAGCAGACTAGAAGTATGAGAAACGGAAGAACAATTTCAGTCACATAGAGGTAGTCACTAGCTTTTTTGAAACCATAGTAAAATTGTTTCATGCCTGGATCTCCTGATCTGTGTATAATTATTAACCTAATTCTGTTCGGTGTAGATTTTCAGTGCATGCATTGGGAGTTAACACCTTGAATGTTAGTAATTGAAGTGAGAATACTTCTTTCACCTTGCACACATTTTCAGATTAGCAGGAATGGTATTGCAGGGAGATATTAGCAACTAGACCATAGCATAATTTATTGTTATTTTTAAACCTAGTTCTAATGTTAGTAGTTTTAATAGCCTTTCTGTTTTAAATCAGAAAATGTTTCAAGTCAGAAAATGATTTAGATCCTTTCCAATATTTCACCAAGAATCTTATTTCCCAGTTTGAAATGGTTTAACAAAATTATCTGAGCAATGGCTCTAACTGACTGACCATGACATGTCAAAGACAAGACCAAAGTCATTTTACCTTATAATGTATTTTTTATATCAAGGTACTTATAAGTTACTAGCATGTTCTTTTTTTTTTTGAAAGCCTGATTTGTGATGCTGTAGACATGTAACAAATTTGGAAAGAGGGGAGTCAACATTCTCTGGGAATCAGCCCTCTGAAAATATTAAGAAGGGTTTCAGCAGCAAGTTATTTTTTTGAAAATCTCTGTTCTTCTCTATAAGCAATCTCAGAAAGATGCCCACATTGGAGAATGCTGGTATGTGCAGAGACAAAAAAACTTTAAAAAATTTGGTTTACATGTTCATTAACTATATTCATATTAGTGATATACAGTACTACATGAATCTTTGACAGCTCTGATGTGTGCAACAAGTAATAACAGTGAAGAAAAACTATTAAAATTTCAGGATAAAAGTCATTGGTGATTCAAGTGAGTGTGGGTTTGACCTTCAACTTATTGACCTCCTTCTTTTGGCAGTTATATTGTAGGAGGGTGGAATCTGTCCCTCAGGTGGTCATGTCAGAACAGGACAGGCTTTTTGCAAACTACCTCTAAGAATCCTTCCTTTTTCTTCCAGAAAATCTGGGGAAAGTGACTTCTGTCCCTGCAGGTGACTTCCATCACTGCAGGAGATGTTCCTTCCCCATGTTTGATGTCTTCACTTCATGGCAGTGCTGGTGTTCCAATTTCTCACATGCATGGCAGTTCAGCATGAGCAGTCCTCGCCTACTAGTGTAAGAGACAAGCAGCAGGGCAGGAAAGGAAAGGACAGAGTCCAGTCCCTTTCCACCTGCTTCTCCTATTCCTGGATCACAAGAGCTCTGGAGGAAGCTCTGGGGAAGGGTTGGAGGCAGTTCTGGAGTCAAAGCAGGGTTAGACAATATAGAGTTGCACACTTGACTAATGCCATGGTTAGACAAGCCATGAAACCTATGGTAAGGCTTAGTATCACATATATTTAGAATCATAGTAGCACTGTGGTAGGGTGATGTTATGCATCACAAATCTACACAGGGAAAGTTAATAGATATACTATGAGAATATGCTCACTGCTGAATCAGAAGTGTTCAATGTCCCAAGAATGCAGAAAACTAGTAGGTCAGAAAAGAGCTGGTGCCAGTTTGCTCATCTACATTAGTCTCCAGTTTCAGAGGGACTTCTACTGACATAGTTAGCCTTATAAGAAAAGGGTGGACCTGTCATCCATTGTGTGACCTTCCAGTGAGATAATTAAGTGTAATATTCACTTAGAGGTAAATTGAAATGTGTGGTAACCATCCTGTCCCTTCCATTAGCACACAGACATATGCTTCATAAACATGTAGCTTGCACACTTCAGCTGTGTTAAAATTCAGAGGGTATTTCACTTGTTATAATGCAGATTTCATTGGTATCTTTCAGAAATGAAGATGGAAGGGTCTTACAATGTTTTTCAAATGCAATGTGATTCTGTAGTGCATTTGCGTGGTGAGGCTTTGTCATAAACACACTCTTAAGGTCCAACACTATTGCTCAACATTTTGGGGAAGGTACTGAATAGAAAATAAGCTTTTCGTTGTTTCTTTGCTTCTATTTATGAAAAAAAACTTAAGGAATTTTGTTTGAACCCTCCAAAGACTTTTTTAATGTGAAACTGCACCGAAGGTTCCATATCATTCTTTCCAAAGCTGAGTTAATTTTCCCTAAAAACACTTGCATTTATAAGTTTTTAAATTTTCCTTTATTTGAAATAAAGAATATGAAGGCTAAGATCTACTTTAACATTCTGTGCAGATACTTAGGAGTGCAGGAAAATATTAAAAGCAAGTCCCTCAACCACATAGCTTTCATAAGAACGTTATTCTAAAAAGTTATATTACAGTGTCTGAGCTGGTTATATCATCCTGATTAAAAATTGTACAAGATTCATTTGTTCTCACTGAGAAATATGCTGATTGTCCTTTTGGCAGAGTATGCCAAACTGAATGAAGCTAATTTAAAGATGAATAAATTTTACCCCTTGCACCAGCTTTACATCTTGCACCCTTAAGGGCTGTTCACCCTGAAGATGGGCAAGGGGCTTTGCTGCTGTCTATTCTCTTTAGAGGATTTTGCTGTGATGAGGCAGCTGTAAAATTTGCTAAGTGTTTTCCAAAAGCTGTACCTGTAGGGAGTGTGAAGGGATGCTTTAGATCTCCTGAATGTCACTTTAAGAGCTCTTCTCTTGAGAGCACCTCCCTCTTTGAGGGTTGTGTGAGTTACACTCTGAAAGGCAGTGCAGTTTCCCTCCACTTGGGATATAGCTGGGATTGAATTTAGATAAAGCTTTTGCTGTATGCAGCTTTCACTGAATTACCTAGTATAATTCGATTCCTGATCGAGCCATGACAATTTGGCCTTGGAAATGCAGGAGAAATGTCTTTTTAAGCTCTTTAGTTGAATGCATGTCTCTTCGGAATATTGCCAGTTTTAACATGTGCTTGTAATTATTCTTTGGCATTTAAATGCATTTGGCTCACTCTCTTTTATTCTTCTTGTGAAATTCTTTTCAATCTGAAACATAGTCTAAGAGGTCTTCTTTTCAGTGAAATCCTGTGTACAGAGTTAATTGTCGGTAACAGGTATTTTAAAGACCCACCAATGACACATGAAAAACTTCAAAAATCATTCCATTTAGAGTTACTTTATAACATATACATTACATTTTGTGCAATTCTTTTCCCTTGGTTATTGTAAAGAACATTTGCATGTAAACAAATTCTATGCTCATCTGCTTCTGTTGCTTATTTCTCACCTTATGATATAATTTCCAATTGGAAGCCTTATGATTATAGTAGCTTCCTTGGACATGTTTATTATGTCACAATGGTAGGTTTATATCTTCAAGCTGAGAATAAGGAAAAAAGAACAGATGAACCCTTAAACATCACAAATCCTGTTGATAAGCTTATATGCCTAGCAGTGGAAAGGTACAAGAGAGAAGACACACAGGAACTGACATAAAAAGAAAATCATTTCAAACAATACTTGTTTTCCAATATTTTCAAGGGAAAGTCAACAAGTTATCAAAATACAGGGATACAATATATATGATGGGTGGGATGGTCAATGAATAATACTATACATTGATTTTATAATTAATTTCAAATGATCCTGAAAATGTATTTGAATTCTGTGCAGAAAATCTTTTTTACCTACCACTTAAAGGCATTGTTTTAGGGGTGCAATGCAGCAGGTAACTAAGCCTCCAAAACCACCCCCTGGAACCCCCAAGAAAAAAACGACAAACCAAACCAAGCAAACAAACAGACAAATACCCCACAACAAAGCTACCCAACAGCTTTTCAGAAGGAAAGATAAATAACATGATTATTCAAACTGGCATTTCATCAAGGAATCTTGACTGATGCTGTTGAATAAAAAGGACTAAACCATGATGCATGGGCTTATAAAAATAATCATATTGCTTAATTATAAAAAAGACACCCACGTAATAGTATTTAAAACATATTATACATGTGTTTGATTATATGCTTTCTTCTGGGTTTGGAGAACAGTTTTGACTTTAAAGTTTCACACTAAACTATTCCCCCTGGAAAATGGTGTTTATATGGACTGTAATATTATATAGAAGTTTTCTTTCCCACCATAGCCTTATTTGTTTCATTCTGATTGTTATATTGATTTTTCCTCTGTTTCAAAGGCAGTCTAAATTAGCCAATGTTACTAGATAAAAGCAATTCTGTCATCCATCTGGAACCCTTACGTTCTACACTTTTACTGTAAAAAGTTCCTTGTAGGAAAATAACCAGCAGCATGTTCTTAATACTGTATGCATTTGACATCTCTGGGAAAGAAAAGGTCCATTGTTTTTTCTTTTATCCTTGTAAGAAAGTGGATACAGAGACTTAGATGGTTTGGGATATCCAGATGCCATTCACAGTGCTGAGAAAAAGGGACAAGAGGCCTAGTGGTATTCTTATGTCCTGTACACAAGTTGCTGGGACACTCTTTTACTTAGTGGTAGCTTTTTCTTTTTTTTTTTTTTTTTTTTTACAGGGCTAGAAAGTGAGTTCTCTGAGCTTTCAGAAAACATTACTAGGTTATATGGTATAAAGCAATAGCTTTTTTTTTGTTGGAGTCATTCTAAGACTACTTACATTTTAATTCATTCAAAGAAAGTAAATAAGAATGTCTCCATAATCTAGTACTTATAGCCTTATCCTTCTGACATTAAATATCTAGTCATCTTTTTAAAAGTGATGTATGTTTATCAGGAAACATTAGAAGTAAGGGACCTGCTGCCACACCAGATTCGATAACTCCATGGATATATTACCCTGTTCCTGGTATAGCTCATGAGAAACACTCTTTTAATTCCTTTAAGTCACAACATTTGTTTTGATAATTCTAACAGTTTTATTTTTTATTTAGAAAAAAATAATACTATTGTGGTTATTAAAACCAAGTGATGATAATAATAGTAATTATCGAGTGTTACTAAAACAATAATTTGATTTAATAGGACTGAACTCAAATATCTTTATATCAAAGGGAGTGAAAGGTTTATGATCTAATCCTTAATGAGTCTTTTGAAGTATATTTATTGTAAAATGATTTAATTTCACAGTCTTGCACTTTAGGGAATCTAATGGAACAACTTACCAAGAACACTACAAAAGTTGTAGTCTTATCCATGAGCTGATCTGCACTGTTAAATTTTAACAGTGAGAAAGAATTATGTCTGTATTATGTATTTTATACATATAAAAAGAAAATGAAATGTTCTTTTGGAACATTATTCCATGTAATATATTTTTATGAAAACTAGTTGCAATTCTAATTAGTTTCTGTCCCCTTGAGATGTGAAAGATCTAAAGAACAAAGAGTCAAATTCAGGAAAAGATGTTTTGGTTTTCATTAAAATATAATGAAACCCTTAATGCTTCTTGATTCTTTTCACAGTCAAAGACTAACAATAGCAGATTAGGTAGCTACATTTTTTTTTGTTGTTTTGTTCTGGGATGTCATGTTAGAAGCAGAAAACAGTTATTTTGTATAAAAGGTAAGTACCATGCTTCATTGACAATGCAAACTTTTTAGACCATTCTGTTGAAAGATAATTAAACATTCTATCCATTAAAAAAAAATAAATAATCCAACTACCTTCTCAGAAAAGAGGAAAATTTCAAAAGGTAAGGTAGTGGATGTTATTCTTAAAGATAGATGCATGATTATATACCTTTTCAAAACTAGGAAAGAACAATTTTACTGTTTTGTATGGATGGAGGGCAAAGCCCAGGAGACCCAAGTTGATACGCTGGAGTTTGTAGGCACTGCTGCAGTTAAACAAACAAACAAAGAAATAAACCCCCAGTAAATAAACACATTGGGTATTTTTTCTCTGTGTTTCTAAGGATGACATTTCAATTTCTGGCACCAACGGAATTCATATTCTGTAGAAATATCTACAGACTGGTATGGAAATTCTTTTGCTTGTCTCCAGCTATTTTACAGGTAGTGGCATGTCACATTTCATTAAAAGTTGAGTAACTGTGCTCCAGTCCAGGGTCCTGTATATCTCTCTCTTTGGGTGAGAGAGAGTGTTTCCCAGGTTGGTTTAGTCTCTGTTCTGAGCTTAGCAACCAGCTAACACCAACTAAGTAAATACAATGACTGATTCCTATGTTAAAATGATACAGTTATTATGCAATTCTAAACTCTGTGACAAGCCAAAGACTGTTACATATGTAATCTGTTTTATTTATAGTTTATTATGAACGGTATATTATGTTCCCTCTAAAGCAATGTCACTGGATATCAGAAAGTAATAAGCAAAACCTGTATGTTGGCCTTCTCCTTGTTGCTGGTCTCTGGGTCCCCCTTTTATTTCCATTCTATAGTTTCTGGTTACTTTGAGTTTGCTGTATTTCCAAATATCTTTGTTCCATTTTTTGCTCAAATCAAAACTAGCTTTGGGGTTTAAAAGCCCTGTTGGTGTATGTTCTCTAAAAGGAAAAGTTCTATATCTAGTCCCCTTACAAAGCCCTAAAAATTTTGGGGCACTGACACTGTGTGTTGAGACACAATTTCCTGATCTGTTTATGCTTGCTGCTTGCTACAGGGGTTGCTGATTAATTTATTCATAATAACCTGGATAAACTGATAGATAGAACATTTAAGATTTGCTTAGTAAGGTACAAAAAGAAAAGGAACACAGCAAATAACAAACAAAAAGAGAAGGAAAAAGAAAATAGAACAAGAAGAAAAGCATTGCCATATACAATATATGAAACATTCTTCATTCTAAGGAAATAAATAATAAGAATTATAGCACTCCACCATCCAGGGAAAAGTATAGTGAAAATGAGGATTGTAGAAAATGTGGAACATGTGGGAAAAATAACAATACTTCAAGGTGACAAATTTTTGTCTTGTGTAAAAAGTACAACTGATTAGGTTTCTCTAATCTAATAGCGTACAGTTTTCTCACCATTTTCAAAACAATTTGTTTTGTATAGATGTATTGGGTTTATAACATATTTAAGAAGGAAAAAAGTTGCGGGACACACAGAAATGGCAGCCAGAGAGAGGTCTGAGAACATGTAACAGAAACAGCCCTGCAGACCCCCAGGTCAGTGAAGGAGGAGGAGGAGATGCTCCAGACACCGGAGCAGAGATTCCCCTGCAGCCTGTGGGGAAGCCCATGGTGAGGCAGGCTGTCCCCCTGCAGCCCAGGGAGGTCCACGGGGGAGCAGATCTCCACCTGCAGCCCGGGGAGGACCCCACGCTGGAGCAAGGGGATGCCTGAAGGAGTCTGTGACCCTGTGAGAAGCCTGTGCTGGAGCAGGCTCCTGGCAGGACCTGTGGCCCTGTGGAGAGAGGAGCCCACGCTGGAGCAGGTTTTCTGGCAGGACTTGTGACCCTGCGGGGGACCCACACTGGAGCAGTCTGTGCCTGAAGGACTGCAGCCTGTGGAAGGGACCCACGCTGGAGCAGTTCATGAAGAACTGCAGCCCGTGGGAAGGACCCACACTGGAGAAGTTCATGGAAGACTGTCTCCTGTGGGAAGGACCCCACGGTGGAGCTGGGGAAGGAGTCCTGACCCTGAGGAGGATGAAGCGGCAGAGATAAAGTGTGATGAACTGACTGTAAACCCCATTCCCCATCCCCCTGTGCTGCTGGAGGGGGTAGGTAGAGAATCCAGGAGTGAAGTTGTGCCCGGGAAGAAGGGAGGGGTGGAGGGAAGGTGTTCTGAGATTTGGTTTTATTTCTCATTACCCTACTCTGGTTGATTTGTAATAAATTGAGTTAATTTTCCCCAAACTGAGTCTGTTTTGCCCGTGACGGTAATTGATGAGTGATCTCTCCCTGTCCTTATCTCGACCCACGAGCCCCTTGTTGTATTTTCTCTCCCCTGTCCAGCTGAGGAGGGGGAGTGACAGAACGGCTTTGGTGGGCACCTGGTGTCCAGCCAGGGTCAACCAATCACAATAGACTATAGTTTAGTGCAGGATAGATGCTTTTATATAGCTAAGCTATCTATTCTAGCATTCTACCTTGCAACTGATTTTTGAGATAATGAAAATATGCCTCCAAATTGTGCAGGCACTCATCTCGCAGGTTACTATGTTCTTGCTAACTACAGCCACTGGCTTTGGAGACCTTACTGAGAAAACCTTCATTTTTACCACTTTTTTTGACTATCTTGATTGTCTCACTTGTTTGGAACCAACTTCCAACAGAAGAATATCCTTTACTGTACACTCTAAACTGGGAGATTTGCAACCATAAGACTACAGGATGAAGAACAGAGCTAGACCTATGTCTGTATTGATAAATATCAGGAAAAAAATGACAATGATAGAGATTTATACTCTTAAAAATAACAACAGTATGCCATTATTTCAAAATTTTAGCCAGTAATTTATTATTTTTCAGTTTTCATACAATTGTATGATTTTTTTGTCATTTTTCATACAATTGTATGATTTTTTTTTTTCTTTTTTCGTACAATTGTATGATTTTTCAATTAAGGAAAGCACCCCAACACTTGCCTGTTTTCCAGTCTTCATCGTATCTGTGAGTACCATGTATGAGTATCTATGTGCATATGCACTCTTCTATGTCCCTCACTTTAATGTTCAGCTGCATTGATTAAGAAAACTGGTGAAAGATCAGCCTGGGCTGATCTCCCATTTATATTAGGAAGTATGCAGTTTGATATGGACTTATAGAATTGTCTGCCATATTGCAAAAAAGAGGAAATCTCTGCTTACAGAAGCAGGCACTGGCTGTTTTGGCACACTATGAGAAACTAAACTGGCAAACAGTTATATATTGATTGCATACATATATAAGAAGAACATAGTTTCTTTTTTCTTTGAAAATATGAAATAGAAAATATTCATTATATTTAGAAAAGATATTATTGTTTTCAATGGGAAAGTGATATTATTTATTTAATGTTTAAATATCCCAGAATTTTTAATAAGATATTTGGTAGGATATTTGGGCATAATGGTTTCATATTAGAGCCATTTGAAAGTACCAATTAAACCTTGGATGTTGAAAAATGTCTTATTAAATGTTCATGTATGTACTGCATGAACACGTACTTATTTTCAGTAGAAAAGAGAAATTTAATCAGGTAAAATTATATCATCCATTGAGGCATTTTGAAAAAGAAATATAAATTTGAAACTAGTTATGTATCATGAATAAATAAATACTGCTAAGAGCTGGGAAAGTGGAAACTCAAAACCAGGTACTGTTCTATAATATTATTTTATATCTATTTTAAGAATAGACAAGCCAGCTTGAAGGAGCAATAGTTTAATCAAAAATTCCTAATGGTAAGTAATATATTCCTTATTCAGAGCTGAAAACATTTTAAAGATTCTTGATACTATATGGATTCCAGCCATATATGAAATTCGAGTTTTCTTATTACTGTATATAATAATAAAAAATAATAATTCAAAAGGCTTGTTTTCCAAGTAGTTTAACTTAAAAGCAGGGGATTGTATTATATTCAGCATTATCTTCCACTTTGGTTAATATGGTACTATTAAACAGTTCATTTCATTCAGTCTCTTAATTCATATAAAATGTCATGCTTCAGCCTCTGTGCCAGCGCCTGTCTTTTATAGAGCGGGGGAAGAGAGTGGAGTTTTGAGTAACAGAGAAGAGCCAGGGGCTGCTGATGTATTAGGAAGCAACAAGGAAACACCTCTGAAACACCACAAGGGAATTAGGGCATGTTCTTCTTGTAAGGTGTCATGGTTGATAGCCCAACTAAAGTGCCTCTATGCTAATGCACACTGCATGGGTAACAAGCAGGAGGAGCTGGAAGCCACTGTGCAGCTAGAAAGCTACAATATAATCACCATCGCTGAAAAGTAGTGGGACAAATCTGTGGTGGGTTGACCTTGGCTGCCCACCAGGTGCCCACCAAGCCACTCTATCACTCCCCCTGCATTAACAGGACAGGAGGAGAAAAGCTCGTGGGCTGAAATAAGGACAAGGAGATCACTCAACAATTACCATCACAGGCAAAACAGACTTGACTTTGGGAAGTTAATTTAATTTATTGCCAATTAAACACAGCAGGATAATGAGAATGAAGAACTAATCTAAAAACACCTTCTCCCCACCCCTCCCTTCTTCCTAGGCTCAAATTTACTTCCAACTCCTCTACCTTCTACCTCCAAAGTGGCATAGGGGGATGGGGAATGAGGAGTGTGGTCAGTTCATAACACTTCATCTCTGCTGCTCCTTCTTCCTCACATTCTTCCTCTGCTTCAGAGTTGGGTCCTTCCCATGGGATACAGTCCTTCACAAACTTCTCCAACTTCTCTCGCAGGCTGCAGTTCTTCAAGAACTGCTCCACCATGGGTCGTCTCCATGGGGTATAGTCCTTCAGGCACAGACTGCTCCAGTGTAGGTCCCCTGCAGGGACACAGCTCCTGCCAGAAAACCTGCTCCTGCATAGACTTTCCATGGGCTGCAGTTTCCTTCAGGACATATCTACCTGCTCCAGTGTGGGGCTCTCCACGCATATCTTCTGCACTGTGGACTTCCGTGGGCTGCAGAGGACAACCTACCTCACCATGGTCTTCCTCACAGGCTGCAGGGGAATCTCTGCTTCAGCGCCTGGAGCACCTCCTCCCCCTCCTTCTTCACTGACCTGGGGGTCTGCAGGGTTGTTTCTCTTACATGTTCTCACTCCTCACATGTCCCAGATGGTGTCGTGCAGTGTTTTTTACCCCTTCTTAAATATCTTAAATCCCAATGTTGCTGATAAGCTCAGCTTTGGCCAGCAGCAGGACTATCACAGAGCCAGCTGGAACTGGCTCTGTCAGACATGGGGGGCAGCTTCTGGTGTCTTCTCACAGAGGCCACCACTGCAGCCCCCGCTGCTACCAAAACCTTGCCACGTAAATCCAATACAGAATCGCATGAGTGGAGCATTGTAATTGATGGCTGTAAAACATTTAAAAGGAACAGGCAAGGAAGAAGGGGCGGGGGGGGGGGCCCTCTATGTAAAAGGAAGGTTTGACTGCACAGAGGTGTCTTCGAAAAACAGATGAACATGTTGAGAGCTTATGGTAAAAATTAGGGGGCAAGCCAACAGAGGAAACCTCATGGCTTGTGTTTACTACTGGCTACCCAATCAAGGGGAGCCTGTTGACGAACTGTTCTTACTTCAACTACAGAAAGCACCACGCTCACAGGCTCTGAACCTGCTAGGGGACTTCAATCACACTGATACATGCTTTTCCAGCACAGCAAGCTGTAACCAGTCCAGGCGACCCTGGATAATTTCTTAATCCAGGTGATAGACAGTTTGACCAGAGGAGCTAGACCTAGTGCTTACCAACATGGATTAGCTAATTACACATACCAAGATTGGTGGCAGCGTGGTCTGCAATGATAATACCCTGGTGGAATTCACACTCTTGAGGGATAGGGCCCAGGTGAAGACTAAAGTCAAGACCTTGAATTTTAGGAGAGTGAACTTTCAGTTGTTTAAGGAATTAGTGGATGGAACCCCCTGGGAAACTACCCTTAGGGAAAAAGGAGCTGAACAGAGCTGGCAGCCCTTCAAGATTAAGAGCTCTCAATTCCAATGTGTAATAAATCTGGCGACGAAGGCAGGAGACCAGCATGGCTGACTAAGGACCTCCTGGTCCTTACTAACTAAAGTGTAAGAAGGAAACACACAGGTAGTGGAAACAGGGGCATGCATCCTGGGAAGAACATAGGGACACTGCCCAGATGTCTAGTGATGGGATCAGGAAAACTAAGGCACTGTTAGAGCTTAAATTTGGCAAGGGATTTGAAGAAGAATAAGAAGGGATTCTACAGGTACATTGATCAGAAAAGGAAGATTAAAGAAAATCTACCCCTCCCCCCCCCGATAAACAAGAGAGGAAAAATGGTGTCAACCAAGATGGAGAACGCTGAGGTACTTAACAATTTTTTTGTCTCCGTTTTCATTGGTAATCTCTCCTCCCTCATTTCTCAAGTCCCTGAACCTCAAGGCAGGGACTGGGGGAACAAAGTCACCCCCATCATAAGAGAAGATCAGGTTTGAGAACACCTGAGGAACCTGAACATACACAAGTCCATGGGACCCAACAAGATGCATCCCAGGGTCCTGAGGGAACTGGCTGACGTAGTTATTAAGTCACTGTCCATCATATTTGAAAAGTCATGGCAGTCAGATGACATCCTCAGTGACTCTAGGATTATTAAAAAGGATATTAAGGAGCACCCTGGGAACTACTAACTACTCAGCCTCACTTCAGTGTCCGGTAAGATCATGGAACAGATCCTTCTGTCTATATCAAAACATATGGAAGACAGGGAGGTGATTAGAGGCAACCAACATGGCTTCACCAGGGGCAAATTGTGCCTCACTAATCTTAGTGGCCTTCTACGATGGAGTGACTGCATCAGTGGACAAAGGAAGAGCTACAAATGTCATCACACCTGGACCTCTCTAAGGCCTTTGATATGGTCCCCCCAACATTCTTGCCACTAGACTGGAGAGAGATGGTTTTCATGGACAGACTGTTAGATGGATAAAGAATTGGCTGGATGGCCACATCCGAAAGGTTATAGTCAACAGCTCAATGTCTAAATGAAAACTAGAGACAAGTGGTGTCCCTCAAGGGTCTGGTTTGGGACCATTACTATTTAATATCTTTATCAGTGACATAGTGAGATCGAGTGCACCCTCAGCAGGTTTGTGGATGACACCAAGCTGAGCGGGGCAGTTGATAATGCTAGAGGGAAGGGGTGCCATCCAGAGAGACCTTGACAGGCTTGAGGAGTGGGCCTGTGTAAACCTTATGAGGTTCAACAAGGCCAAGTGCAAGGTCCTGCACTGGGGTCAGGGCAACCCCTGATATCAATACAGGCTGCGGGATGAATGGCTTGAGAATAGCCCTGTGGAGAAGAACTTGGGGATACTGATGGATGAAAAACTGGACAAGAGCCAGCAATGTGTGCTTGCAGCCCAGAAAGCCAGTTTTATCCTGGGATGCATACAAAAAATCATGACCAGCAGGTCGAGGTAGGTGGTTCTGCCCCTTTACTCCACTCTGGTAAGACCCCACCAGGAGTGCTGCATCCAGCTCTGGGGTCCCCAGTACAAGAAAGACATGGACCTGTTGGAGCAGGTCCAAAGGAGGGCCACAAAAATGATCAGAGGGCTGGAGCACCTCCGCTATGAGGAAAGGCTGAGAGAGTTGGGGTTGTTTAGCCTGAAGAAGAAAAGGCTCCTGGGAGACTTGACTGAGGCCTTTCAGTGTTTAAGGGGGGCTTATAAGAAAGATGAAGAAAGAGTTTTTACCAAGGGTTGTAGTGACAGGACAAGGGGTAATGGTTTTAAACTAAAAGGGTAAATTTAGATTAGAGCTAAGGAAGAAATTGCTTATGATGAGAGTAGTAAGACACTGGCACAAATTGCCCAGAGAAGCCATGGATGCCCCATCATTGGAAGCATTCAAAGTCAGGTTGGATGGGGTTTTGAACAATCTGAGCTGGTGAAAGGTGTCCCTGCCCATGGCAGGGGGATTGGACTAGATGATCTTTAAAGGTCCTTTCCAATCCAAACCATTCTATGGTTCTATGATACAGCTATTCTGTGTCATTTGGAAAAAAACCACTAAAGCAAGTGACTCTTCATTTTCACTAGTAACAATGACATACTCCCTGTCTCACAGGAATGTTATGAAGAAAATCATTACCCCTATGTAATAAACAAAAAGTACTGTAACTACATCTCACACTTTGACAGCTAAAATTACTGTCCATGCAGCACAGGGATTTTTACTGTATAATGTCTGTTAAGTTTAAAAAAATCCACCTGACAATAGCTTTTCCAAGTAGTTTTAATCCCCTAATAATGAGATTCAAAACAATCTGTGGATTCTTTACTGCTTGTCTACTCAAGTTTAATTGCGTTCATATTTGTGCATTTATTTATGACATTTTGTCAATGAGTGAAAAGTAATTGATAATTTCCAAGTTAGAGTGTTTTGAGCTGTAAGTGATAAATCAACCTTAAACAGGAGTAAAGGAGTAAGTTACTTTGAGAATTGTGTATTTCTGATCAGATAGGTAAGGCTGCATTAAAAATGCAAACTTCCTTTTGAAACTCACTCTCTGAAAATCCACATGAACAAAACATTTTCTTCCTTTCCATTCTTTACTTATGAATAGCAAACACTGCAACTGATTACTAGTACAGTTGACTGCTTTCAAGTTGTTTGCTAACATTCAGTTATTTCCCTCATGTAGGTTTGGATAGGACTTCTGGGAGATGAGTGAAAAATGCTAACATGGGAGCACAAGGATTTTCCTTTAGGGCATTGTCAGAGTCCAATACATTCTGACCAAGCTCTTTTAGATATTCTACATGTGGAGGGTTTAATGCTTATTACCAAATTTTCTTATTTGAATGTATTTGATGTTATACTGAATTTTGATTTAGTGAGGAATACAACTGTATACTTAAATCACAATACAGGTACAATTTACACTTACCAGAATTTGGCAGTTGCAATTTACAGTAGAATCACAATACAAATAGGATACTCATTAACAGCCTTTATAATATGCCCTTGACGATAGGCATCCCCAGCCACCATGAAGGAATATGTGAGTAGAAACCAGCCCAATTCCGTTTGTCTTTTCAGTGTTCTTTTGCATTTTGTTCAGTTTTTGTGCTCTGCTGGGCTGAGCCATTTATGCACACACACTCACACCCTGCTATTCTGGTTAAGTCAAGGAGACATTTACAGCCTTTCAGTTAACTCAGTGATTAACAGTTACAGTCAGCTAATACAACAGGTTAATTCAGTGAACAGATAAAGTCAGTTGATCAGTTCAGCTGATATAGCTAGTTGGCTAAAACACTTGGCTGATGTGGCTGGCTGGTCCACTCAGTTTGTGTAGCTGTTTATCCAGACTAAGGGCCACCCTTCAGTCCCCATTGTGTTGAGATAAATTCAGCTTCCTTTGTTACAGCTGTGGTCAGTCACTGCATACATTCTTCCCCAAGCCTCATGAATACCCCTTCTTTGTCCATCTCCTCAGAGTCTTTTTCCATTTTAGGGGTTCAATGTTTGAGGCACGGGTATTATGGGATTATCTTCTTACCCCACAAGATGTTACAAAATCTTGGAACAAGATACTCAGACTTCATATGTAAAATGGGATCAAAGGCTTGAGCCTAGTTCTGCATCATGTCATTAACACAGGAAAAGATTTAAAATGAGATGATATGATACTGCCAACAAGAAAAAAAGGTACTAGTGAAGTGAAAAATTTAATGCTCGAGAAAATGACGAAGCTATATCTCAACAGATTCAAGTAATCTCAGCAAGTTACGGACTTGAGACATGTACGTAGACAGATTTGCAACAGTTGGTTGCAAACAGAGTTCATTTAACGTAGTATGAAATCCTTCAAAATAATGTAAATTTCAAAAGAGGAGCTAAATTAGGGATTACAGTTAGATTTAAACTAGCCTGTGTAACACATTCATATCTAATTAATATCTAACTTATTCTACATCAAACTATTAAACACATGCTACTAAAGCCAATGCAAAATCATTGTTACAACACTTCAGTTCCAGGATATGGATGAGAACATAATCAAAAGGATTAATTCTGAAGATATATTACATGAGACCACAGGAAGAGGTTTACACCTAGTCAAAAAAGGCTAAGTATCTTAGGCAGTGTTCTCATTTATAAATTGGAGGATAAGAACGTTCAGTTATCTGCAAGAAATTGTAAGACTGAGAGCAGATTGCTGGCTGAGAAAGTTTGGATACCATTGATCTACATGATTATCATTCATTTGGGTTTGACATTTCCATTTAATTAAACATACAGAGTAACAAGCATCACAAATAAAATGAATGTTTAAAATGTCCAGAAAACATCTATCTGAAAAACTCATGTAGAAGAAATTAGGAGAAATCATTTGAAATGGAATGCTGTTTTTATCACCTTTCTGTTTAAAACATCTATTTGAAACCAAATTTGAATACCTATTTAACAAAGTAACTCAAGACTACCCAGAAGTGTTTCTCCAGTTATGTGATAAAGAATTATGTCAGTAGAGAAGTTAATGTTCTCACCTTATTTTAGGTAGGAAAGATGTTTGAATTCAATGAAAAGAATGAACAATGAAAAATTTATTTGACATGTCAAATGGTTAGCTTGAATTTATATTTTGAGCACTATTTTGAATCTAAAAAAAATACTGGCACACAATAATTACATGAATGGTATATGATGTACTGTGTTAGATGACAAAAACTGCAAATCTAAAAAATGAATAATTTTAATGCTATTTATTTTCATAAGGACAAAGCCCATGTAAAAGAGAAAGAAAAATTATTTCTGATAAAATTTTTGGACTAAGGTTCATAAAGTAGCAGTGAGCTTGTATTGTCAAGGTTACTCACTGAGCATAGAAAATAATGAATTTCACACACAAAATACAGTACCTGTCCAAAATTGCAGAGAAGTAGTTGTACATAATGAAATCCATTTTGGAAAAAAAGCAGGGGAAAAAAAAGTGAGGCTGTGGAAAAGGTCATGCCTCAGCAGATTTAAGATCTTGCAGCCAAACATCTTATCAAACAAGGTTATTAAACAAGATTAATAGGAAATTTGTCATTAACGTCACAGGGACTATATGACACAACTTGCAGAGAAAGTCATAATAAAATCCAGTTTCTAGAAGCTGCATCCAGACAAAATGAAATTAAAAATTCTGAAACTGTTTTAGGAAGGGCTTGATAGAGCAGCCCAAAACTGACTTGTTTTATTCAAGCAAAAAAACTTTGCAGAGATGTAGTACCAGATGTGCTAAAACTTCATTAAAAGAACTGAGTATAGTGGGTCATCTTCTTGCTAGGCAACTGCTCTAGCCACAAATTTAAACACAGTAAAGCCAGAAGAAATGTTGGGTTTCTCAAATTAAACTACTTTCTTTTTGGAAGATATGTTAAAATTAAATATAAGTTATTAGCTCCAACATGTTTCTTTGTGATTGAAATTATGCATTTGGAGTCATAGTGAGAGAATAAAGGTAGTCAAAAAAAATGATTATGATTTCAAGTTGTCTTTACAAAATACATTCTTTTAACAGTAAAGCTGACAGAGTGGGTCAAATCAAAGGTCATTCTAGTCTTGCACCCTATTTAAGACAGCAGCCCATAATGGATATTCAGGAATGTGAATGTGGAAAACGAGTCATAACTCTTCCCCTGAATAATCTCCTAAATTTTAGAAATTTGTTGCTCAGGCACTTCTGTATTTAGTAGCCCTGAACAGATTTTTTTCTTCAGGTTATTTGTGCAGTTAGCCACATTTTGTAGTAGAAAACCAGCTGCATAATATAAAAACATGGTAGCAGCTCATAGTGTCTAGAGGAATATCAGCATTGCATAAGCTACATTTTGGGCATGAATCTTTCAATAATTTGCTTTAAATAGAAATTATCATGATATCTTGCCTATTAACTTCTAAGCTTCCATTTGCTTCAGGTTCAAATGCTTGTATCACCAATAGACAGAAATATCATTAATATTGCTGCATATAGGTATTAGAATCACTCCTTCAAAAAGTCTTGAATTCTTTGTACACAACATTGACAAAAAAGTCCCTATAGGACTTCTGACTTTTGGCACTTCCCTCTTTGCAAGACTCCACATAAAAGATAACAGTGCTTTGCATTGTCCCTATATCTTGTAATATAAAATTAAGGGTTTCTTATTCCTCCCTCCCCCCCCGCCCCGCACCCCACAAGAAACAGGTTCAGAATTGGCTATTGTCATAGTTTAGTGATCCCATTACTGCATCATGGATTTCTAACACCCACTCTTCCCCTGCATTATTACTCTTGCTACCACAGATGGCAACATGCAGTCAAGGGAGATTTGTTCTAGGTTTTGCAGAAAGGTTGAGGTAGCAAAGAGAACAAAACCACTGAATTATCATTCATATACTCAAATAACTTTCCAGCTGTAGGAAAATCCTACCACTCTTCAATGTCTTTTTGCAAGATTACAAAAGTTTTACTCAGGATCTCATTTAGACCTTTGAAGAATATATGTCTGTGAGACAACGCTTCCCAAAAGCAATCATAAATTTGTTGCCTTAATACTAAACTAAAGTACAATAAGAGTTAATTAAGCAAAAAATGGGGGGGGGGGGAGGGAGGGAAGGAATGTAAAGTACCAGATATGTGAATTTGATACCTCAGCTCTACATGAAAGATGTCCTACCATCTTTTCTTTGAAAATCAATAATCTATTAAGTATGTACAGTACTCTGAACTACTCTTGTGGCCAGATTCCTCAAAAGAGCTAAAATTGGATTTAATGCATAGTTTCTTATTTGCAGCTATAGATTGCTTTTCAAATCTATATAGCTCACCTTCTTTTCTTCTGTGTTTTCAATTTTACTTGCCATTTGTTCTGTTTTATTCTACTTTGTTCTACCAAGATGAACACTTTTCAATATTCCATGCATAAGTCATTATCCCTTATTGTTGCTCAGTGGGTCCTTTGGCATCTCTAGCTTAAACTCAGTAATTAAAAGAGCTCAGAAAATCCTTAGCCTGAGCTTTTCACAAAGCAGAAAAGTGAATTGTTCCCCCAGTGACTGCTGCTGAAAGGAAAGAAGGAAATTGAGGAAACAGGATGATTAAACTTTACACCACTACCTCATATTTTATTCAGTGTGATCAGAGAATACTTGGGTAGTTCACTGCTGTGGGGAAATTTTTCATGTTGATTTATAACAGTAGTTTCTACTTTTAACATGAAGAGTTAAGATTTAAAAATATATAATGATTTTAAAGTACATCAATGTAAAAAAACAGTTCAAGTAACCAGCACTCATCCCAATACAATCTATGATACTATTTAAATTCAGGTGGTGAAGTAGAAAGTGACTGACCATTATCTGAATGAGTAGCGACCCCCAAAAGCTAAATACTAAGTACTTCAACAGACACTGCTATTCTAAGCTGTAGCATGATTCTTTAAGCCCTTTCACATACAAGTGAATCATCCTATTTTCTTGTCAATCATTCCATTTAATTAAAAAAATATTTCAAAACAACCTAAACCAGACACGTAGGGAAGAAGACACTGCGTTCATCTGCCTTTTTTTTCATTGTAAGAACTAAGTAATAATAATTTGGCAAATAATATTTCATATTATTTTATGCTCTGAATGGCACAGACAGCATAGAGATTTTCAGATCCCTTGGATATGACATTTATCTGTTTAGATAGTAAATTTAAAAACCAGTTTCATTCTGGACTCAGGTCAGTGGGACTGCACATCTGCACAGAGTTAAGCAATGACTGTAAGTGTTCCATGAATGTGCAACAAATTTCACACTATGGCGTACTTCATGGTATAAAATGCCATAAATCAGGTCACTAACTAATCCACTGAATTTTATGCAGAATTAATCTATCTCTTCTCTATATGACTTTTCATTTTGGCACACTAAATTCTTGGTACACTGTGAATTTGATTTTGTACAGTGCTTTACTACCTAACTTGAACTATTGTGTAGTCCAGTTTTGCATTACAAGGTGGCTTTATACTGTGGTATTAATACATGTCCTTTCTCAGCAGTCTTAAGGGGTTATATCTGTAGGGAAATCTTTTACTAAGCTTAATAAAATGTCAAGATGTATTAATTAATTGAACCTGAAAGACTTTTTTATTATATAACAATTTGTTAACTCCACAGGGTGGGATGTTGTGTCCATCTTGTAATGCAATGAAACAAACATTTTTGTCCTGATACCCATCAGTGACAAATTATGAAATTCAATTAATATTTCATAGTCAATGAAATTTCTAAATGAGATTAAATACTTTCATTTTGTGCACACATTTTAACAGAGGAGTTTTGTGAGAACACTGCTCGAAATGACTCTAAAACTCTAGTGAAGAATTAACATCTCCAGTTATTTGTAATGCTTATAATAGATCATATAGCTTCTGGACTCCATTGAATTACGTTAACTATTTATCGCAAGGTAATTTCTACCTCTAGGCTTTATACTGTGGCATTAATACATGTGCTGTATTATTTTCATTCTAGGATAGATTCTACTTAACTTGGGAAGAATTGGTAAAAAATGAGTTCAGAAGGAATGCAATTTTCAAAGAATCCTAAAAGGCTTACTAGTCAGATCTGCTGAACTCCAGCAAGAGTTGGAAATCCACTTCCCTCTATCTTACCTGGTTCCATTTGTGCTACTTCCCAGAGCTCAGTCTTAGGGTACCACATCTGGATATGGGCCAAACCTCAGATGACTCAGCCCCACACCACAACAAGACCCAAAGGTGGACCAGTCCTCTTCCTCCCCTTACCCATCAGCACCCATGCCTGTGTTTGCAAGAAAATAGTCACTGTCATAGGTTTTGAACAGGTACCAGTTTGGCTAATTGGTAGGAGGCATGTGAGAAGTACATTATGTACCAACAGACATATCTAGATGCAGACTGTGAAAATACCAGCCTCAAAGTTTATAACAGTTTTCCCCTTTTTCCACGAGAGGTAAACTGAAGCTGGGACATTTTGCATACTCCAGTTAGGAAGAACAATTGACGTTGTGCCTAGAATAATTTATAAAATTCTGTTTATTTACAAAAATGTACATAGATTTTCATTTCTGAATGCAGACTGCCTACCTTAATTAAATACAGCAACTTGTTTCAAAACCCCTCATCTCTCATGTCCTTGTAGGAAGGTTGATCAGGCTCTATGTTTTGTCTCCTTCTGTTCACTAACACATACCTCCTCTCCAGTAATAACTAGATGAATGTACTCTGGCCAGAGAGTTCAAGTTTCTGAACAGTCTTACATCTGCTTTCATTTTGGATGGAAATATGAGCACTACATGTATCTTAAAGAAGAAAAAAATAAAGTTTGAAAAAACTTCAATCAAGTGTTCATGGTAGAGTTACTTATTTATTGCTGTCACATAGTCAAAACCACAATGATGTCTATTGAAATTGAGATCAGTTGATATAAATATTGGTATTTGAACACAGTCTCAAATAAACTTCTATTCATGAGAAAACTTTTCATACATTGTTTCAATTTCCTTTTTTTTCTCCTTCCCTAAATGCACTAATAATCTATAATAAATTAATAATAAAATAGTGTATGCCAGAATATATAATCCCAATACAATGTCTATTTACATGTGCCAATCCAGTCTCTGAGGTGCATAACATGCATTATTAACCCCTGAACAAATATGTATTAAATTAATATCTGAAATTAGCTGCATCTGTTAAGTTAATGTTTTATTATATTTCACTCTCTTTGTAATTTATTGTACACATAGTATAAACTCTAGAGTGAGAAACAATAAAAACAGGAAGTGTGTTAAATATATATTTCATTGCACATGAAACTAAACTGTATTTTAATTTAATGCAACTTTCCTAAATACTTTAATGCCATATGCTTCAAAACTTGGAAAGCCAAACTGCTTGTCTTCATAAACACTCTATTAAAGAAAAAACAGAAGAGAATATTTGAAAAGGTAATTACATTGTATTTTAAACTGCTCAATATAGAGTATGATGGGCAGAACATAATTATTCTGTAACCTGTGCATTTGACAGTCTCATTCTAAACCAAATTTTGATTTTGTAAATCAGGTTTCTGTGTCAGTTTTCCTTTCACTAGTTCAGGCACAGTTAATAAGGGTCCCTATATTCAACGGAACTGACCATTTTTCCGCTTAAAATTAAGTCACAATTTAGCTGTTCAGCATCTCACTAATCATGGTGGCAGAATTTTTACATTAGATGGAGTAGCAGTATCAGGCCAAAACTGCAATACCTTCAGGCAATGAGAGTTTTAAGTAGCTAGAGCAAATTCCTCTTCCCAAGTGAGAACTACAGAGTGACTTTTCATGTAGTGCTGTCAGTATAGTTCTCTGTAATTTCAAGGGGGGGGGGGGAGGCAGAAATAATTTTCAACACTATTTCCATTACATTTTATTTCTATTTACAGGCCAGAATAAACAACAGTAAAAAAAATACTAATGAAAATAAAAATCCTGATTCAGAGAGTCCTCTCTGAAATTATACTTGTATGGGTAAATTTAAATTCCTGACTGCTCGGCTCTTTATATTTCCTGAAGTGATACTGCGAAGGATGTCACCAGGACAACAAACATCTTGGAAGCTGTCAGAGCTCAAGCACACTGATTCAGCAAGAACAGCCTGACACATTGGGATATAGTAATTTCAGAAACTAAAACCTGCTTATTTAAAATAAAATTCAACCTATTGAATTATTCAACAATAATTGATTACATTGGGTAGAGAAACCCTCACTAGCACTCACTCACATTAATGAATTAGAAATAGAAAACACTGTCAGAATAAAGGTATAAATGCAGCCAAATTTGCAATCTAAAGTAGTTTGCACTAAACAGCAAAGACTCTGTAATTGGATAGTGCAATCTGACAGTACGTGATGGGCAGTGAATATGGAAGATCCATTTGTGTTAATTGTGTCTAGGAAAGCAATTCTTATGAATAGCCTTTCAAGTCCAGGTATTTTTATAAGGAAAATTGATCATGGCATTTACATTCTCATCTATTGGCATTGTGTCATAAAGAAGCAAGTTTATTTGAAAGATGAATCATATGCAGTTTTTCTGTCATGATTATTGATTATCTTTCAACCTATAAAGACTGTGTAAGGTTATGAAGCACTTAAAGATTTATTACCTTTATAGATCTATCTTTTCTGTGGTGATGAAAGTAAACATAAATCTCCGTTTTACCAAATGATACAGTAAACTTGATTGCTTGAAAGAATTAAAAACATATTAAACACAAAGAACTAACACTCACTGCAATCTTTGCTAAGTTAAGCAAAGAATTGAATAAACATTTTTAATATGTTGTTCTGCTTTGAGGAGCTTTAAAAATATTTTTATTTTGCACTTTGTCAGAATGTATAGAAATACTACTTAAAAATCAATTGCATGTAGAGGCCTAAGAAAAATATTGGGTTTTCTTCTGCATTGCAAGTGGGGTTGGGGAAGATATGTTGGAAGGAAGGGGAACAATAATAACAAAAAAGTAATGACAAAGAAGCAAACAGAAATCAGCATCGACTGAGTTGTGTTTGCTAAGCATCTACTAATGATGCTCAGAATTTATAGACGCTGGCAAAACAGTACACCTGGAGGCATATATGAACACTGCAATTGCACCAAAGAACAATGACCTATTTGGGGTTGACAGAAATTGCCCATTTACAGAAGGCCATCCCTTCCCTCTATAACTCTGTATGCTTTCAAAACTGCTGCTGTGACCACTCTATAACCATCTGCAGTTAAGGGAGACATGTCAACAAAACTTTAAATTTTTTAAACTGTTTAAGATAATCAAGATCATTTTGACTAAAATTAACTAGGTCCTGATGGCGGCTGTTCATAGGTTGTTGGGAATGACAGATAGTGGTAAACAGATTGGTTTAAATTGGTGGCTCCGACTCTCTCAGAAATATCCAGAAAGCTAGGTCTGCCCACACACTCAAAAGGTATTCTTAAGAAGCAAACCTAATCCTAGCCTTTTTACTCAACAATCTTTTTTCATACTCCATGAAGTACAATCAGCATAATGACATCACTCCATTCCTAATCCTAATTTAATCCTCAGGATACAACTAGAAAGGGATCCAATATGTACTCTATTGTATAGCCTATTAGTATATGTACAGGTGTTGTTTGCAGAGGATTAAGAGCTGTTGTTGCATGACGTTGTTTGTAGGTACAAAGGAGATAACTGAAATGCTGCAAAAATGTTCATTGTTGATCTAGACAGACAGCAAATTCTATTCCTCAAGACACCATTTATTCTAAAAGCATCAGAGAGTTTTATAATCTTTTGAGTCTTTTGCCTCTTGATCATGCACAAGAATCTGGTTTTACTCGGTAGAGAATGAATACACCTGAGATCCAATGGATAATTGTGACTCCTAACTTAGGTTTTATGCGCTACAATTCCAGTTCTCGTAAGAGCTCAGCATCACCCTTTGTACCGATTGCCAGATTGAGCCAAAGTGCCAAGAACTGCAAGGGCCATGGACACTGAAATGACATTAGATTAAGCTTGCAATATACTGAAAGACTGTACATAGGAAATCTGACATGCAGAAAATAGGGAAATACCTTGTTTAGTAGCAGTCTGCATAATGATATGTGAATATTATTCCGTTAGAAGTTAGTATGGATATCTGTTACATACATCAAGGTCTTTCATCTGCTGGAAAATCCTTTTTTTTGTGGAAAGTCCCAGATCAGCACTGGGGTGTGAAGTGAATGTGAAAGCTGTGAGTGAAACTTTTTGCTAGCAATTCCAAAGAAAGTAAAACGTATTTTTCTTCTGAAGAGAAATACTGTAAGCAGGCTGCTGTTAGTTTGTCTAAGATCAATTTGTCTATCTATTTATCTGTCTATCTATCTACATTTGTATATGGGTGTATTTATTGCAGAAAATAATAAGTACTTCTTTAGTGGAATCACTTAGAAATAGAGCAGGTTAATGAAAATATATGACATACCTTTTATTACTGTTATTATTACTAGTATTTTAGAGATTAAATAGATTACTTAAATGAGCCCATAAAACTATGTTTATAACATTTGTTAAGCATGTCAGAGATGCTTAATATTTCTGTTCATCCTTTTTAATTAGAAATTTAGTTAGAATTGATGTTTCCTCTCCATTTGTTTCCAAGTTACATTCCTCAGGTCTCTAAAACAGGCCAACAAATTTACTGCTACTTTCTTATAAAACCTCATCTTAAACCTGATACCCATACTGTTTTGACCTTTTCCATAACCTTTCAATTGCACATAAAAGTATTTGAGAAAGTCACTTTGCTCTAGCCTTCAACCACCTCCCACACACCATTATCATTCATATTTTTCAATCTGGATTTGGTCTCAGCACAGCATGAAAACAACCCTTCTTCATGTAAGTAACTATCATCCAGTGATTGCTATATAGTAGCCAATGATTGTATTGTCTTCTTCCCATATATTACCTGTCTATCTATCGATCAGCAGCTGCTAGTAAACTCCTCCTCTTTTTTATCATTGTCTAATACATACACAGAGACTGGCTTTACAAGTAATCCCAGCTGTTTAGAAGACAAGCAGTAAAGACATTGGACCACTTTGTAATATTCCTAATTTATGTTCCAAGATGTCATGGCTTAAGCCTGGTAGGCAGCTCAGCCCCACACAGCCACTTGCTCATTCCCCCTACAGAGGGATAGGAAGAGAATCAGAAGTGTAAAAGTGAGAAAACTTGTGCACTGAGATAAAGACAGTTTAATAAGTGAAATAAAAGCTGCACGCACAAGCAAAGCAAAATAAGGAATTCATTCTCTACTTCCCATTGGCAGGCACGTTCAGCCACCTCCAGGAAAGCAGGGCTCCATCCCTTGTAATGGTGACTTGGGAAGACAAATGCCATAACTCTGAACATTCCCGCCCTGCTCCTTCTTCCCCTGGTTTTTATTGCTGAGCATGACATCCTATGGCATGGGACATCCCTTTCCTCAGTTGGGGTCAGCTGTCCTGGCTCTGTCCTCTCCCAAACTCTTGTGCACCCCCGGCCTACTCGCTGGTGGGGTGGGGTGAGAAATATAAAAGTACTTGATGCTGTGTAAGCACTGTTCAGCAATAAGGAAAATATCCCTGTGCTGTCGATACTGTTTTGGTCACAAATCCAAACTACTATGAAGAAAAGTAACTCTATCTCAACCAAAACCAGTACACAAGAAATGTCTTCTCTATCTCACTGGTACGAATGTGCTCTATGTGTGGATATTCCTTCCTGAAATCCTAGCATAGTTAGACTAAATGCCCCATGAATCTCTTCAATTTTATGCAAAACAGGCAAAACAGTCAATAACTCCCACAGTAACTATGAATGCATTAAAGTGAATGCCTAACATAAGCAAACGATTCTGGTGTCCCCTGCAGTGACTGGAGAGACAGAGGCACTGCAAGGGTTGAGTCACCCTGTCCTAAGCAGATGGCAAGAATTCCTTTGGAGATGTCTGTCCCTTTCCTTTGATGGTAGAAGGGGTCCAAGTAATCAGCCTGGACAATTAGGCAGATGAAGTTAATCTTACCCTTCTCACTGCACAGCTATTGATATTTCTATTAATCTTATGATTAAAGTATGAATGCAACACACAGTAACCCCTTTGTACCTTAAGAAGGATCAGCCCATCCAGTTTCTTTCAGATCTCATCTCTATGAGTTTTCCTTTTTAATTTTCATCTTTCTATTTTTAGATCATGTTATTGGCTTTCTGTAAGGAAGAGTGAAACCACTATTTCTGAAAGAGTTTTGCTTTGACGTATCTTTGTAACATTTGGCAGCTCTGGCATCAGGTTACTTCAATAGGTATCAGAGAGCAACAAGTGCTGCTAAAAAAGTAAATAATTATTAATTTAAAATATACAGAGTGCAATAAACAGGGAATTACATATTGGGACTGATCTGCTTGGTGGCTTTGCATTTTCTGAAATGTAGTTGTTCTATGACTGTCCTCATTGTCTCTTTATTTTATAGACCTCATCTTAGATCCTATGAATTGAACAAGTTCATTTCAGTGACAAACTCCCACTCAAATTAAACTGTCTTTGTCACACTAACTTTCAGATTACATGACTTAATATTAGAAAACCCCTTTAGAATACAGTTTTTGTGATGGAATCAATAAAAAATTATACATGTGTATATCCTTGACATGCCCAACACATGCAGTGGGAGAGAGATTAGACTTTTCAGGTGTTTCTCATTCTCTCTGAAATGAGAAAAACACATTTCAGGTGTTTTCCTCTTCATATAAAGAAATACAGGACCTTCCCCTGCCTCACAGGACATTGGAGTCAGTTCAGCTTAAGCAATTAGGCTTAATTACATTATTCATAATAGCTGTGTGATGGTGTGTCATTTATAAAAATTTACAGTCTCAGTCCAATTGCTACTAGATGCAGTTTTAGCATAAAAGCCAAGGAAGTAATATGTATTAAGACTGTGTTAATCTTGCAGCAATAGGAAGGGTTCCTAAATGCCAGAGTGGAAGAGCACTGATTGTGCGATGTTGAAAAACTTGCCTTGTGCCTATTTCTGTGTGGTTTCTCATACAGAGAGTTTCATTTGGGGACTTCTGTTTTTGAAAGTTGCCTAGCTGGCACCTTTCACTTTACACATGGAATGTCATTACACTCCCTGGGATATGTTTGTTTAATCTTCAGCAGTCCATTATTTTTGCAGTAAGCAACAGAAGCTATATAAAAAGGTTAAGTGTAGTAGAAGAAAAAGGATTTATATCTAATAAAGCTGTCAAATATTTATACTTGGCTGAAAGATCACTTTAATAAAATTTCTTAAACTCATTGAATTTGTATGGAATAACTTTCCTAAAATACAGATTAGTGCATAAGTGTGCTGGTTTCAGCTGGGATAGAGTTAACTGTCTTCCTAGTAGCTGGTACAGTGCTATGTTTTGAGTTCAGTATGCGAAGAATGTTGATAACACTGATGTTTTCAGTTGTTGCTCAGTAGTGTTTAGTCTCAAGTCAAGGACTTTTCAGCTCCTCATGCTCAGCCAGCAAGAAAGCTGGAGGGGGACAAGAAGTTGGCACAGGACACAGCCAGGGCAGCTGACCCAAACTGGCCAATGGGGTATTCCATACCATGGGACGTCACATCTAGTATAGGAACTGGGTGGGGTGGGGGTGGGGGATCACCACTCAGGGATTAACTGGGCATTGATTGGTGGATGGTGAGCAATCACACTGTGCATCATTTGTATATTCCAATCCTTTTATTATTACTGTTGTCATTTTATTAGTGTTATCATTATCATTATTAGTTTCTTCTTTTCTGTTCTTTGTTTCTGTTCCTATCTCAACCCACGAGTTTTACTTCTTTTCCCGATTTTCTCCCCCATCCCACTGGGTGGGGGTGGAGTAAGTGAGCAGCTGTGTGGTGCTTAGTTGCTGGCTGGGGTTAAACCACGACAATAAGAAAAAAATAATCAATATATGTATATACAAATTTTTTATCTACCCAGTTCATCAACTACCTATCAGTATTCAAATATCTGA
The DNA here is from genome assembly GCF_947461875.1 of Haliaeetus albicilla. Lineage (NCBI taxonomy): Eukaryota > Metazoa > Chordata > Aves > Accipitriformes > Accipitridae > Haliaeetus > Haliaeetus albicilla. The sequence continues at coordinate 14,427,157 of NC_091485.1, forward strand.
TCTGCTAAGCAATGTGAAGAGAAAAAACAATTTAAAAATATGCCAGTTTTCTCAAGACTTTTAAGTCAGTGACATTCACAAAAGTGACTTTTTTGTTGTTGTTATTGTAAGAACAGAAGCTCCTGCTGGAGCATGTCCAAAGAAGGGCAACAGAGCTGGTGAAAGGTCTGGAGCCCAAGTCTTATAAGGAGCGGCTGAGGGAACTGGCGTTGTTTAGCCTGGAGAAAAGGAGGCTGAGGGGAGACCTGATCGCTCTCTACAACTGCCTGAAAGGAGGTTGTAGTGAGGTGGGGGGTCAGTCTCTTTTCCCAAGTAACAAGCGACAGGATGAGAGGAAATGGCCTCAGCTTGTGCCGGGGTGGGGGTTAGATTGGATATTAGGAAAATTTTCTTCACTGAAAGGATTATCAAACACTGGAACAGGCTGCCCAGGGAAGTGGTTGAGCCACCATCCCTGGAGGTATTTAAAGGCCATGTAAATGTGGTACTTGGGTGTAGCGTTCGCCGCATATCAAGGTGCCACGATTAGATCACTGATCACCCCCAGACCAGGGAAAGAGACAGATAACACACACAGTGTGAGCGCCAACTTCCGCCTTTTATTGCGCAGTCAATTCCTTTTATACTAACAAGGGTAGGTGGGATTACAGACACATCATAAGGCTGCGACTAACCCTCTGACTTTCCGTGACATCGCGAGATCTTCCGAACGCCGAACCCTACATCTCCCCCCTCTCTATGACGAGTTGGCCTCTATTATTATGAACAATTCCACACCAAGAAATAACTAAGTAAAGTACTATGAGTATAAACATATTTCTACAACTAAGTTGAAACACTCTATCTTAAACACCCGTAAATGTCCCATTTACCCTGAAGAGCAAAGAGCTCCCTTATAGAAATTCACACAGGAGGTAGATTGAAAGTTATACAGATACATCATGAGGCTTGGAAAGAATTACTCCTATTACTCTATAAAGTTTATCATTGGTGCACTGATGTTAAGGCTTAATGTCTGAGGCACCTGGATTCCTGGCTGCGAGCTCTGACAGCCGGATCCCATAAAGGCACGTATTGATGGACTCTGAGAGGGACGTCATCCAGATACACATCAGGGTCCCCCACTTGGCTTCGCATCCACTGCCAGAAGTTTGTAGCAGATACCCAAGGTGTCACAAGCCAGGAAAGGATGACAGCGACCTGTAGGAAAAACACTCAAACACTACGAGGTTAAGGCAGGATGAATCATACGACTAGGAACCCATTTCAGTAGCCCTTCAGGTGTCTGTACACAGGCATACCCTCGCCCAAGACAACGCAACTCAAACGGCCCTTCCCATTGGCGTGTCTGAAGGTCACGTACGCGGACCAATGGGTAGGGACCTTTCTCTTCCGTGTTCGTAAAGTGTCGTTGCGCCGCCGTCTCCTCCAGATCCCCTCGAACTGTCTGATTTAGTGAAGTTAACGCAGTTAACAGAAAACGCTGTGTAAGGAGAGCAGGTGTGTTTTCCTGTAACCAGGAGGGCTCCTCCTGCTCCCCCTCCCTAAGCCGATCGAGTAAGGCCTTTAAAGTTCGATGTGCTCGTTCTACAATGGCCTGGCCGGTGCTATATGAGGGATGCCATGTTTACTTAACAAGCTGAACAAGGTAAAATTATTACAATAGCTAAAATCACAATAACTACAATAATGCCCATAATTCTTTAAGCCAACCCATTACCCCTAATGACCCAAACCATGAGGACTATGAGGAAGATGAACCATCCATACATTCTTGTGTCATCTTGCTCAGCGAACTCAGCCCAGCAATCGGTAGGTGCCAGCTTTCCGTGGGCGTCCCCACAGAGGCAACGATGGCCTCACCGTACACCAGCCCGATGCTCTTCGGAAAATCCCGGTATTTATACATTTGCAGAGGAACGGGTTTTGGCACACGTGGCCAGCGGGTGCCAAAAGTCTGCCTCGGTTGCAATCTATGACGCATGCGCTTGCTGGCCAGGCGCGCTGCACGAGTCATAGCCATCTTGTCTATTGGTTCGTGGGCTTTATGATGCGGTTGCAGTGCACAGAGAATCTTGACCTGTTATGTTAGCCAAGGTGACCTATACATTAGTTTTTGGTTGAGGTGGTATTCATATTGCCACACCATCTGTGATGCTTCAGATGATGATGGTCGTGCAAATTCAACAGGAGTCCGTCGTGGGCCTGTATCTGTGGAAACACACTCAACCTCGTTCCCAGGTTATTAATGGAAATAGACCTTACCCCTAATTTTGGCTTTAATTAACTTTTACGTTTACCCCACACTGTCTTCCCGTAATCACACTATGTTTAATCAAATTATGCTTAACACACTTTTTACCTAAAGCAAGTTCTATATACAATAAGGCATGTTGTTCTAAAAACCTTTTTTCTAAATTCCTTTTATACTAACAAGGGTAGGTGGGATTACAGACACATCATAAGCCTGCGACTAACCCCCTAACTTTCCGTGACATCGCGAGATCTTCCGAACGCCGAACCCTACACTTGGGGACATGGTTTAGTGGTAGACTTGGCAGTGCTAGGTTAAAGGTTGAACTCAATGATCTTAAAGGTCTTTTCCAACCTAAATGATTCTATGAGTCTATTCTAAAAAAAAAAAAAAAAAAAAAAGTAATTATCTCTTCTGTGTTGCTAAGTTCCTTAAAAATCCTGTACTCATTCAATTGCATCATCCTGTGGACAGCAATATTTATCTGTTTATTTGCCACAATACTGATGGGGCAGTTTAACAGTTAATCTTCCAAAGTTACATAAAAACCTGTCCTAGTCAGAAAAATCTTTGACTTGGCACTATGTATTCAGGTGATCTTGCCTATAAGCAAACACAACACACAGCCATGACAATCCGTATGTTTACAAAATGACTACCAGGATTTATATTAACACATGATGAATACCTTGGCTTTTCCTTACCCATCACACCTTACAGAACATGGTATATACAAAAATGTTTCAGCTCAATGCTGACTCATATATTGAAGATAATGGACAAAAATAGTGAAAGATGAAGTACCATTTCATCTTAAGTGGATTTAATATAAAGAAACTGGGTAGTTATGCTGTTATAGATTGTTATGCCCAGGTTAAACAGTTGGTTTTATATGAATGCATCTGTTTAAATATTACAGTCAATAAAGCACTGAACTGAGCTTCAGTCCTACTTCATTAGGAGGTGTATTTTCCTCATAATAAGTATACACAGAGAAACCACTGAGAATTTTAAATCTTGAAAACAAACAAACAAGCAAACAAAAACCCCTACCAGGTATCAGTAAACACACAGGTTTGTACTATCAATGAAGTACAGTTTTACTGAGGAAAAAGGATCACCATGCATATTATTACTTCTTTTTAATCATATGTAATTGGAAGTGACAAAAAAGCTAACTATACTTAGATATTTTAAAATTTCCCTGTCAGATATACTCCAATTCAAAGTACAGTATTTCCAGTCTTAAATGACTTTCCTATACAGTCATACAGTGACCATTCTTTATCTTTGTACTCCTAATTTTTTCAATTTCATTTAATGACAATTAAAGTGAAAATTTCTAGATTCTTTTTGTTTCTCCTAAATCCTTATCTTCTTGGAAGAGCAGATAGAAATTGTTACCATGGAATAAACTGTCATTTTGCTACTAAATCCAGATTCTTCTGCTTAGTAAAAATTAGTTGTGCGTGCAAGGAGAGATTTTTAAGAAAGCCTCTTATGGTACATCTATACTTTTTAAAGTTAAAAAAACCACAAAAACGCCTCCAAACAGACCCCAACAAACTCTGAGGTTTACTGCATAAAACCCCCACCTTTAGCTATGCCAGAGAAACTTTTATCAATGGGTGAAAGAATTTTATGCCTCCTCAACTACCCAGATCTCTCTCTGACAGCTGATACAGGAGGCTGATACAGAGTTTTGTTTTACCAATCTTAAACAGACTGAATGCTCAGACCCTGTAGTACTTTCATAGTACTAAGTCAGATATCCAGCCATATCCTTTCTGGCCTCTCATCTTTCTTTTCTGAGAATCCAAAATGTCTTTTCCAGAGCTATTTTCTTCTCTTATACTTCTGACTGTGTCAGCCTTCTTCATATTTTGTTATATCTACATCTCTCTCTCCCAGAAAAGAAAGTCTGTCTGGTTCTGGTAACAAGAAGTCATATTTAATAAATTTAGCGGAGTTCTTTGTCAGTAAATGAGTATGCAGTGAAGCACAATGCAGTTAACCTATTTTGCTTTTTCAATTCATATTATGAAATTTGAGTTGTCAAGGAGAAAATAGAAGATATTTTTATTGATTAATAACCAAATAGGAGGTAGGAAATGCAGGAGAGAAGTCAGTGTTGATGACCTGACTTCGATCACATGCTCTTCAACACGTTTATAAATATGTAAAAAACATTAATTATTAGTAAACTGACTTCTTAAATGAACCAATATTATTTACAATAACCCAAATTGAAGCTAATGAAGGAGTTCGAGAAAGATCTTATTATATTAATTGATCTGGAGATACAGAGACAGATGTTTTAGATAAATTCTCTTTTCCTGTTCTCTTCTCTGTGCACCTGATATTTTTTTCTTCCCAAATTAACTTCCATGCCTCCTCTCACAATGCAGTTTGGAAAGTCTAATTCTTTTCCCTTCCAAGGTCGACACTTTTTTCCCTTCAGATAGGCTTCATTGAAATAAAGTTCTATCCTTTTGCACCTTTCCTTTCTTCATTATTTCCTCACTTCTTTCATTGCTGAAATAATATCCCACGTCCTGTTTTGCCATTTACAATCTCATCACAGAAGTGGGGGGCAGAGGGGCACTGTATTTTATTATCTATTTGTAAGGCATGACATAAATTCACAGTGCTACAAGCTCAATATTTAATAAACATGTGATACCATAAAATTAACTACTCATACCCTTGCCAAGGTGCTCATTTGGCAGAAAACCTAGATTCAGGTCCAGATGGGGTCTGCATTATGAAATCACTCTGTTATGCAAATTTTGATAGAAATGCCCAAGCTCTGTATTTTGATACCCTCTACAGGAACATTTTTTGGCTTGTGCCTCTGTTCCCAATACAACAGTTGATGAAGAAATGGCAGATTAAGTTCTCTCTCTCCATGTGCTTCTGTATCAGCAAGTCAGAAATTCTTTATCAAATACAAGTGATAAAAAAAATTGGGATGGGGAATAAAAATCTTAACATGCCATGTACTTTGTTTTTACATACGTACACACTGGACTTTAACATAGCCCAAAGGTAACTAAAGTAGGAGTGCTATCACTTGAGGTTCCCTATATACTTATTTTCTATAATTAAGGCAGAAAGAGAGGTACCCTAAGAAGGATGGTTCAAATCTTAAGCAGGTTGGACTGTCCCCTAGGAGGTCTAGCTGTCTTCATTACCTATGGAAGAAACCTAGGGACAACATTCCTAGCTCAGGTGATTGCCTAAATTTGAGTGGGTTGAAAGTACTTGTGCCTATCTGGACGACTCCCTGCTAGTATAACACTATAAACATAGCACTTCACTAAAGAGAGAACTTGGGTTTTAGTCATTTTATATATCTATATTAACGCAGTTTTTGCAAAATGCAAAACAAATCAACAGTATTTGTGTTTCAATACAGAAGTCTTTTTTATCCTGACGTCAATAAAATACACTCAAATCTTGCATACTAACTTCATTCCACTAGAAAATGTAATTCTTGTATGAATAAAAACAAGAACAACTTGCAGAGCTTCAGTAGAAATGAGTTTAGATGATTTACAGAACCAGAATGATTTACTCAGTTCCTTTGTATTTCCATCTGTACAACCTAATGAAAGACATTATGACAACACAAAGATGAGATAAGGAATAAAAAACAGAATTGCTAAAAATGACATGTAGTAAATTTCAGGAAATAATTGAATATGTAATGTAAAAACTAGATTATACTGGGGAGATCCAGAGTTCAAAGAAATTTGCTTTCTTGTTCAACACGTTCTGCATGACATCTTTATACCATACATGTACAGTGATAAATTGAACAATTTGGTTAAATTTTAACTTATGTACATGCACAACTGACTATCTCTTCCTTGAGTCTCTCTATCGGCATGGGAAGACGAGGAGCTAAAGTACCTCTACAGTGCTCTGCAGATGTACAGCTTCATAGGAAAAAGGACATATCTATAATTGCAGCCAAAGGCATGGCTTTAAGATGGGTCAGCTTTAATCTCTCTACTGCCAGTGACAATAGCAGTGAGAGTGGGACTGAGAAAAGCCAATGTGAGGCAGCAGCATAGCATCAGCTGGGGTTATACTATGAATCTTAAGTACTCACCTGCAGTAAAAAGTTGTCTGCCACCACACATTCATGCCTGCTGTTAACCACGACAGCTAGAAAATGCTATGGTATTGGAGGTATCTACTTACAGTCATACTAATGGCAGTGGGAATACATGCAAGTGATATATCTGGTAGGAAATAATAAAAAAAAAATTACATAGTTATTGGATATCCATTACCAATAAATAGATATCTTGATACAATTTTTGTTGACTTTACTTCTAAATTATTTTAAAATAACATTAAAAGCTACCAATGAAGTAGGAAAAAGCAGCTTTCACAAAAGAAAACCCAGTAACAAAGGCAAGTGGAAGAAATTCTCGATGTTACCAACTTAAAATTTAACGTTTAACTGCTAAAAATATAAGAGATGATAAAACCAATAAAAAATTTAGAGGGCAACAGAAATTTAAAGAACACATTTTAGAAAACACTATAAACTAAAAATTTTTCTAATCAGGCTTGATTACCAGAGAAAGAGAGTGTAATGCCAATATATCTATATATAAAAAATATAAAATTGTCAAATGAAATTAATTTAGCAGATGAAACATAATTGCCTTTTAATTTAGAATTTTTTACTGTTTCATGGAAATATCAGTCTACATAACTAGGATTAGAACTCTTTTTCGCACAATGGAAATGGTCTTAAAACTATAGACAGAGATAAACAAAACCAGAAGTTTGTCCCGAAAAAGGGGAGAACTGCAGTGTTTTGTGCAGTGTGTTCTTATTCACATTTTCATTTGCTTAGGTAGAAAAAAAAGAAAAAAAAAAAAGTACAATGCCCTCCCTGCTTTTGTAAATAATGATAATTTTGAATGTCATTATGTACTAACAAAGTTCCGAGTATCTATGATTACAGTAGTAAATAAAATGTTGTTGCCAAAAGACTTAAAATTTTAAATACAGATAAAGAGAAACAGCTGGGAGAGAGCAGAAGAGCCAAAGATAGTGATATGAAACTTTTCTACTAGCTGGGAGTGAAGATAGCATTTATTGACATATATTGTTAGTTAAGTCTGCCATTAATAGTGAAGTGAAAAGGGAAATGATAGAAAGCAAGATCATAAGTGTAGACAGAAACATAACTGAGGAAATATTTAGAAAGAAATAATCTTAAATGTGACTAGCTAGGATTCTAACAAAGAAATTATACAATGTAATGCAGGTGAAAAAACAGCAAATGCATCGAAGGGAAATGTTGTAAAGCATAGACAAGAAAGAGTGCAGAGATAATTCAGGGAGGTCTTCAAATCATAATTAAAGTTTAACTAAAAAGAGAAAATAAATAAAATATATATATAAGATTATAGAAAAGTTAAAGAAATAAAAATGAAATGCAGTGGATATAATCTTAACTCATGACAATGTTTTATTTCATTTCATGTCTTTTCAAGCTATTTTGATGATGGACACTTACTTAGGAAAGGTACTGGGTACTCACTAGGATACAGTAATTAATAGGATTGTACAGTATGAAATAATTGAGCACTATGACAAGATGAAAGTTTACAAGTTAAAGATAAGAAAGTGCAGCTTTTCAGAGTCTTTCTAATTTGAAGATAAACAGGAAGTCTGATGAACAGAAAACCAAGGCTGGAAGCCTTTTGTTATACCCAGATTATTTCCAACTTCCCAGAGTTTGGAGACATTCTTTGCAAACAAAGCTAACCCTAAGAAAAAAAATCTTTTGTTTGTTACATTAACCACCTCTCTTGTTTTTTTTCCATGTGAAGTTTTTCTTCTGTTTTGTTTTTTGGGTTGGGGTAGTGATGATAATAAATTGTATACATGAACAGTGAGTAGCCTCGGGATACGTGGTGTCTGACCAACATCCAACCACGTTTTGGGCTGCATTTTGAAATGGAGCCAACATTCCTTATAACACTTCACTGCATGTATCAGTCAGATAAAAGGACTCTTTAGAATTTACATAACTAAGGGTGGCTTCTGCTCTCAGGTCTCTTTCAAAGTGCCATCAAGAGACATGACATTCATCTGTCCCTTAAAAACTGAGAGATTTCTTTTGTTTCTGAATGCTTCATTCATTCTGTAGGATGGGAACACTGATGTGATGGAAGGTGGGCTTTGGGACATATTATTACATCATTAGTGCACTGTTTCAGAAAGACAAAATATTTAGGATGTTAAAGACAACTTTGACATAAATAATGTCTTTTTTCTTTGGAACTCATTGTTCCATTAGGGAGAAGGATGTAACCTCACAAAGGAGATGATGACATACTTATTTGTATGTTAAGTGAGCTGCTTTGGAAATTCCAATTTCATATTTTAATACCTTAGAACTAAACATTCATATCCTGTACTAATCGCTACATTAATCATCCTATATCAATATCTTGTGTTAATTGCTTTCAAGTTACTTATCTGATGCCATAATATTTCATAAATTTTAAAAATGGAAATATTTAAATATGTAGATTCAAAAGAACCCTGCATATTTATTGTGGTATTTAGTGTTATGGAAAAAAAACATGTACAATATTTTACTTCCATATATAGATGTACATATACACACATGCATACATGTATATGTATATGGATGGAGAAAAATAGCAGAAGTCAACTAAACATTGGCATCACAAGTTTGGGAGATTTTTTTCTGCCACAATTGTTTCATCAGAATTAAGAAGGCAGAGAGGAAATGAAGAGAAAAAGGTCCAATTTGACATAAATCAAGAAAGCCCCTGTTAAGGGGGGCCACAGGCCTCTCTTAATTTTCTGTCTCTAAGTACTTACTAGAAGGACTGATTATAAGCCATACAATAGATAAACTATATATGTCTACATAATATTTCTCTGAGAGAGACAAAAGGGTTCACAAGAAACTATCACTTTTAACAACAACAAAAATTAAAGATATGTGTGAAACACAAAAGTAAAAATAATAATAATAATAAATTCTATGTAGTTATCCCCAAAAGAAATATTAACCTTGTGTAGCAACTGCAGAAAATGTAAGTCCTATAGAATTATGGCTAGTCCATAAAACTACATTTCCACAGTTTCATTAGTGATTCTTGGAAGTGAATTAGCTACTTTGTTAGGGTTTTTTTATTCTTAAGTTTATACTTCTTCTTCCTTGTCTATTTCTAAAGAGCAGTTGGAAAGTATAGTCTGTGCTAATTTTTTATACAACTTCCACTGATTACACGGTCATTATACTGCTCTGAAAAATAACTCCAGTGATGTAACGCTGTTACAGTGAAACACACTTTGATTGAAGGGGCATAATTCAGATCCTAAGTGTATTTTGTTACATATTTTCATGAGAGGTAGCCAGAACATTAGTGAATAAGTATGAATGAATGATTCTGATTTTATGAAAGGAGAGGAGCTGATAGGAATGCTACGGTCTGTGCTGTACAAGCCAACACTGCGACAACAGTAGGGCTTTCAGGTCCAGCCAAACAACTTGGGAACACAGGTTGCATTGAGTAAGTAGACTTGTGAGTCCAAATGTCCTAGCATTTTCTGGAACTGTTCTCCAAATGCATCTCTGAAAAAAAGTTCTTGTCCTTGGGCAAGCTGTGGCAACGCACATGCGCTGTAAGAGTATGGAGCACCATGAGTTCTAATAATACACCGAGCCAGGCAGATACAGGCAAAAATTATCTTGGTGAAATTTTAGTGGAAGGAAGAGCCCTCTGGACTCGATTGTTACTCCCTCTTTGGTGAGCTACCAGCTGGAAAGATGCTGCAGAGAAAACCAATAACCTTCTAAAAAAATGGTGTATTGCCTTTGTGTGGCAAGGTTTTGGTAGTGGGGGGGGCTGCAGAGGTGGCTTCTGTAAGAAGCTGCTGGAAGCTTCCCATGTCTGACAGAGCCAATGCCAGCTGGCTCTGAGACGGACCCGCCGCTGGGCAAGGCCGAGCCCATCAGCAATAGTGGTAACACCTCTGTGATAACATTTTTAAGAAGGAAAAAAAGTTGCTGGGATGGACAGAAACGGCAGCTGGAGAGAGAGTGAGAAGATGTAAAAGAAACAGCCCTGCAGACTTCCAGGTCAGTGCAGAAGGAGGGGGAGGAGGTGCTCCAGGTGCTGGAGCAGAGATTCCCCTGCAGCCTGTGGGGAAGACCATGGTGAGGCAGGCTGTCCCCCTGCAGCCCAGGGAGGTCCACGGGGGAGCAGATCTCCACCTGCAGCCCGGGGAGGACCCCACGCTGGAGCAGGGGGATGCCTGAAGGAGGCTGTGACCCCATGGGAAGACCGCGCTGGAGCAGTGTGCTCTCGAAGGACTGCATGCCGTAGAAGGGACCCATGCTGGAGCAGTTCATGAAGAACTGCAGCCCGTGGGAAGGACCCACGTTGGAGAAGTTCATGGAGGACAGTCTCCCGTGGGTGGGACCCCACGCTGGAGCAGGGGAAGAGTGTGAGGAGTCCTGACCCTGAAGGGGATGAAGCAGCAGAGATAACGTGTGATGAACTGACCGTAAACCCCATCCCCCTGTGCTGCTGGAGGGGGTTGGTAGAGAATCCGGGAGTGAAGTTGTGCCCAGAAAGAAGGGAGGGGTGGAGGGAAGGTGTTCTGAGATTTGGGTTTATTTCTCATTACCCTACTCTGGTTGATTTGTAATAAATTGAATTAGTTTTCCCAAGCTGAGTCTGCTTTGCCTGTGATGGTAATTGATGAGTGATCTCTCCCTGTCCTTATCTTAACCCACAAGGCCTTTGTTATATTTTCTCTCCCCTGTCCAGCTGAGGAGGGGGAGTGATAGAACGGCTTTGGTGGGCACCTGGCATCCAGCCAGGGTCAACCCACCACAAATGGTATGGGAAGTCAGACTGACAGGACATGACTTAGCAAATAATAACTTTTATAGTATATTTTATATGAAGAACTGGAATAAGTTCTACCATATATACTGCACCTTATAAGGAAACCTGGACAAAAATGTCCAGGAATTTGGGTTCCTTCCTTTAAATAGATCTACTTCAAATCAGCTGTTTTCATTCCTCTTCAGGCTATGTGGATGATTTGGGAATTCAAATGCAATTTCTCCACGATCTGGAAAATTCTTTTTGAAGTGGAGTTCCCAAATCAGATGGCAGCCTCTGCATTCATAAGAATATGTGGTAAGAGAATGAGAAGTCATTTTGGCTCAGGTCTTTCAAGGAATGTAAGTTTTATGTATCCTAGCTCTTAAATCAGTACAGGATGTAAGACCTCACCCAATATGGGTAGGCAAGCAGTTGCTGTAAGTGGATTGCCAGTCTACTGAAAGATTTTATAGTATCATCTGGAGACCACTTCTGCATATGGGCTGGCTTTGTTACAAAGAATCCAACAATGCCTATTTATCATCTTCTTACTATGAATACATCAAATGTCACCTCAATTATTATCATAATTTTTAGTATTATAACTATGAATATCTATCTTCCTCTTTCAGTTAGTTAACACTTTCAATTCATAGTGCATTAAAGAAAGCAAAATTATGTATTTTGTCATAAGATTTGCACTAATATGGTCTTTTCTCCTTTTTTCTTGTCTTTGTCCTCCCTAGTGAAACAGTGAATTCTAAATGGCCATCTGTCTAAACTGTTCTCCTCATATAGGTAGAGCTGATTTATTTACAAGACACATCTTGGCAAGCGTTCTTAGATTTCACCTAGGGTTTCAGGAACACTGGGAGCTGTTTCATAATTCACAACCATCAAGTGAAAGTACTTTACATTGCTTTGTGTTGCCTGCACAGGGTATATAAAATATTTAGATACTACAGAGGGGTTTGGAGAGACAGTTTTGGCACATCAGTTTTGGCACTTTCTGTTACACATGGTCACAGCAGACAGTCAACACTTAATCCTCAAATCTGTATTTTGAGAAAACAGACCTGGAGGCAGGAAAAAAAAAAAAAAAAAAAAAAAAAGGGAAGAAAGGAGTAAAGCAAAATGTTATAATTAAAAAGAACAGTGAAATTAATAATGACTGATTTTTACAAATATCAAACCAACCAAGGAAAATACACATTTTTTTTTCTTTTAACATTATGTCTACTACTTTCTGTAGTAGTAGAGACAGAATACTACAACATGTAAGCCTGGAGATGTGCATGAAATCAAGAATATTTGATGTGAAGTTAAACTCAGAGCGAAGACTAAGTTTGCAGTGCCTGATAGAAAAAGGAGCTCCACTATTTTAAGAGAGAGAAAATAGTATTAATAATTGTCCAGAGATATGGAGGGTTAGTTTGCACAGATTGTTATGACATGATCTATTAGCCATAGCCCAGGGACAGCCATACAGAGCTCAGGGCTTAGAGGACATCAATGCAAAATGCAGTTTGGAGAGTCACTGAGTACAAAGGTGTGAGTCCCAGACCCAGGCTGTTGCTCCTATGGGAAAGGACATAAATTCAAAGGAATGATATTACCCTGGGGAGCAGGAGGTAAACAGAGAGCTCAAAAAAGACATCTTGCTCCTTTGGGCAAGATGGTAATAACTGATGTCTCTGGGACGGACTACTGCTGCTGTCACTGGATGATGCTTCAAACCATTCATTCTTGCCTGGCAGCATCAGTCAGTCTAGTATATACCCAGGGAAAGCAGCTGCCCCTGGTAGTTTGCTGCCCTGGGTATTGCTTTGCCTAGTCAACCTAACCAAGATACATGGCGTGGCCCCTGGAATCACCATTATATTGTACATTAAAGTTTAATATTTTCTGAGATATCAGGAGATTAAGAATATGACACTAGGGACAGGGAAGTTGCAAAGCTGAACATAAGTGGAACTTAAATGACCTCTGGAAACTGTGATGAAGCAAGGAATCCCTTATGGCAGGAAGAAATTTAATCAGAGCATACAAATAGGCAAAGGACTGTCTAATAGTGCTAAGACAGATAACAACAGCAACATCCTTTAATTTAGGATCTAACTGGTAGACAGAAAGTGAAATACAGGGGGTTTTGTGTTTTAGTAACATGTGCTAGACCTATTGGTCCAGAATAATTTAGGTAATAACTGTGATGAATAGATCTTTTATCATGATATTTAGCAATATATAAAACTATGTCTGAAGCAGACTTGAAATGAATATCAGCTCCTTTAAGCAATATCAACCCTTCAGAAATAGGAGGATGTGGTCTCAAATTTTATCTGTAGTGACAGAAATAGCAAATAATTAAGGAGTTCAATTTGTAGGTACAGTTAGTAGTGAAGGCTGAAAGAATAAACAATTTTTAATTAAATTTCCCAGCAGAGAAAAATAAGGGGTTTTAAGCTAAAATAGATTGAAGTCCAGACAACCACTTCTAGCTAGGAAAAAAAATAAAACTCGGATTGGTGCATTAAGCTAAAGTAAACTAAATAATGAAAGAATCCTGAACTTTGATTGCATTCATTGAATGCATCTGAAGTATCTCCACAGAGGAAAATGTATGTTGGCTTCTGGTTCTTGCTCCAGTCTAGTATTTCACTCTGGTATTAAAAGCCCTTAGCACAATTATGCTTAGAACCAGCATTTCTATTTAGCCTCTGGAATAATAGTTTATTCAGAATAATAGGTACAACAAGAAACAAAGGAATATATTTAGGGTTTTTTTTCTCCCTTTGAAAGGGAAAATGTGCATGGAAATGGAAAAAAAAAGACGACCACGGATAGTATCCTTCACAATAGGATTGATAATCGGCCGCCTTCAAATTTATTAGCAGCAAAAAACTAAGTTACTGAGATATATATAGAAAAACATATATAATATTTATATATAATTTTTGGTTTCCAAAAGAGAGTTAGTAATGCAGGCATACATTTGAGTTATGTAATTGTATAAAATATAAATAATATGTTTATATAGAAGGAAATTTCACCCTGGGATTTAAACACTGTCTCAGTTTACAGCACTTCAGTATAGGTTATCAATTTGTTTCACCTTCTGATAAAGACCCAAGAATTCTTCTTGTTTAGCATCAAGGCAGGTGACAATATTAAAGGTAAAGAGAAAAGGAAGAAATAAAAAGACAGAAAAAAACCCCAACAATTTCAATAATGCCTCAGCTGGGTTTTGGTACTAAAGGGAAAAGGCAGTCCAAATTCTGATCTTTCCATCTATGGAGCTGTAAGATAGACTGTAATGTCACTTGTGAACTGGATCCTGAGCTCTGAATCTTTAATGCTGTCAGGACCACTCTGAACAGAAAGAGAAAAACTTGGAACTCACCAAAATAGAATACAGAAAGAGGCATAATTTTAATTTTTTTTTTTTTTGTAAGCTCATGTTTTACAAACCTTTTAGTATGAGTCCAGGGAGATTTCAAGGCAAGTGGCCAGCATTCATGGGTGACTATAAAGTAAGGGTTTTTTAAGTAAATACATAGTCATCCATCATTCAGAAACAGCTATTTCAGAGAAGTCGCTTCAAACGTCCGCATATATGCTGATGATCGAGAACCCACTTGTTTATCTGAAACAGTAATGTTCTTAGCATTATCTTTTTCTAAAGAAATACCTCAGTACCACAAAATTACCACACATTATGTAGACCTTATAAACAAAATAATTCTTAAAAGATAGTACAGCTTTTTTGTGTGTGTGTGAGAATTAGTGAAAAGTACATATAATACACTCATTGATTTATTTCACTACAGATTTTAAATGGCTTTGCATCTTCCTAACTCTAAAGCAGAGTAAAATTCCAGCACTTTGTGCAATCATCTTCTGTGTTTTGCACACATGTTTATTCAAACTCAACCTGATACTCAGCTGTAGCAAACTGATGTAAATCCACTAACATTCCAGTAGTGACAGTGGAGCTATGTCACACCTGATAAAGATCTTTGCAATATATTAATTAAATTCTCTGTTGGCTGATGGAGGACAAGTACTCATACTTGATACTTACTTTTTTTTCTTTTGAGTTTGCATGCCATTTAAGGAGGAAAAAAAATGGCTTAAATCCAGATTCTCATTAGTCTATTTTAACAGGAAGAAGGATTCCAGCATAATATATAGATACTTTCAAACTGCTGGTATCAGGGGTCAAAGCATTCAGGAGACAGTAGTGACTGAAAATTATATTCCTAATCATATATTCCATTTTCATTTTTCCTTTTCCTTTGTGTCATGAATTGTAAAATATCAGCACTTATTTTGAGGTCGCACAAGTCAAGGCTAGCAGAGGAGTAGAGGCTTCCAGCAGAGATGATGGGTCAATCAGACACCTCTAGTCTCAGCGTGAAGCTTCTGCTGTAGCAAAGGTAAAGCAGCCTTGGCCTGGAATTTTCCCAACAAACTAATGCTTTTTATTGGAGTGACAAGCTATTATTTTTTTCTCTGATCTTTTACAAGAAAAAGCATAAGTAATTTTGTCTAATAGGGAACTGTTTAAGGTTCCACACGGGTAAAATGTCAGTACCATCTAAGCAAAACTACATATTACCTTTTTGTAATGAATGACGGTTTTTATTAAGATTCATTTTTTCTGTTTCTTGGGCACTGTGCTAATATATTATATTTGCCCTTGAAAAGTCTGTTTAGGTGCCTGTAATTTATTTTCTGTTATATACAATTTAACGAGATGAATCAGAAGATGAAAATACATACTGGTTTCTGCATTTGGCATAGCATTAATAATAAAATAGAGCAGGTTAATCACAATCTATGAGAAAAGAATCTTTTAGCTCTAGGCATTTTTCCAGAGGCATACAGATTTTTGAGTCCTCTGTAAAAATGCTGCTACAACACTATTCCCCCTCAAAACTTACCTTTGGTGTAAAGCAGCATCACAGAATCATAGAATGGTTGAGGTTGAAAGAGACTTCTGGAGGTCCAACCCCACTGCTCAAGCAGGGCCACTTAAAGCCCCTTGCTAAAGACCATGTCCAGACAATTCCTGAATATCTCCAGTGATGGAGACTCCACAACCTGTCTGGGAAACCTGTGCCAGTGCTCAGTCACCCTCCTAGTTTTCAGATGTTCAGAGGGAACCTCCTATGTTTCAGTTTGTGTCCGTTACCTTGTATCCCATCACTGGGGACTACTGCAAAGAGCCTGGCTCCATCCTCTTTGCACGCTCCCTTTACGTGTTTGTGCACATTGATAAGATCTTCCCCCTGGAGCCTTCTCTTCTCTAGGCTAAACAGTCCCAGCTCTCTCAGCCTTTCTTCACAGCAGAAATGTTCTAGTCCCTTAATCATCTTTGTGGCCCTTCACTGGACTCTCTCCGGTATGTCCATGTCTCTCTTGTATTTTGGATCCACACAGTGCTCCAGTTATGATCTCATCAGTGCTGAGTAGAGGGGAAGGACCATGTCCCTCCACCTGCAGGCAATAGTTCACCTAATAGAGCCCACGAAACCATTAGCTTTTTTACAGCAAGGGCACATTGCTGGCTAATGTTCAAGTTGGTGTCCACCAGTACTCACAGGTCTTTTTCTGCCAAGCTGCTTTCCAGCTTGTCAGCCCCCAGCATATATTGGTACATGGGGTTGTTCCTCCCCACGTACAGCACTTCGCACTTCCCCTTGTTGAACTGCATGAGGTTCCTGTCAGCCCATTTCACCAGCCTGTTGAGGTCTCCCTGGATGGCAGCATGACCCTCTGGCTTATCAGCAACTCCTCTCAGTTTTGTGTCACTTGCTGACAGTACACTCTGCCCCATTGTCCAGATCATGAATGAAGAGGTTGAACAGGATTGGACCCAGTAGTGACCCCTGAGGCACACCACTAGTTAATGGTCTCTGACAAGACTTTGTGCCACTGGTCACCACCCTCTGGGCTCAGCTATTCAGTCAGTTTTCAGCCCACATCACTGTCTGCACATCCAAACATCAACAGCTTCTCTATGAGGATCTTATGGGAGAAAGTGTTAAAGGCCTTCCTGAAGTCCAGGCAGAAAATATTCACTGCTTTCCCTTCATCTACCAGTCCAGTAGAAAATTATCAAGTTTATCATAGTAGGAGTTTACCAAGTTCGTCAAGCATGACTTCTCCTTGGAGAAGTCTTGCTGACTACTCCTGATGACTTTCTTGTCTTTCATGTGCCTGGAAATGGTTTCCAGGATTAGCTGCTCCGTCACCTTCCCAGGGACTGAAGTCAGGTTGACTGGCCTGTAGTTCCATGGGTCCTCCTTCTTGCCCTTCTTGAAGGTAGGACTGACATTTGCTTTCTTCCAAGGCCCAGGAACCTCTCCCAGGCATCATGACTGTTCCAAGAGAGCTGAGAGTGACCCCACAATGACAACAGCCAGCTCCCTTAGCACTTGTGGGTGTATCCCTTTGGGACCCATGTCCAGTTTTTAAAGTGTTCTTTAACCTGATCCTCTCCCACCAAGGATTAACTTTTCCTTGCTCCAGACTTTCCCCCTGGTCTCCATGGCCTGGGATAACTGAAGGCAGATCTTGCTAGTAAAGTTTGAGGCAAAGAACCATTCAGGACCTCAGCCTTTTCCATGTCATGTGTCATCAGGGCTCCTGCTCCATTCAGCCACAGGCCGCATTTTTCCCTTGTCCTCCTCTTGTCACCTTTGTTTCTATAGAAGTCCTTCTATACATTTTTGCTTTTGACATGCATTGCAAACTCAATTCCATTTGGGCTTTAGCTTTTCCTAGCTTTGCACCTGGGTGCTCAGAAAATGATTCTGTATTAGCCACCGTTGCTTCCACCCTATGTATGCTTCCTTTTTGTCGCCGAGTTTGTCTAGCAGCTCCTTGTTCATTCATGCAGGACTCCCAGAATTTTTGCCTCACTTCATAGTTGTTGGGATGGAACTCTCCTGAGCTTGGTGGAAGTGATCTTTTAACATCAACCAGCTTTCTTAGGCCTCTTTTTCCTCCAGCACCTTATTCCATCGGCCTCTTCCAAGAAGATCTTTGAAGAGGCCAAAGTCTGCTCTCCTGAAGTCCAGGGTAGTGAGTTTGCTTTTCACTCTCATTTCAGGATCCTGAACTCCACCTTCTCATGGTCACTGCAGCCAAGGCTGCCTTTGATCTTCACATCACCAATGATCACCTCCTTGTTGGTGAGTGTCGTGGTTTAACCCCAGCCAGCAACTAAGCACCATGCAGCCGCTCATTCACTCCCCCCGCCCCAGTGGGATGGGGGAGAAAATCGGGAAAAAGAAGTAAAACTCCTGGGTTGAGATAAGAACCGTTTAATAGAACAGAAAAGAAGAAACTAATAATGATAATGATAACACTAATAAAATGACAACAGTAGTAATAAAAGGATTGAAATGTACAAATGATGTGCAGGGCGATTTCTCACCACCCACCGACTGACACCCCGCCGGTCCCCGAGCGGTGATTCCCCACCCCCACTTCCCAGTTCCTAAATTAGATGTGACGTCCCATGGTATGGAATACACCGTGGGCCAGTTTGGGTCAGGTGCCCTGGTTGTGTCCTGTGCCAACTTCTTGTGCCCTGGCTGGGCTTGAGAAGCTGAAAAATCCTTAACTAGTCTAAACACCACTGAGCAACAACTGAAAACATCAGTGTTATCAACATTCTTCACATACTGAACTCAAAACACAGCACTGTACCAGCTACTAGGAAGACAATTAACTCTATCCCAGCTGAAACCAGGACAGTGAGCATGATGTATTTGTCTGCTTAATGAGACAAAGGGAGTGGCCCTGATCATGTGCCACCCTTTTTGCAGATGCCATATGTGAACATGCCAGTTCTTTGTCTTTTCTCCAAGATGCAGAATACAGTATTATGCTGTTGAGAATAGTTCTTACACCAACACTACCAAGTCCTAATTAAATCAGAAGAGGATTTAACTGTCAATCAGAGGTGTTATGTGTTTACAAGGATATTTTAAAACAGTATAGAAAAGCATTTATCTGGGTTTACCTTCACCCATTTACAGCTCTTGTAGTGTTCCAGTTTATAGTCTCCTTCCAACAGCATTAGTGACTTTTGCACAGGACAGGTGTGTGACTAGCTCACTATACGAGTTGCTCAGTAATAATGATTCATATTACATATTTTAGGCTCTCCTGCTAATGATCTTTTTTAAGGAAGAAAAAAGAAAGCCTACATTTCTTTCCTACTTGTTAAAAAAAAGAAGTCGGAGGGGTGTTAAGAGATAGATTATATAGAAAAGGGAACACTGTGGGGTTTTTTTCTCATTTCACTGATATATTTTACCACTTCTACTAGTCACCCGAAGACCATGTTGTACACACGTACCTCATTCTTGACTTACAACACTCTGGCTGTTTCACATCTCTCTTTCATCTCCAGAGAAAACAGGTTTTGAAGAACACATGCAATTTTCTCCATGCCAGAAGTTAGTGCACCATCCTTGCTAGATCAAAATGCTCAGTCCAGAAAATATACTCCAGGAGTTTATGCAGAAAGGTGCTTTCATTCTTCAAACAAATCCCAGTCTTTTTATATCACTCTTTATATTCAGAAAGAGTGTGTGATCCTGTAGAGACAGTTATATACATACATGGCTAGAAATACTGTTTAATTTTCTATTTTAAAAGTAGTACTTTTAAAGGTACTTTTAAAAGCATTTTTAAAGTATTTGGTCTTTGTGTATGATGCTCCCTATGACACTGGTGATCTCAAGGCAAGTATCAGAAAACTTTTTCCATGTATCATAACAGCCCTAGAATAGATTCTCTTTCTCTCTCTCTCACACACACACACATACACAAAACCCCCACCCAATCACCTAACCAACCAAAAGAAAAAATCAAGAAATATAGCTGCTCTTCCATTAAGTCAGGAATTGGCTAGGGGAAAAGTGTGCAACATTTATTGTGTTCCTGGATGATGGATGAAATGAGGCATTCACTAATTTCAGGTGGAGACCTTTAAAATCTATCCTTTGAAAACCTTTTCCCCTCAGGACCCCCAGACCTTCTCCACATGTAAACTATGAAGAAAATATGTAACTAATTATCAAACTATAATTTTTATTTTGTGACTATCAGGCTTGATTCAGATGCCTAACCACAGGTTTCCAGCACCATTTACAGTGCTCAGGAGTGTCCAAGAATATTTTAGTTACCTATCTGCTACCAGGCAGCTGACAAAACGCAAAAGACCTCTGGGAAGCCCTTCTCTTTACATCGGTATGTGGCAAAAGGGATGCAGGCGGACATCTGGTATGGCATGAGACACCTCTCTCCAGGCGATCAACTCCCTTCTTCTCATGTGGTTAGGAAATAGTAGATGATATGATAAAGAAACTTTTCATGAACATTTAGTTTACATTACATATGATTTTTTACAATGCCATTTGTCTTAAGTATATCTAAGATGAAATTAGACAAAATAAGGGCACTAACAATGATATGAGTGATCAGACTTACTTATTCAATAAATAAATTTATCCCAAATCAACAGCTATTGAAAACTTTCTACAACTACTGACAATTCAGGGACATGAACAGATATATGGATTGAACCACCTTTTTGTCTTTTGGGAACAACTTGTCTTATAGGGCTTATTATGTGTGCCTTTAGATGCTGATAAAAATCTACTTAAAATCTTTCACAAATACTACATACATATCTGCATATGTACAAGAGAACCATACGATAGTGTGACTATCTGCCTTTTTACAAATTTATTTTGCTTGTATGAATGTTATAAATGTATGCTGTGTAACTTGTCTATTTTAAATATACTTTTTCACATGATTAACGTAAAGAGGCTAAAGAACTACAGTAGCTTAAGTTTCATACAGCAATGTATTTTTGCAGGAATATTATCTAAAAGCAACTTTAAAAGCAGAGGTAAGAAGAAATCTTTCTTAAAATATGGCAATATCACATTAATTACTAGTTATTAAATACATGTCTTTTTGTACCATTTATTTGAAACAGATTGAAAATTTTATTTTAAAACATTTTTCTTTTCCATCTGCAAGCTACAATTTTACTGCATTTTAGTGTCAGAAAATCTGGCTTCATTCTTAAGAGAAACTGAACCTTATGACAACCTAAATGCTTCTTTTATTGAAGTTTATAACTGTGCCATAGTTCTAAGACCATTCAATCAGCTATTAGTTACAACGACAGCTGAATCCCTAGCTGGACTTTAAAAGCAAACAACAACAAAAAAGCTTCAGAGGGAAACAAAGAAAGGATTAAAAATAGTTATTTGAAAGTCTATAGATGCACTAGAAAATGATTTTTCTTCCTTTACTTAAAAAATAAAATAAAATCACAGTATATATAATGATAGCTCCTGACTTGAGGTCTCAGCACTTGGGTGTATCTTGGGTTTATCTAAACATGTAGACATTATTTATAAACCTATTATCCTTACCTTCATGATCCCTAGTGTAATTTTATACAGTGTTTTCAGGACCTGATCATGATGAGCATAAAATACTACCTCTCAAAGATCTTACTCATGTTTCCCTCTTAGGAAAAAAAAAAAACCCAGCCCTGGTAGATCAGAGTTTTCTCTTTGCCTGTGAAAGAAGACAGAGTATAAGACTTTCTCCCCAAATACATAGCCCGTATGTAGCTTATATTGCTGTATGATTCATCTACATACTGACAGTGTAGGTTGCCTGAAGAACTCAAGAAGGTAAACGATGATGTTTCAAATGGAAGAGGATGGCTGGCATAACAGGCTTTGAGATAAAGTCCTTCCTTCTTCATATTCTATCCTTTCTTTCCTCCTAAAAGAATATTCATTCTTGAGTAGAGCACAGGCCTGAATCTTCATTTAGTACTTCTTTAAATAGCTTGATATTTTCATCATTCATATTTTTAGAGCACCTGGATGATGCATGGAGGCAAATGCATACCTAACCCTGTCTTAATGAAATACTATGAAGAGCTTGTGGCTGTGGGAGGTGGCACTAGTATAGGAAATGCAAGGATGGTGGTGCATAGTAGATCATCTGTCTTGTTTGCCTGATAGAGCATATGCTGACAGCCAAAACACTGAAGCAGTTAGTGATGCTCCTGCAATTTATTTACCGGACAGCTTGCTTGAGACATCATAAAGGCACCCATAAAATAATTATTGCTGGAAATATTTGTTAAACTTGATAAATAGGGAAACAAGGTGGCCTTTTAGTTACTGTAGTTAAAGAAAGTCTACACACCATCCTACCCCCTATTTATTTTCCTCAATCATTTAGCTGTCATTTTTATGACTGAAGTTTCCCTGTCATGTGATGGTTTTGGGCAAGGGGCAGGGTGGAGGCTTGGAGGGAAGAAAAAGTCTACAAAATGCCTACATTAATTTTGTGGATAATAGTTCAAACACTCATTAAAAAAAAAAAAAAAAATCAACTAACCTAATCAAATATATTGGCTAGAAGGTTCAATGCTTTCCTTCAAGCGGCAGAACAAGAGTCTGGGGGAAGAGACAAGTTGTGTAAAGCGATTTGTCAAGTGAACAATGCACAGAGCACTGATATTCTTTATGATATTTTATAGGGAATAGCTGGAGAAAGCTGGGGAAATAACAATGGTTGTCTGGGCTGTGGGAGAGAAAGTTCTTTCTTCTCCAGATCATGGCAAACAGTCTCTCCACAAGGCCTACTTAATAAAGCGATGAAAAATGTACTCTAAAATGTAATCCTGAATTTTTAACTAACACTTATACATATTTATCTAAATGTGTAAACAGACACACGTGAACCTTTCCCACTGGAAGATCCTGTGCTTTAGTTTTTGCCTAATGATATATGCTCATGATGATAGTCGTGTCCCATTTATACCTCCTTGTTAGGAAGATTAACTCTGAAAATTGAACATTATGATGATGGAATAATACAGATGACCAAATACAAGAAAATACTGTTTCAGCCTGCATTTTTAATTTCTTAATTTTGTTCATTCAACTTCTAATTAAAAATCCTTGTCTCAATCTCCACCATTTACATAGTCTTTCTGTTTTTTCCTATGCTTCTTTTCCCATCACTTAGCTAAATAGTGTTATGTTAAAAAGCCCTATAATTTCTCCACGGAATTTTATACTCCTACATGTTCTCTGCAACACTTTTCTGTGGCAATAATAGTACTTTCCCTTAAAGGAAATGTAAGCACATTTCCTTAAAGGGCTCATTACTATCTGCATTTATGTTTGGTTATATAACAAAATGGCTTTGATTAATTATTCAGGGCCAGTAGTATTTGTTTCAGACGACAATCCATTTCATGGTTGTTTAGTACAACCCAGGCTTTTAACTTTTTTCCATATCCTCAGGAAGACCTTCTGAGTCTTGTGCATGTTTTTGTGTTTATTCACACATCAGAAATCCTTTGTTCATGAGTGTGTGGGATATTTAAGATTAGGCTCATAGGGTTGCTTTTTATATTTTCTGCAGTGTAGAAAGAGAAGCACTGGGGCAGGTTTTCCCTAAATGACTGAGATATGATAACGGGTATTGTGATAGTTATTGTGCTTTTGGCTCTTCAAATGTTTTTGGTGCAATGCTTTCTTTTCTTCTTAACTCTATCTTCTCACAATATCTACTTGCATTCTAGTGGAAATTATATTCCTTCTGAATAACTGCCTCTTGTACATTTATTATGATTTCATTTTCTCTCCCAATCATGTGTTCACCAGCTTCGTATTATTTCATCTGCTTGCAGATTAGGATAGAGTTTTATGACACTCAAATTAAAATAGTGCTGGTTTTAGACATGCTGATTTCTTATAAGTCAAATTGAATTTTGTGTTTCCTCAAAAGGAGAAAAATGAGAGGTAAATGTAGGGAACATAAAGATTGAATTTTAGTGATACTTGAAATGATGATTCTGAATAGGGAAAGAGAAGGATTTGTCACACTGTTCTGCTATCTGCTTTTCAGAGAGGCCACTGAATCAGGACAACCTGAAATATCCTATCCAGCATATTTCCTGCATAATCCACCTAAATCAGTTGCCCATATTTTTCAAACATCTAACTTTTTTATATATCTACCAAAAGTATTCTAATTATTAAATGTAATATATTAAAAAAAGCCAAGCAACAAAACAAGAATAGCAGCAAAAAGTCCAAGCAGCTAGAAAGCATATGTAAGAAAGGAAATAGTAAAATGAACTGGTTTTTCTGGAATTCATGACTCATAGATGTGCTGAATACTCTTTTTGGGAGCCCTACCTTCAGTCTTTTCTGAATACAAAGTTGCATTACCTCATGGCTTTGTGAGGACAGTTTTACAATTCTGCAAACTTTATGACAACCATGAAAACACAAGACAAGATTAACCAGAATTTGTGAGCTTGCTGATGTTAACAGAAGTCGCTTATATTGTTTTACTATAATGTAACATGCTTTTGGTCCTTGCTGAAAAAAATTTTGTGTTGGTGCCAATATACCAAGCCAAGTTCAGGGACACAAAATCTAGCTGCAGTGAGTATGATTTCATTGTAACTGCAAGGTTCATGTGGTCTAGTTCCAAACCTCCCACCAACTACTATGAGCATTTCTGTGTTCATCACTGCTTTATAAGTGTAACTTCACATTACTGGTGAAAAATAGCTATCATTCACCACATTCACAGCTTTTGTAACTGAGAGCTTGCCCACAGTCACACTCACTTCAGGCTTATAGACAGCTTTGGTTCTGAAGGTTAAAGAACCTGTATATACCAGTTTTCCAAGCAGACTTTCAAAGTAGACACATTAAATAGTTGTCCTGGTTTCAGCTGGGATAGAGTTAATTGTCTTCCTAGCAGATGGTACAGTGCTGTGTTTTGGGTTCAGTATGAGAAGAATGTTTATAACACTGATGTTTTCAGCTGTTGCTAAGTTGTGTTTAGACTAAGTCAAGGATTTTTCAGCTTCTCATGCCCAGCCAGCGAGAAGGCTGGAGGGGCACAAGAAGTTGGGAAGGGACACAGCCAGGGCAGCTGACCCAAAGTGGCCAAAGGGATATTCCATACCATGGGACGTCATGCCCAGTATATAACTGGGGGGAGTTGGCCTGAGGGGATCGCTGCTCAGGAACTAACTGGGCATTGGTTGGCAAGTGGTGAGCAATTGCATTGTACATCACTTGTTTTGTATCTTCCAATCCTTTTATTATAATTATTGTCATTTAATTATTGTTATTAATATCATTATTAGTGTGTTCCTTTTGTTCTATTAAACTGTTTTTACTTAAACCCACAAGTTTTACTTTTTTTCCATTATGTCCCCTCCACTGGGTGGGGGGAGTGAATAAGTAGCTGTGTGATATTTAGTTACCAGCTGGGGTTAAACCACGACAATAGTCCAAGTCAACACAAAGTCTTCTTATTACTATTAAAGTGAAGAAAGTCATCAAGAAGTTGCTCTCACTATCGCTGCTTTCATATTTATATAAGGGCTTTGACCAGTCAAAAATAGAGAATATACTTTACACATTCAGTTTCTACAGATGATCAAACCATGAACTTTGAGACATTCCAGCTGGGTGTTTATAACCATTAAAATGAAATGTCCAAGAGATGGGATTTCTCTGTTTCTGAGAGGGCAGGTCTTAAGAAGAGTGTGAAAGGAAGATGACTATGCACTTGAAAATTTTGAGGGAGTTGCAAGAGGCAGGAATCAGAGAAGACAATTTCTGCTCTGCCTATGGGGGCAAGTTTTTATAGATTAGGAATTTTCTGCTCAGTTTTGGAGTGCTATATTGATGACCCCTCTCTGCATTAAGACAGCTTAAACAATTAAATTTCCAACATCAGAAGACTAAGAGGAATAGACACTGGTCACAGGATAACTTTTATAGACTAATCAGATACCACGCCTAATTCTACTGCATGGAATATTCAAAATCTTAGAATGGCATTGTTGGTGAGAGTAATGTCATTTTAACTACCTCTGTTTGCTGCTTCTTTTTTTCAAACCATCAGATGCAAACTATAAGGTAATGTATATGTAATCCCAAAAGGCAATACTTACACAAAAAAGTGTAGTCTGTTCTCAAAATGTTCTTTTCTGTGTGTTCTCAATTGTAAATGAAATATACTGAGAATATGTTCAAACAATGACATAAACTGCAGTGACTTTTATGAAAAGTGAGTAGTCTGCTCATTAACTGATTACTTGTTTCTCTCTCAAGTCATGAATGCTGGTGAAAGAAATGGTTCAATCTAGCCAGGGCTGCAGATTGTTTAATAGTGAATATAATCACTACTTCAGAGGAGCTCTAGATTTAGCTCTATCACAAGACGCTCAGCACCCAAAGCAAAATTCTGTGTAAGTATATTACATGATTCTCCAAATGCCTAAAAGAATAAGGTATCACTTTCTTCTCTTTAAATCCAGTGGTGGAGTGGGTGGGAAGGGAACACTGGCAGCCTTACAAAAAGTTAATCCCCTAAATTTATGTCTAAGGCTTGATCCTTTAAAGGACTCGTTCTTCTTCAGCCACAGTAGTTAGTCCCAATTTTGTTTATTTTTTTATCATTGTGTCTCATTTTTTTCCTTTACTCCTTTTTTTTCCTTTTTATGTGTTATAGATTTTAATTCACTCTGTGTTCACTGTGTACATCCAAAATGATATGGGGGTTTCTATTAGCATAACTCAGAAAATGAAGAAAAACATGGCAAAAGCAACCAGAAGGTGCTTAAACATACTGACAAAGAATGCTGTAGCTTAACTCTTCTTTCTCTTTATAATACATATTTTAAAGCCCAAGATCATAAACAATATAAATTTAAGTACTACTTAGGAATATGAAGTGACTCTATGACTACAAAAATATCTTAAATTCAGTAATGCTTCCGGTAAAGCTCAGCAATAAAGGTATTGCAAAGAGATTTGCTCTAAATGCAAAAAAAACCCAACCCCAAAGCTATATAGGAAAAGACTGGAAATTGCCTTCAGAATTTCCTATGAAATATCAGAATTTTTCAGTAAAAATATTTTGAAGGTCCTGTGCCTCTCCTGTAAGTTTCCCTCCCGACACCATATCTCCCACCACTGTATGCCGCACAGAAAAAAAAAATCATTTTCCTGGATAAGTGACTGCACACAATGATATACTTGAAAGATTTTACTTCAATTGTTTCTGAACAGCACTCTATATAGCTTGGAAAAAAACCAATTTTATGACCCTTGTCTAATTTGCACCAGGAGGCTGATGTCCTCATTTGAAGACTGGGGAAACTCTTCTGTTTGACTGTCTATTAACTTATTCTGGCAGCCAGAGATCGCCAAGAGTTTAAGGTCAAAAAGAAGGGTGATATAGCTGTGGAAAACCAGGCAACAAATGCAGCAGTAAAGCTGTTTGACACAGTGAGAGGGGTTTTTGAAGTAATCTCTAAACCTACTTTTGGCTACTACAAAAATACACTAGCAGATTTCTTCAGCCACAGGAACTGTTGCCTTCATAGGAAACTTGTCTCCCCTTTCTCTACAATGCCTTTCTGTAAAATACATGATAAAGTCGTGGGCCTCGATCCCTACTAGTTAAGTTGGTCATCAGCCTGATGCACCTCATCTGGATTCTCATATGGGATTCTGGCCTGGGCATGGTGATGGATACAGTTGCACTGAACTCTCACAGTTGCAAAGACCATAGCAAATTCATATATCTACTCTCTACCTCTCTACATTAATATTTTAGGTCTTAGGCTTTTCTTTTTTATTGCAGAATTTTTATTGCATAAATTTCTTTAAGAAATGAAAATTAATCGTGCGACATATTATTAATTAATTGCAGATACACACACTGGAACCACATGCTTTGTCTATATTCACAAATAGGACGGATAGAAGCTTTCTGTTCTGGCCCTGAGGTGAAATATTTTGGGAGAACTAAGCTTTCTTGTGCTTCAAAATGGGATGGCCACATCCAAACTGAACATCAAGAATGATTCCTTACCCAAAGCTAAAGCCCAGAAGGTACTGGGACAGGGCAAGTTGGTGTGGCCAAACTGCACCAGAAACTTTGCTAATACTTTAACAGTGTGGATGATTGCAGAATAACATGCAAGCTGATGTCTAAAACCTGGCACTGTTCATTTTGTATTGCTCTAGAGGTACAAGGCAGAATTTAGGTCTCCTTGGCTAGGAGTACACAAGTAAGTATCCTTTTGGCAAAAAGAGCATGCAGATTTATGCATGTGGGAAATAGGACAATGGATAGGATCATGTTCAATACAGTCAACCTTATGAAACTTTATGGGAACTTAAGCTTTTCAAAGATATTTGTGTACCTTTTTGATTCCATGGGATATCATAACTGTATTTGTGAGAATCTGCACTTGTGTGCATTTATACACATTTAATCCACCAAATGACACTATTCACTCACAGACATCAGTTCCTATGCATAAAGGTAGACATACATTTTAGACCACATTTTTTAAAAACCTTATCTGTTGTTTGGCAATGTTCAAGAAGTTCACTGATTTGCAGCCCTAGTTCAGAAAAAAACAATATTTAGATGAAGCAGATAGATACAGATTTGCAGTTTTCCAGTCCTCTTAGGTTGTAGGATCTTCTGTAAGTTTATTCTGCATAGCTTACTTGTCCTGAAGCTTCCTAAGGAGTAGAGTGGAGAAATTGTAAGGTACAGATTACAAAGGTTCTCTTTGTCAATGTCCAGCTCTTCCCCTGTGAAGCTGCTCACTGTATTTCAAACAGATCCTTATTTAACATAAAAAAGTCTTATGAGGAAGAGAGAAAAAGTCAAATGAATCTGCACAAAGCTGTCAGATGAGAGATGAACCTGATCTGCATGCTTCAAGAGTAGTCTAATTCATGGTTTTGTTTTCAATTGCTAAATTTGTATAATGATACTTACTCAGTAAAGCAGGTTCACATAAAATCAACCAGCAGGGATAATCATAATTCTCAATAATTTCAGAACTTTTTCTTTAACTGATATCTTTGATATCAACTTAACTTTACAAGCCAAAATTGAACAACCCCGTTTCAGACACTTCTCAGCTGTTATAGCTATACAACATTCTCCCTTGCATTTCAGTAGATCAAATTAACTGGTATCTAACCTCTCATCTATGGGTTTTAGCTTATGTTCATAAAAGACAAATTATAATTGCCTTCTCTGGTGTTTCTTGTAAAGTCTGCTTTGCTGGTTTAAAAGCCCAGTAACAAAGACAGAGGCCAACTAATAGATAATTTTGAAGATGAGATTGTTAGGAAATTCTTTGATACACAAGTCATCTGCTTTGAAATCAGGAGAATTTTGTGTCAGCAAAGGGACACCTGCTAAAGTGGTAGCTCTGTCTTCAACCAGCAATCTTGTGATTAATTTATTTAATAGCCTTGCCCCCCTGCCACACCTTGTAAGAACAGTCATGTGATTAATTCTATATAGAGACTCAGGAGTTCTAAGTGATATTTGGAGTAACAAAGGTCTAGATAGGAGAAAACATGCATGTGAGAGAGCTCCACGTACGCCTAGTCAAGCCTATGAGGACTACAGTTCAGGATAAAAAAATCCCAAGTCCACTTTAAGCAATTACTGAAGCAGTTTTAGGTTTTGTTGATATATCAGCTTAAGTCAAATCCTTGGGTAATGCAAAGTGCAGAATGTTTTTTTTTTTAGGAAGAAACAAAGTCTTGCTCTGCCTCATTTAAAAAAAAAAGAAAAAAAAAGGTTTCAATAGCCTTTATTCTAGATTTTATGGTGCATTTCAAAACACATAAATAAATTCAGAGAGGAGGGTGCTGGTACTGAGACCTAATCTGTAAAGAAATACTTTTTTTTTTCAGATGACAAAAGCAGCTCTAACCGACTATGAAGTGGCTGTTTAAGTTGTAATAATGCTCATCAGTGACTCAACATCTGCTGAAGGAGGCTGAAAGACTCCAATGCACTGCAGTGAGTTTTGGTTCAAATAAGAGTACTTCAAAGAACTGACTTGTGGTTAAATATTCCGTTAAGTCCTGCACTTCTTTCTTGCTGCTGAAAAAACTTTCAGAAAAGTTCTGTGTCTTTAGATGAACTTTTGGTTATCCTCAGAAGCTGCTGATTGTTCAGACATGATGAATAAGATTTGTACTGTTCAGTCATATTAACTTCGTGGCTACAACTGCCCTGAGTGCAGTCACTGTTGGTAAGAAAATCTGGCCAAAAAGTGTAGGTAGTAAGTAGTGCCTGGTAGGCAGGTAGTAGCTGTTTAGCTTGTTCTGCTGCAGCTGTAGCCAAACAGCCATACTGCACGAGACCAACAATGTGTGTCAAATTCTTACATCTGATAGAAGCTTGATGGATCCTCTGGTGTGGGCCTCCAGAAGGGTAAGGAGGCATGTTTTACATCAGCGATGACATGGCACTTCCTCTACCTAAGTGTTTCCAGGCAGGCATGTCCAGAAAACTTACCCATTCAGGAAGAAGTGATTATTTCTTTCCCCTCTCCTTGACAGATGTCAGTAGCAAATGCCTTGGAAAAGTGGAGTATATGAACAGGGCAAATACAGCATGATGGCTTCTGGCACTGCAGTGTGGAAGTATTTTCTGACTCATACAGAGAATCATCTCTTCTTTTTTTTTTTTTTTTTTGGTCTTTGATGGACCTCCTTTCATATTTCTAATCACTTTTTGAATCCGTTTATAACTTTGGCCTCCACAACATCCTGTGACAATGAGTTCTAAAATTTAATAAAGCACTGTGTGAAAAAGCACTTCCCTTTGTTTGTTGAAAATTTTCTGGATGATAATTTCATTTAGTGCCCCTTGTTCTTGTTTTACAAAAATAGTGCCTAATTGCTCCCTAGCCTCCTTATTCATGGCTTTTATAATTTTATACATCAAGAACGTATCCCTTTGGGTACTTTTTCTCTAAGCTAAAGAATCCTAATCTAATATTCCTTTCTACAGAAGTACTTCTAGCTTTGATAATTCCCCTGCCTTTCTGTCTCATTTTAGTTTTACTATATTCTTTAGTGGATGGGGACACCAGAGTTGCAAGTAATGGTAGGCACATGGTCAGCTTTCAGTACACTGAGCACCAAAAATAACTTAAACAGCTAACTTGTAAATATGAATGTATTAAAATGTTTTTCTATGGCTTCGGAGCTATTCTGCAAGTTTTCTATTTCAGATCCTTTGAAGCTCACTTCAAGATGAATACAAGGCTTCTCAACCTAGAAATCTCTACTGTCTGTCTGAGTCCTTGCTCTGAAGAATTTCCATGATATTAGCTGCTATGAAGGAAGGAAAGAAAACTGTGAGATAAATATAAATGTATTTTACTCTGATATCCGCATTGGTTTAGGGTAGGTCCCCAGGCAATTCACTGGTAAAATCTTATGTTCATTGGTAGGAAAAAAACAGAGAAATATTACAATAGTGAGTCAGTTTTATGGAAGATGATGATTTCAGAGTTTGCAGTTGCTATGGCAGTCATTGGTTTATTTTTTTTAGCTTAAATTTGGTCTTTGAACATGAATATTTAGGTGGGTTTTAAAGAAAAGATCTGGACTTTTCTCCTTGAAGAGTTTTCTGTTTATCTGAACTCCTGTTATGCATTCCAGTCTGCGCCCTCTGCTTCATATATTTGTTCCATCATCCCCTTATGATGGCTGAAAAAAATATTTTTCCCCAAAGTTAAAAGGAAACCCACATGAATGCCATAAAGACAAATGGCAATAAGATAATCGAGGATCTCTGTACTCTATGAGTTCACGTATGTTTGTCAGCATTTGTCTTTTCTGAGTGACATTTGAGTGACTCCAGGTGGAACATACTGAAGTGCCCAAATTCTTTCCTAAAGACAGTTCTGTTGTATAACTGTGCTACCCAGGATTCAGGACAGATGCTTGAAAGAAACAGAGCAAGAAAACTCTTCAGTGAAATTTTAGAGAATAGGAAACGTAAATTCACCTGATGATTATCTGAAGGAATATTGATAGGTTGTCCTTAACCTAGTTGCTGCCTTTGGTAATATACCTGAAAAACCAAGAAACACTTGGATCTGATGAAGCCAGGTTATAGAACTGCATTATCTCCTAAACTAAAGCCGAAAGTTATCTCACTATTTGTGTCAGAATCTTTGCACGTTTATACAGGAATGCTGGAAAAACTGCAACTTTGTGAAATGGTTGAGATCCTTTGGAACAGATAGACAGTATTCCTAGATCTTCTCTGATTCTTTTCTAAAGGGATTCCACAAAAAAACTGTGAAGTAGATTAAGAAATATCTCACAACTTGTGAGGCTGCCAACCATTACAGGAACTTTGAGTAATTTTTTTGAAACCTTTAGACTGATTAAAAATGTCTGTTATTTAAGCTAGACGATCCAAAGCCTCTTTCAGATTTTTGAAGATGTTTCTTGTAAATACCATTAGAGCAGTCAGGCACAATGGGGCAAAGCACTATAAGCATAATATTTACCAGAAGACTCTTTTAATTTAATTATAGGAAATGACATCATATATCTGTATATAGTCAATGGACTTCTGCTATGAATTATAATGCCAATTGCACTGTATTTAACTACTATCCTTGTATCACAGTCTTGTTTTTAATGACTCCCTTTGTGGGAGTTCAAGTCCTTTCTTTTAATAAAACTATTTCACATTTTGTCCTTGCCAATGTCAGTTTAAAAGAAATGAATACTTCCTATCTGTCTTGTTAAGGGAGATGACCTGTCCAACCTCTCAATAGAAGGTTTGGATTCCTATTAAAAGTTTTCATTTCTCTCCTTTCCTTTCAGCTACTGTGTGTGCTGTATCTTTTGTAGATACTTTTTCAAAAAATAAATGACCCAGTCAGAAGTAAAGAAGATTTTGCCCCAAAACTTTAAATTTGTTACTGAGTGATAGTGCTAGATCAATATTTGCATTAGATAAGGTGAACTGGTTGGACAAAAGGAGAAGATCAAAATGAAGGATGGTTACTACCCCTTGAACAAAAGTTAACCTTTAGCTCCGAGAACTGTTCACTAATGTGCAGAAACAGGTAGAAAAATGGTGTGTTTGGTGGTAATTAATCTTTCAGGATGAGTGCTGATATCAGTTTTTGCTGATTAAAAAGAAAGCTAAAGGCATGATATTTTTGTTAAGAAGAATGTTTGAACTCTTTGATAGAACTGATCTTGGTTAGCAGTGCAGTTCTGGGTTAAGTGGCAATAATAAAAAAAGTGTGATAATGTAATAAATATTATTTAAATTTGTCAGAAGTGATTTGTCTGGTCAGTGAGAATTACACTCTAATGTAATAGCCAATATCACTAACAGATGTTAGGTAAATATAGATTAGAAGAAATAGACTAAAAGGCACATTGAAGATGGCTCTTCCCCTGGAATATATTTCTTCTAGTCTTTACCTTTACTAAGGCAGGTAAGATGAGAAATTCATGTGAAGTTAGCAATAGTGAATGTTAATTCTGCCCCCTGCTTTCTGTTTAAGAGAGCAATTTTTTTTTTTTGCAATAACTTCAGATAACTGATCAAAAATTAAAAAAATAAATCAAAGTATTAACTATTAAGTAATACATGCTAAGTATGTCTAGTTTAATCTGGTGGACAAAGACAGTTAACACCTTTTATGAAAATAGCAGCTCTGGCCAGAGACAGATTACAGAGTACCATCAAATCTGTGGCATCTCAGTACAAGGAGCCAACGACAAACTGATGTCAAAAGAATAGAAAATTATCATCATGAAAATAATTTAATAAAAATAATTTTAA
This sequence comes from Haliaeetus albicilla, assembly GCF_947461875.1. NCBI lineage: Eukaryota > Metazoa > Chordata > Aves > Accipitriformes > Accipitridae > Haliaeetus > Haliaeetus albicilla. Next base: position 14,461,087 of record NC_091485.1, read on the forward strand.
TGTAGATTAAAAACATAATAATATTGATGTCAAAAGAATAGAAAATTATTATTGGGCAACAGCAGAAATTAACAAGTAACATCTAACCTTCCATGACATTTATTGTAGCAGGAGATTAAATTCATATTTTTCTAGCAGGAATCACATGGGGCCATACCACAGTCTCACAAGTAGATCTGAAAAAGATACTTTTAGACAAATGTAACATTTTTAGTTTCCTAAAAGAATCAACAATCTTCAGTATATCATTTTGGATGGATATTCTGAGGCCTAGAGGGGTGAGAAGAATGCTGGATTTTCATAAGGTGTAATGTCAGTGGCAGTAGCCAATTTTATTCAGTGTGTTGTGGGATACCTGCATTACTTTTGCATAAGATATCCATATTTTTGATGTCTATATTTATTATTTCCCAAACAACTCAGTTTCATATCACTTTGCCTGAAGTTTAAGCCAAAGAAGCCTTCTTCCAAGAAGAATCAGATTTTCTGAAGTGAGCCTCCATCAAACCCTCCTGTGAAAGTTCAGCTTTGTGTAAAACACAAAACCGCTCACTGAGACATAGATTAACAGAAAATCTTTTCTTGCTTTAGTAGCTATGGCATTTTCACAGGACTTGCAAATTGTGCATGCTAATCCCTCCTGCAGCCTTAGTCTGCTGTATCCTGTGTGAAAGGTCTAACTGCAGAGGTACTTGATAAAACAGTATTTCTACTTGCCCTCCTTGTCTTTCATTTTCCTTCAGGTCTCTTAATTTTGTTTTTATTTTATTTTATTTTTCTCTTTACAAAAAGATGATTGTCAGATTATGCAAATTCTAAACAACAGAGTAACATTATTAAACAGGGTCAATCCTAGAAAAGCAGCTTACTTGCATTCAAAGAATGGTAACAGATTACTGAAGCATGATTTTCCTCTTGTGAAGGAGAGAACAGCAGATATCAGTATAATGACTTTCCACATTTTCTTATAGTATGGCTTTTGACAATGATAATTTCGAACAGTTTCACCAGGTGTATAAGTATGGTTTAATGATCTGTAGCTGCCTGGATCATCTTTAACATTTTAAAACAGAGTTACAGCACTTACTTCACTCCTTTAGGATATTAGCTGATTTTAATATGAAATTGAATATTTTTAGCAGCTGAACAACCTCTTCCCCAATCTTATGCAGAACCTAAATGAAAAAAAAAAAAAAATGTTACCAAGGTTTGATGATACCTTTATCAACTTTTATCAACACCTTTTATTTTAATTCTTTGATACACTTTCTTCTTTATTATTAGAAAAGAAGTCCAGGGTAACCAACTCCTTAAAAACAGTATGTGGTAAAGACTAACAAACAAATTAACTTCTTATTGATATTGTGTTCTTCCTTAATTTCTCCCTTTCTCCCACCGGTTCTTTGGCAGACCTGCTAGCTTTCTCTCAGTACTCTCCCTTCTGATACAGATTAAGAATTTCTTATTTGATGCTTGTGTTATCTGTTTGATCTTTGGTTTCATTTTACCCTTCTCATCTTCCTTCCTGCACATCAAGTGCCAAAGGCATGGCTTGACTGTTCTGCACTTTAGCATAATGGACCCTGGAGGCATTTACAAACCAGCAGTTTTTAGAGCATCCGTGAGGCTGTGTTAAACTTCGCCAGAGGCTGTAATGGCCCTAAAATTATGAAGAGATCATGAAGATTTCTGAAAGCCATCTTTGTCTTCACCTCTTCTTTGCTATACTATGCAGATTTCTATTACAGATGACGAACTAGCAGCTAGTACTTTACATCATGCTGAAATGACATAATACAGATATTTCTCCCATAAAATTAAAAATACTAAGCCTGAATTAATAGAATTATTTAGGCAATAGTTTAATAATTCTGTCAGGACCATTGGAACTCTTTAGAGGTTCTTGTCTTTGTATTTTTTATTTTCTTGTAGATCGTAAGTTATGAAGGCATGGGCTGTCTTCAGCAGCACGAAGGACTTAATTGGTACTTTACAGACCATGAATATGTTTTAATAGCAATATGTTCTGAAGAGAAAAGTTATGAACAGATACTACAGGTGTGCTCTACAAAGTGTCTGGACACTCTGAGGTGTCACAGAATAGTTGAGGATGAAAGGGATCTCTGGAGGTCAGGTCTACCCCTGTGACTCAAGCAGGGCCACCTAGAGCTTCTTGTTCAAGACAGTGTGCAGACAGCTTTTGAATATCTCGAGGGAGGGAGATTCCACAAACTCTTCAGGAAATCTGTGCCAGTCCTCTGTCATCCTTCACAATGAAAAAGTGTTTCCTGATATTCAGAGGGAACCTCCTGTGTTTCAGTTTGTGTCCATTGCCTCTTGTCCCATCACTGGGCACCACTAAAAAAACTTGGCTTTGCAATCGTTATACTCTCCTGTCAGATATTTGTACACATTGATGAGATTCCCACCCCAAGCTTTCTCTTCTCTAGAGTCCCAGCTGTCCCAGCCTTTCCTCATATGAAAGATGCTTCAGTCCCTTAACTTTCTAAGAGACCCATCTCTGGATCTCATCAACTTTTCTAGGAGGATCTTATGGGAGACAGTATTGAAAGCATTATTGAAGTCCAAGTAGACAATATTCACTGCTCTTCCCTCATCTAGCAGGCCAATCATTTCATTGCAGAAGGTTCTCAGGTTAGTCAAGCATGACTTCTCCTTGGAGAAGTCTTGCTGACTACTCGTGATGACTTTCTTGTCTTTCATGTGCCTGGGAATGGTTTCCAGGATTAGCTGCTCTGTCACCTTCCCAGGGATTGAAGTCAGGTTGACTGGCCTGTAGTTCCATGGGTCCTCCTTCTTGCCCTTCTTGAAGGTAGGACTGACATTTGCTTTCTTCCAAGGCCCAGGAACCTCTCCCAGGCATCATGACTGTTCCAAGAGAGCTGAGAGTGACCCCACAATGACAACAGCCAGCTCCCTTAGCACTTGTGGGTGTATCCCTTTGGGACCCATGTCCAGTTTTTAAAGTGTTCTTTAACCTGATCCTCTCCCACCAAGGATTAACTTTTCCTTGCTCCAGACTTTCCCCCTGGTCTCTATGGCCTGGGATAACTGAAGGCAGATCTTGCTAGTAAAGTCTGAGGCAAAGAACCATTCAGGACCTCAGCCTTTTCCATGTCATGTGTTATCAGGGCTCCTGCTCCATTCAGCCACAGGCCACATTTTTCCCTTGTCCTCCTCTTGTCACCTTTGTTTTTATAGAAGCCCATCTTTTTGCCTTTGACATCCCTTGCCAAATCCAATTCAAGTTGGGCTTTAGCTTTTCTGACATTGTCTCTGGATGCTCAGACAGTATCTCTGTATTGCTCCCAAGTTACCTACCCCTTCTGTTAACTGTTCCACCTTCTGCAGGTGTCCTTTTTGTCTTTGAGTTTGTCTAGGAGCTCCTTGTTCATCCACGCAGGCCTCCTGGCACTTTTGGCTGACTTCCTGCACGTTGGGATACTCCAGTCTTGAGCCTGAAGAAAGTAATATTTGAATCTTAATCAGCTGTTAAACATCCTGTTCCTGGTATCAACTCAGATTGGAGGGGAGAGTTTTTTCCTCTTTTATCACCTTTACTCCCACAGAATAAATATAGCAAAAAAAAAAATACCTGGTTTCCTATACTATTTTTTTTTTTTTTGTACCACGTACAGTATCTTTTGACTAGAAATCAGAACATAATGGTCACAGAAACACACAGAAGGTCCCAAACCCCAGTTTCTTTAATGCACAATATTGTGACAGAATACTTACATCGGCAAGTATTAGAAGGATCCGCCTCGGTCTGGATTCAGTTCCCAGACAGAAGTTTTTGTAATAAAAAAAGTCCATTTTCTTGTAGGTTAAGGTTTAATCCAGAAATCACTGAGACTCATACATGTAGATCCACAATATTACATTCAGAATCACTACATTTCTTCTCAGAATTATTTTCAAGCATGGTTTTCCCTTTAAATAAATTGTGAGTCCCTTCTAATGTTTTCTATGTGTCACCTTGGACATGAAAACATTTTTGCCATGTAATAATAGAAACACATACATTACAAAGGATTATAGCTATAGAAGTTGATAGATATTGAAGGTAAAGTTGATATTCTGAAATATTTTAACTTCTAGTTCTTCCTTTAAGGCAGTGAGAAAAAACTCTTTGTATAGAGAAGAAAAGATCTTTTATTGTTTAGATCTCAGGTGTGAGAAGCACTCTGAATATATAAAAGCTTATCATGAAAAACAGTGACAGGAAATTTCTGCTGAATTCCAGTGACTGCTGTTTTCAACTTTGTACTTTATAAATATTTATCCAACTCTTTATGTTCTTGCAGTTTATGAAATTCTTGAGAATTTTCCTGTCATGATATTTCACTATTCAGCCTTTGTTAGCATGTCCTCTGAATCTTTCAGACTTTAGATAAACAATGTGAGTTTACTGCTTCAATACTAACTACATTCACATGCTTAAGAAAGCAAAAATAGCAACTTGGTCACATATCTCTCCTTCCTATTAACATTCAAGAAAGTCAACATTTGAATAATGTTAAGGCTGTGGCACAAAGTAGCTAAAGTAGGAATCCCTAACAATTTCTATAGCACCTACTGCAGATATACGTTATCACAGGAGAATATTTCCATCTTGTGAAGTTATCCTAAGAAGTTAAAAAGAAATGCTACTTTTAAGTTTTCACTCTTTTTAAAACATAACTTTATAAAATAAATTGATGTTATTTTGATAATATTTTTTGCTCTGTTTGAAAAAGTGAAAAATGGTGAAATGTTCTTATCAGTGGAATAAGCACTCCTCAAAATCATTGATATAACTAAACAATTAAGCCATGCTACTTTGGAGAGGTGCAAGTCTTCCATGAACACTCTTATCTCAATTTCACTAAATATTTTTCTTGACCACACAATTTTTAAACTCTAGGAACATAAAACAAATCCATATTTCCATTTCTGTATTTATTATTATGTATTGTCTGTATCTAATTCAGAATATTCCATATTTTAGGCAAGTAGAGCAATAAAAGAAAGACTGCTTTGTACTAAGGGAGGACTTTAGTTTTCCTACCAGTTTAAAATAAAATTAGCACGGCATATATGCCTTGCATTAGAAGGCTTGATGCAAGCTTAACTGTATGCTAAGGTTTCTACCTTTCCTCTCATCATTACATGTCAAATGGGCTATGGTACTTATGAATTAAAATTATGGTATATGTAAGTTAAAATCTTCACTCTGTGAAAAGCAATGAAGTTTGCTAGACTATTGGTTTCTACCTAATTTCATCACACTAATGCTCACCTTAAAGTCACTTGATGAATATGCAGGATGAGGTGTTTGCTATAAGTTATTGTAGTTTCACTGTTGTCTCCTCATTGTTTTAGTGTGGCTGAGATTTTATACACAGTGCCTGAGCCAATAAATGAGACATGCAGAAGTGCAGTGTAGCAATAAAAGACCACTAAGAAGAATGGACTGGCAATTAGCAAATTACACAACAAATATTAAAAGGTTAGACATTCTTTCATTTCCACTAGAAAAAAAGAGCTTCAGAATATTCCAGATAATGCTTTGTCTGTCATTAAAGTATTCTTAGGACTATTAAGCAAATAATATTTTTAAATGATAACATCAGAGATCTATGACACAGTTTGGCTCTAAAAAAAAGTAACTTTGAAGCACATATTTATAAAACTTTGTGTTAAATCACAAATATACAAATATACAATATACAATCTTCAAATATAAAAACACTTCTCAAATCTTAGGTTTTCTTAGGGGATGCCTTGGGAACAACTTGAATGAGTTGTTCTTCTAACACAGCTGAGCAAATACAGCACAAGATTTTCAACCAACATTTTATTGAATTTGCTTTGACAATATGTGCAACCCTTTGGTGATCTTTCCGCAGGAATGTTTGAAGGATTGAGTTTTACTGGCAAGAGCATTAGCAGAAAGTAAATTTCAAAAATGCAAGTGAATATTTGCAAAGCCAAGGTTTTAGACAAATAGTTGCAAAAGCTTTACAAGTCCTAGAAAATTCTTTCTGCATTCATCTAAGGAAAAAAAAAAAGTGATACAGCTGACACTTTAGAAATAAATAACTACTAAGTTAGTGGTTTAGATGTTCATAACAAATGGTCCATGAACATGCAGGCTGCAGAGAACCATACAAACTAAACAAAATAAAAAGCAAAGCCTGAAAACAGATCATTTGAATGTTTCTAAATATATTCAGGGATTTTCTGGTTTGCTTGTTTATTTCTTTGTTGGAAGCTCTTCCACATGCAGACAATAGCCTAAATTTGTTGAATAAATGCATTGTTGCAAATTATTCACTAAGCCCTAATCAATAATACATTTTGTGGGTTATTCACTTTGACAGATGTCACTATTACTAAAAGTAATGTCTTGCAATAATGTAGTACAACGTGAAACTTACTTCATAAATAGTTGGCTGAACAAAGGTTTGCACTGGGAACATAGTTAATATTTGACACCGTTAACTCCAAATCACATCTATCATATATGAGAAAGAATATGATCCAATTGATTCAACAAGTCTCTAAACACTCTTGAAGTGCAGAATGGGGAAAAAAAAAAGATTAATAACGGCAAAAATGCATTGAAAAATTAATAGTCATGTGTTGAAACACTTTAGTGCACTTTTGTGGAGATCTAGCAGTATTCTCAGCTACAACTGCATATTTAAATACCTCAGATAACTGAAATATCCAGAAAAAATTAAATATCTGAATATATTCTTTATTGCCAATTGTCCTTATAGTTGAGAAATACATCTTCTAAGCAATATAATTTTGATGATATACTGTGTTAATACATCTTAAGAGCCATGTTGGTTTGATGATGTACACACACTAATGACAGGCCAGCTGGTGGCAAGAAAAATTCATTTCATAGCTGTTGTTCTGTTGCTTTGACAGATTACGTAAAGAGAATTATTTATAAAAATAAAATAAATTTGAACTTTCATTTTCAAAATTATATTTTATGCATGTATGTTGAGAAAAAGAGAGAGAGATTTCTGAGAGGTTATGAAACACCTAAGAAATGTGCTGTATGTTTTGAAAAATCTTCTCTCAAGCTTTTATGACTATCTGTTTAGGGCTAGTTTCTATTCCATAATACCTGCTTTTTAGGTCCTTTTGCCCTTCAGGGCATTTGGACAACAGGTATATTAAACAGACACAGTTAAATTTTCAAAACTACACTTATACCCCTAAAACTGATCATACCAGTGATGGAGAGAGGGAGTTAAGAAAGCTAGTTCTGGGGAAAGGTCCATGGAATGGGTCTAATGCCTGTGCTGTGTTATCAGTTTATCCAAATATTTCATGGGTGGGCTTCAGAACAAAGCTGGTAATTCACTGAAAATGGGTTTCAGGAAATATGGGTGTAACATGATGTAGGTCAGTGTAAAGCTTAGAAGCTTTAGATTTTAAGAACGTGTACTTACTGCTCGAGTGAGAGAGGGATACAGGTGGAGCTAAAACCTGCAAAGGTTTCTGCAGGGAGAGTGTAATGCAAGAGGAATGACTATAACAGGAGCAGTAGCACATCCCAGACAGGCCGTCTGCATTGCTTTTAAATGGATCAAAGCAGGAATCATAGTCAAAAGGGTACACGGAAGGGGAATACAAAAGAATGGCCCAGCAATCAGGTAGACATCTAGGAGGAAGACTGGCCCTGAGAACTCTGGAGCCCAAGCTTTTGCAGCTGGGACCTGCTGGAGAAAGTCTGGGTGACAGGTAGTGCAGGAGGTAGGGCTTCTTCCTAGATATAGACATGGTGCTCTTGTGTACCTCACAGTGTTAGTCTTGATGCCTTTCTGAAGTGGCCTTGATTGGTTGCTTGGTTGCGTGGGTGGGTGGGTTTTTTGATTTGTTGGGTTTTTTGTCTTGGGGTTTTGTTTTTTTCTTTTACTACAAAGTCCTATAGTTATGGGCAAGATGAGCTCAAGGAAAGCTTTTATTTGGTAATTTCTTTACAGAGACATCCAGAGGCACCTCAGATGTTTGTGAAGGGTACATTAGTTCCCCTTTTTCCTTTTAACTGTTACCTTCACCTTTGTCTTCACAGTGATTCCACATGTATAATGCATTACAAAATTAGCAAACCCCTCCAAATTATATATTAACAGACCCTCTTCTTTTCTGCAAAAGGAGAAAGAATATCCCTTCATTTCTTTTCCAGACATCTCATGCCAGAGATACTAGAGAGCATTTCCAGCTTATTTTAATATCTTTCAAGGCACCGTTGCTGTGACAATGATGCACCTTTGTCATTTTCACTGTGTCATGCAACGGAATTGACTGTCTTCTTTGTGGTAACATCTAATATTAGATTGGTTTATCTGTACTTTTTGGGTTCTCTTTCACTTTGATCTCTTTCACAGATCTTTTGTTTTCAATTTTATCTTCATTCAAGATTCACTTTGTGGTAGCAATAGCAGAACTTTCTGACATTTTTCCATATATTTCTACTTCTGTCACACACACATAAGCAGCCAAGGTACTTGGCTGATCTTCTAAGTACCTGATCTTCATTGCTGAATGTAGTAAATGCATCTAGACATACCTAAAACAAGTTTTTGGTTCCATGGGGTTTATCTTTCCTGATTACATTACTAGATAGCTTAGTCCAGCATAATTGTCTAAAACAGTAATGATGATAGTGAAAAATTATTGGAAATAGTCGTGTTTTCCTGTTTTTATACCAAGATAATACCAAATAATAATATACCAAAAAACCCAGGCAAAATTTCTATTTTTGCTCACTCTTATCTCATAAATTGCCACCATAGTCTTACAGAAACCTAAAAAATGAAATATATGAGCAGGATCCCCAAAATATGACACAAAATATCAACCCCCAAAGTCTGCAACGGAACTTGTTACTTAATGCTAAAACATAAGACAGGACCTTATTTACAACAGGGCATGGTTTTCTGTCAGTGCTTTCATGTGTTCGATCTAATGAAAAGTTGCTATTTGCCATAGACAAATTTATGTCACAATATCTATATTTATATAAAAAGCAATCTCTTCATTATTAGGCCCTTTAGTGTAACTGCATGCAGGGAAATACAAATGCAAAAAGCTTAAAATATTTAACATGACAATATGGGAAAGTTTTTATAACACTGTTCATGTGATTGTATTGGGTAGATATTCTTCAGCTTCCCAGTCACAATGAGATTTGTCTCAGTCACCTGTCGTCTTCCTTTATCCAGGCTTTCTCTCCAGTCTTGTGCTTTACTAATCTTGGGTTGGAATTCTGCAGTTTTCCTAACTTTAGTCCATACTAAATAATAATATAATATAATTTTATTATTTATAAAATAATAATATATAGAAATATAAAAACATATATAATATAATAGTAATGTTACATTATCATAATTAACATAATATCAGTGGTGTATTATATGAAAATATAATATTTAATGCATTCAATACTACTACTACTACTACTACTAGTAACCTATGTCATTATCCTGATGCTGCAGATCACAGTGAACTCAGTTTGGTTTTTGCCTTCAGCAGTCTGTTACAAGTGGTCTACAGTGACAAGAATATAGATACTCCATATTTTAACATTTTAAAAATTAGGAAAAAAAGGACATTGAAAAGAATGATGCATGACTATCTAACCAACTTATTATTTTATCCAATAATGATCTATAGAGATTTTTCACCTCTCCATATCATTTTTTTTAAAGATAACTTTAGAAAACTGCTCAAACTACTTTGCTTATCTGAATCCTTTAGGTATTTCTTGCAGTTAACCTTCTGAGGCATTTGCTAGGAAAAGACAGAGTCATTGCTTCTCTTTCACTTTTGTTTATTGAGTAACTTCTTACTAATCATATGTATATACATGGATATGTGGAGATATATATACATATATATATCAATGATCTCAATAACCACATAAAGCAGAGTTTACAAAATAATTGCCAATAAATCCAGAACAAAATTATCTGTTAATTTTTTTCTGGATACATTTTCTTGCTGGATTAGTTCACTGCAACAGCTCACAGGAAGGTTTGATGGGTAGCACAAGCTGAATGAAGACAATGAATGAACTGGATGAGGGTGCTCCAGACACCCCTCTTTTAGTGTCTCGGTGTTATTAGATTGTCTTATCCTGTCTCAAGGACACGTAGTCCTGAAGGGATGGAGGGAATGACTCCATGGTGAGACCTACATTCTACTCTCTCCAAAGAGAGCCTGGAGCTAGCTTTAGCTAGGCATGCCACTTTCAGATGTCTATACTTAGGTAAACTGAAACTTACTTTAAGTGTCTCCAAATAACAGACAGTTAAAAATAAAAATCTTTCAGACTTCCCAACAAATACAATGGATTTGTATAATAAACATTTTGTAAGATGTCAGTTACTAAGTCTTCTAATTATATCTTTTGAATTTTCCTTAAGATTTGTTTTTCTAAGTTGCATTTTATTTTATATAACATCATACTATATTACATAACCTAAACCCCCAAAGTTAAAATGAGGAAAGTCAGCCTATCTTTGAGATGATAAATAATAAGTGACAGATAACTGTGGAAAAAAGGAAACATGATTTTGTGGATAAAGTTTAAAACTGTTGGGAAAAGAGCAACATTTATTTGCCAGGTAAGCCGCTGAGGTTTTGAAGATTTTTGGGTAACATTTCTATAAAAAACTACTGATTTTTAATACCTGAGTTCAAACCTCAAGGGCTGTGCTGCTAAGAATAGGTCCCTCGTGAAATCTGAAGTGCTTCTGGGAAAAGAACAATCTACCTGGTGGCATTCAGTATCCAATAAAATATAGACCTGTATATTCATTTCAGGGTCTTATTTCTGCTTTTGTTTTTCCTTCTTTTTTTTTTTTTTTTGCAATAAACCCCAGTTGTTACTGTATAAACTGCACTTAAAAATGACTGGAAACAGAATTCATGAAGAAAGTGCAAAATCTAAGCTGAGGCTTTACTTCTAGAGCTGTGTGGTTGTAGTCTAGATCTAGGATATTTTTCAAAAGCTGTGCCTGTCAGATAATATTAATCAGGTTAAATTATACTTCATGAATATGTAATTTGTTTGTTCATTATCATGGGTTACACTTCCATTTATAAATAATGATCTGGGTTTATTGCTACCATAGATAAATATGAGAGATATAATTTAAATAGTTTTGTTAGCAACATTCTACCTAAAGTCTCCACAGAAATACATACATTTTTGTACCAGCATTTTCTCATGCATTTATTTTCATTTTGTGCTTGTATTGGGATATGCCTCAACCGTATTACATACACATGTTAAACACTTAATGTCTATATCAGAGAAAATTAAGCATGCATTTCGAATGATGTATTGTTTTTAAACACAGTATTTATTTTTATTCTAGTACTTTCACATCTGAAGACAAATGTTATAGTCCCCGAATGCTCTGAATATGACAGTTTCTGTCGCTACCATTACAGAAGACTTACTGTTTACCTCTTCAGACAAAAACATTGCTTTAGTTCTTTTAATTCGTTGTCTGTAGTTTAATGAGTTGGCCTTTATTTTCAGGTTATTCATGTGAAGGGGTTAAAGTGATAGCACTCAAATAATTAACCTCAAATGGTGTGTTAAAAAGCTTTTCAGATTAAGATTCCTGAAACGTAAGGAATAAGAGATTAAACATATCTTTAGCATTTTGAAGGCAGGAGTCAAGGTTATGTGTAGTATATACTTTACCAGTAATTAAAGATTCAACAACTACAGCTAAAGAGCCAAAAAAATAAGCTTGTCCATGCTACGTTTCATTTCAAAATTAGATAGAGTGACAGTCAATGCTTCATTGACTGATAATGCTGACAAAGAAAAATCACTTTCGTAGTTATATTTGAAAATCACGCGCAGATGACCTGTGCTTGGGAAACCTACAGACCCATGGGATGTGTAGGTCTGCAGTCCTCAAATGTGCTTCATTTCAAAAGCTTGGTGGGAACCACCTGAGAGCTACTGCTGGCGTAGGAGGAAGAGTGGAGTCCAGAAACCTTATGTCCTACCGCAGACTGGCCTGCAGGATTGGAGAGGTGGCAAGCAGGAGAACAGGAACATCACGCTCTTGTTACAGAGATCCCAGCTGCTGGAGATCAGGCATATGGCATTGCTTTGTAATTATTTGTATTTCTTTAGTGCCTAAAGACTCCAGCTGGGATGAATGCACCACTGTGTAATCTCTTACTGTGTAAAAGATGGGCCTTATTCCAAAAAAATTAGGATCTAAAGAGACAAGGCAGAGAGATAAAAAGAATTGTTTTCAAGAAGAGAAAGAGAAGACATGGTTGGTGCGAATTGTGCCAATCTTAGGTTTTAAAAGAAATATTTTTGGAGACTTTTAAAAAAATAATTAATATGGGAGATGAAAGACAGGGACAGACATGCAGGCAGAAACATCTAAATGGGAAGAACAAAAAAGGAAAAAGACATTGAAACAGGATACAAAGAAAGGGAAGAGAGAGGATAAAAGGAAATAGAAGACAGGAATATGGATAAAAGAGAGTTCATTCACAGACCTTTAGTAAGTAGTGAAATATGATAGTACCCACTTTTGGCTAATCTTCAATGAAGTAGCTGATCTTCATTGCTGAATGTAGTAAATGCATCTAGACATACCTAAAACAAGTTTTTGGTTCCATGGGGTTTATCTTTTCTGATTACATTACTAGATAGCTTAGTCCAGCATAATTGTCTAAAACAGTAATGATGATAGTGAAAAATTATTGGAAATAGTTGTGGTTTTTTGTTTTTATACCAAGATCTACTGGGTATATGAAGTCACAGCCAACTAGCAAATGAGCTGAGTAGCTCAGGATATTACTTGCATTTTAAGGAGATTACTCATTACAGAAAAAAAGAAAAGAAAAAAAAAGATTATTCTGTCATGAGAACAAAATATATAAACAGCTGTAACAACAGAAGGTTATTTAGGTGACATAGACAGGAATACAGTACAGTGAATTTCAACAAAATTCAACAAATGATTTTGCAAACAGCCTGAAAAAACTTTGGCAAAACTAAAAGATTCTAAAGGTTCTAATATGTTGTTTGCAACCCTGGTTGACATTACAATATTACCTAATTGCGTTGCTATAGGTCCTCAAGAGTTACATATATAAAACCAGTTGGCTAGGCTCCAGTGCTACATTTCCTATTTTGTGGGGTTTTTCCTTTTCTTTTTATCTCAAGCTGTATCTGCAAAAAATGAAAACTATGACATGCTTACAATGACTTTAAGTCTATAAAACAGAAACAATCAATGAAATAAAATTAGATTGCTGTTTTCAAGTAACTTTCTTTTGTCTCTTAGTGTGTAGTCATTAAATTAGCTAATTTAGCAGGCTTTCCATCTTCTTCTATGTAAATGAATTATTTTGAATAAAAATTGTTATTATTTACCCTATCATGAATAAAAATAGCCTTGAATAAATGCTTCATACTCAAACAATTTTATTATCCTTTCTTTAGCAATAAAGTTTCTCTAATTCTGTTGGAAAACAGAATATAGTCTTGTTTTGTTCCTCTTAAATGAAACTCCCATGTGATGGAAGGTAAACTTAGTGTCGTTAAGTATGACTGAAAAAAAAACTAGTGACTTAAGTGAAGTTGCAATAAGTTCAGAACTGATTATCAGGCAGGATCTAAATAACAGGAGTAATCATGCTCAGTTACACCCATAAAGGGGGTACTTAAATCCTCAGATTTTAAGGAGTAGTTTTTTATTCCCAGAAGCTTAGACTCACACATACACACATAATTAATACATCAACTGTGATTTAACAGTACTACTATAAATTGTCCAAGATATCTCATTCCCCCTTCTCACTCAATCCCAAGTAATGCTAATAGGAGGACCAAGGATGAAATATGGTATGAAAAGAGATTTCTTTTTGAATGAACACATACAAGCCAAAATTTGGAGTGAGCAACAATTATTTTCTGAAGGGCAACAACTAAACACAAATAATAAATACAATTTTGAGTTCCAAAAATGAGTTTCTTTCTGCCAGGCATGTAAGGATCCCTCCCATACCAGGCATTGCCAATCCTTTAAGCCACTTACACCCCTACAGAAGATGACTGAACCTGGCAAGGTTCTGAATGCACATTAGAGAATCAATGGGACAGTCAGTGTCGCACAAGAAATTCAAATGGCAGAAAGTTTCACCATTACTTCATGGTGAAAATTCAGAGTAAACCCATCATACAACTGGACTGAACATCTGGGAAATGGAAGCAAACACTAACCCAGGAAATGGGACAGTAGGAGGGAGATGGTATTGAAAAAAAGACCCTTCTTATAATGGGTAAATAATTTGCATATTAGATAAAGTATTATCAACAATTTGATCATTTAAAGGGTATATTTGTATGACTTCTTCAGAGAAGTTCTAATGTATTATTTACAATAGTAAGTTTTTCTTAAAAAGCTGATTACTTCATGTTATAAAAAAGGCCAAAGTCCACAATGGTCTTCTGGGTGCCTTATTTATATACGTTGTAAAAACTGACTAATAGAAGTTTACCCAGGAAATCAGGAAACTATATCATTCCAGTTCTCTAGAGTAAATAGTATATATTTTACCACTCTGCAATTCAGGCTTTGTTTGAGTTTCTTGCTCCAATATGAATAAAAGAAAATGTAACCACTGATCTGCAAGACCATTATACATGAGACTGCCCAAAGTCCCAAGGAATTAGACTTGATCCAGGAGTTAACTAGATAGATTCTTCTCTGACACTTCATTCAGGCTTACCACATACACTGTGGGTGTGTGCACTTTCCTGCAGCCTGGTCATCAGTTAGTCTACAGAAAAATGAGTTTTTCTCAGCAATCCTATAGAAAACAGTGGTACCACATTGTTGACCTAGCATTCTTTGTACACTGCAGTGTTTACACAGAGGGTAGTATTTTGTTGTTTTACATTGGTCTTCTATATTTAATTAATTTTTACGTGGTTACCAGGAGATGGGGTTGCACAGGAGGTAATTAAGGAGAAATCCTGGAATTTGAATGTTGAATGTTTCTTGAAGGTTGAATATCTCATGTAAGATCAGGTCAGCATCAAAGGATAAATTATAAATAGGAATAAAAGCCCTCTCAGGATGGAGCAGTGCTTCAAATAAAGTTTGAAATCAGTGTGTTTCCATTTAAGATTATTTTTTCATGGAGGTCATAGGTGGAGGAAGTGGTTGTTTAACTAGCATGTTATGGTCTCTTCAACACCATAGAAACAAAAAATAGAAAAAATGAGTAACAGACAGTAATTTATTTAGGAGGTGATTACATGAAAAAGACAGGCTAAATTCCTTACAAAATAGAAGAAAAATTTCCTCTCCTCTCAACACCTATTTTGAGTTACAGAATATTTTTCTGGGGTCTCCACATCCATAGTTTTCTACCATAATAACAGAGGGTTTAATTCCCTTTGCTATAAAGCAGAGAGAGGTTCAAAGGACTGAAATTTCAGCTGTATATTCCCCAAAAGAGCAAGAGGAAAAAAGCTGTACTGATCCACTGTTTTAGTAATGTCTTTCTCATTTCAAAAGTCCCTCTTTGCATACAGAGTGGGAATAGCAACCACATTCTGTGTTACCCTCTAGAAAATTGATTTATCTGCTCCACTTCAGGCCAAAAGTCTGAGTTATAATATACACATATGACAATTTCCTAATAAATTCAAATAAACTTTAACTATAAATTCTTCCAAAACAGGGACTCACATTTGTTGTTTTTTTCTTTAGAGGCCATGAATTCTGGGTATGCAGTGGGTTTACTTTCTGGGCAGTGGAGAAAGTGAGGTGGTAGTCACTATCAGAAATTTAGCCTGTAAGTCAGTATATAGAGAACACTGTGTCACAAGCTGACACTTTAAGCAGACAGCTCCCACTGTAGGCATAAACTCCATTGTATCTCCTGTCACAGTTAACCAGCTTACAATATAGTAGTGACCTGTTTAAAACAAGCCTAAACAGTCGGCCAAAATTGGTTTGGCCTTTTCTTCACTGCCAAGGTTGTATTTCCAGAAGTCCCCCTCGAGCTGTTCAGCTGGCATTATCTGCTTCATTTTCAATCAGTGCTAGTGCCACCACTTTCCACCTTTATTACTGCTCTGTAGTACTATAGACATGCTGAGCTATCCCAGTAGTTCAGAGATGCAGTGAACAGCCCAAGAGGCCTTGGGCTGCTAGAATAAAACAACAAAGAGCCTTTTTTGTTCCATAATGAAATATGATTTGTTGCCAACTTTAGCTTAAACCTGGTGAAGTATTCTAATTACTATTGTTCCTATAACAAAGCTAAAATACCAAGATGTGTGTATGTATAACAGTGTAACTAATATCCTCCCTGGTAAAATGCCATCAGGTACAAAGGATTGTATTTTTTTCACACATAGCTTGCAGAACAAAGAATAATAATTTCTCAGAAATTCAGATTGTTCTTTTCTCTAGTTTCATGGAAAGATATTTGAAAAATATTATTAGTATTTTAGTTCTCCATAGAAGATCATAGAGTAAATTTTCACCATCATTGGTGATGTCTTAGCAAAAGGCTTCCACACACTATCAACAAAACACAGCAGTTAACACCTGAATGTGTTGTAGGAGTATGTCCTGTATTCTTAAGCTGCATTGGAAAGTGACAATACCTACTTTTGCAGATACATGTGAACTTAATTTTGGATACAGCTTAATTTTAGTACTGACTTGTTCCTTGTTTAAAAACAAACCATAGAGAGCAGTAAGAAAGGTAGAAGCTGAAAGTAAGCCTCTCTTTTTTTTTTTTTTCCTGTTTTTTGTTTGTTTGTTTATTTGTTTGTTTGTTTTTTCCCCTGGGTGGACAAAACAGCTTGAGAAAACCTACTGCGTGCTTGTTTTTTATTATGTGACTATTTAAAATAATTACTTGATTTTTTTTTCTTTTAAAGTAATCTCCTTACATTTTACCATACGTGAAGGAGACATGCGGTCTTTACTGCTGGCAAAGTAATTCAGAGTCTAAATGAGATGTGAATATCTGCAATGCTCCTGTTCCGTTAGTATTTACTTCCTAACAATTGAGATTCATTTTTTCCCCTTACAGGACAGTTGACAGAGAAGAAAAGAAACAAATGAGACAGGTTTTTGTAGTTTATAAGGAGTCCATGTTTACTCACTGCAATTCTGTAAGACTTCTGTTTGCATGTGAAAACATATTGGTTCGATGATCACATGGCTTTAGGAAGACCTTCTGCTTTGCTTTATTGTCTTTGATCCTTTATTGTCTCTGATCTTTTATTGACTCTGATCTTTACTGCTCCAAATTCTGATTCTTGATAAATACATCCCTCCTACAAAAACATGTGTGTGTGAAATAAATAAGATTGCCCTCCCCTGTTAATATATTTATTGTTTGCTGACCATTAATGGTTTGGGGACTATGTTATTTAGAAAGAAGACTTTATGACATACTTCTGTTCATGGTAACAAAAGAATTTCTATCTTTCATAGTTGTGTTATACTCACATATTTTGATTTTTCTGGGTTTTTTTTCAAAATGAATCAATCCTTCTATAGAGTCTAAGCAAACCTATCTAGAGGGAAATATAAACTCATATCATTTTTTCTCTGAGTTTCCAATTTTCTTCTATTGTTCTCACAATCCACATTATTTTACCTGTTAAAGTTTCCCTTATATTAAGCTTCTAGGGCATTTATAAAGTTAGATATGAGAATATTTTTCAAATCATACTTGTTCTTGAAGAACCAAAGACTATTCAGTGGAAAGATTCCCCTTCTTAAAGGACTAGCCATAAATGAACTATTCTAGCATATCATGAAGAAAGTTCATATTTAAAGAAAATTGTATGAACAACCAAGAACTCAGTATGTCAAGATGTTTTATATATATATATATATTTTTAGACAATTATATATATAATTTATGTATATTACATATATTTTATGTAATTTATGATTTTTAAAAATATAAACATACATAAATTATCAAGAGGTGTTACAAATATGTGTGTATATAAATACTTGTTAACAATTTAGGCATACAGGTTTCAAAATTGTTATCTCCTTTAAATAACCAAATTAAGCTGAAGCACATAAAGCAAACTTCATAAAATGACACTCGAGGTTAGTGAAGGTCCACTTTCAGTCCATCTTATTTTACTGGACCATCTTCTACTGCTGAATGATTTCTTCTCACCCCTTCTTTCACACTACCCTACATATGTGCCTGAACGAGACATTGTTGTTTATGTCCTATTGATCTAACAGCAATGCAGAGGTAAGATCTCAAACCTGACAACAGTAAAAGATGATGCTTTTAGTGATTAAATGTGAGGAGACAGTTGGTATTATCTGTGTATTAGTTTTCTATATATTATACTAGAGGTTACAAGTCACCCAAGAAGTGTTCCTTCGCACTGAATTTTCTGTGGGACACCTAAAGTAACAGATATTAAACAGGTGAAGTAGCATAAGGAATATTAGATTTGGGGCATTATTTCATGAAATTGATAACACCTAGTGGCATCTTGAACAGCGACTGAATTACTTTACAGATTTACATTACAGATGTACATTAAAGATGCATGTAAGGATTTCCTGTAATTTCTTAAGGTTATCCTGGTTCAGCTCAAATTCTCATTTCTACGTATTTTGTTGACAATATTCTAAGATGCTGAAAACACAAAGTCTTTTTGTTCTCTATTATTCCTTCTGTTCCTACTGTTTATTCCCACCTGAAGTCAGAATTGCAGATTGTGGCATCAATCATAGCACAACAATGAAGAGTGATGTCACAAAGGAAGGATTATTATTTCAGGTGAAAGAAAGCAGCTAGAGCATATTAATTTTTCAGAAACAAAGAAATCAGGTTTTCATACAAATGTCCTTTGTAATATGGAATAATGGAAATGAAATGCAGTCAATATTTAGTGTGACTACAAGTAGATTTTTTTCTTAAAGAGATGCTTTTCAAAGCTGTACCATAAGAAGACAGGGATCTTAAAAACAGAAACAAATGAAGGGTGGAATTGCATCTCAATGGCATGAAAAACAAAGAAGCTTGAAAGTTCTATTCCTTTGCTTGTTTCCACTTTAATCCTTTTATTGGTTTGTTTTCCTTCTTTCTTTATGTTTTTTTCTTTTTAAATAATACACGGTTTGTATCAATGGGCAACTGAAAAAGTAACTGAATCGTGACATTAACAATTGACAAGAAAATGAAAACACATGAATTTAAAATGTTTTTTAGTATGTTGACATTCTTTGTTAGTATCTGGTTAATTTAATTGCCAGAATGCACAACAATGAGTAGGCATCTGAAACTTACAAGTATACCAGTGAAATCAGTAAGGGTGAAATATAGCGTTATCCATTTGTAGTAGAAGAAAAAATGAATAAAACCACCTGCTTAAAAAAAAAACAACAAACTGAAACAAAACCAAAAACAGGGTAACATTTTCCAAGTGTCACCTGTGTATCAACAGAAATTATTATATCAAAATGGTCATAAATCTTGTGTTCATATTTCCTTTGAGGTATCACCTTTAAAATCAGACACACATTTCTGCCTGTCTTAGTTTTGCTAATGTTTTAAATTTGATAACTCAAATGCTTTGTAATGTGTTTCAAAATATCAGTAGTCAGATGTATGTTCATATATTGTTACAAATAATATAATTATAGATATTAATTTCCTGAAATAAAAAGATATCCTCCAAGAAAAGCACCCGAATTTATTTTTCTCTGACAAAAATCTATAGTTTTTATTTTTATACTTACAGATTTGAATGCAAAAAAAAATTATAAAAGTGAAATCCTGGACCTACTAAAATTACTGACAAATTTTCACTGATTTCCCTGGGGCAATTATTCCCTGATTGATAGTACCCTATGTTTCAGCTGAATTGCTCAAAGAGGTATTTAGTCATGTTCCTTTCACAAGGAGGGCTCTTATAAAAGTAGTTTAGAAGTAGTAATCCTTTACTGAAAAAAAACTGCCTTGGATGAAAAAATATTTTCAAAACAAAACTAAAAAATTTACTGAATATTTTAAAGGGCATGCAATTTATTATAGTTGAATAAATTAATTATAGGCATATCTAATTTCCCTCCTTTACTGTCAGAACTGACTAGAATGATGAGACTAACTCACAAGATATTGCTTACAACAAAGGAAACATTTTATGTACAAGTCTAGTCTCTCATAGAAATCTAACTGTGGGTTTGGATCTGATTCTCTTCCTACCTAAATTAATAGACTACTACATGAGATTTCAAATTAATGGAAGACTCATGGAGATTTCAGATGAGGCCCTATTGTATATGCTTATGGATCACTGAGCCTGGTGGTTTTCTTTTGCAAGGGAAGTTCCTAATAATTAAGAGAATGTTCATCTTCTGTAGCTTGCTTAACAATAACCCACCCAAAAAGTTTTCCAGGAAAGCCTTTTCCAATTAGGTTTTAAATAAACTCTATTTACTTATAGCAATACTCAGAACACTGAAAACATCTATGTAAGTACATTATTTTACCAAAGTTCTTGTAAATACCATAAAATCTGTGTAAATTCAAAGTCTTACTGGAATCCCTTAACACACAGGAGTGTCCGGGTGACCCTGCACAAGATGGAAGAATGGTTTCATGTGAATCAAAGCCATGAGGAATTCTGGAAAAATATACCAAAAGTTTGTTTGAGATATACACTAACAGTACTGCTTTTTAACAGCACACACTTTCACAGGAATTAAGCTTTAACCTAGAGCTAATATAAAACTGCATTCCAACTAAATTATAATAAAAAAAAGTCAGTTTAAAACTTCACTCTAACATTCCCTGTCTAGAATCTCTCTTTTAATTTGTTATAAAATTCTGCATTTTACAAGACCTTTATTTTTTTTTCTCTCAAAAGTGCCAGAACAGACAGCTCAGTCCGGCATCAGTATTTAACAGCAGGGCCTTAAATAACATAATTAATTTGCAATTAATAATAGCTCATTTCAAGTTAAGGTCTCACTGAATTGGTTGCACAAGCTGTATGGGTCCCACGTACAGTAGCAGTAACTGTATGTTAAATGTAACAGTAATAAAGTGGTGGACCTGTTGGAATGCTAATTCCTCCTGAGAGTCTCATTCAGCATAAAACTTAGTTATCAACAGTATTTTGGACTAAACCGTGTCCTTGTTGCAGAGGCTGGGGAAGGAATAAGAGAAGATGACGTGGCCTTTTAATGTAGTGCAATCTAGAAGGATAATGGACTTGCAAAACAAGCTCTGTTTCCTTAGTGTAATATAGATGAGAAGACTGTGAGAAATGAAAATATGAAGAAATCAGAATTTCCTCATGTCTCTGCTCACAGGTTAGTGTTACTGCCACTGATAAAGTTGCAAGCAAGACAGGCCCTCACAGAACTCCAAGAAATCAACTCATTAACAAAATCAAATGAAAACACAGTAGCAGCACATTTTCTTTTTTTCTTTTTTTTTGTTTTCTTCTGTAGACTGGGACCCAGCAATTGCATGCAATGTGGAGTAGGATTTGTGTGAGGACCAGAAATCATTCTTAATTTCTGAAGAGGTTCTAGGTGAAGGACTAGAACACAGGACGTAAACCAGGATAAGCCACCTTTCAGGCTTTTTTTGTTATATTATGAAAGACTTACCTAGAAAGAAAGTAATCTATCCAGAAAGAAAGTAATTTATTTGGAAAAAAATCCTTACATGTACAATATCATTCATTGCTAAACACAAAATCTCTGGTTTATGTTTATTGAGACATAAATATTTTGTGACTTTGCCCTCTTATATGCAACTAGCATAGATAGTGATAGCAGTTTCAATAAATCAAGTGAAATGAGATTCCAAGAAATGTGAGAAAAATAAAAAAATAAATGTCAAGACTTCGAAATTCTCTTAATCATTATCAGAAAGCCAGCAGGGAGAGGAAGGAAGAAATCTTGAAACACCAGGAAGAGGAGGAGAGTGTGACCTTATCAAGAAAGGATGCATCTTAATGAAAAATCAATACCATTATTGTCTCTAGAACAATGCAGATTTCACGTTTTCCTTTTGCTTTCACAAATCTTCAAAATAGCATAAAAGTGGATAATGAGAACAGGCAAGCTGAGATACTTTTTCCACCCTTCTTATATTTATTATCTAAATTTTAGTTTATGTATTATGCATCTGTTTAGTCAGGTTGGTTTGTTCAGTCAAGCTACTTTGTTTGGAAACTTGCATGTTTTATTTCCTGTATTTTTTGTTGTACCATGTCTTTTTTCAAAGTGTATTTGCTTTGGATAATAGAAAGCCATGGCCTCTGCTGGTTTACTTAAGAGATGGTTGTTTGTTTTCTTTAAAAAGAATATCTCGGGCCTCTTGAATACAGTATATAAAATAAGTAGTAGATGATATATAGGTTAATGCTGATGAATATGGAAATAGCTTGCAGCACCTGTCCTTAAAGATGGCATAACAGTGGACAGACACCCCAGCCAGCAGAAATTGCCTGGCAAAGCTGTTTAGGACTCTGTGAAAGGTACCGAACGTAACGGTAAAGCCATGGAAACGCCCTTTGGCTCTACACGGAGCCACAAAAATGACTGGGCTATTCGGAGCCTGTTTCAGTGCAAGACTGGGGTTAAGTGGTGCAGCTTAGCCGATACAGCTTCATGTGAGCTGCATACTTAACTTCCATTTTTAACTCTGAAAGTCTCCCCATGTGTATCTCAGCACAACATCAACAGTCCATTGCAGGGCAGCTTTAGTGGTGGTTTCTTTTTCTTGCAAAGGATGACTTCACCATCTTTCACTAGGGAAAAAGAGACGGGTGGCAGGGAGCAGCAAGAGCAGGGTGGCTCCCTGGGGGGCCAGGGCACCAGAAGCAGTGGGACCTCCCCAGGGCTCCCTCAGGGCAGGGCCTGGCAGCCAGGGCCTGTCCCACCACCCCAGCCAGGAGCAGGGTGGCCGGGGGGGGCACCGGGGCAGCCCCAGCCCCGGGCAGCGGGCACCTCCCTGGGGACAGGGACCGGCCGAGGCCAGGAAGGGAGGTGGGCCCGTGGGTAGGCCCGGCTCGGTGGGGCCCGTGGCCGGGCAGGGCAGGGCTGTGGGGAGCTGGAGATGGGGCTGGCCGGGGCGTCGCTGGGGCAGGGGCTGCAGTGGGGTGCTGGGCTGTGGGTAGGGTGGGGGGAGCCCTGGGGGTGGGCAGGAAGAGGCAGGGCTGGCCATGCCTCAGGGCCACAACAGTAGGGAACACATACATTTTGTTTATATGACATGGTAAAATCATGAGAAATAAACAATGCATTAGAGATACTAAAAGACCACCCAAAAAGGCAGTGCTAGAGAACAGGACAGATGCAACTTGATAGGCATTTGAGATGAACCTTCATCAAACTCTTTGGTGGAAGGCGTAGGACATCATTTTTGTTTTGTTTACAGCAGTCTCCCTCGTCCATCCCTGATGTTTTATTTTACACAGTCTTGCTCCCCAGGCTTTATTTTCAGATTTCAACTAGAAGGAATCCAAGGTTTAAAAAAAAAAAGCCTTATTAAAACCTACAAATCTTCTGGTACAGAGCTGTAGAAACTGACATTGGATAGATTTTCTGTCTGAGGCCATAAGTATCTTTTAAGCCTTACCTTCTGGTTTCTCAGGGATTTCTTCCTCGAACCAGACAAATCACAAAAGATCCTTTTTACTGTCCAATTACTGTAGAGCACCTCAAGTGAATTGTAGAGCCCCCAACTAACACAGTAACTCATATGAACTGAGCTGTAGTCCCAGAGAAAGGAGGTTGCCTCAAAGTTGGGTTGAAAAGAGCTGAGCCAGTTGGAAAGCAGATGTGCAGCACACTTTGCCATTAATGCTCAATACTATTGATACATATTGTAGACATATAAAACGCACACAGACAGTCTACCAAACACACAGTCAAGGATATTAGGAGCACAAAAACATTTTCATTTCTACTTCCATGCCTACAGAGTTGCACAGGCATAAACAATGTAAAGAAAATGTCCAGGCACAATCATTGATGGAGGTCTTAGCACTTACAGACAAAACTACATGCTGTACAACAACTACTATCACGTTATGTTCAGAAAACAGAAGTTGTCTGAACTTGACTGCAAGCACAAAATCTGAGATAAGTTTAGAGTTATTATAAATATATGGCATATGATGCATGGTTTTATTCTGTCATAGTATGGCTTTTAAATTCCCAGAAGTCATTTCTACAATTTCAGTCTCAATAATTAGAGTCTTAGTTTTCAGTAATGGCAGGAAAATATAACCAGTATTTGACTGTTCTTCCTGTCTTGGTTTATTTACCTGAAAGAAAAGAGTTACAAATATTCTTTAAAAAGCCCAGTCTAACTTGCTCAAGATTGCAGAAATTCAAGTGCTTAGAATCTTCAAATCTTGTTCCTTAAAGATTTGTCTCTGTTTCAGATTAATGAAAATGCATAACTAACAGATTAATGTAGTAATCTTTGCTGTAATTCTGGAAATGTCACTAAATGAGATTGCATTTGGTTTTGTGCATTTTAGATAGAACATTAACATTTTAATCTGAGCTATTCATTTTTTGCTTAGGCTATCTCTGACCTTCAAGTTGAAACAGGCTTATTTATAAATGGTCTTGTGTTTTAATCAACAATATGATATGAGTTCCTGCCTCTAGAAATAAACACTATATTATCCTTCCTAGCTTTTTTCCCCCTCCAAATAGCTGATATTCTATTTGTAAAGAGGAAAAAAAAAAAAGTCCACTTCAGTTCTGAGTTCAGTCATAGTGTGCTTATGTGTATAGAATCTACTAGATAAAAATAAATAGAAATCGGTTGCAGCTTGGCAAAACAGTTTCTTCAGATTCAGTCCCCCTGAAAGATCTCTTTTCAGTTTTTTAAAGAGAACTTTCTCAACTTTCCCTTCTACAAGCAAAATACTTCATCACAATATGGAGAGGTTGGACTGACAGAGGAACACAGAGTTGACTTATTTGTTGAGAATTTCTTGTTAAAGGTAAATATATTTTACTTCCTGTGTGGACAGATAAACTGAATCTGGAAGAAGTGATGGCTCTAGCTGTGTAAGATTTTCAGGTGGAATTATTCCCAGTAGAGAAGAGCTCTTTGTAGAAATTAAGTTTTCCAGCTGGAAAGTTGAAACAATCATTTCATGTTTGCTTTCTGGAGATCAATTTCCATATAAGATATATGAAGGCAAGGGCTAGAGGTCAAGTCACAAATGAGACCCTTGGATCCTTCAGTACCTACCTCCACCCTGACCCTAAACCCTAAGAAATACATGGAACTGAGGCAGTCATCTCTTTCATCTACTACTCAGCACAAGGGCTAGTGGAAGAGGTGGTAAATGGCTGAACACTACAGCATTCGTCTCCCTGATGCCTGCTTGTTTTTGCATGGTAAAACAAAACTGAAAGAAACCTTCCAGATAATCAACTAAGAGCCCAAAGAATTCTATTTCAGATTTTGAGGGGTTTTATAGATTTTTTTTCCATGGAAGATTTCATAATATTTCAGACAGTCTTTAGTGGGAAGAAATTTCCATTATTAAGAAAACTCTAACTTTGGCTTTATAGAAAGCAGGCAAAATTAGAGAATTCAACCTACCTTGAAACTAAAGTCACTCACAGTAGCTACAGGAACTAGTTCTTCACCTACTGCTTGCTTGTCATGTTTCTACATCTCTGCATGAAGAAGGACTAACTGAGAATTTTTTATAACACCTTATTATGACACTTTCTTCCAGTCCTATATAATTTCTTTTAATCTTGGAAATTTATTTTATTGATTTTGAATTAGAAAGGGTTTTTTTCACAATTCAATAGACTCAGCTTTAAAGTGTTCTCAGTTGCTGCAATTTCTTGATTAAACAACTCTGCCTTCAGTTGTTGTGTTGTCAACTATATCCTGTTCACATCTAGAAATACAATATTTCCATTAATTTTAACAGGAGTTCTGAATGAGGGAAAATCAGATATCTGAAATTTCCACTTTAATCTAGAAATATCTTTTTAAACTTTTCCCAGGCAACTAGGACACCATCAGCCATTATGTTTACCTCACTATTGAGGCTTTCAGTACAATTCTACACTTTTTTTTTTTCCCCAACCCTATGAGGAAGATCTTATACCTGAAAAAAAAAAAAAAATCCAAACACATCTTTCTCATTGTATTTTGAGTTTCTTTTCCCCATTTAAAACCATTAGTAAGACATGAAAGCCAAACTACTTATAAATTTAAAACCAGGTCTTTTGTTTACTATAGTATGTTTATCAGCAAACCAGTGTGGTTTACCCCATAGTATTTTTGCCTTAATGAAATTCAGTTTTCAGAAAGAAAAAGAAAAATCTCCTAAAGGCAAAAGTGGACACTCATGACTCAGATAAAATCAGAATGACAAAGTAACCATAATACTACTTGGATAAAGTTAACATTCATTCAAGCATGGCAGTGCTTGACAGATAAAAATGTTGGGCAGAAAGCCACTTTGTGGTGCCTCAGAGAAAAGCATAAATACCATAAATGTGGTATGTATACTCATACTGCTTTATAGAGCTATAGAAGAATCTTGCAGTTTTCTAGGAATGCAGTATGAATATCTGGATGTTTTTATTTTGATATTGAGGAGTCTGGCATGTTTTTGGTCTTTTTTTTTTTTTTAGATCTCTTAATCTTCATCTTAATTTCAACAGTACTTCAGAAGTTCTTTTATAGGAATTAACATTCAGAAAAACTAGAATGCATTAGAAAGTGTACAAAATTGTTTTTAAAGGTGTTGTACAATAATGTCTTATCTAATAGCTAGAAACTTCTTTATGATGCTACAGAGAGTAGCACAACTAAGCCACTAGTTTAATTCAAGATTATCGGCTCTTTTGAAGTAAGAATAACTATTCCACACTCTGAGGTAATTCTCTGTTCTGATTTTATCTTTTCAGTACATAGAGAAATGTCTCTAGTTCATGAGAATTCATTTTTTACCCATGGTACGTAGAATCAAATTGAACATCAAGTCTTGTCTTTGCATATAAATTAAAATGTAGTTTGGTGACAGCCTATTACAAAACAGTCTTAGCTAGGATGAGTGCTGGCTCAAAACTAAAGGATCATTAAAAAAAAGAAAATAGCATGAGAAATATTCCTGAATTTTTCCTAAGTCAGCAGAAGTTTTGGTTCCTCTGTTCATGGAAAAAGTCACCTTTTCTTTTTTTTTTTTGTTACTAGAAACCAAAAGAAGTATCTTGAGGACCATCTTTTCTTTCCTCGGCTTTGCTTGACAGCAACCACCTTGCCAAACTTTCCTGTATTACTACACTGAGGCACTAAATTTTGCACAGAGCAAGGTTATACATAGTGATGCTTCAAATATTTAAAAAATCACATTCTCAAGGTTATTAAATGACTGAAATAACTGGTGATTTAACAATGATGGGAAAAAATGTTGAAGCAGAGTCACACTCAGAAACAAATGGTCATTTAACTAAGGCTTCTAATCTTGCATAGCTCAGAAGGATGCCGAAGTGAGCCATTTGCCTGGGAGTGCTTCCTGTAATAGATGAAAATATTGGATCTTTCAACAAAACAAATCAAATCAGATACATACCAAAATTCAACTGTCATTAGTCCCAGGAACACAGGTATTATTCAGTCCTATTAAAGTTTCCAGTGACAATGATAAAATACCAACAGCCAGCAAGGGTTTACAATAGTACTTCTACCATTTTAGGAGTGCTCACTGCTATTTTGTATTCACTGTTATTTGACAATGAACTGTGAGGTTTAGATCTCAAACAAAGGAAAAGATCATTTCAAAATCATAAGAAAATGTACAAAGGAAGCACTAAATATGATAGTCCTGGGGACAGTTTAGTGGCTTCCAGTTTCAAGAATACAGCTGGGAAAAATTAAAGAACACAGTGCTATATACAGTTGATAGTGATGTATCAATAAAGGAAACCTAGAATAATTCTGCCTCAGGGTAATATATTTCACAGAAGATGACAGTGCATGGAAAGCATTTCTTTGCTTTTCATTTGAGGATGGAAGTACAGTTGCAATTTTTTCAAAGTTGCACAGACTTCCTTGCTAGCAGTTTCAAAAAAGGATTACATAAACTGTTGAACAGAGATTGGATGAGTCTATAATTTCATTGTATTATTGAAATAATTACAGTAAAAGAGCTTGCCATTTCTTTCTTTACAATATCTTTCATGAATTGGAGACCAAAGTCATCAAATGCTTTTATCTATAAAAATATTTTTTACAACTTACTCCCTTGTCATAGTTTTGGTCATGGTAGGATTATCACACTCGTAACCTGGAGGCTTTAGAACATCCTTGCAGAATTCAGAGCGGGCTTCAATCCTCCTTCAGCAGAAATTATTTAAACCTACATTTCCCTAAGGATATTCAGAAAGGCAATACTATAGTCCTAATATTGTTCTACTCACTAATTAAGTAACTTCAGCACTAAAAAACAATGCCAGGGTTACATGGCTATCCATTCAACGGAGATGATGTTTCATAACTTTGTCTAACGTTGCCCTTGGTGTGGTAGCAGGACAGCTAGTAAAACTGGCTAGCAGGCAGAGCTCAGATCTGTGATATTGCCTCCGAGAGGCTTCAAATCTCATGTCTTAGTCTCTTGTTCAGCGCCTGCTCCGAAAAACAGGGTGGTTCTTTTCCAATACACATGTAGGGGAGGCAAAAAGAAAGCAAGCGTTCTGTGCTTTCTGAATACAGCAAAGTCTCCCCTGGTTTGCAGTGCTGGGGGGTGGTGGGGTGATTGAAAGAAGCAGAAATACACACCATCTGAATCATCAAAACTGAAACATGAAATCGTTGGGGGACTCTGCAGAATTACTATATAATTTCCACTGTTTGCCTTTACACTGGTTAAGGTAGTGGTAATAGGTTATCAACATGTCATTTTCACATTTCTTTTAACATTTTATAACATTAAACAACATCCATTCTAAGTCATAAGGAATCACTCATAAAAATGTAAAGTAACAAACATTTTGAAACCAAAACAGTATTCATTGGGTCGGTAATAGCACATATTACAATTCAAAGTCTGGCAAAATGGGTGCAAGTGGAAATCAAAGCTATATTCTTGATTTGAAGTGTGGAAAGGGAGGACAGGAGATGCAGTTATTGATGATGCAGAGAGATTTCAACTGCTAGAAACTCAATAATTGTCTTTAATTTGAAAACAGCTTGGCTCATTTTCTTCAAATATCAGGTTCTTTGCTTTCTTAGGAAGTTTTCAGATGGAATATGTTTCATAAGAAAGGCTAGGGAAATGTTGAAGCATGACTTCAGCATAAAGTTAGTAGCAACTGTCACTACTCTCACACCCAATGTAGCTTTGAATGATTATTTTAAAACACAAAAAGTTACATGTAACAGTTGAAACACTATTCTTTTTTGTTTCTAAAGTAGGCTGTCTTAAAGCACTAAGCTATTTAGCATGATGAAAATTAAATAGCTAAACAATGTGAATTTGTCATTAACAGCTGTGGCATCACTTACATTTCATACTAACATATTAGAATTTACTGCCATATTTGAAACATGCAATCCAGTTGTAGCCAGATGGAGAAGCTGTTTTAAAGTAGATAAAGTTGTAAACATAATCTCTTTATGCTTTTGAAATAACCGTGTTAAGTATTCTGACAGACAGAAACTGCAGTTCTTGCTGGCATGTATCAGTCAGTTTGTCTGGTATCACAGTAATTTGAAACTGCACTTCTAGGCCATCTCCTACAAATGGCAATAAAGGGTAGGGTTTATGTTTGCAGCATGCACTAATGTCCTAATGAAACATTGTAGTTTGGGATTCTGTTGTAAAAGCGGCATAAAACAAATTTTGCTTCTTTTGAGTAGGTATAGGAATGCTTGCAAATAACCTTTTCATTTTTAAAGAATCTGAAGAGGTTACTGGAAAGTGCAAGATGAGAAACACATAGACCATTCTACAAAGTGAAATGATGCAATAGTTGAAAGATTTCCTGAAATTAAAAAAATATATATTTTAGTATAAGCAAAGTATAAATATTAAGTATAAATAATCCAGGAATACACTATTAGTGGCAGTTCACATCATATATTTTAAGTTTGGAGCTTTACTGCCTTTAATTTTCATATGTATCACTAATAACACATATACTTAGGCACCTGAATTTCTATTGCATATTTTTAAAGACTGTATTGGCAAATATTTGCTAGTGTAATGAGGAATTAATGGGATATAATAATAAAGATTCAAGAACTGCTATGAAGACTCCATAGTAACATTATAGTTAGAGTAGACATAATCTTTAGTATGAACCTGTAACCGAATGTTGCAAAGGAGAACACAGGAAAGTATGTTTCTAGACCATTAATTCACCATCTTTGGAAACCATGGGCAAAAGAAGCTAAAGTTTTCCCCTGCTGTATATAGAATTCTTATGAGATGACAAGTGCTCTCATATCACTTTTATCCATGCAGTTTCTGAGCACTTTTCAAGAGGTCATTCAGAAAACACAACTAAAACTAGACTGCAAACAGCAAGCAAGACACAGAAGTGGCAACAAGAACAGATCCTATAAAGATATTAGAAGAGAAACACAAACAAAAATGTAGTTTCATTATCCAATGGAAAATGAGATTTTCCAAAATAAATATAGTCTCTGATCTTCAGATCCTGGGATTCTTTCTTTCTTTCTTTGCATCATGATAAAATGAACTTGTCTTCAGCACAAAAGAGATTCATCTTTTTCATGATTTCCATCTCATTACCAGGCTCAGGACAATAAACACTGTACACACTGAGATCTATCAAGAGAGTGTTATACTTTGCTGACTACTGTTTTCCTTTCCTTCTTCTAGTGCAGATTAGTCATGAAAGACTATGAGCTCTATGGGATGAACAAACACAAACATTTAAAGTTGATAGTTTGATGGATGTATCAATCTACCCATAATAGGAAAAGGCTGTATTACAAATGGAATATTTTTTTTCCTGTGACTTCATTGTAGACATTTGCTGAAAAGAGGTAAATGCATTATAATACAGATGGGTGTAATCAAAGCTTATGAGACCCACCAGCTTATCAGCCATGGAGAAACAAAACTTGTGATGAAAAGAACTGAACTCCAGTGTCCTGATTATAGCCATAATGTGAGAAATGCAATTTATTTTATGTCAGAAAAGTGTACATAATTTACTGCTGGAGACAAGTTACTGAAGAACTTCCACTGCAGACATTAATACCTATGTGTGTGGAATAAAAGGCTACTACCAATTCAGAACTTTACACACCATTTCCTGCATTTATCGCCCCTGGACAACAGCAAATGACTACCAGATGCAATTGAAACTAGCAGCTTGAGAATGATAGTGTCAATCTCAACTAGGTTTGAAATAACCTCCCAGCCAAAAACCAAATGAATATCTAAGCCCATACTGGTAAGAAAATTAGACCAGAGGTTTTGGTTTAAAATCAATTCCTCCCTTTGTAGTTACTTACAATAAAAGTTGAATTTAATAATGAAGAGTAATTTTTTCTTCCTTTAGTGGAAATTTGAATGTCGTGTTTATTATTTAAATTTCACTCATAAATCAGAGAAACTAAAAGTTACTGTTTCTAAGTATTTCATTTCTACATACCACAACTACATTGGAAAAGAAACCTGAGTGAAATTTTGCTTATATGGGAAAGCCACTAATACATAGTCTTGCTACTTAAATGTTGTGTCCTTCGGAATGTAGAATAATGACACACTGCCTTTGCAAATACTGGGACTCAGTTGAATTAAATTATTTCCGTAAAGCACACATACACACAAACATTAATCATGTGGTTGAGTGAAATGTAGACTACCAACAAAAAGAATATAGATAAAATGAACTAACTATTCAAAACAAGTAAAAGAAAGGAAAGAACAAAAAAGCATCTGGTGATACTGGGTGGCTCATGAGACAACTAAAGGCTTTGAATTTTTCAGTTCTTAACTAGTGTAATTTTAAACTAGAACCTGATTACTATTAATAAAAAATTTATTACAGTTTCATTACTTCCTCAAAGAGACTAAATGGGTTCACTTCCAGTAAACTTACTGGACTGCCAATAAACAAATAGTCTTCAGAATTACCATTCTTCCTGGCAGGCTTAATAGATTTATGAATGCATAAATCTAGGTTTTGCTGTTAATTCCTCAATTAGTTCTTCTTGAATCACAGTCAGGAATATTGGTAAGGCAAAGTGAAAAAAAACTTTAATGAGAGATACTTGTAGAACACAGTTTTCTTGGATTATCAGTCTGAAACATTTCATTATGAGTAGATCATCCAAACAAATCCCATAAAAGAAAATCATTTCAAAACTCAAAACTTCACTAAAACTTAAGGTATAGATAAAATTAAGGCATTCTATTTCAACAAACAGAAATAGAAAAACAAAAGAAAATCAATCCTGTGAACAGTTTGTGGCCCACAGAGAAGGAAGTATTCATGAAATCATTTAACCCAGCTTCGTATTTTGTATGTCCCTTGCCACGCTAAGACAACTGTCATGTAAGCTACAGTAAGATGCACATCAGTTACCCTCCTGCAAAGTGGCCTGGATGTCTTTGTCCCTGACTTCGATGTTCCTTTTCATTCTGGGCACCTTTATTTTCTTACCACAGAACAGAGGGTGGGTGAAAGAGAAAAAGTTATTATACACCAACATAAGCTAGCAGTGCACCAGAATATTCATGACATCCAGACTTAGGATCTAGGAAGCACTACTACATCACAGCACTATCTCAGGAAAGAGCCTCAGAAATATTTAAGAATGTAAGAACAGCTGAGTTTATAAATTGAAACAGAAAAAATTCTGGGGATCAGACTCAGAATTCTGGAAAATCCATGATACATAACACTAACAGTAGCTCGCATCAGTAATGCATGCTAGAGACACAGAAAAGGTCAGAGAATGTGTAGATTAAGATATCACAGGAAAACGTTCATGGAGCTAGTCCCCCAATAAATATGTCTCAATTATAATAGTCATTAGGGGCTGAGAAGGTAATTTTAGGAATTTTAACTGACTAGGGTTCATTTGAATGCAGAAAGAAGAACATCTCTAAAAATACATGTATGAGGTTTTCAGCTATGAAGATGTTAATCTCAAAGAAGGAGTTGATATTCAAAGCAGTGAATGGACATTCATTAGTAAATTCTTAGAAGTTCCAGTGATGTATTGGAAAACCCAGACAGAGTGGTGACAAGGTCTAGACTGGTTCTGCATACTTTTACCTTTCTCATCACGCCAAATCCAACAACCTCAAACATATTTGCAACCCACTTTCTCAGGGTGGCTCTCTTTAAAATGACAATGAATAAACAAACAGACCTTGCTGCTGTGGAACCCTTTGCGCTGCTGGGCAGCAGGAATTAAAAATCTTCCTCCCTTACCTGAGTTGCATGGTATCTATAGCACTGTACTTCCAAATTTGGTCACTTATTTCCTGGTCTGTCCTTGATTTAGTTGAACTGGAAAGTCATAAGTGTTCCCAAAGCTTTTATTAATCGTAACATAATTGCTCAAGAGTATTTATTTATTGGGCTGTAGCTGATTCTGACCTTGAAATAATGCTGTCTGAAGGAAATACCATAAAATACATGCAGCACTTCAGGTTTTATGTACTCTTTTAACATAGTATTCTCCTAATGTCTGGATTTAAACCCACACAGCACATTCTTTCAAGCCATTTGAAAAAGTCTTTGTGGCTTTTGCCAGCCATATCATTCCTATTCCAGTCATGTCGTTGAAATGCATGTTGGTTTAAGTTCACATCTTCATTGTAAATTAGCTTAAGAGTATGATTAACAAATCACTTTCTGTAGCTATAGATTTGCCTGTTACAAAAGAGAAAGATCAAGTTAAAACTTTGTTTTATTACTACTGTAACAAAATCATCTGTGTCCCCATTGGATTTATATCTATCATGTTGACTTTTTGATAAGCTTGTTCAGATTTAAGAAACCTTGTTTCTTTTTCTCTAGTCTCCTGAAGAACAGAACAAAACATTTTTCGTTTGAAGAACTAGGTGAATTAAGTATCTTAAATGTTAGGAAATTAAGGCATAGAACTTTGATAGAGCTACTTCTGTGTGTGTAGTACGTACGTTGTGAAAGCAAGTAGCCACTTCAGAACATGTTAATAGAATCCTTTATCTTTTCTTTATTTTAGGTTACTGTTCATTAAACAAGTTAAAAGAGAGTAATCCCACATGTAATCTAACAATCTAACATTAAAAGGCTTTTTTTTATCATAAGGAGGAGAGTTTTGGTGAGAGGATGCATATAGCATGAAAGGTCATTTTTCTGCATCTCTGTAGTGCAAAACCGTGTTTTGCGTGCATACTACAAAGACTGGTGTAGAAATCTTTGTTTATTCTAACCAAAGATTGACTTTGCAAACTCTGACTCTGAATCAGTTCTAGAATCTAGGCCACCCTTTTCCTTTTTTAATGTCACTATCTGAAATTCAGCATTTTAGAAAGATTTGTGGGGAAGAAAAAAAAAATCTTTGTTTGTGAGAAAGCAGAATTGTGCAAGGCAACTGTCTTCTTATTGTCTTCAACATTATTAACTTGTGGGGCTGTAGGCAGGAATGTGTCGTGGTTTAACCCCAGCCCGCAACTAAGCACCACTCAGTCGCTCACCCACTTCCCCCCTCACCCAGTGGGATGGGGGAGGGAATCGGAAGGAAAAAGGTAAAACTCATGGGTTGACATAAGAACAGTTTAATAGAACAGAAAGGAAGAAAGGAAGAAACCAATAATGATAGTAATAACAATAATAAAAAAGGTTTGGAATATACAGAACAAGTGATGCACAATGCAATTGCTCACCACTCGTCCACCAATGCCCAGTTAGTTCCTGAGCAGTGATTCCCCCCAGGTCAACTCCCCCCATTTTATATACTGTGCATGACGTCCCATGGTATGGAATATCCCTTTGGCCACTTTGGGTCAGCTGCCCTGGCTGTGTCCCCTCCCAACTTCTTGTGTCCCTCCAGCCTTCTTGCTGGCTGGGCATGAGAAGCTGAAAAAAATCCTTGATTTAGCCTAAACACAACTTAGCAACAGCTGAAAACATCAGTGTGTTATCAACATTCTTCTCATACTGAACCCAAAATGTAACACTATGCCAGCTTCTAGAAAGAAAGTTAACCCTATCCCAGCCGAAAGCAGGACAGAATGTTATCTAATGAATTCTCCCTCAATGACTACAGCATGCATATATTAACAGAAGTCAACATATACAACATTCTCTATGGAAAGGTTCAAAATACATTAGCTTAAAGGAATGAAATTGAAATATCAATAGTAAGACCTTGCACTTTTTTAGTAACACTACCACTATTCTGCAGACTGGCAAAATGAAACGCAGGGGCAATGATCTGGCCACAGTTACCTAGGAGCTATGGCAGCGCTAGTAATAAAACACAGTGTGGAAGTCCCTAGACAGCTAATCCATAGAGAACTGCAGAGGAGAAGAGGTAAAAATGTCAATGATATCATGATTATATTCATTTTGGTGAAGCAGCATAATTAGTAATAGTTCACAGCTTTTTTTTCTGTAACACCACTAAATACACAGAATCATTATTTCTTTTTCTTCTCATTTTTTTTGTTTTTATTTTTTTTTAACCTGTTTTGTTTTTCAATCTTCTCAGTAAGGGCACATATAAATTTATAAAAATCCTTTCTACACCAAATTCACATTTTTAGATTCAGATTTTTATTTGAATCCTTTCTTTATGTATATTAATTTCTAGCAACAATTTCTAGCAATAACTCCCCAGAAAGATGCACAGGCAATAAACAAGGCTTTACGTGTTTATTTATTTATCTGAAACAAGAGTAAGAGCTGTATGAGCTGCAATGTAGAAGAAGATATGAAAATTCCATTCTAATTCAGGAATAAAAATCACAAATATAATTACAACAGAAATCTTCATTGCCTTGAAATAGAGCTCTTCTAAAGTGCAAATTCAGTGACCACTCAGAAAGCGAAGTGCTGACTTCTACTGAAATCAACAGTAATTTTCTTATACATAGGTCAATGTGTGTATGACAAACTGAATATCAAACTATTTCAGGCTTGTGACCAAATTCTGCAATACTCATGCTTTAAAATGCTATCAAAACTAACGGAGAAGCTTCATTAAAGCAATAGCTGGAGAATACAGTACCGAACCTTTGAGAAAAGATAGTGAACCATTCCAGCTATGTGCATTAAAGATTTATCATCAACTGTATTTATTATTGTAAACTTTGTAAAGAAATGCTGTTGGTAATTTC
Organism: Haliaeetus albicilla; assembly: GCF_947461875.1. NCBI lineage: Eukaryota > Metazoa > Chordata > Aves > Accipitriformes > Accipitridae > Haliaeetus > Haliaeetus albicilla. Next base: position 14,497,520 of record NC_091485.1, read on the forward strand.
TTATTTTTTTCTCCATAAAACGTTGAGAAACAAGAAGTCTGGGTGTTCCTTCATATTCTTTTTCTGACCATTTTTCCTACTTTTACTGCTTCTTAATTACCTACTAAGAAATAAAGAAAATAAGGCATACCCTTTTGCATTCTCAGAATAACCTTTTCTGCTTGAAAGTCTCCTGAAAGACACAACCTCCTCTGCAGCAGGTGTAGTTTTAATGATGCTTTGATGCCATATGTCAAATTTCATCACTTGCTGTGAAGAGTGACATTTCTTTTGACAGCTCCTAGCAACAGCAATACTAGTTGTTGGTGGCCACCTCGCACTAGACAAATAATTCCTGCAGCAAGAACATTTAATTTCAGTTTCATGCCAGGCTGCACACAATCTCTGCTGCTCTCCTCTGTCTGTAATTCTTTTTAAAGTAAAATAAATCTATATTATTAATTCAATGCACACTATATTTGGTTTCGCATGCATGCTCACGAGAATACCACTACATTCTGCATAGGGGTCCTTCAAAGCTGCCTTCAGAACTGGATATCCTGTCAGTATAGACAGTGAATATGTAAGCATGGTGCAAGGTGAAGCTGGGGATGACTCTCAAGAACCTGTTTGCCCACAGGTGCCAGGCAGTGGAAGTGCATCATTGCTGTAGCATTAAACGTACTGGTACATCAGCAGACATCCAGGTATGGGTTATATGCTTATTTTCTGAGAAGCCTCTACATGCACAGGGTGTTGGGAAATGTGACATTCCCCTTTGCTACTGTCATAATCATTCTCTAAAGAGTCATGTAGGTATTCTGATACCATTGGCACCTACAGATAAAGCAGTCACTTGACAAGTGAACTTGATTTTCAAATGACACTTTACATTTCTTTTTCTTCTAACATTACTTTTATATCAGAAGCATATAATGAATTGCCCTGTAGCTTTGCAAATCCAACACTATTGATTATTGCCAATCAGTGACAGCTTTAACATTTGCAAATAAATAAATAAAGCAATAATTCCAAACCTTGTTATAAGAGGAAGACAAAGAAACAAAATGTCTCACTGCTGGGCAGAGGAGAAAGGGAAGCATAAAGTATCAACCAATGACTTTGGGAAGGGAAGCAATTTGATACCTTTTCCAATTCAGTCTTCATTAAAAAAGTCACTGACATCTTTAATAGAGGAACAGGAACTCAGGATACAACAGGGAATGGAAACATTAGACATCATATTTACGTATGTTACTTCCCCTTTAAATTAGGGAGAGCTGATGAAGGATTTGTACTCAGATACACTGTTAATGAAATCTCAAAACTGTCTGCAAGTATCTTTGGGTACCAAAGAAATTCTGGAGAACTGGAAAAGCACAAAGACAATTTGTCTCTAAAATAAGACAGACAAGGAATCAGAAAAGTATAAGCCTATCAGGTTAACTTCAGTCCTGGAGAAATAGTAGAACACACAGTCTAAAATAAATTTGCAAATTTATCTACCTGGTAGATAAAAAGAAGAGTAACAGCCAACATGAATTTGTCAAGAATAGATCATATCAAACCAAACTAATTTCCTTCTATGACAGGGTAATAGACTTTGTGAATAGAAAGGAAGTGTTAAATATCACATATCTTCATTGCAGCAAGCTTTTGCCACTCTTACATGGGATTCTCATAAGAAAGCTAGGAAAATGATGCTGTTATCCGGTGATAACCTAAGTGAGAAGAGTCTTTTCCAGAGAGTAGCACTCTCTTGAACTAGAATATATCAAATAAGGTTCTGTAAGCCTGATACCACTGGATAATTGGAGTGAAAGAATAAGGACCCTGATATTTAAAATCACAAATGTAACTAAACTCTGACAAATTGCAAAAATATTGGAGGTCAGAAGTGTATATCTAATAATCTTGGTGAATATGAGAAATTGTGTGGAAAACCAGGATGTTATCTAGAAAGGAAAAATAAAGAGTTTCACGCACAATTAGATATAAGTGGCTGCACAGCCACAGGGTGTGGAAAAACTGTCTAGGCAGCAGCATTGTAAAAATTGCTAAAAGGGTGGTGAACAGAATTACAGTCACAGCGCACATTAATCAACAATATTATACTAATGATGAAAACTCATTTAACTTAATGAGATAAGAACTGGACTATTACCTGCAAAAAAACCCTGAAGTCACAATTTTCTTTTCTAAGTGCTAGTAATGTCTTAGCTGGAATACTATCTCCAGCTTTAAGCATCTTAGTTTGACTCAATTGGTGATAGCCCATGAAATAGTAACAAGTGTGAAAATAGGTCCTGGAAACGCAGCTATGGGTAGGGTTGAAGAAAATAGCTTTATTAGGTTTAGATACGTGATGATGGTCTTTGAGTACATAAAAGGTATTGGGAAGGAGAAGGAGTAATGACATTAAAGAACAGCAAGGGATAGTTAGATTAACTTCAGGAAAAAAAAGTCTAACAGTGAGAAAGGTTAAGTAGGTCACTGGAACTGATGTCATTTGAAACATTTTAAAATCTGGATAGCCTCATGAATGTCATTTTTGGGAGTGACATAGATATAATTGATCCAGTTTCCAGTATCTATATATATTTGTTTATGAGACAATTGCTGCTACACCCTGTTCTTTAGCCCTGGAGACTGACTGCAGAGAGATACAACTTAGTATAATTCCTGTTGGAATTATCATGGGTTTGTGGGTAATCTCTTATCTACTTAGCTGTGTGAATTTCTCACATACTAAAGTTCAAGATTACAAATCAAATGAAACCAGTCTGCCTCAGTTGAACTATCAGATTTTGCATTTCCCTGTAGGATTATGCACGTAGTTGATTCCTAGGATGATCTCATCTTGAGCAGATATCAGAATCCCTATTCTCTTCCTGAAGCATGTTACAGTTTTTGTTTCTGTTTTATATGCATATAATAGCTGCTTGTCAGAGGATGTAGGGCAATATTTACTGATTTATGGAATATGTAAAATACTGACTTCCAGACTATGTTGCATAGCTGTATGTCATCATGGACTGAATTTAATGACCAAAATGACCCCTTGTATATCTGAACGTCTCTGCATTTCCAACTTCTTTCAAACGTTTTAACATGCATTATCTAATTCAGCACACAATACTACTGCATTACACATAGTATTGGAATAATTTAGTATTGGTCAATTACTATTTCTTCTATCTTTTATTCAAGGAAGCTGAAATATGGACAAAGCTCCATGAAACTCAGTGGCAAATTCAGGGATAATAAGTCAGTTGCTTCTTCTGGTGTTCCTTTGTCTTGATTTTTCTGTCTCTCCGTCTCTTAGTGTTCTTGTAAAGCTGATATGGTCAGTCCATATTCATTCTGCAGGTTGATACCTCCATTAGCTGCATTGTTGTATAGCCTGCAGGGAACATGTACTGTGACTAAAGAAAGAACACTAAAAACACATGTAAGAGAGAACTTGTCTTGTGACAAAAACAATGTAATGTGGAAGAATCCCTTCTGCATCACAGATACTTTGCTTTCCATGTTAAAGCAAAAATGGCCCTATAAATGTACTGTTCTACTTCAAAAACTGTACTCACTAGTATAATATCTATGCCTTAGAAAATATTTGGAACACTATATTTTGTTATTAAGAAAAGGAGAATTCTTCAAGAAACTTTAATAACCAACAAGCATGATATGTTTAAATTTCAAAATTATTAATTATTTCATTTTAATTTCTTAAGATATCCAGTATTCAGAAAGAAAAAAGGCCAAATAATAAAATAATAGAAAAGAACCCTTACTGTTTAAGGTTAAGTAATCATTACATGTTATGAGGCATTCTGAGATCCAAAGAGCATATAGTCTAAATAGACAAGAGAAGAAAGAAGGTGGCATTCCAATACACAGAAAGAACCATATCAAATTTTCAATTTGAAAAATGGGTCCAGCTTTTCAAAAGCTGCAAGTATGCAGATCTTGGCTGGGATTTCCGCATTCTAAAATTTATCCAAAAACATCTCAGGAAGACTGTATTAGACCAAATGAAAATAAACCTAATCCAATCAGATGCAGCAACTTCTTTGGATTTGAAAAAAATTAAAGGCATTTTTAGTATATATTCAGTACTATATGTACCAGAGGTCTGTTAGGCCCCATTATACTGCAATGGCAATCAGGATTTATGTATTAAATTTTGGTTTTACATTTTAAAATAATCTATTTTACTTACAAAAGGACTATAAATAAAAATATTTGTTCTTTGTACTGCAAAGGCAGACTTGTCTTTCAACGATAACTAACTATAAAAGTTCTCTTTTTTTTTTTTTTTTTTTTAATGGGTCTTTTGTTCTTTCCTTTAGATGTTACCAGTACAACATCTCTCCCAGTCCACCAAGGAAAGTATTTTAAATGGCCTGCAATGCTTAGTTTTGTCAGGTTACATTCTACTGTTCCATTATTTTTGAACACTTTACAGCAAACAGAGCAAAAATATATCTGGGCTTTCTGTAGGGACCTAGAAAAATCAGCAGGAGTTGTGCCTCAGGCATTCCTGGGAGAAAAATGGGAGGGGTAACTACAGTCATCTCCGGTGAACTCTTTTGAGCCGGTACATAGCCATAATTTATACTTTATTTCTTCTTTAGTAAAACCTTTAGCAGAACATGTATTATTTGTTTATTTATTTAAATGTTTGTGGTATTTGGTGGAGGAAGTGGGAGAAATCTAACTTAATCTAGCTTGAACAAGTCTTCTGAAAAGTTGGGATGACTTTTAAGTCCTCAAAAAACAAACAAACACCTCCCCTCCCCCCCCCAAGCCCCCTAGAAAATCACAGGTTTCCATCTTTAAGCTATATTTAATGATAAGACAGATAAAAAGAATCTTTACAGAGACTGTAGAAGCATGGATTTGGCTGAAAGACCAACTGTAAACTCAGGACTGTCTGAATTGGTCTCAATTTTGTTGTAATTTAATACTTTATAATTCAGTTTTGAAGAACTTGAAAAGTAAAAATTTATAAAAGTAGTGAGTATTGTGTACTGTTTGATTAGAAAAAGGATGAACCAAATGGTTTCTCAAATATTTGTATGAAATTACATTTTAGATTTGTATGTTGGCTGTCATCCATCTTTAGCTTTTTCTCTGTTAAAGGGAGATTTTTAAATAAATCTAAATTACCAATCACCAGAGGGATTAAAGAAGAAACATGATGCGCTTCTAAAATGAAAATATTGTAGAGAGCAACAAGAGAAAAATTCAGCATATACTACTGAGAAATGTAAGTTATTAGTAGTGTACTCCTCTGTAAATTAAGTGATTGCTTTAGGAAGTGTTGAGGGTGCGAGTACAGTGACTTCAATTTATGATGCAATATTGGTAGAGCTGCCTTCTCCTGGAATATGACAGATCAGCCTAAAGCATCAGCCCTGGTTTGGGGTCTGATTTTAAGAGGTGGTGAATAACTCAGGGAGGTGCTGATTGCCCTTAACTCCCACAGATTTCAGTTCTTCAGTACCTAACAGTTTTAATCTCTTCAATCCTAACGCTTACAATTTAACTGCAAAATATTTCCCCCCTGAGGCCCGTTGTCTGCTTCCACTTGGCATTCATTGATTTCCCACCCTGCTACTATCTCTGTGATTTCCAACTGAATTAAAACACAGGGAGAATCATGTTATATTTATTTCCTTGTTGGTGTTTTGTGCTAGCATCACTGACAATGTCAGTGCAGCTCTGGGAATAGTTAACAGCTTTTGCCAAAGACAGCAGGGAACGCTGAACAAACTGAACAAAAATTAAGAGACAGATATTTATAAACCAAATGACATTTCCTACAGTCCTTAAGCATATTGAAGACAAGTTCACATGTAAAAACAAACTATGCTTCTTTATAAAAAAAATTTAAAAAAGAAACTTCAGGTGACTAATGGGCAGCAGAAATGTAGCCTGATGACTAGCAGTACTGATGCTGAAATTATCAACATTATAGAGCAAAAAGTTTGGTCAAAAGAAGTGAATATTTCTGAATAGAAATGTTTCTGATTCTGATGTTAAGAAAGCAGGAATATACAGTCCATGAGATGAAATCAGTAAGTTTGTAGTCATTAATAAAAGTAACATGTTCAGGCCTGTTCATAAACTAGCTCCTTCTAAAAATCTTATTTAGCAAGTGTGGCGTGTGGAATGCCACAACATTGCACCATCTCACACTTGGTCTGATAACAGTAAAATAAATATTTATTTTCATACAACAGAAGGTACTACTCAGGAGCTTGGAAATTAGAGGGGATATTCACCCAAAGCCTGTCACATACAGGAACCAGCAACAGGTGCAGTATCCATGCACAGGTACAGAAAGCATGCTTTACTGATCCATTGCCAGTAATTAGCCAGAGCTAATTTGGTAAACTTCATGCAAGCATACTTAGCTGGATGATATTGACAGTTACAACTCCTAAATGCTCTTTCTGCCTATGTTTAAAGTGCATATGTAAAGCAATAACCTTTACTCAGAAACAAAACATTGAACCATGCACAAGGGTATTTTTGACTCCAACCAAGTGCTTTTGGCAGCATCCACTGCTGGTGGCAAAATATACAGCTTCCTCAATACATGAAAGATCCATGCTTTTACATGTTTTGCAAGAGGACAGCCATGAATCATAGAATCATAGAGTCATTGAGTCCAACCATCAACCATGCCCACTAAACCATGTTCTGAAGTGCCTTGTCTATGTGTTTTTTTAATACCTCCAGGGATGGTGACTCAACCACTTCCCTGGGCAGCCTGTTCCAATGCCTGACAAGACTTTCAGTAAAGAAATTTTTCCTAATATCCAATCTAAACATACCTTGCTGCAACTTGAGGCTATTTCCTCTCATCCTATCTCCAGCCACCTGACAGAAGAGACCAACCCCCACCTCACTACAACCTCCTTTCAGGCAGTTGTAGAGAGCGATAAGGTCTCCCCTCAGCCTCCTTTTCTCCAGACTAAACAGCCCCAGTTCCCTCAGCCGCTCCTCATAAGACTTGTGCTCCAGGCCCCTCACCAGCTTCGTTGCCCTTTTCTGGACACTCTTCAGCACCTCAATGTCTTTCCTGTAGTGAGGGGCCCAAAACTGAACACAGTACTTGAGGTGCGGCCTCACCAGTGCCAAATGCAGGGGAATGATCACTTCCCTAGTCCTGCTGGCCACACTATTTCTGATACAGGCTAGGTTGATGTTGGCCTTCTTGGCCACCTGGGCGCACTGCCACCTCATATTTTCAGCTGGCAGTCGACCAGCACCCCCAGGTCCTTTTTCTGCCAGGCAGCTTTCCAGCCCCTCTTCCCCAAGCCTGTAGCGCTGCATGGGGTTGTTGTGAGCCAAGTGCAGGACCTGGCACTTGGCCTTGTTGAACCTCATACAGTTAGCCCTGGCCCATGGATCCAGCCTGTCCAGATCCTGCCATAGAGCCTTCCTACCTTCAGATAAACCCTCCCTCCCAACTTGGTGTCATCCACAAACTTGCTGAGGGTGCACTCAATTCCCTCATCCAGATCATTGATAAAGATATTAAAGAGAACTGGCCCCAATACTGAGCCCTGGGGAACACCACTTGTGACCTGCCACCAACTGGATTTAACTCCATTCACCACAACCCTTTCAGCTCGTCCATCCAGCCAGTTTTTCACCCAGCAAAGAGTACACTTCTCTAAGCCATGAGCTGCTGGCTTCTCAAGGAGTATGCCATGAGAGACAGTGTCAAAGGCCTTACTGAAGTCCAGGTAGACAACATCCACAGCCTTCCCCTCATCCACTAGGTGGGTCACCTGGTCATAGAAGGAGATCAGGTTAGTCAAGCAGGACCTGCCTTTCATGAACCCATGCTGGCTGGGCCTGATCCCCTGGTTGTCCAGCACATGCCATGTGAGTGCACTCAAGATGAATTGCTCCATAATATTCCCCAGTACCGAGGTCAGGCTGACAGGCCTGCAGTTCCCCGGATCCTCCCTCCTACCCTTCTTGTAAATGGGTGACACACTGGCAAATCTCTAGTCATCTGGGACCTCCCCTGTTGACCAGGATTGCTGATAAATGATGGAGAGTGTCTTGGCAAGCTCCTCTGCCAGCTCCCTCAGTACTCTTGGATGGATCCCATCTGGTCCCATAGACTTGTGAGTGTCCAGACGATGTAGCAGGTCATTAACTATTTCCTCCTGGATTATGGGGGGGTATATACTCTTCTCCATCCCTGTCTTCCAGCTCAGAGGACTGAGTACCCTGAGGATTTAAAGACTGAGGCAAAGAAGGCATTAAGTACCTTAGCTTTTTCTTCATTTTTGGTGGCAATGTTCCCCTCTGCATCCAATAAAGGGTAGATATTCTCCTTGGCTCTCTTTTTATTGTTAACATATTTGTAAAAACATTTTTAGTTGTCTCTTACAACAGTGGCCAGATTGAGTTCTAGCTGAGCTTTTGCCTTTCTAATTTCCTCTCTGCATGACCTATAAAGATGCCTGCACTCTTCCTGAGCGGCCTGCCTTTTCTTCCAAAGACAACAAACTCTCCTTTTTAACCAGAGTCCCAGCAAAAGCTCCCTGTTCAGCCAGGCCGGTTGTCTTCCCCAGTGGTTCATCTTGCAGCTCATGGGAATAGCCTGGTCCTGAGCCATTAAGATTTCCTACTTAAAGAATGTCCATCTCTCCTGGACCTCTTTCCTCTTCAGGACTGTCGCCCAAGGGACTGTCTCAACCAGTGTCCTGAACAGTCCAAAGTTTGCCCTCCAGAAGTCCATAGTGATGGTTTTTCTGACCCCCTTCCTTACCTCACCAAGAATCAAGAATTCTATCATTTCATGGTTGCTAAGCCCGAGACGGCCTCCGACCACCACATCTCCCACCAGTCCTTCTCTGTTTGTAAGCAGTAGGTCTAGCAAGGCTCCTCCCCTGGTAGGCTCACCTACCAGCTGTGTCAGGAATTTATCTTCCACACACTCCAGGAACCTCCTAGACTGCTTGCTCTCTGCCGTGTTGTATTTCCAGCAGATGTCCAGAAAGTTGAAGTCCCCCACTAGAACAAAGACACACGATTCTGAGACTACTGCCAGCTGCTTGTAGAATGTTTCATCTGTCTCTTCAACCTGGTTGGGCAGTCTATAATAGGCTTCCAGCATGACATCTGCCTTGTTGGCCTTCCATCTCATCCTTACCCATAAGCACTCAACCTTATCATCACAATCGTGGAGCTCTGTTCAATCATAACATTCCCTAACATAGAGAGCCACCCCGCCACCTCTCCTTCCTTGCCTATCCCTTCTGAAGAGCTTATAGGCATCCACTGCAGCACTTCAGTCAGGGGAGTCATCCGGCCATGTTTCTGTGATGGCGACTAAGTCATATCTATCCTGCTGCACAATGGCTTCCAGCTCCTCCTGTTTATTGCCCATGCTGCATGCATTGGCATAGATGCACTTGAGCTGGGCTATCAATTCTACCCCCAACATTGGCATGCCACCCCCAGGGTCATTTCTGGTGAGCCTAGGTTTATCCCCTTCCCCCTTCAAACCTAGTTTAAAGCCCTCTCTATGAGCCCTGCCTTCTCATGAGTGAGGATCCTTTTCCCCCTTTGAGATAGCTGGACTCCACCTGTCACCAGCAAGCCCAGTGCTATGTAAATCTCCCCATGATCAAAAAAACAAAAATTCCACCAATGGCACCAGCCTCTGAGCCATGTATTAACCAGGTGTGTTTTCCTGTTCCTTTCAGTGTATTTCCCTGCCACTGAAGGGATAAGAAAACACTACCTGTGGTCCCAATCCTTCCACTAATCGCCCCAGTGCCCTGAAATCCCTTTTGATTGCCTTTGGATTTTTCTCTGCAATCTCATCACTGCCAACCTGCACAACCAGCAATGGGTAATAATCAGAGGTCCGAACCAGACCAGGGAGTTTCCTGGTAATGTCTTTTACCTGGGCCCCAGGGAGGCAGCAGACTTCCCTGTGGGATAGGCCAGGCCTGCATGTTGGGCCCTCTGTACCCATCAGAAGGGAGTCGCCTACGACAATTACCCTCCTTTTTCTTTTTTCAGAGGCTGTGAGAATGCGTGGGGCTGCCTGACTGAGCCTAGGCACCCCCCTGGAGAGGCCTTCATCTACACCCTGATTTTCATTGACCTGGTCCTGAAGTTCCAGAGCCCCATACCTGTTGTGTAGGGGCAACTGAGAAGGTGAGGGAGATGGGGGGGGGGGATTCTCCTGCGTCCTCGAGCAGGGACCTGTATCCATTCCCCTTCATCTCTTATGTCCCCTCCTGCCTGGTGGCAAGAGGGCAGGGGAACCTCCGCTTCTTGCGGAGCCTCCGTCTATTGCCTCTGCCTCAGGGATGGTAGGGTGTGGGTCCACCAGTCTATCTCCCTCTCACACTCCCTGATACTCCTCAGTCTTTCCAGTTCCTCCTTCAGCTCTGCCACCAGGCTGAGCAGATCATCCACCTGGTCACACCGCACACGGGAGATGTCCCTGCTGCCCTCCGGCACCAGTGACAGGCTCAGGCACTCCCTGCAGCTGGAGACCTGGACACCTGCACGTTTGCACGGGAGCTCCATCTGCGTCGCCACATTTTTCCTCGCAATGGCTTTCACCCCAGTGGCAACCAGAGCTGGGTCTCCTTCTGAGGCTGATGCCCACCGCTTGAGTAGCCTTCTCAAGCTGAGAAGAGGGGGGGCTGTGCCCTACCTGCGCGAACCGCCGGCGTGAACTGCTGCGCAAACTGACCGCAAACTGCCACGCCACACCCTTTCTAACGCACCCCGCCCTGTTTGCCTGCCACGGCCGTTTAAATCTCCCGCCGTTGCCCCTGTTAATGCCCACACCATGTTAACTTCTCTCGCGAGAGCTGCCGGCACTGGATGGGTCCCTCTGCTCTTCCCCAGGGCTCCTGGGCCTTGGGAACCTCGTGAGAACCTCCTTGTCTGCCTCAATCTAGCTCTTAGCCACTGACTTTACCATTGCCACTGCTGGTCTCATCGCCAACTAAAGATTAGCTAGTTTGTAGTTGCACACTGAACTCAGGCAACAGAGCACTGCTTTGTCTAAACTTCCATCACAAGTAGCTTGCAGGCTTCACTAACACTTTCTGCTGAGCCCAAAAGCATTACCACTGCTGTGCGCCAGTCTGGGAGGGAATGTTTCTCTCTCCTGATATGGTTTTCTTTCTTATTCTTCTGCTGTCAATACCTCCTCTTTGTTCTGTCACTGGAAAATATTCCAATTTATTTTTGGGGTTTTTTTGGGTTTTTTTTTTTGCAAGGTAGTGCAGGGAAGTGTATGCATGGTGTTTATGTAGAAATATTATACCTCCTGTATTCTATTTTTTCCCTTGTTTCGGCTTTGAGGGGTTTCAGTCCTTTCCAGTTCAGTTGTTCCAGTCAGTCTCACATTCACAATTCTCACTTCCTCTTTAAACTCTCCTTCAAATATTTAACTGAAAAGGTGCTCATTATTTTTTATTTCAAGGTCTAGTCAAGTGTCAGAAATAAAGGGGAGATATCTACCAGCTCTGCAGCAGCAGATGCCAATTTATTCCTACGAATGTTATTCTCAATCTCTATTTTCTCTTTTCAAGGTATTGAGACACCTATGCCACATAAATCCATCTTACTTTCACCAAGATTTTCTTATCAGGGCAATGTTGCTGACTGTATGAATAAAATAAGTGAGGGAAATATGCAGTCCACAATGCATGAAGTAACTTGATAACAAACATCTAGGTTTTTAGGACTTCAAAAGACTAGCAAAGGAGTCTGGTAGAGAATAAACCAGATAGGTAGGTACAAGTATAAGTTATTAAATTATTTTGAAACTGTTATGAAGTAATGCAAACGTAAAAATTGTTTGCTTTCATAGGCACTTCTCCCAAAAACCCTTCCAGTTTGTTTGTTTGTTTGTTTGGTATTATGTAAAGAAGGTAGGTGGATGTGTTCAAAGAACTTGACTGCAAGGAGATGGCAAATGAAAAATATTCTCCCTGAGGTCAATGATAAGCCTCAAAATGGGCACTCTGAAGAACATTTTTCATGAACATTACTTCTCTTCCCCTTTCTGGAAACTGTATGACCTTGACCTCATATAAAGGCTGTGTAGTCTCATGACCTCAAGAACAGCGACAACTATTTTTCTGCTCTCCTGTCTTTCAAGGAGGGTTTCTTAAAATTTAAGTATTAAAACAGAATTCAGCTGATAAGGGAAAATGGCACATAAAGGAAATCTAGTGAGAAACCAAAGAGAGAAAAAACAAGTACCTCTTGGCAGATAATTTCCACTATTCCTTTCACTGGTTCAGGAAAAGATGGAATAAGCACTGTAAAAGACTTATCAGCTTGTACTACGAAAGATCAGCAAAGGGAAAATACATTTTGACAGAATTCAGATATAAAAGACAAAGACTATTATTGTCATCAGTTTCTGAAATTCCACTTCAGATTCAGTTCAGTGTTTTCTTAGTTTAGTGATTGAAGTCCTCACATCACAATATTCCCCATGCTATTCACATTTTTAACCGGTTTAATACTTTGTTTAGCCATTGTCTCAGAAATACTTAAACTTTACTTCTCTATACTGCCTTTTCATTACTTTGGTTATCTAGCAATCTTCCTGCTTAATTTCACTATTTCAGCCTCCACAAATGTGAAAATGAAATAAAACCCTGAACATAAGAGTAATTAATGATAATAATGACTGATGGTGATGATGATAATAATAATAATAATAGAGTGAGGATTATAACGTCTGTAAACGTGTGTTGATTTATACTTCTTTCTATTCGATCTGCCTTCTGTGGGAGTATTGCTTGGCTGTTTGCCCTAGTGGACAGGTAAGTGGGACAGATGGTCAGTCAAAAATTTCTTTCTTTTAGGCTATACAATAAAAGCCTTCTGAACGACTTTAAGATTCAGTCCAGCTCCGCCAATATCCCATGGCTGGTGAGTGCTGATGATGCTGACAGCCATTTTATTCTGTTTCTGAAAGCAATCTTCCCACACAGAAGCTGCAGATGAAGCTGCCACTAACCTAGTTGAAGTCCACTGTGGTCAGGTGCCATTTTTCTGTTGAGTCCAAAAGACTTTAAATAACCTCTGTTTACTCCCTGCAGTTACTAATTTCCTGTTAAATGTCATTGATCACTGCCCTTTTTGTACTATGCATCAGAACTCAGGCAGTCACAAACATGTCTTTTATTTAGGTTTCTCAGTTACTTTGTATTAAGGCTTGACAAACCAGTAACTATGATTAATACACCAGAATTAGCGTGTATGGTTGATAACTCTCCTTTTCTTTATATCTTTATTTCCCAACTTTTTTGAAAGCTACCTTTGGATTGTTTCTTTTTTCCCTATCTGCTTTCTAAATCTCCTTCTTTAATACTAAAATTTCTGTCACTAAGCTTCCTTGGGGACACTCATTGTTCCTAGAAAGCAATGAGATACATTTCACACAAATCAGCCTAATTGACTAAAAGTATAACAACATTCATATAATTAACTACCAACCTTTTGTTATGAAGTATCTCTGGCTTTTTCTTTTCTTTTCTTTTCTCTTTCTTTTCTTTTTCTTTTCTTTTTAAAGTCTGTTCTGATAAAACAGTCTTTTAAAAAGACTTTGCAGTTCTGTAAAGATAAAATGTACGTGGAGAGAACAATCATTAAAACATACAGATTGTTTTGAAGCTATAAATATATATAGTAATATATAATACTTGCAAATAATTTGGTATAGTATTTAATATATTGTCTGCTTTCATTTTTGTCCAAGATACACCTGTCAGAAGGTAACCTGTCTATAGCATGGACCACATATTTGTCTTTTTCGGCTCTGAAGTCATTCAAGGTTTTAACAAAATCCAATCTACAAGAAATTATATGATGTAAATAAATTATTATAAATAATACAAAATGATAATTTTTTTCATAAACATACACATATATCTTAATAAGTGCTGAAATGAGTGTTATTCAGGCTAAATACTTTTTTTTTCCACTTTAAATGTCTTCCCTATTAACTCCTCACATTACACTTCAGTTTAGTAAATTTTTGGACAAATTCTTCTACACACATACACAGACATACTCACACATTGCGTCAACTCACCCTATGTAAAAAAATGTCAGTAACATGGCAAATATGAACATAAGCTTTAACTTTACTCAATTTATATTGAAAATAGATATACAATTCAAATACTTTTCCATTTCTCCTCTTTAGTTTGTCCAACAGTTAAAATGTCATGGAATTTTTTTTTGTACAGAAGAGATACATTTATCTTCATAAGTGAAAAGCATGAAGGTTCTTTCTGTGTCTCCTTTAGATTCAGTGGTTCATACAGAGACTAAACTGGAATTCTCTAAGTAGCAGCTAGCATTATAACTTCTCCCTTAGATTTGTGGTTCAGAGTTAGGTCAGCAGTGCTGCCATCCGTGAATGTTCTGCTACCTTTCAGCAGCAATTTGTTCTCCATGTTCTGCCACCTAAACAGTGCAAGGGAAAAATGAGAGCTGTTTCTCCATCGTGAATCAAATTAGTAACTTCTGCTGCAAACAGACTGTACTTACAGTCAGTCTTTCACCACTTCCTGTGAGGAAATAAAGCACAGCAGGAAATACATGCAGATAATGTAAAAAAGTGTTCCATTATACTTAATGTGTGGGATATTCATTCGGATAGCATTTTCAGAGTGCCCAATGAGCTTGAGAGTCTGACCTTAAAAAATACCGTAATTGTTGCCCATTTTACCTTTTTTTCTTTTTTTTTGTGTATACCTACTCAGTCTAAATTTCTCATGAGGAAAGATGTAGAACTGTTAAGGTACTGGGTTTAGCAGTCTTTCCACTTTTTGCTCTAACTTGAAACAACCTAGCATTGCTAGAGAAGAGTTTGGTCACTTATTCCATTTCACAACAATTTTATGTGCTGAAGAACTGTCTACATACAATCACCCTTATGCTCCTAAAACCTCTCACAGAGAGTGTGTTGGGTCTTGATTTTCTTCACATTTTCCAGCTACATACACAGCATATATCTGACAACAACCTTTATTCTTTAAATATAAATGTTGTATTAATGCAAATAGCTGATTTTTTTAATGCATAACATGAATAACTGAAATGTTGAGGAAGTTGGAACATGCAGGTCGGTAGAATGGAGTTATCTTACTTCTTCCTATGTTCCACTCTTGTTCAGGTAATGTGCTATTACAGAAAAACTTCTAATAAATCAATAATGTTCTTGGAGGAATGAGTGACTCCCACAGGTATTATCACCATTATAAAATGAAACTTAAAGTCAGCTGTACAATCACGCACACATCAAGATGTCAGTTTTATTATTCTTCATATAATGAGTCTTCAGAGTCAGCCTGCTTGTGAATACATCCATGGATGTTTCCCACCATATACATACTTTAAAAAATATTTATTCATTTCCAGAATTCAACTACTAGAAATAGTGATGTCTTTTTGAAAGCCTTACTCTTAAGGCTGTTTTGCTTACTTCTCGCCTGACGACACCTCTGACTGTCACATCGTAACACTCTGCATATTCACCATAGTCCACATTCTGTTAATAATGTGATTCAAACGAACAGTTTGGTAGGTATCAGTGAAAAATCTTTTCACCATGTGTTTAAAAATGAGGTACATTTACTAGGTTTTAACCCAGAATTGAGAAACAAAACAATACTTTTTTTTTTTCCTTTGCATGTTATGGACGACAAAAAAAAAAAGCAAGCCTTTAAAACCTTTGTGTAAATAAAAAATCTTTTTTCTTTTTTTCTTAAATTATTTTTTGAAACAAAAAAACTACCCTGTCTTCAATGGGTTTTCAAATGTTGAATTTCATGCCAAGTCTTCATGCCTGAAGTATAGCTTCTGTGTTCTTAAAAAGAGGAAGATCTTGGTTGTCATAAGGCATTTGTCATTCTTTTGCTTATTTGCTGAAGTTGAAGTTCTGTTAGTGCTTTTCCTGATCTTTTTATTTTCTTCAGGGCTGAGAATGACAGGAATGCAACAAAGGGGAAAAAAGTCATGTCTGTAGCCAAGATGCTCAGATGAATGCCCAAGGATGGGTCAGCTGTGAGCAGTACAGAAAACAAAACAAAACAAACTCTCTTTTTAAAGAGACGGTTCTCATGACATGGAGCATTTCAGCTTCTCCCACAAAATTACAGTTACTCTTGAATAGCTGTTAAAGCTAAAGAAAAGAACACCATGGAGCAGAAGACAGCAGTGATTTATTACTAAATCTTATAATGAAATAAAGATGAGGAAAAGATGCTTTTACTCCAGATTCCTAATTCATGTTATTGTCACCATCTAAAAGAAAGTAAAAGAATGAGAGAGGCCATGCTTTCTATAGGCTCCTCCTTGCTGCCCAGACCTGTAAATTGTTTCAACTTCTCCTTCACTTTCCTCTTATCTTCTTGGTGCCATATGACATGAACTTAATTCAATTTTGTCTGTATCTTGCTGAGAAAAGTTGTCGTTCCTAAGACAAGTTCTTACCAGTATGAACACTCATCTAGCCACCTAGCGCTGAAACCTAGGTTGCGCGCAAACTACAGTAGCTGACACATGCAGCACCAGGAAGAAAGTACTTCATCAGTATTATTCACTTTGCTGAAATCTCTAGCTCGATTGACAACAGGTTGGCTGCATATGGGCTCATGTTTTCAATGGGAAGCTCTGAGAGATATACACAAAGGGGTGTTTTAGAGTTTCAGGATATAAGCTACTGTGCTTACGAAAAGCCTAACCTCTAGAGCACTAGTAACTGGCCTTTTAAATAATCATCAAGCATCATAAGCCACTCTTATTGGATTCTAGGAATCAATTCACAATAGAAAAATGTTGCCACTTTTTTCTGTCATAAATGATTTGTGAAACAGACTGCAGCTTCTCTGCATCTACTTTGTCAATACTTCTTGGTGATGTTTTTTCCATGGCTCAAGTTTGTGCAAATATTTAGTCCTTTAAATTCCAGATGTTCTGAGTGAACATACATACATGATAACTTTAGGTATTCTGAATTAATGAGACTGACTCATGCAACCAGGTTTTCAGTAAAAATACTGGTGAATTCAAATTAAAAACTATTTTCCCTGAGTACTGTACATGATTTCTGTCAGAATTGGTATTCGCAGTGGTGGTCTTGATCAGACCACCTAATATTTAGGTAATTTCCTGGCTTGCTTTCAAGCCAGTGTCCCAGAAATAGTGAGTTTCCTTCTCCTGGCTCATGGTTCACCACTTCTAACTCACGCAGACAAAAAGAAGCAGGCAGCACTGGGTTTTGCCTTCTCTAGGATTTAAAATATCTCCCCTCATTCATGTAGTCCAAATCTACCTTCTTCAGACTTAGTCATGTACAGTAACCATATTTAGGTCTACAGAGATTCTCCATTTACTTATCCCTCTTAGTGTTTGGAGCAGTCCCCACTTAGTCGCCGTCCTAAGTCTGAAAGGATTATTTTCTTAGATACATGCATGTGTCAATTCCTGGGTGACAAAAAGACAAACTGAAGAGGTTTTTTAATATTATGGATACAGTGGGTTGAATGGAGATGGTTGAGCAGGCCAGTTTGCACAGGAAAACTTACTGCTGGTTTTGATCCCTTTCACACACCCACAGTAAGACAGCAAACGTGTATGAAAAGGAAAAGCTACAAATATGGTTTATGAAGACATCAGAGGTGAAAGCAGAGGAAGGGAAAGAATTAATTGTCTGATGAAGACTTGAAAATCTCGAGACAGTATAGGGCAGAAAGAGAAAGGGTAGAGGGGTAAAGAAGAGAACAGAGGGAGCCAAGATTCAGCTACATGGGAAGAAAAGATTGCCACAGAATTTTAACAGAGAACGGGGAAATAGAGAAAGAACCTGGGGAACAAGAATGCATACTATGATACTACAGGATACCTAATTCTGTATGGGTATGTAATCCCAAAGAGCATTACTAATCATGTTGATGAGATGTATGTGGGGCCAGCAAAGCCCTGCTTCATTACGTTCATATGGCACCTGTCAGTAGAATTGTATGTGTGCAACTACTGACAAAACAAGAGTACCATTTGGCCATATGGCTTGCATTTCATCACAGTGTTGCCTTCAATCAGCCTGGGTGGCAGACAATTTGTGATTGCATCCTCTTGTCCATCCACCTGGCAGCACTAGTCCCCTGCCATTCAAATCTGTCTTGTCCCTGGCCCGACCTCCCAGCTGCTGCTGACACACTACTCGTCTTTCTTATGCTACTGCTCTTCCTGGTGACGACTGGTCTCGTCTGGCCTTCCTTAGACTTTGTGCTGTATTCCATAGGATAGCTATATTCCATTCATGCCGTTTGCCCCTCTACGAACCGTTACATCGGTGAGCACAGGATTCACGTGGAAGTGATTTAGTCTTCTGTAGGCTGGCTCCAAAAAAATCTGCTTAAGAGATAATGCATCTCCCCCAGTTCAATCATTTCCTAACCTCAGCAATTTCATTGTTTGGTCACAGACACAGGAAAGATGAGGGCTGCGGGCTTTTCTACTGCATTGTTCAGGACTGCTTGGCACAGAATCAGTTTTACTGTATTTTGGTGAAACTGCCAGTCATCTTTCAACCCGTCTTTAATTAAAGGAAGAACTTCGATTAAAGACAAGCAAGTCTGGCAGAGTCCTTTTTTTAAAAAAAAAAAAAAAAAAAAAATTCTTAGTCTTCCAACAGATTTTTTTTTTTTTTTTTTAAATGCTCTGGATGTATCCTTAAAAACCAGCATCACATGGATTATGTACAAACATGAAAACAAGAGCCAATTTTAAATATCACCACAAAGTGGCATTTCTCACATTGTGACCTGACAAACCACAAGCACCTCCTAGCTCACATCAAAGATAACTTTAAAAATTGCTCAGATAAGGCAAATCTTTTTGCTGCATTCCCTAGGACTAAACAAACCTACTTCCATCAGGATTAATCAGTATTAAAAAGACTGCTTGGTTTAATCTATCTTGTGCGCTGCTGGCAAAGATAACCGTATCCATAATCAGCCTACAGGTCAAACCATGGAAAAGGCAGTATTCATTTACCTTTGGGGCACTGACAACATCACTCATTGCATTTTTTTCTACCTTCAGCAGTGGTTTTGTTTTGTCAGTCACTAAATGAGAGCTGTTAGTGACAGTAGAAAACTGTGATTCATTTACAGAAACCAGAAGACACATGTATAATGACAGACGGTGGTATAGGTTAAGTTCAAAGACATTTAATAACTAAATTTCAATAGTATATTTACTTCAGATAGTTGCCAGGGAATCTGAGAACTCACCTCACTACAAAACTAGAGCATGCCATAGAGCAACAGAGAACAGTTTCTCAAAATATGTTGACTCACACTCTCCTCAAAAGATCTGTTTTTCTTTTAAAAAGGTATTTCTGAAATTCTGAGCTAATAAATATCAATGGAATAGCCTGGCTGAGGAACACACCTGTGTCCTCTGTTTGGAGTCTGATAATAAGATAGCCTTCTTTTTATTTATATATAAATGTCTATTTATATTTATTTATCTATGTCTGTTTGTCTATAGATAGTTAGGGTATATAGAGTATCTATAGGTAAAAATAGATGTAGAAGTATTTAAGCAGATCCAGATCATAAATAGATCTAGATATAAATAACTAGATGGAAAAATAACTGGAAATTTATTTATAAATCTATATAGTTAATCATTTCAATTGATGTAAGTCTGTGGTGAGTCCTTTCATTGTCTACCATTGGGATGTAATTTAACATTTAAGAGGAGACAGACAATACTGACCGTAATAACACACTGGTATCATCAGTCTTTTGTGACCCTGATTTTTCTAAGGTAATTGAGTTAGATTTAGTTAGATCATTTGTTTTTCTCATGTGAAAAGTTAATTAATCAGATAAGCCATATCTTTCTCCCACTTAGATACATCAAGTTCTGTAAACATTTCTGACCAAAATTTCACATTAAAAAAATAACATGTTTTGAGAAATGTGTATTACTCATTACTTATTGCAAGAAGTGTCTCTACCTTCAAATAATTATTGATAGAGAAAGAATGAATACTTTTATAAGTAACAGTTCAGGGTTTATTGTTTTCCTTCACTGGAGTTCTAGTGTGCAAATTTTCAAGGCTTTTTTCTGCAACTATGAACAAAAGAAACCACCCTTTTTATAAGCAAAGATGTATGTTTTCTTTTGAGCCTACATCTCCAGAAGCAGTAATCATGCTACACCACGAAAAGTAATAATGTGATTCATGCTGGACTTATGAATATAAATAATTTAGCATAAATTTTGAGTGAAACTGAGGTTAAAAAAATGAGTTTAAATGGCATATAAACAAGCAAGGATATTCCTTATTTCTGAAAGAAAATAAGAAGAGTAGTGGAGGTAGTTAAAACACTTTCAAATTTTCTTCAAAGTCTGGAGCTATTGAGGTACTTGAATTGATAAAGTCCTGTATATTTTGGCAGATTCACAGCCACCAGACATCTGTATTATATATCAGTGGGAGCACAAAATTATATAATAAATTGCTATATCATCTTTCAAAAATGTCAGGAATATTTCAATGCATGGAAGAAGGCCATTAGCGATAAAATTTCCTCTTTAAAGGAACCTGACTGGCTGGCTAGATTGGTTTATTAATATAGTAAAACTAAGTGCCATGAATTTGAGCAGTTAACAGGTGGACTAATTAAAGATCAAATGGCTTGTGTGGCATAACTGATAACTATGTTAATAAGAAAATAAACATAACTTTGCAAAGGGAAGTGTTGGTGAACTGCACTTCCCAAATGAAAGTGATAACCAGCAGGGAAGAAATGAAGTGCATGTAATTAAAAATGCCTACAGAGAAAATGCAAGTGTAAACAAACTGCAGAAACTACATTGTTGGTACAAAGCATAGGGGTGATTCCTATACATTAAGAAAGTGTCCAGCAAAAAGAAACACCGAGGGGATCAAATTCATTTCTGTTTCAATTACCAGAGGTTGTCAGGGTCACATAAGGTTGATGATGCCCGTATGATGTTACACAGGTCAGCATTCTCTGTATCCTCTTATACACTGAATTTACTCCAATTTCCAGCATTCACTTGTCCAAGCCAAGTGGAAAGTAGCCTGCTAAAGTCCATCTGTTTGCTATGACGATGCCACAATTTTTAGTACTTGGAAGCCTTTCACATTTTGTGTAGTAGGGTAAAGGAAACAGCAGAATCCAAATGAGACAGAAAAGTAATAAAATATAAAGCTTATCAAATAGGTTTTCTTTTCTCTCTCTCTCTTCCCCTGCCCCCTCCCCCACCCCCAAAGCTTAGTGGACTTTGAGGAAGCATGAAAATGTAGTAGGGATGTGGGAGGGAAGGACTGGCCGGAGTGCTGGTGTTGCTGGTCCTGCTGCTGTCAGAGGGCTGGGAATCGGGGACTCAGGGTGGATCATGCAGGGAAGGAGCCACCACCCTCCACCCAGTGCCACCATCATCACAGCCTGATTTCCACCCTCAAAACTGGCTATACAAGCGTCTTGTCTCACTTTTCTGGGATCTGATGAAGGTCACACAGACAAAGGTGCTGCCTCCCAGCTGTGCCTGTTTAATTAATATTGGATGTGTTTTCATGTGACTGGCAAGTAGCTGACCTGAGAAAGCAGTTACCCAGCAGATGTGACCACTCTGTTGCAGCGGTGAGAAAATTACAGCCATATGTGAGAACCACTGAAAGTTTTACTCCAGCGGGTACAGAAAAATCACTGCTCCTGTTGTGTACTACTACAGACTAAGCACTAGTATGGCCGTGTACCCTTCCACAATGAGTAAATCTGATACTTTAAAGTGATCTTTGTATCCTGTAACAGGGTTTCAGAACTGACTTAAGGTACTGACTTTTGGAGGGGCAGGCCCTGAGCTGGTGCCCAGCTGCAGTAGCATATGACCTATAGCAGTACAACACCAGTCGAAGAGGCAGCTTAGAGCTCCTGACAGAGAAGGAAGGTCTTGGCTTTATTCATGACTACTTAATAAAATCCCAGAAGGCTGGTTCTGCAAATTGTAATTTCACTGCTGTTTAATATTCATTAATGCTTAAAGCAATGACAAGAACTATGTACATATTATAAATATATAGATTAAGATGGAGAATCTTTTATGTCCATTAATTTCCTTCCCCAAGGACATACAACCCAATTCTGTAATGCCTAATGTTCCTGAATACTTGGAAATCACATTAACAATTTTCAGAAGGGCTTCGATGTTAAACAAGTTTAAAGAAGTTTTACTTTTCCTGTATTGCCATAAGTCCTTGTTAAGAAAAAAAAAATAAAAATAGAAAAGTAAGCTCATTTCATTTTGTTTTCCTGACTAATGTTTATTTTCTTATGTAAGAATATGTTTGTTCTTTCATCATGCTGTATCTGTTGCACTGATTAAAGTGCAGAGTAACAACCATATGGTAAATTTTTATTTCAGTAAATACATCCGTAGATAAATAGAATTTCACTATCTATACACGCACACACAATATTTACCAGAATATAGCAGACAACAGTGACAGATACGTACAAAAACACTAGCCTATCTTGCACTAATTATATGTAAGGAAGTTCTGCTTCACCCTTTTGGCTGAACATGGATTCCTCACCTGACTTCTAGTTGCTGTTGCTACTAATCATTGGGTTGCACCACCTTTGTCTGACCCTTTGCTAAGAGCATAACCTGGTAGTCTATGAGCTAGCTTAAATCATAGGTATGTCTCTGAATAATCTGCTCATTGTACTGTGTTGCATGCATCCTGTTCCCCTTCTGTTTACTTCTGTGGAGTATGCTTTTACTAGAAAAAAATTTTAAACAAAGAAACAAAAAAAAACCAAAGAGCTGGATGCAGTGGGTCTGCCTGGGATGGAGTTAGTTTTCTTCATAGCAGCCCATATGGTGCTGTGTTCTGGATTTGTAACTGAAACAGTACTGATAACAAACCAATCTTTCGGCTGCTGCTGAGCAGTGCTTACTCAGTGTCAAGGCTTTCTCTTTTTCCCACTTTACCCACCAGCGAGGAGGCTGAGAGGGCACAAGAAGTTGGGAAGGGACCCAGCTGGGACAGCTGCTATGAACTGGCCAAAGGGGTATTCCGTACCATGTGATGCTGGGCTCAGCAATAAAACCTCAGGGAAAGGATGAGGAAGGAGAGACATTCATGCTTATGGTGTTTGTCTTCCCAAGTAACCTTTATGCATGCTGAGGATCTGCTTCCCTGGAAGTATCAGTTTTTCAGAAATTCATCAACAACAGTGTATATATTGATTCTTGATGATATATTTCAAAGCTTGCATCTGGACCTGGCTCAAAAGTTTCTAAAGTCTGTGGGTATGGGGACAGAATTGCCTGCTACTGGCAAGGAGTGAAGAAATTCCTTTTTTTTCTTTGCTTGTGTGTGCAGCTTTATTTCACTTATTAAACTCTCTTTATCTAGATCTACAAGTTTTTGGCTTTTACTCTTCCAATTCTCTCCACCATCCTGCTGAGATGGGAATGAGCAAGCAGTTGGGTGGGGGTTCAGCTGCCAGCCAGGGTCAATCCACCACACTGGAGAGCATTAATAGTGCTAACAGGCATTTAATGTTTGGCATTTTAAGATTCAGTATACATGTCAAAATCAGGCCAAAACTGGTAGTCTAATTTGCACTGAAAATTATTACATGTGATAATGCTATTATGATAACTGCACTGCTATAAATTACCCCACTGAAACTTTATATAAAAAAACATGTTGCACTCCATGTTTTAAGAATAGGGATAACAACCTGGCAAACAGTTAAACCTATCTATCTGGCTTATGCATTACTACATTTTGTTATATCGGTCTTCCTGATCAAACCTAAATCATTGTTAAAATACTCTCAGTGAAGAAACAGACAGTCCTAATGAAGTGGGGAGCTTTATTTGCTTGAGCTTTTAGTGAATGAGATGGCTCAAGAATACTACCTGGAAATCAGAAGCAAACTTCTGTTAGATGAAGGATGCTATGTATATCAGCACCACCAGACTAGGGGGGTCCCAAACAAGGGTTACCTGTATAATATGGAAGTATTCTATAACTTTTACTCTCTCAACACAAATTCAGGAATCTTTCAGTCTTTCCTACCTACCAGAGCTCACAGTACGTAATAGTTCCTGAAATAGTCATTTGCAAAGATAGGACAGCCACACTATGTGATTAAAGGAAATAAGTGGGATAAGAAGCTTGACAAAGGAATTGTAAATTTCTGTCTTTAATTTTTATGGCTGTTACTTTCCACAAAAAGTGCTGAAATAATAGTGCTCTGCTATTATAAGGTCCATTTCAATGATCAGGAAAGTCTGTTAATCATTTAATAAATTATGTAATAATAGTCTTAACTTGGTAGGGATGTCACTTCGTTAATTAGCCAGTGATTAACTGAGATTTATTCAATATTGTGAGCAACCATTGGCAATATTTTCATTTCTCATGTGCTGCATTAAGAGTAGCCAATGACTCAAAGCCCTGCATAGCTGTCTAATCATTTCAAACAAACGTTCCTCAGATGCTTTTCTAAATGAAGAGACCATTGATTACAGAGTACAGCTGGTTAAACTGTGCAAACATGTCAAAGCAGAAGAAAGAAACAATGAAGGCTGCTTATCACGCAGTGCTTAATTTGTGCTGAGGTTGTCTATCCTCTTTTGAAGTGGTCAAATGATATAATTGAGAGTGAACAGTACATCTCTGACCACAGACGTTCAAGGAGAAGTAAGTAGCACCTTCTATCTCTGGCTAACAAGATTATCTCACCTTTTCTGAATATCAACATGGTTATAACAGCTCCGTTTTGTCCTGTCTAGGGTGGTAAGGTAAACTACTCTTTATCTGCAGTAACTGAAAGACATTTCAACAGACTGTGTAACTTCTGGTGCAGTAGGGAAACTTGAAGAGAAGCAAAGCATGGCTGGAAAAAGCATGTTGGTACCTGTAGTCCTCAGTCCATAGACATTCCTTCCAGGTTTTGATCCACTGAGCCGATAACATAGACTGCATTACAGTGGTTGGCTAGTTGACTGGTTTGTTTGTTTACTGCACAGTGCCCATTGTCACATAAAATGTTAACTAATAGAACTCAAGTACCAACTTGGTAGAGGTAGTAAACCAGATTAGAAACCTGAGCTCACACCCTAAAGGTGCTCTTCAAGGGCATCATTGGTCCCAAGGGGGAAATTCCTCCTCTTAGATCAGTAATGAAACAATAGGCATACTGCTTCTTCAGAATTCATCAACAGTGTATGTATTGATTTTTAGTGATGTGTTTCAAAACTTGCATCTGGACCTTGGCTCAAACTTTTCCAAAGTCTGTAGGTATAGGGACAAGGTAGAACCAAACTTTAGAAAACTGACAATTAAGTGGTGAAGAATGTTTAAAAATTAGAGGTAGGATTACCACCAATACTAAATTATAGCTCTTTATATAAATATTATATTATAAACAGAGGTAATATTATCTATTTGGCCATTGTGACACGCTAAATTGATTTTTCTTCCTTGGCCAACAAAAAAAATGTATTGTCATTAAGAAAAAGTGTATTTATGTTCTGTTTTCATTCTATGTCTCGTGGTTACCAAAACCTTGCCACACAAACCCAATACACGGTGCTTGCAAGAATCATCATTGTCACACAGAATAAGTTCACAAATTTTGAGGTAGACTTTTACAAATAGACTTCCTTCACAGAAAAAAACAAATCGTTATACAGATTGTTTCCTGCCTAAATAAATCAGCATTCTAATGCAATAAAGATTTTGACAAAATACTGTAGTTTATTTTCCTTTCAATTGCTACATATGGTCACCATTTTTTACCTTGTGTGACCTACAGCATCACAAGCAGCTCCAGATTAACTGATAACTGAATAAGATCATGAACACAGCATTTTACTAATGTATATTTTCTTTCCTTCAAATGGATATGTATTAATTGCACTCTAAAAGAAAAACTAGATAACCACAAACAGTAGATGTATCCTTCTGTAGTAGGTGTGAGTGCTTTACATATTACAGTACCTAAGATGAAGAAAGAAAATACAAATATTCCAATAAATGTTTCCCAGAATAATGGCACTGTGCTAACATTGAAAGGTGGTTTTAAGGCATTATAATATTGTCAGGAGCTCTGGAAAATGGGAGGAAAACAAAGTATGTATTGATTCAGAAAGTAATTTGGGATACTCTGGAACAAAACAATAGTATGCTATGGCAAGCCCAAGCATTTTCCACAATAGAAGCGTCTATTAAAAGTGTTTAAATTTACCATTGTTTGTAGAGAATAGAGTTGGAGTTAACAGCCAACATTATTTTGTTACTAATTATAATCTAGGACTAGTTCTAGAATGAACTTTGTAACGAAAGCAGTTTTGGGGCTACTAGCATCAAGAAGGTATCAAGTCAGAAACATTCTGTGTGGACTACACTGTTCTCCATCAGCTGTCATTTATCACAGTTACGCATTTTATCAAACCTTAAAAACATCCAAACAGCACTGAGTCTTTTCAAATAAACAGTCTGTCAAGAATTACTTGTAGAAAAAGACAGATGAAATGGTATTTTAGTTTCCCCTTTCTTTCAAACAAAGATCATGTTTTCATAATCTTATCCCAAGATTAAAACCAGAATAGTCTATCTATACGCCTTCCAATACAATGCAAAATTCCCAATTGTCATTGTGAACATAAGAATCTCTCCCTCTAATTTAAAAACACTAAAATAATTACTGCTAAAAAAGATAAACTTAGTAATAGATAAGACTAAAGAGCTGTCAAACCCTTCCCCCCAACAAAGGGGTTGCAATAACAAAATAAGAAAAATTCTCGCAAAAGTTCTAATTCATCTTTTTAAAATTTAGTTTTACTGAATAAGTAAGTGACAATCAAACTGGGTTGCCCTTTACCCGAGGCATGGAATTTTACAGATTTCTTCTCTAAATAACCATGTGCCAATATAACTGCTAGATTAAAAATATTTTTTTACTAACATTCTTGTGAAGCAATATTTTTAATTAAGGAACATATCAGAGGCATTTGGGACATAAAAATATCAATACGCTGTGCTGAAAGTAAAAATGTTTTCTATACATTACCTTTATAAGTTCTCTAAAGAGACAACAACATTTCAGTACTATATACTGTCATTAACTTCAGTTGTCTTTGTCCTTTATTACAGTGTTAGAAGATCGAACAATAAAAGTCCTTTTTATATGAAGATCTCTTTCCCTCTAGGATGGTTGGGAACCAATGTTCACCATGCTTTAAATAGGTGAAATAATAAAACTTCTGCAAACACCTTAGGAACTGTTCCTAGTTTGGGAATCCTCACTGCTATTGCCTAGCATATTTTTAATTTGATATTTGGTCCATACTACCATCTGCACAGGGAAAAAAATTATTTTTCCGTATAGCTAACTGTCAAGTAATGAATACATTTTTTAATGACAGGATGGATGTTCATGCATATACTGCATCCTGGCATTAGTAATGTAATGTCTTTAATTGATATTAAGAATGCAAATTTAAAAAAAGAAAAAAAAACCAGAAAAGTTGCATGAAAAAATCACTTGTTGATAGCCAGCCATCGAAAGTAGAAATCACACTAGAATTCTATGGTCTGCTTTATAGGGATCCACATCACCGATCCTTATAGATGTTAAAAGCCTTTAATCAGATAGCCCTGTCTATATCAAAGTTGAATCTCTTCTTCAAACTTCCCAAGATCCATAAATTGCCTACTCACAGATCTTGGGTAGCCACTCAGGTGAGCTTGGGTGAGATTTACAGCAGTCCAAGGTCTATCAGTAAGAAAGTAAAAGATTGGAAGTAAAATCACCAAGAGCTCAACTAGGTTCTTCTCTTTTCTTTCCTTTCCATTCACAACCTCCCTATATTTATATTCTTCCTTCAGATTCATGGTACCCTTCTAAGCCCCCTGTACACAGGAGACAAAGGCTATCTCCAGGAAAAATCTGATGGCACAGAAAGGTGAGGAAGAGGCCAGAAGGATGCCAGAGGAAGAAGACATACTTCCTCTCCAGCTGTGTGAATGTACTTACCTTTCTCTGGTTGTTCTCTAATTACTGTAAGAATAGCCTCTTTATACTAACCATATTCTTTTCAGTGCTTTTTAACAAACTTCCTTTAGCAAACTTTCAGCATGGCGTCAGCCTGCTCATGTGATGCTTCTAAGCTTTTTCAGACCACCTGAAGTTAATCACTTGGACTTCATTTTATGCACCTGCTTTCTTATCACAAATGTATTATTTCCTCAAATATTATAACACAGCTGTGCTGCAAAAGTTTTGCTCCTCTCCTTTTCTAAGCCACTTGCCTTCCTGTTGATTTAATCCCTGATTTCTGCGAATATCACTTTTCCATTCAGTGGAAACCAAATTGTTTTCCTAAACCAGATACATTTATCATAGTTTAGTATAATGGTTGACACAAGCAAAGGAGAAAAATAAACTAAGAATACAAATTACTAAGACTTTAGTTTGTTACAGAATAATTCCTCAGTTGGAAAGATGCAGTACAATACAGATCCATAAGTACTGTCAGGACAACTGCCAACATACCAAGTACACTTTGGTTGCAGGGTTTTTTTAGGAGAGAGAGCTCATTGTCTGCGTATGTAACCCAAAGGAGAAACATTCTTCAAAAAGTAAAACGTTTTCTCTTCCTTGTTATCAGGAAAGGAGAGCAGAGAGAAAGGTCCTCTAGCATTTTCTACCTACCAGTGGGAGATGTTTTTTATAAAATATCAAAGACAATACAAGAGTCCTCAGTAACTTTACAGTCTCTCGCTCTTTTCTCTGGACCGACAAAACAACAAAAAAAAAAACCAAAAAACAAACAAAACAAAAAAAAAAACAAAAAAGGAAAGGGAAAAAGAAAAAAAAAACATAACTCTGGTTTTGCATAAAACTCACTAAATTGTATTCCAAAAGCTTCTTCATATTTTAATTTTTTAAAACTGTCTTCTTGGGATACTATTATTTTCAACTTGAAACATGATTTTCACCTATTGTGGCTGTTAACCAGTGTTCCCTCAGTAATCTATTCCCTCCCTGTTCTACCTGTCATAATATATGCCTCTAACCCTGTTCCACTGTCCAGGCTGTCAAGCTTTCCTTTTCTCCAGCATGATTGCAATCCATGCTTTTGCAGCAGATTTCCACAGTAGCTATAGCCGCCGCCTTCTGATTCTGATTTTTATTTTTATTTCTTATGTATTCTACAGAGTTTTGTATTTTACTTCAAGATTTTTTAAAGTTTATAAAAAGTAGCAGTTACTTAACTCTGAAGAAAAATGGATATCATATACAAAGACTTAGAAAATTTCATTGTTAAGCAGTGATCAGATGGCTCATAGCTATTTTTATATTATTCCATGTTATGCAGTAGGAGAAAAAAAAAAAAAGAAAGAAAAGGAAAAAAAAGAGCAATATTTCTGATATCCTAGCCTGCAAAAATTAGGTCCATTATTTACAGAAAATGCCATCTTCAGATCTAATACTAAACTTTAAATAGCATCAGCATAAGATAGCACCTCTTTAGAGGAACACTAGCACCCTGAGTAAGAAAGAGAACAACTAAAAGATCAACAGAAAATTAAGTTAACAAGCAGCTTACAGCATGATGGATCCAGTCTACATAAATTCAGTAATTGGTGCTTATATATCTATATGTCATATTGGTTTTAGTCTTAAAAGAGGTATGAGGACATCTGCTAAAGCTGTTAAGTCTACCTGTAACATGCAATTTTAAATGGTCATTAGAATAATACACAGAGAGATATGAAATTACTAAATGAAATTTTATGGCCCATATTATGCAGGAAGTCAGACTAGATGATCATGATGCTTGTTTTGAGAGCAAAATTTACAAATCTAAGAAAAAGAAAATTATTGGTTTGAGCATGGAAGGGAAATCAACTGATAAAAATCTAGAACTGACTAAGGAATTTCAAAAGAAATGGGCTCCTAAGTCTTTTAAACTCATTTGGAAATCTCGACTAATGCTCCGTGTCAAATCAAATCACCGTAATTGATCTTGTTATCTTACCCTAGAGAAAACAGCTACTTTTAAAGACAGGTTCAGAGACTTTTTGGAGGAAGTATTTTTCTGTAATCTTCCACCTCTAAAACTGTCCACTGCATGAGGATAAAAAGGAAAAATACATGAGAACAAAAGCATGTGAACAGAAATTTGTAGCCTATGGAGGATACTGAAATATAAATGCTCTGACTTCCAACATTTCACTGCTAGAGGTGAATAATGCACATTCTCTTGAAAATAAGCCTTTTCTGTTTGCTGGTTTTGATATCTCCTATTCTTGCATTTGTTTAGAAGTCTACCCTGAAACATAGATAAATTTCTTTCAGTTATTAACAATTCCTTACTTGGAAGATAAGGGCTGCCTGAAATACAAAGAAAAACAAATAAAATAGATTGATGGTTGCTCAAAGCTGCTCAGAGCTTTGTAATACTAAAATAAGATCTAATTTTTATGATTTGAAGTATATTTCAATGTAACTACATTCAGAGCCCAAAGCTATAAACCTTGGAGTATTTTCTACACTCTTTTCCAAAACATACCTCCCTCCCCTGTAGTCACGTATCAGCATTAGCACAAGTTTCTGTTATGGAGCCACCTATGCGCCAACAGCTTTGGAGCTCTAATATCTGTTTACAAATCTGCATTACAGCTAAGTAATTCATTAAAGTTTGATATTTTTTTTTAATAGAAGGCAAAGGGGCCCAGTTGCAGATGTTGAGATACTATCGAAAGAAGTAGCCATATGTGACGGTTCCTATTTTTAAAAACAGCAGTTGTTTTATGAATTCATTTATGCTGAAGTTTAATCTGGGAGTGATATGGAATCCCTGATCTTTTTTTCCTAAAAATGCATTAGTGTGTTAAACGACCAACTAAATTCTGATTGCCAAATGCTGGGAAAAATTAGAGCTCTTTAGCTCAAAAGCTGCTATTCATAGAAGTCTGTGACACATCTGAGAGAAAAAGATGGCACATTCTTAAATTAAAACATTTACACAAGTCTTTAATAAAATATGTTTTTGAAGTGCTGAATGAATTTGCTTTTGCTGTGGGAAGATTCTGGATATACTCTTTGTGTTTTAATTCGTTAGCCACAGCTCTCAGCCTTCTTTAACCCAAAGAGATTTGGCTCCTTGAGATCACGTGTACCCATTCTTTAAATTCAAAAAACTTCTTTTTTTTTTTTTAGTGTTCACTCTCTTTTCTCCATGGCAACAGGCATGCCTGTGCAAAAAACAAGAAAATATCCTAATTTTCAAAATATTCTTCTTCCGCCGAGGCTGGGTGTTTTTCATCCTTTGGCATTCTACATTTTACAATCTTTATGGCTCCCATCAAAGGAATTTCCATAGATTTCTAAAGCTGGCAGAGGATGTATCTACTAGAAGACTGATGATTCTCCCCATGCCTTTAGGTCAAGTTAGAGGGGTAACTCCAGTGCTCTATTTCTCATTTTTTAATAAAATAATGTTTTCTGAAGTATTAGTAAAGTGTTAATGAAATATACATCTCACCATAACAAAGCCTGTATAACAATAGTGCATACATGAGTATGAAGGATTGGGATAGATATGAAATGGAAGGTTAAGAACATTTTAACTCTTTGTTCTTCTCTTCATTGCTTCATTAGATATACAATTAATTTGATGACATGGAAAAAGTGACTTAGAAAATGATGTAAATATTCACCGCTTTCTTTCTTGTAAAAGAAATGGTATTTGGCAAGGATAATCAATTTATGATTAAACAAATTTCTAATGTACAATTTATCACAGCTCAACAAAAGATTCTACAAAAGATCAGAGTTTTGACATTCATGAAGAAGAACTTGGAAATATAAAAAAGTAGAAATGAAAAGAAAATATTTAATTCTTTGTCATGTATGCACTTTACCTCAATGCACTAATTTTGTTTTCTACTGTGCTCCTTGTGTTTGATATTAAAAATATGCTCTTTAGCAGGGTTAGTGAAAAAATGCTTCAAGGGAGAGATTTTAAATTTAGAAAACAGGCTTTTGGCTGCATTTTTCCCCTGGAAAAAAAAAATGTTGATTTCATTAGGACTGCATTACAGCAGAAGTTATCTAAATATCTAAAGGAAAGCAAAAAAAAATTCTCATGGGGGAGAACAATGTAACAGAGAAATTGATACCTAGAATAAGGTTATTGTTCTTAGGGTTATAGCTGATGTAGTACTGAAGACAAGTGCTTGAGTTCCTTCTCACGTCCTTGACGGGTGACAAGGAACAGTTGTTAGCCTTAGAGGGTATAAACTGTTAGAGGTCTGTAGTTAGACCCTTGTCCTCTAGTTGGCCCCAAACAGACCACCTCTCA
Source organism: Haliaeetus albicilla (assembly GCF_947461875.1). NCBI lineage: Eukaryota > Metazoa > Chordata > Aves > Accipitriformes > Accipitridae > Haliaeetus > Haliaeetus albicilla. Next base: position 14,529,980 of record NC_091485.1, read on the forward strand.
GTCAGTGTGTTATAAGGAAAATGCAGAAGAAATGGTTTCAGCAAAGAATAAGTAAGGAAGCATGAGATCTGTGTACCATTATCGGACACTGGCAGAATTAAAGAAGAAGGAATGGAAAATAAATTCTAAAGTACCTGAAATTTCTATTCCAGAATTATTTTTTCCTTAGTATGACAAAAAGATAGTAAGACTGAAAAAAAAGCTAGTGATATCAGTTTAATTCCAAAATAAAAACAGGAAGTAAGCCCAGTCATGACATTCAAGTAGAAACCAGAGGTACTGAGAATAAAGAAGCAGAAGTGTACAGACCTTTTGGTGGATTTCTTAGCACAAAACTTATATTGGAGCAATACAAATTCATAAATGTTCCACAATATGTAAAGAATTCATACATTCAAGTGAGTTTGCACAGCCACTTCATGAATATAGACAAATAATAAAGCAATATGGAAACTCAGATTAAGAATGGTTTTACAAATTGAATATATTTTTGGAATTTTTACACAAGTCTTTATATTCAAACTTTTCCCTTTTGCCTGGACTGTACAGAATGCTGACAGAGCTGCAAATACAAACCAGGCTATGGCCTAAAAGCTGTCATCTCAAAGGTGAAAGGGCTTTTTCTCCAGAGCTGTGCTAAATCAGAAGTGAGATATGTAACTGCAGTAAAAAAAAAAGTCAGTAGACTATTAATATGTCTTTTCCGGAGACCAATACTTATATGAGCTCAAACAAACCTCTGTAGCCATGTAGCTTTAATAAAATGGAAGAAAACAATTGCACCTCTGACACCCACCTTCTTTACCAAAGGATGCTTCATTAATCTCACTTGCCCTGCTTTAGCAACTGACCTACTGGAAATAAAAAATCCCAGCTACCACTTCATGTTTGGGAAAATGTAATTGATCATGCTTAACATATTAAAAAATTTATTCTTTTTTATGAATTATTGAATTCATTTTTTCTTTCCTAAAAATGCAAGATTGCAAAGTTTTGCTATAGAAACTTCAATACTTTATTTTAAAACCTCTTAAAGGCATCTTAAGTAATTCAGAAACTTATTCTACACAGTCTAGATTTTATCTGAGTATGAGCAAAAGGCTTTTCAATGCAAATGGAGCTTCTGGTGGGAAATAATTTGGGGTAAAAAATTTTTATTCTAAAATGTTTATTTGAATTCCTTTGGGAAACTCTTTTCTTGCATATAATGAGCTCATTTTAAAAGAATTGAATTTTAAGATGGATAGTATGACTTTTTTATTTTTTATGGTTCTGTTGAAAAATTTACTCCCGTTTTCACTCTGGAGTGAAATAAGACATTTCTTTTTAAATGTGGGGTTCACTGCATTACTGTAATGGCATTCTTTTTTTAAAGAACACCTCACATTGTTTCCCCTTTTTTCTTCCTACTGAAGATTAATTTATTTGGTTGTAAATATGCTATAAATTTACCTATCAATACTTCTGGAACTGTTGTGGATGTAGTGCAAAATATTCTGTGACATATTAGAAGTATACTTTTAAACAAATTACAGTAATGGATAGACTTATGGGTGTGTAAATCCCTATCAAGTGTGAGGAATAAGACTTGAGGTAAATCACCACAAGTTCGAAGTAGTGATATTGATTCTGTGTATTCAGTTTGAACTCCTTTTTGTTCAGCCCTCATTCAATTTGATTTTCATTTCTGTTAGCGTTTTATGTTGTGTCACTATCAAGTAAGCATCAGAAGAAGAACAGAATACAAAACAAGCAAGAAAGATAGGAAGGTAAAAGAATCTCTAGTAATAGTGGAAATACACTGATTACATTCTGATGGATAAGTGAAATTATGAGATTCCATTTATTGTTGATTCACCTACATGAAAAAATCTGAAGAAAATCAGCTGTCTTGAGGAAGAATTGCCCATTACCTCTGAAGTAAGAGACACAGGAAATGTAACAACTTTAACTCCTTCAGGAGAGAAGTTATAATTGAATGGACTCATAATACGATTACAGAAGTAATGCTTCAGCTAAAATAGGGATATCATGTAAAATGTCTATTAAATCTACTGTAATTAGTACGAGCAGTATAAGTATACTCCATAAGGAACAGGCATGTCTAGATTTTGTGAGCAGAAACACTTGAGTTGCTGCTTTGTCCTCTGAGAACTCTAAAACAGGCAATGAGGGAGAGGGACAGTATTAGCTAGGATATGAAGACATCAAACTTGTCTACAGATTATCCACAGGCAAAGTACAAGAAAACCAGAACATAAACATGGGGGTTTTTGTACGCAGGCTACGTTACATGAAGAAGTTGTCACAAGAGTTTCCATACAAGGAAACAGTCCTTGTATACTGTCAACATGTTCAAAGATGACCGTGCTGAATTGCAGTTCAAGACTTGCAAACCAGCATGTCAGATTCAGCTTGCCATCCTGTGTTCACAAAACTGAATTCCTTTGGAACCTGACCTTTTTTACCCTGACCCTCTTGCTCAGATTTTGAAGGATAGCACTTCCCGCAACACTCAGATCTTTTTGGAAGGACTAAAGAGAAATCATGTGGGATTCACAGAAGTGCTCCTATTGTCAGCATTCAATAGGAATCAACACCATCTCACAATTACCTTGTTATTAGGCCTTAATGCTAGCCTAATTCAAATATTTTATTCATTTTCTGTAAAAACCTGAAGGCTATTTTCAGGTAAAATCTTTTTTTACTGTGGAAATTTTTAATGGTAAAACAGACTTTCACATAGTTTTAAAAATTCAGAACAAGTTTCTTAGCCAAGACATTTAACTGGTGAGTTCTTTGAGATCTATGATCAATTCTTCTTGGTTTTGGTTTTTGGGGTTTGATCACCTTCATTTATTCTTTTCCTGGCAGTGATTTAAAAGTATGCAAGTTTTAATACGAAGTTAATATTTACTACTGTCACTTGCTGTTTAGGATCCACTTTAAAGTAATGTTCCTATTAGCTGAATATGCTTTGCTACCTTTCAGAATAAGGCAATATCCACTGTTTATTGTCTAAAAAAATAATTTCTGCAGGGGTTTCTCACTTTTCATGTGGTAAAGGAAAACCAGAGAGTCTAATTCTCCATTACCTTGTACTTTCTTCTCTCATTACAACAGACAAGAAAGAAAGGAGATTTTGGTTCATATTAAAATATTTAAAGAGGTAAAATTAATCACACAAAATGTATATTTCTGTAGAAGTGAGACTGAGGAAGTCAATTTTTTTAAACCAAACCTGAAAACATATTATCCAGTCATGAGAAAAGTAACTATATTAGTACTTCAGAAAAAATACTCATCTTGGCAAAAGTTCTTGATAACTCAAGAACAGTAGAGAAAGAGATGAAATAAGGACTGAATTAATCTTTTTGAGAATAAAGATGGAATAATGTACCTTAACTGTTGATGTTCAAATATACCCTAAAACCTGCCATAATATTTTAAGACTTAATGTTTGAGGAGGCATTACTAATCCTCATGAAATGTGGAAATACTTGCATACCTGTGATTCTTCTGTATTGTGATGTACTTTATTCATCTGACAGTGATGTCAAAACACTTGCAATAGGCATAAACAATGCAACGGTTCCCTACCTGGATGCCCTTGGGATTTGGTTAACTTTCTTCAGCTTTAGCAATGGTACTTGAAACAGATGTTAATTCTTCCAGAGAGTTACACAGGTTGCTAGACAGCCTCAGGGCCCTGCCATCTGACATGTATGGTTTTGTCTGAATATATTTTTGTATCCCACTCATAGGGCACCCACTTTCTTCAGCACGAAAATAAATGGTAAACTTTGCCTTAGGAAACATTACTTGAATACTTTCAGCTTTACAAACTGAATCATTAGAACAGTTTCAAGGAGTTGACTCTTTTTTGGTCACTATTATTAAACCAGGTTATGTTCATAATTTCTTGAGAATGAAGCTTTGTGCATTCACACTGTGATTAGCAAATGCCAATAAACAGAGAACAAAGTTGTAGCACACAGTTCCCAATAATTTAGCACTTTGATGATTAAAGGGATGAGAAACTGTTAATTATGCGGTGTAAGTTTCCACGAAAAACAGCTGCAAATGACAAATTCTGCTTCAGGTCAGAAAGCAAATAAATATCTTAGGCAATGCCATACACAGCACAAAAGAAGCTATCCTCTACTACACACTGAATAAAAGAGAAATATGGAAAAACAACTATGGTTTTAATAGTTTGTTCCCCTCTGTCAAGAGAACTGTAAGAATTCTTCTTTTAATACATAACAAGGTTGGTCAAGAGGTGAAAAGAAAAATAAGAACAGCTGATGTCAGCACCTAGGGGATGAAACAAAATATAACATTTTATATACAATTTAAAGACAAATATTTAAATTATCTGTTCTCCACATTCGCTAAAGGTATCCAATCTTGTTTTGTTGAGATTCTGGAAAAAAAGACCTTATTCTCAATATAATTGTGCCTGGGCTTATGTTCAACTCATTTTTACCAGAAGAGTACATAAACAAGCAAGCAAAGAACATCCATAGAAACTAAGCATGAAACAAAATAGATGCTTTAGAAATTTTACACTGTTGATGAAGAAGTGAACTTTTTTTACCCTTCAGACATACAGGCAGTTAAGTATTACAAATATCACAATTTTTGATAAGTGTACCTGAAATTTTCTTTAAAATCCTTTTCAGAGCCATTTGATCTATTTTGCTTTAAACAAGGGGAACCTTTGAAACAATTGCCTCAATATTCCTAAAGCAGCCAATCACCTTGAAAATTCATGAGTCTAAATAAAGGTTAATGCTCAGTTCTTAGAGAAATCAAGTGGCTAAATTACATAGTGAAGTCTAATTCTCTAAAATTTCTGGCACATTTTTAGACTTATTTCCACAATATAAGTCTTGTTTCTTTCACTTTTTTTTTTCTTCCTGTCTTCCCACATGAATTTACAGCTGCAACACCATCTTCATTTGTGTCTGTAAGAGAAGCCAGAATATTTTAAGAGTTTCTAACAACGTTTCAAAATGCATATGTCTGGGCACTTAGAACTGACACAGCCAGTTCCTTCTCTTGCAAAATGGAAGCATCCATCTCTACATTGAAATAGCATCATTTACAAGCAGCCACAAAACCAGTTCTCCATTTTGTGCTGTAGTGTTTTGCTCTTTTGCTTTAGTATTTATGGTATATTTTAGTATATTTAGGTAATTATACTAATCTCTTAACTGAGCAGAATCTTCTCGATAGAACTGTTCAATGTCCCATCTACTCTTTGGTATCTTTTATATGCAACATATAATCAATATTTTGTCCATATGTCTGAGAAAATGACAAGATTTTCACATTAATGTAGTAAAGCACAGTGTTTTCTGTACACTGTACTCTGTATGAGAAAGGGATCAGTGAATTTACAGAAATCTTGAAAAGAAACTGAGAAGAGGAATGAAAGTAAAACTAGTAATGCTATAAATGAGGGAGAGGTACTTAAAAGAAAATATTAAAGGTGAAGAAAAGGAAGAGTAATGCAAGCAGTGACACTATGAAGGTATTCTACCAGTTTAGCTACTGTAACATCCTTTGACTTCCACTTCATGAAATGTTATCGTCAACATACGTCTCCTTTTATCTCAATAATACTCAATCACTCAATCAAAACCAAGAATCATTACGCTTGAATGCTCTGCTAAGAAGACCTTGGGGCTTTTGTTGTTGATGTTGCTTAGGGGATTTTTGTAGGTTGTTTTTGTTTGTTTGTTTGTTTGTTTGAAAACAGCCACTATAAAAATATGGAAATCTCTGTTCTATTACAATTAAAATGCAAAGTAATCGTGATACCAATACTAAATGCTTTGGATAACAGATCATAAGAGCACTGTCAATAAAAGGTTAAATAAGTGTTATAAATAGCTAAACATAGCAAAGCAGGGGACTACCTGCATAGATAAGCTTGTATACAGCTTTAGCATCACTGAAAAGTAAATCAGTTGCCATATGCAATCTGTTGTCTAGGAGAAAAATCCTGAAAAATTTGCTGTCAAGAGCATAGAACCAATTTACTTTATGTGATCCCTGGCTTTATGCCATGTTAATGGAAACTGAAATCAGTCCAATAAGTACACATTTCTAAGTGCTAAATTTGTTATCATGGACACAGGTCTGTTGTGTGATCCGAGGCCTTTGCTGATGTTTGAAATGCCCTACAATGTGCTACCCATCTTTCCATAGCTACCAAGTGAGACACAGACTCTAAGGAAGACCCAGTCTCGGCTAGTGACTGGAGACTAGATATGATTTCCTACAATCTGAGAAATAACACCAGATGTTCTTGTGTTGGCTGGCAATCAAGCCTGGTGTTGACAGCAAAACCTCTGCTTATAGAAACTTTGTTCTCTTTTCTGAAAGTAACATTTCAAGTCCAATCTGCAGTCCAAGCTATCACTTTCTGGCATGATATATGGGTGCACAGAATTCTTTTTCATATACATAAATGTCATTGGCCATCCTTTCCTCCCCTCACAATTATGAGCATGCCAAATATATGGATACAACAAGAAATAGGCCACCAATTCTTCCTGAAATTTTGAAGTAACTAGCTGATTTTTAATAAACCACTGAAAGTGGCGTGTGGACTTGTTCTTTGGCTTTGCTCTTACCTTCAAGTTGTTCTAACTTAAAAAATAGATAATAATTCTGTAGCATATCAGCTCTTCCTGTTCACAGCAAGATGCCCTCTTCACCAGAGGCTACAGAAAGATGATGAAAGAATAACTTTTCTGGCTGGGGGAATTCAGAGGTTGACATATAGCTCCAGAGTTCACCTAAAGACAAATGTTTGTCTTACTCAAATGTCATTCATTATTTTGTTAGCCTGAAGGAGAAGAACATCCTTTCTTGCACTGGAAGTTTGAGAAACATACATAAAATAAGTAAACCCATTTGCGGACAGCATTCATGGGATGAAGAATGAATGAAATTCTTGAAAATAAGCAGAATATCGGTAATGCTAAATAAGCAGTGCAAAAAGATACATTTGATTTTTACAATGAAAGACTGCAATACAAGGCTCGGATAGTGAAAAAGGCATCCCTGTGTTTTGGTGGTTTTGTTTTTTTAAATTCTAGTTAAAATTCTTAAGTCTCTAAAGAACACTAAATAGTAGAATATATTAATTGCAATGAAATCTACTTGTGAGGAAAATGCTTAGTAGCAGATTACTCATCTTGCAACTCAGCCAAGCAGCTGTTCATTTTGCCAACAGATGTTCATTTTTCCAGTCCTGCTAATCTTGCAAGTCATTTTTCCCCAAAGTCCAATGACAAAATCTGTGAGATCCGCAGTTAATTCCCAAAGGCATATAAGGGTTGAAGTACTTGCTGGTGCTTGATTAGAAAGGAAGAGTAAGAAACAGGAAATCTACTGTTGTAGATTGAAATGTTTTGCTATCACATATTTTGATTTAGAAAATTCCTCCAAGAGAGTTACCTATGTTTATATTTTCTTTAAAAGTAGCTGACAGTAAAAAAAGTCAAAGAAAACATGCATCTCATGCAGGCTTAAAAAGAAAAAGGGTGCATTCAACAATAATTTGTTCTAAAATGTTTATAAATTGTTTTTAAATTGTCAGATTTCTTTTTATTTTACCTACTAAATGAACACAGGAGGTAGTCAGTTGTGCTGCGTTCAAATATTTAATTAATAGGAAGGCAATCACACGATTACAGAAACAGCTTTACTCCAGAAGGCTCTTGATCATATCTTTAGTTAGCAGACAAATCAAAGTACCTCTGCATATCCTGATGATGCCTCAGTCACACAGGACTGGTACAATAGTTCAGCATGGGTGATTACCCAAATCACTCAAACTACATATATTGCCAACAGAGATACTGTTGTGTAAAAAGTCTTCCTTGAGCTGAACCTTCAATAAAAACTTAGTTGTAAAGACTAGTTATATTTCATTTTAAAAATAAATTATAATCATACTGATAATGATTTTGGCACTAATTATTATTTTACTAATAATGATAAATAATAATTATTATAATAATTATAATAATAATAATAAACATCTTTTTTTTTTTCCCTATTCTACTTTCTTTTCTTCTGCTTTTCTTTTCCCCGATAAATCTTTTTAGAGCTGTACAGATATTTTCTTTGGGAAATGTGCTGACTCTTTCTGTCCTAAATTTGCCATTATGCAACTTCTATGAATTTACCAAATCCCCAGGCTGAGTTGCAATTTTCTAATTCCTTCTAACTTCTAAAATCTCTGCTTTCCATATGGTGTGTAGTCCTGAAATTAAAGAGTCAAGTAAATGGCAACTCACGTTGCAGTGGCAGTTGGGTTTTTAAATATTCAGGTAGGGTCTAAATCAGCAGAAAGGAACTGCATCAGCTATTATAGCACGATTTGTTTACAGATCATGTCCTTCCTTTATATTAGCAGCTCTTCCCCCCTAAAAACCCCAGATCATTCCACTTCCCAGGAATTTAAGAGAACATGCCATACAGATAGTCTCCGGCTGTTAGACACTGACAGTCTCACCATTGTCCATGTTGACATAAACTGATTTAATATGAGATACCTTAAGCTACCATAGCAGCTAGCAGTATCAAGTGTGAGCACTAGGATGCTTGAACAGATTCAGCCCAAACTGGTTTGGGTCTGGGAGCAGTCTGGTGAGTTCATACAGTGACAGTCTACTCAAATCTGGTTTAGTTCCAGATCTGTAGGGCCTGTTGTGTAATTTTTAACTGCTTTTGGAAGCAAAGCCTCATGGCTTCATTTCTCATTGCATGATATTAACCAGCATCAGCTGGCACAAATCAGGAATTTTTCAATCAGAATTTTTTCCTCAAAACAGATTTGTTCATTGGAACGTTTTTACAGAAATATTCCAATGTCAGCAAAGCTTTAATTAGTGTGTAATGGTTCTGTATATAATTCCTCATAAATAAGAGTGGACCTCTCCAAAATAACTAATAAACACTTTATGCCTCTGGTTAATTAAGCTCCTGGTTTGGAGGGGGAGGGGGGGGGAAACAAAACCAAAAACCCCAAAGAAACAAAAAAAAAACCACCAACAAAAAAATTGGTCAGGGACTTAAATACATGGTGTGATCCTATGACTAGATTCTTCACAGTTTCATGTATGGATTGATTTCCTTCCCTTATTTCAGTCAAGTGGGTAATGTCTCTCTTTCTTTTCTGTTTAATCTTGAAATGTCATGGATTTTGAAAAATCCTTTTCCATTCAGTTATAATTAGAAAATTCTTGAGTTTATTTGGAGAAGGATGACAACTCTTTTATTTGTCTGGCCATAGTCTGGGAAAAGATTTTTACAGTAGCGCATATTTATAAAATACCATGCATCTTTCACTTCAGAGTTTTTAATAAAATTTCCTATATAAAAATATCTATTTACAAATTACAATTTTATACACTATTAATTAGGATTTGTAAAAATAAGATTAAATTTTTAGGCTCATTTAGGAAAGATACACACATCTAGATATTACCTCTGCTTTTCAAATCGCAGCATACATTCACTAATAATTCTTTGGACATAAACTGAATTTTCCTTTTTTTGAATCACTGGCTGCAGCCAAAATTGGGAGAAAAAGTCTTAATTTCTTTCTTGCTCATTAATTAATTTAATTTCTTGCTCATTCTGCTATGTCCAAACAACTTATTGTGACAATTGTATGATCTGGAATAGTGTGTACAAATCCCAGTCACAACAAGATTCTTAGGTGAAAAGTACTGCACATACATGGAAAATTCTGAGATTATAACCTTACAATCCATGTAATCATTCTGTATCTTAAAACCCAATGACAATGAAAAAGAAATCCAGCTCCAAAAGACTTGTGACATAACAATGCACTCCGTTTTCCAGTATGTCCAATCACCAACAAATTCTTTATTCAGAGACACAGTCAGCCCTCATGGCCTTTGCTCATTTGGCTTGAGTAGGAATGATTCCTCTGCACACTGGGGAAGAATTGACAAGAAAAATAAATTCAATTCCTATCCAGATGCAACTATTCAGGTTTCCTATTTTACTGTATTAAAGTCTTACATTCAGAGCAATGGAGCCAGGCCCCAAAATACCTGCTTTTAAACTCGACTGATGGATGAAGAGCTGTTGAGAGAATGGAGAGGAAATTAATCATTTCTACATCATATATTTTTATCTATATATTGTCAATATAGTCAAGATTAGCCTCTGATGTTCAGTTAGAAGGGTTTGGCTTTCCAAAAACAAACAAACAAACAAAACCCCAAACAATGAAACTGAACACATGGTGATTGTTGGTTTTAACTTCCTCTTCAACTAATACTGATGCATCATTAAAAGATATTCGATTTTCTCATACAGCTGGCCAAGTCACAAATTGTTTTACAGCCAAGATTTATCTGAACTATTATGATTTTTACTCCAAGTCATTCTTCTGTTCCACTCCTCCATTTTTCTTCTTATTTCTTCTCACCAGTAATAACAATATAGCTGTAATCCTTGATATGTTTATGATGATGATAATTTCATGTGCTTTTTTTGTCACATTTGAAATTTCAGTTTCCCTCCCCCTGAAACCACAGTAACTATAACCTGGACTTTTTAAACTAGGAAGCCTAGTAATGCTGCTTTTAATGAAAGCCAAGTATATTGGCCCCTAGGTCTAGAGCTTTTAAGTAAGTGCTTAACATAGCAATATCCATTTATCACATGTAAGAGCTGGCAGCTGTGGAATGTGTTTCAAAGGCAGTAGCTGTAAATATTTGCTAAAAGACCTTCAGAAAACGTTATCAAAAGGTTTAAGAATAACAGATCTAGGTCTCAGCTCTGAAGTAGGCAGGATCATGTGAAAATATGATGAAAATATATTATTGTAATTCAACCCAGATGAGAAATGTAGGAGAAAAATAACTGAAGAACTTTGACATGAGATTTTTAATATAGCATTAAAACCTATTGGACATACACCAAAGCTGTCCAGTAGAGCTTATTGGATCCATTTATGAGTTTAAAGTTTTATAACAGACATAAAATATAAGCACCATTATGCAGTACTTTATGTTTGCAACTCTTAAGCACAAGCTCTGCAGTAGCTCCATGAATTAGGTGAATAGTATCAATGGAAGAAAGCCCACTGACAGCAATGCAAATAAATGAGAATAAAGGGGAGAGTAAATAGCACAGCTGTAAACTGTTTCACAAAGAAATCTCCCGTTCTGAAAACTAGTTTATTTTATGTAACTAAATAAATCCTGTGCCTTTCTGTAAGTGTTTGGGGTTGCATTTTCAATCACATCAATGCTACATGTTTGCACACAAAAAAGTTAACAGTGTAATTTAGTTCTACAAAGGGTTTACCACTACAAATAGTGAATCTACTCACCTCTCCTCAGAAAGTTAGTAATGAGAGCTGAGGGAGATGCGAATCATGGAAGTGACATGATCATAGTTTATATATTAGATCTTTATTTAACAATTGAAATAGCATAAATAAGACATTTGAAATAAAATTCGTCTAACAACATGACCTGCAGCAAGCCCTGCCTTTCCACTGTCCTTACCTTTCTGTTTCACAAATTATTTTTCCCCAGAGAAAATAAGTATGTACAATAAATGTCTAGATTTGTATGTCTATTAAGGCTTTTATAAATTATAAGGTTTTCTTTGAAACTCACTGTACAGTGAAGCATATTTATGGCACAATGATCACACTAGTATGTCTGTATAAACTGAAAATTTAAAGTAACAGGTTTTAGTTTATACTTCCTTTGTATATTTTGGAATTGCTATGCTTAAAAATAATTCAGAATAAATAAAGCCAGTGAAACCTCATGGAAAAAAATTGCAACCATTCTCGCAGGTACTGATTAAGAGAGGGAGAAGTAGTATGATATTAACAGAGTAGTGAGGGAATGGGAAACAATTCAGCATCATCTTGCAAATGTTATTAAGAATAGGTAACACTCTCACCGACTTTTCTTTTGGATAGTGTTTTCCTTGGATTCCTTTTAGGACCCATTTACACTGCCTGGATTAATTGTTTCTATTCTATCCTGTGCTTTTTATCGTTGCTCTCATCTCTCTCCTTCATACCCAAACAAATTATCTTACCACTCCCCAAACCAATACATCCTGAAGTCTGCAGGACACTAAACTGTACATGTTCACAGTCAGAGTTTTTTTCTTTGAATTTAAATTTTTGTACCATATTTAAACACAAGTTACGTTTTTCAAGAAAAAGGTAATTATTGCTCTGAATAGATTGTTTGGAAGATGATAGTTTTTTTCAGTATTACCTTAAATATCTTTCAAAGTATACGTTCACACTCAAAATCCCCAAACCTCCAGAAACCAAATGAAACAAATAAACAAACAAACAAACAAAAACTAGAAAAAGATAAGAAAATTCTGCTTCTCAATGGCAACATATGGAAAGTCAAGACCATCACTAAAAATCAGACTCCCTGTTGATTGCTGATTATAAAACTTTCTGATTAAAACTGAAAAGGGGATTTCCCCTCCTAGTTTCCCCTACAAATGCAAAACATGCTTCCTAATTTAAATTAACCTTCTAGAGTAATAGTTAATGCATTATAAATATAATGTAGTATCAAAAAAATTAGGTTGTATTTTCAGCAAATGTAGATTAGTGGAGATCCAATGATGATGATATCTGTTACATATATATAGCAGAAGGATTAGCTGTTACTTGTATCTCTCATAAACTGCATTATCCTACTCTATCATCTGGGGAAAATTTAGAAAATATCTTTTTTTTTTCCTTTTTTTCCTGCTGTCTGAAACCCTAAAGTTACTTTGTTCCAGTTGACAAAGGAGAATTTGCATGTTTGAGACTCAGACTTAGTTATTAGATAGTGCAGATGTGAAAGGCATAATTTTGAGAGAATTCTGCTTTAAATGGTGACTTACAAACAGAAGGAGATAAAAGGCATGAACACAATCAGCATAAGTATTAAAACCTTCTGGACCTCTCGCCAGTAGGGTTGTGAGAGTGGTTACAATGCCACTGGATTTGCAGAGTGTTGGCTGCCTCCTGTGCAGCAGCCTTAAGTAGGGAATAGAATCCCTTTTGGAATACTCCCCTTGCACTAAAAGAGAGATCATTCTGGTCTAAATGTGCACATTTACTTTTACAAAATACAACTACACTGTTATGGCTAGATAAGTTCACTTAACCATATGTGCATGACATTATATCCTGCTTAAATTCTACATGTTTCCCAATCCTTAAGAAGCAGGGTAATCTCATGGAAGACTCTAAATTATTCCATTTGGGGAACAGTATTTTGCTTTTATAGATTTTCTTTTTTTAAAAAAAAAGATAATTACAAGGAAAAGAAGTTGTGTGGAAGTTATCTTCTCTTAAGAAGTGTTTACAGGCAGAATATTACTTGTAACTTGTGTAGTTTTACCAAGCTGTTAGATGACCTTTCAACTCAAGATCTCAGTAATGTATCTTTGCAAACATAATCTGTTACAAATCCTGTACACCTTTAATATCACTGCTTCTTGGAAATACACAGATAAACCATATACTTGGATTAACAATTTCAAAATTGGTTTCAAGAAATTGCAGTGAAGAGTGCACATTCTCCTTCCACCCACTTGAGACCTAACCAGGCTTATGAAGATACATGCAATTGTATGTGAAAATCCAGAATTACTATTTTTACTGTGCTAGGCAACACAACATACTTATCTTCCAAATATTTTACTCTTTAATGGCAACACAAACCAAAAAGAAGGTAGTGAACAAAAAGCATGTGACTAAAGTTTAAAATTACAGATTCAGACTACTTTAGGTTTGTGATTTTGGGGGACAGTTTGAATGTCATAAAGAAAAATGTCATATTTTTGTGGAGGATAATTATGGTTTGTTTTAGAAACATATCCATTTTATTTAGAAAATTAGGAGAGAGGGGATGTGATGTAACTCCATTTCAAATCAATTTGAGCTATGTAGTATTGCCAGTATATCTCTGGTGAATTAGGTCATGATGAAGTTAAATGAGTTGCCTAAAATTGTATGGTAAGACAACAGTTGACATGGGAAACAAAGGCTAACTTTTCAGCTGAAGTCTCCACTAATACTGTTCCTAATTCCATTTCCAATTCAACCCACTGTGAAGCAGAAAAAAGGATTACAATGTCTAATGCTGAAAGAGAGCAGCAAGGCTTTTAAAAAATAGAAGAGGCTTTGTTCACAGAAACATTTTTTGTATATGTGAGTGGCTACAAAGAAAATATAGTAAAAAATTAAATACACAAAGACATCAGAGTAGGGAAAATGGCTCAACTGTATCTCAGGTGGCTGCATGATTCAGTGAATGGCAAGATTCACAAATGGATTCCCTTTTTCCACTTGAACTTTTCTCGCTTTAAAAATATGCTTACTTTCCTTCATGAAGTCCCAATTGTCCTGAGGTCACCTGGGAGCTCAGGAACTCTGGATGGCTCTCAGACAGGGTCTCTTCTCTCACACTAACTGCAGCTTTGTGTTGGGACACCAGCTCCCAGATCATCCAAAGACGTGGCTGGCTGGGAACCCCATCCTGAACATTCATGATCCCCTCTCTCACTGTGCCACATTCCTTGTCTGTTGCCAGCTATGCCAGAGCTGTCCCAAATACTGTAACTTGTCTGTTCAGAGGTATCATACAACTCCTTTTACTGTGGCCAAGTAAGGAACTTTGGCATGCCTTCTGCCACAGACTTTTGCTGTGACAGAACACTTAAAGTAGCAGTTTCCACCCCTCTTTTGCTTTGCTGCCCGTTATCTGAACAGGAGGACAACGGATTCATTTTTATAGGGCTTATAGAAAAAAAAAATATAAAAAACAACAACAAAACCCAAGAAAAAAAGAGTATGATGTGTGTCATGTAGCATAGAACTTTCTCTCTATGGCATTCTGTCCCTTTCTCTGACCTTATCCTATTATTTTTATATCTTGTCCTTCTAATTTAGATTTACCCCAGTCAATCAACTTGCATACCTGTCTAGACAGCTCTAACCACACATATTCAAAGCTAATACTTGGAGAAGGCAGAATGTCTGAAAGGAATGAGAAGGGAATGCTTTCTCTCATTGTGTAATTGCATGATGGGATTCTGGCCAAGTTGAACACAAATAATAGAGGAGATACCATTTTGCAGTGTCAGCCCACTAATAAATCAGAACAATGAAAGATTCTATTAAATCCATTTCTGAAAGTATGCAGAGTTTCAGAGGCCTAGTACAAGTACATCCTCTAAACACAATAGTACAGCTTTGCAATCTCCATTGCCCTCCAAAGTGTCTTTCTGAAGAATAGTAATTTGTCTTCAGTTTTCTAGGACACACATTATATGGTCACTTATTTATTTTAATTGAAGCACAGACTAAGGGTCTTATCTACTGATTGTTCATGAATAAATGAATGATTAAATGTAAGCGTGTAGTTCATACAGAGTAAATGTTAGACCAAGTCCATAAAGTAGAATCTCATCCTGCTCTTGATGAAGCTATATGTACTCATTTTTATTGTGTTCAAACAATTACTGTGAGTATGAATCCCTAAAAATGTGCATGAATGCACTGTTTCTATACATATATACACAATGCACAACGCTGATGGAAAGAGCAGACATGGCTCGCTCCATGAGTAGAACTATACGTTTCAAAGAAGTTAAAGGGCCAAGTACTAAGTTCAAATAGCACTTATAGACACAGGACTAAATTTATATTTAGCTGATAGGCAGCAATATACTGTTTTCTCGAGTTATTTCCCCAGAGAGATGACACAAGACTGGATGATGGATAGGTTATTTTTATTTAAGATACCAGTGGATGATCTGTTCCCACCCTGATGGAAAGAAACAGGCAATCAATTCCAGATTTGCCTGTGTCGCAGCCCTCTACTGACAGTGCCAGGAGAACTGTGTCCGCCACTGTTAACGCTTGCCAGCAAGTGTGCTTCTTTCATACTTGGCTACACCTAGAAGAGGTTCAGTCCATGCACCGTATTCATATTTTGTTTAATGTGCTATCACAATAACTTCCTGCAGGTAGATACCAGAGTTAGTTACTCACCTCTGACTCTAACATTGCCATGCTGTTCTGTGTAAAGCTGTATTCCATTTTAAATGTAATGCTTCTGCTGATCTATGCTAACAGAGGAATAACCATACCAATTTTAAGCTTCCTTTCCTGACAATATCCTGTCATCAGTGAGAGACGTGGATGTTCATTAGTTCTTAAGACTTAGGTCTGAGAGTCTTCCTGATAGACAAGTCACAAACCACCCCCAGTTTGTAAGTCTAAGTATGGCAGAGTAAGGGTGGTGAACCATATGCAACTAGCCAGGCAGTACTTCTTCCAAGACTATACACAGAACTTCTTACAGTACCCATCTGTAATAGCTTATCCCTTGTGACTGGTATCTTTTATCAAGCTCAAGTATAATCAACATTCAGCAATATGATGACAGATTTACTATGTGCTACCATTAACCCCCTGGCTCAGTTTGCTTTGCAAAAACAGGTCTGACTAAGTGTAATCAGAAGTATTTGTGAACTGGTGTTAATTACGTTTGTTGTAATTAACTCACCTGAGGTGTACTTCTAAATTTGGAAATAAATGAGAAACAGAATGAAGTGGCTGAGAGCAAAGAAGAGGAAACTGACCACTTTGAAATGTAATCATATTTGATATACTCCTTGAGTACACAAGAAGTACTTGATTCCCATCATAATTATGGTTCCAGCTGCCATTTCTGTTACTGAGTCATTAATTTTTTTATTGCCACCAGGTGAGTAACTTTATTCTGTAATAATAAACTCAGACTTTAGTCATCAGCATCATTTTTTGTAGTCCATACATATAGTATCATTTCTCTGACACAGCCCCAAAAAAGCATAACTGGATGAATAAGTTAGAATAAATAAATTCATCTTTTTATTTATAACCCATTGTATTTACATTGGAGTAGATATTTAGATGAGAATCCTCTGACTGCCCTTGCTAACCAGGAAGCTGGTGATTCAGAATGGGAATGGACTGAAGCTGTCATGGTCAATGAGTTACTGTTGGTTAGCTGAGCTGCTATAGCAGACTATCTATTTCCTTGCAGTACATTTCAGTCAATCAGTTAAATGATTTTAGAGCAATGGAATTTACTTCACAGCTGAGTCAGGCCTGCAAATTAACCAGGCATTAAAGGTGTTATGATGGAGTGTCTACACTTATCTTTAATTATTTTTCATGGCCTGATATTTCTGATACAGCCTTAGTCAAACGTGTCTCAATATAATTTCATTCCCTCAAAAAAGCCAAGTATAGTCTTTTGGTTCAGACTACCTCCTTTTAAAAGTCATAAAAGTCAAGCAAGGCATGACTTTTCAATGAGAACATGATTTTTTTCTCATTGCATATGTTGCCTTTTCTACCTTTTTTTTTTTTTTTTTTTCTGGGAAGGAGGCAAAGTAAAAACAAATTCCTGCTTCTTCAAGGCATCCCATAACTTCAATGAGCTTTAAATATAGTTCATTGTAAGATTGGAATTTAGGTCCATAAAATCTCTAAGAAAATCTATTTGACATTTAATGAAAGTGACTTAAATATTCTAGTGGCAGTTTTTTGCATTTGGCTTTTTTGCATGTATGTTTTGATAATCATATCACTTTGTTCTTTGAAATGTAAGTTGTATATTAACAATTCTTGAAGTAGGGCTGGGTGAGTCTTTTTAATTAGTCTAAATGAGATATATTTAGTCAAACTAATTTTTGAACTTTCCAAAAAACAGCATACCCCCCCCCCCAAATCCCAGACTGGGAAGACTGCATGCTGTTAGTGTATGTTGAGCAATGACCACATGCCACTTCTAAAAGATAAAAAACTTAGTCATATCCAAATGTAAATATGTTTTCTTTATCCTTGTCATGATAATATGAAAAACAAAGACATACTTCTTTGAATGCTATATGATAGTTTTACCTGCTTAAGAGAGCAATTAAATGGAAATTGACTTTTGGGGGCACAAATATATTGATTGTCTAAAATATGTTTATCTGGGTATATTTTGTTGTGGTGGCTTAACCTTGGCTCTCTGCCAGGTGCCCACCCAGCTGCTCTCTCACTCCCTCTTTGCTAGAGGACAAGGGGAGAAAATAAGATTGAAAAATTTGTGGGTCCATGTAAAGATAGGGAGATCATTTACCAAGTAGCATCATGGTTCAGAATAGACTCAACTTGGGGAAAATTTATTTCATTTATTCCTAATTAAAATATTTTGGATGGTGAGAAACAGAGACAAAAACTAAAATACTTTTCCCCTACTAGTCCCTTCTTCCTAGGCTCAACTTCATTCCTTCATTCCTGACTCTTCTATCTCCTCCCCGCCCCGAGTGGTGTAGGGCAATGGGGAATGGGGGTCCTGGTCACTCCACAACAGCTCCTCTCTGCTGCTCCTTCCTCCTCAAGCTGTTCCCTTGCTCCAGCCTGGTGTCCTTCCAACAGGATACAGTCCTTCATTAACTGCTCCAGACTGGGTCCTTCCTATGGGCTGTAGGTCTTTAAGAACTGCTGCAGCATGGGTCCTCTCCACAGGGTACAGTCCATCAGGAACAGACTGCTCCATTGTAGGTTCCCCACAAGCCACAGCTGCTGCCAGAAAACCTGCTCCTGTGGGGGCTCTCCATGGGCTGCAGCTTCCTTCAGGGCATGTCCACCTGCTGTGGCGTGGGTTTCTTCGCAGGCTGCAGTGTGGATATCTGCTCCACCATGGTCTTCCATGGGCTGCAATTGGATATCTTCTCCACTGTGGTCCTCCATGTGCTGCAGGGCAATCTCTACTCTGATGCCTGAAGCACCTCCTCCCACTCCTTCTCTCTACCTTGGTGTCTGCAGGGCTCTTTTACTCACATTTTTCTCACTCTTCCCTCTCACAGCATCTGCACAGTGTTTTTTACCCTTTCTTCAATACACTTTCCCCAAGGTGCCACCATCTTGTCTGAGGGGCTCAGCCATGCCCTGCGGTGGGTCGGTTGGAGCCTGCTGGAACCGGCTGGAACCAGCTGTGTCTGGCCTGGAGCAGCCCCGGCCTCTCCTCACAGAGGCCGCCCTGCAGGCCCCACTGCCAGTGCCTTGCTATGTAAATCCAATATATGTTTTAGATATTATTTGTAATTTTCTTCCTTGTACATGTTTTGATCCCCATGTGAGACAAGGGGAGTCAAAAGAATCTCAGTAGACATAATAAAAGGGGGGTGAAAGATGATGTTTAGTGCTTACATTGTTGAAATTAGCTGAGGTAGAGACAGTCCTTGATAAGAAGAGCTGGTCCCAAGAACCAGCCAATGAGGTAAAGACAGTCCTTGATAAGAAGCAGGAGCAGGCCCCAAGAGCCAGCTAAGACTGGTCTTGCGGCTTGGGTGAATACCAAGAAATCACTGAGCCTGCGCAAGGAAAAAGGTTACTAGAGGTGACAAAGAGGAGTCATCTATCTTCATCTCTGCGACCACCAGATGACCACCATAAAGAGGCCCTGCGCAGGCGCAGTTGGCAAGGGACTATGGAAATGACCTCTCGGAGCTAATTTTAATATGAAGTGGGGATAGGTCATGCATATGTATAGGCTTATTGTGAATATGTAATACCTGACTGTATAAACTTGAGGCGAACTGCCGAGTCAGGCGCGCACGACTTTGGTGGGACTACCCCCCGTGCCGCCCAGTGCTGAATAAACATACCTACTTTACAATCTCACTGATTGTGGAGTCTGTTTTCTGCACGTCACATGTATTAAGCACACTTTTCACAACTTTATAAATACTAAATTGAAAATGCAGTTTTATAACATATACTCAGAAATCACAATCAAGCAACTGTAAATATCTAATGTGTCTCTATAAAAAATGTTATTCTAACTTATTTCTGAAAAAGTAATAAATTAAGTAGAAGATAGTTTTAAACAACTTGTTTAGTTCTGAATTTTAAGAAGTGTTGGATCAAATAATAAGAAGATCCCAACACAAATGCAAATATGAAGGGTGAAATAGGAGTGACTAAATGATGCAGCTCGACTGCTTTAACTGCCCTGGTGAAGTACAAGACAGCTTGAGAGCTGAAACAAAATAAAAGGAAGAATCTCTTAAAGTTTCATAGAATTCGTTAAATAATAAGTATACTGTTCTTTAAGCTCATATTACAGCTATTTCCCATTTTAATATAAAACAATGTTATCAATTGCAGCTAAGCGTGAGGTAACCAAACAACACAAAGTTGCATCATTAGGTTATCAGAACTGCAAGTTTCATCTTATTCCCTGTAGAGACATAATCACTGAAGTTTTCACCATGACAAATAATTGTTATTTCCATGTATTAACAGGTCTTGAGCAACAAAATGTGTGCAGCTGTAGTCCTAAATGTCAGAAAGGTAATCCCATATTAGCGATGCAGGAGACATATTTAGTATGAGCTTTAGGAAATTTTGAATTAGAAGAAATAAAAATCCTGATGTTTGTAATTATCAGTTGTGTCCTTCAACTATTTCTAGCCAGCCAAACACATAACAAATCCAACCTTAAGTGTTTCCAACCTTAAAAAGCACTATACTTTGTTTGTTTGCTTTTCCCCTCCAATTAAAAAATCAAAGCACATACACAGGTAGGATTCCGTTAATACAGTTAAGAAAAGTGCACAACAAAATCTCTCATCAAATGCTTTTAAAGAAAAGAAACTGCTATGGGATAAGAAAACAGTTATTCTCATGAGTGAAGAAACTGTGGGGAGAGTATACAGGGTTGCAGGTAGTGTGGATATGATCAGAGGAGACTCACAGGGATTGTAGTGGAATCGGCCAGATGTAATATATTGAAAAATTATCAGGGTGAGAGGGAGTGAAATGTTGATGTTCCCATTTGATACCAAATTTCTCAGGGTAGTAAAGGCAAAAGCTAGCTGTGAAGTACTGCAGAAGACCATCACAATACTGAGTGACTAAAGGGTGAATTAAATTCAACATGAAGAGATGCATATTTCCCAAGAAAGGAAACAGAATAGTAAAAATTATTAGAAAGAATCAAAATAAGGGAGCAATATGGGAAGCAGCATTCTGTAACTTTATAAATCTAAGGTGCAATGACATTTTGAATACTACCAGCAGATTTGTCCCAGACCTGTCCCATCTCAAAAAAGCATGTTGTAAAATTGGAAAAGGACAATTGCACCTGTAGAAAAGTTTCACATGAAGAATGATTAAAGAGTAGATCCTTCAGCCTGAAAAAGAAATGACTGAACAGATAATGATAGACATCTATAAAATAAATGAGACATATAGAAATTGAACAGCAAATTATTATTTACTCTTTCCTCCTATATGGTAAGTAAAGCTAGGAGATGGCGGGTTCAAAATAAAAGAACTTTCTGTCTTTACAGAGTGCTATGAAATTTCTTGCTGCAGGTTCACAGGCTCACTGGACTGTTCAGGCTAGAAGGGAGCTCAGGAGGTCTGTAGTCCAAACTCCTACCCAAAGCAGGGTCAGTTCCGAGGTCACCACATGAGGTCAAATTTATAGAAGGAAATTATATCACGGACTATTACACCCACGCACAACACCCTTTCCTCTCCCCCTCTCCAATCCCCAAACCCACTGTGACTCTGGGGAGCTCAGAAGTGGTGGTGAGTATAAGAGTCTTCTAGAGATGGATCACTGTGTGCTTGCTTTTGTAATATTTCCTAGCCATGTGTTTTTGATGGAGACAAATTCTGCTATATGGATCTTTTCCTCATCCAGTATAGCTTCTTCCATGTTCTCACGGATGTAGAAGTGAAAAGTATGATTCAACAGAGAAATTGCTAAATAAATGAACAATGTATTACCCAAATGAAAATCTAAAAAGCTGTAATGAAGCACTAATGGGAAAGAGGTATACTACAAAGATTATAGAATGTATTGAGAACTAGGATGACATTGCCAGTTTTGACACCAAACTCCTGAGAGTTATGTCTTAATTGCCACTGAGGCAGCATGCTGAAATAATTGGCTGTAACTGCAGATTCAGTTTTTTGCCATTTGAACTGCCTTTTTTTCATTCTGGCACACTGCTTAGATCTGGTTCTCTTCAATATAATGTGAGGACTGTAAGCAATTGAAAAAAGTCACTCTGCTGCCAGAGTTTAAACAGGTATTAGCTTTCATAGTGATTTTAGCTCAGTGTGGCTACGAATGAAGAAATGGTGACTATCTAACTACTGCCATTTTGCAAGTAGATAAAGACTGCTGTGGACCCAATCCTGTACCTGCTGTGTTTCAATTTTAATTTCTTTTGGTGCTCACCAGTTCTCAGAAAGGGATCAGTGGGTCAGCATATATGTGTGTAACAATTATGCCCATCTATTTCCTCAAAACCAGGTCATGAGTGAGCGAGATAATACCTCTCTGCTAGGGGTTACCTCATTACAAGCCTTAGCCTGAAGGCAACCAGCAGTACCTGTGAGCAGCCCAAGGAGCAAATGTATATCATCAGATACATTGTAATTTTAATGTTGGGCAGGAACAGCAGCTAGTGTTCAAATATTCTGTAACATTTAAACTCTACATATGTAACATTCACAAATTTATGCTAAGAATGCTACAGTGTAAAAGCAAATACTCAAAAGTCAGAAGTTACCAGAAATAATATTGCTTTTGTCCTCATTTAGCCCCTTTGTACATATACCTTGTATAATTATGTTTTACTTACTTACGATTTTCTGAGTATCCTTGCCTCATTTGGGTACCTTTCATACTCTGTACTGCTCCTACACAACATCTTTATCTTCATTATTCAGTGTGTGGCCATATGCCTTGTTTGCTGAATATTATTCAAACTCTGCCTTGAAGGCAGAACTAATTTGTTTGTAGACTTTTCTACAGTATTTATCACTGATATTACGCTGTGGCACAAACAACGTGATTTTTACAGTACCCTTGGAAAATAAAATGTTAATTTCCTTTATAGAGGGAAGCAGAGAAAGTCAAATGCACCCATTAATTTGGAGTTCCTATTGTGGCATGATTTTTTATACCATATGACTTTAAATGGAATTTCATCTATTCAGTAAAAAGCTCTGATTACATTTGCTTCTTACTGCCCAGACTTTTGACAAATCAAATCCTAAGACTCTCAGAAAGTGAAGGAAGGATAGTTTGGTGACCCATAAGAAGTTTGTTCAACATGACCTTCCCAGAAACATGGGATTCAGTGTCATAAAGGACAGTCTATATCCACGTAGCACCATTTAAATGGCTGTGTGTAAGACTGTTCTCTCTCTCTTCCATCTCTACCTTTCCTTATTCTGTTTATAACTTTCTGAACAAGCAAAGCAGAATTCCTACAAACAGAAGTTTCATTACATAGTTGTCCCAATCCAATATCAGGGAGGGTTCTTAAACAATCCCAAGAGCGAGATTAAGACACAAACGAGGTCAGATGCTGTACAACCTTACAAGTTTTATTTCCCACAACAACTGATAATAGCAACAGGACAGAGGGAAGAAGAAAGGAAAAAGAGTCAGGCCTAAGCAAGGAAACGGGAATGATGCAGCAAGACTAGTTACCACCACCACGAAGCCAGCAACGTCCCATTGGCTCAGTCTCGGTGCAGGTGATGCAGGTCCAAGTTCCAGGTTCCAGCAGACAGATGATGACAAAGTCCCAGTTCCAAGCGCTGATTTTCAACCCCTTTCAGTTCCTTTCAGTTCCTTTTTCCAGTCCCTTTCAGTTCCTTTTTCGAGGGAGGAGTACGCAGTTTTTCCAAAGAGTCCAGCCATTTCCACAGAGACTGCTAGCTTCAGGCGGAGATGGTGGTTTCTTCAGGGCCTTCAGCACGTACTCCCCCACAGCAACAGGATGCTGAGGCTAGCAAATGGTCAGCAATGTTGAGACAAACATAGTCCAACACAGTCTCTTACAATAGTCTTCATTCATATCTAGAGTATATCTATTCTTTGCACTGAATATGTATACGTAATAATGGATTAGGGATTACAAACTGAAGTACATACACAAAAAGATGAATTGTTGCAGAAATATCTCAAATCCAACACTTTCTGAGCTTGGAAAGCTTTGCTATGATAGTTGGTGTGATGTAGGGTGCAAAGATGAATTGAGGAATCACAGAACTGTTGAGTCCAGAAGGGAGCTCTTGAGATCATCTAGTCCAATTCCCTTATCCATGCAGGGTCAGCTAGAGCAAGGTGCTCAGGACCACGTCCAGTGGGTTTTAAATATCTCCACAGATGCATCCTCCACAAACCCTCTAAGCAACCTGCTTCAGTATGTGACCACCATTTAAAAAAAAAAAAAAAAAAAAAAAAAAGGTTTTCTTGTGTTCAAATGGAATTTAATGTGATTTAATTTGTGCCCACTGCCATTTTTCCCACCAGTGGGCACTACTGAGAAGACACTGGTTGCCCCATTCTTCATTCCCTCCCATACATTGGTAACGTAAGGTCTTGCTGAGCCTTCTATTTTCTAAGCTGAAGAGTCTCAACTGCCTCAGCCTTTCCTCATATGAAAGATGTTTCAATCCCTTTAATTATCTTTGTGGTCCTGTGCTAAACTCATTCCAGTAAGTTCATATCTTTCCTGTACTGGGTAGCCTAGAACTGAACACAGCACTCCAGGTGTGGCCTTAACAATCCTGAGTAGAGTGAAGGATCACTCCCTTGACCTGCTGGCAATATCCTTTTTAATGCAGCACACTGCCTTAGCATGCAGCATCCTAATGCTGGATGCTGTTAGCCTTCTTTGTCCTGAGTGTGCATTGCTATCTCATGGTCAGCTTGTTACCCACCAGTGTCCAAAGGTCCTTTTCTGCAAAGCTGCTTTACAGTTAGTTGGCCTCCAGCATGTACTGGTGCCTGGGGCGATTCCTCTCCAGTTGCAGGACTTTCTGCTTCCCTTTGTTGAACTTTATGACATTCATCTCAGACCAATTCTCCAGAATTTTGAGGTGCCTCTGGATGGCAGCACAACTCTCTGGTATACCAGCCACTCCTCCCAGTTTTGTATCATCTCTGAACTTGCTGAGGAAGCAATTTGTCCCAGTGTCCAAGTCATTAATGAAGAGGTTAAATAGTATTGGCAACAGTATCAACCCCTGGGGTACACCACTAGTGACTGGCCTCCAACTGGGCTTTATGCCACTGACCACAATCCTCTATGGCCAGCTGTTCAGCCAGTTTTCAACTCCCCTCACTGTCCACTTATCTAAACTCTATGTTGGCAGCTTGTCTACAAGGATGTTTTGAGAGACAGTGTCAAAAATCTTATTAAAGTAGAGGTAAACTATGTCTATTGCTTTCCTCCTCTTCCATCAAGGCAGTCACCTTGTTACAGAATGCTATCAGGTTGGCCAGATGTCATTTCTCTTTGATAAATCCATGTTGACTACTCCCAATCACCTTCATCTCCTGGACATCTTTGGAAACTGTTTCCAGGAGGATTTTCTCCATCACCTTCCCAAGAATACAGGTGAAGCTGACTGTGTTTGTAGTTCCTTGGATCTTTGTTCTTGCCCTTCTTGAAGATAACACTGGAATTTCCTCTCTTCCAGTCTTCAGGAACCTCTCCCAGTCAACATAACCTTTCAAAGACAATTGCGAAAGGCCATGCAGTGACATCAGCCAGCTCTCACAGCAATTGTAGGTGCAACCAGTCAGGCCCCAAGGACTTATTAGTGAGGAAAGTAAAGTTCGGTATAAACAACTGCTGATAACAGAAGAATGAAATCTAGTACTCTGGGAGAAAACTCCTTTAGGTTTGGGATCATCTGCTCTTCCTCATTGCCAAAATCCAGACGTTGTCCTTGCTTTCTCCATAACCCAGTTCATCACCTGAATTTTATACTATATATATGAGGACTGCACAGCAGAATGACTGTTCATTTCGGTCATTGCAGAGTGGTTCAGGTTTAGAACAGCTTGGGCTGACTAGAGCTTTCACAATACATAGCAATCAGCTGCTCAGATACAGTCAGATACTCTTTGTCTTATGTGCTGCCCTTATGGTCTTGGTTTTGAAAAATATTTGTGGATTTTCAATTTGGAGGACCTGAAATACCAATGCAGCTATGATGCTGTCTGCTAGACTTCTTTTTTAGCATGGCTCCAGGTATTTGTTCCATGTTCTCAGGCATAACCTGAGGGTACATGGATGCATTTTAGGGTGCAGAACAAGCTGGAATCATGTTGGAAGACTAGTCTTTTCTTAGGATCATTCTGATGCAGTGTGTGGAGTAGATCCTAGGACAAAGATATCTCCCTTGCGTCTGTGAAGGAACTAGTGAATTTACTTGAGAAGTGAGAAACTAGTATGCATTCATGCAATACGACCAAAAGGAAACCAGGGCATAAGAGCAAAAAGAGAGAAAAAAATGACTGTTGGACACAATTTCTGCTTCCTTGGCAAATGATTTCCAGTTCCTTCATAATGTCCAGCTCCACATTCCATGTACTTCTGGCCCAGTCAGTAAATGTTTCTTCCCATGTTTTGCAGGCCCAAACACACTTCCTCATCCACTCTTCTTTTGCCCAGAAAATTCCAAAAGTTCTGTCAAATTCCTTGCACTGTGCAGGCACAAGTTAATCAGACCCCATTTCATTTTCAAACTCTCTGATTGAAGGTTCTTTATTTCATTGTTTGTGGCCCGTATTAGTCAAGGACAAACAACCCCAGCTCCAGTACTTCTTAAATTTGGCTCTGATAGCCTTCTCTTGCAATAATGCTTAGTATCAAATAGAGAAACAATATTTCTT
Source organism: Haliaeetus albicilla (assembly GCF_947461875.1). NCBI lineage: Eukaryota > Metazoa > Chordata > Aves > Accipitriformes > Accipitridae > Haliaeetus > Haliaeetus albicilla. The sequence goes on from NC_091485.1 coordinate 14,556,796, forward strand.
CTGGTACCTAGATCCATCTCAGGTTGGGAACTGGAGCACATGAGGTGTGGACAGGGTCTTATGGGGATATAAGAGACTAAGAAACTGCTGCTGAAGTATGCAGAGTGGAATTGTCCAAAAAGTAGAACGTGGCACCATATGGTCAGATGTTTCCATAGATGTCAACAGACCAAATCTGTCACAAAGAATAGTTTCATGCCCCATAGAACTGGATGTTAGCACTACCCAGTGAAAGTTTCTGTAAGTTTATAATATTGACAGACAGAAGGCATGTTTTCTCAGCTTTTCTTTCACATATGGCTAAAGTCTACTGATAAAGAGCAAATATTATGTATGATAAAAAGATTTCTCTAAGACAAATATCTGACAGATCTTTTAAATGTAGATATTTGACAAATGTCTAAGCAACTGAACATATTTTCTTATACAGTGTCACACACCTTTCACACTGTCATTAGATACACTTAATCTAGTCATCATGTGACCAGCTCCAACTGAGTTTTTACTTCTGTCAAAATAATGGCAAAGCAACTCAAGTACTATATCACAGTTAATAATCATTTAATATTGTCAAAAAAAAGTTAAGACAAAGTACACAGAATATATCAAGATAGATTTTGTGTTTTATCAGAAGTTCTACAAAACATGATTTTTATAGATTTTAGTCATTGTTACTGCTGTTAGAGATACAAGTTTCTTCCCTTATGTACAGACCTGAATAGCAGGATTAAATGTTTAAAACTGCTACAGACCACTTGGTCAGATCTTTTGGAACTTAAGTAGAGTCAGTCACTGCATTCATACCATGTATTTTATTCATTAAGAATGGCCCTTTACAGTTAGAAAGATTTAGACCACTCTTTTTAGCTTTTGTTTCTTTCTGCTTTGATTACATTGCCAATCTGTTTCTTGGACCTGCCTTTTCTCCCCACTTAACCCATATATAGTGAGTAAGTAGATGATTAAATATAGTTTTGGTTTCCAACAGAAGTGCTTTTGTCTTTAGTTACTTACATTGAACATCAGTGTAGTAGTAGATAGGTTAGTTAAACTAGGATGATTGTGGCAGCGTGCTCCCCACCCCCACAACCTGACCTGTATTTCCCGTAACCCTGCTCAAGGGATAACCACCAGTGGTGGTCGTGATGGATGTGTCTGGTTATGATGACTGCATTCTGCTCAAAGTGGATTCAGGGGAAGACGTGTAACAACTCAATAGCCAAGGGCTAATCTGAGCAATGCACCCACCTAACCACAGTGCTGGTCAATGTCCGACTGAAGCCAAATTTGGAAGAAACTAATATCTGTAGTTAGTATGCAAATAGGACTGTAAGTCGATCATCTTACTCCATAAATAGTGGACAGTCCAGGGCCCATTGAGCTCTCCTGCACAGCAGCGGGCTGCATGCCAGGATTTCCCCTTGAGCAGGAATGCCTCTCAAAGTTACTCCTCAAGGCTGAGAGATTCCTTGCCACAACAGATTCTGGTAAGTGATTAATAGCATGCTAAACTTTGAAATCTCAGCTAAGTGATGTAAAGGATTAATTGCGCTTATATAATCCTTTAGACACAAACCATTGACCAAGCCTGGGACTAGAAATGGATCCAGCTGCACCTAGACTCCTCTCTGAGAAGGAGTTTAGAAAGCAAGGGGGTCCTTTCTGACTTGATTCAATGGGAGGGTCTCCCTGACAGTTTTGACTGACCCTGTCTTCTATGCAGTAAATATCAAGTGAACCTTGACATCTTATCTTGTTAAACCAGTGTTGCATCTACTATCAAACTTTAAATCACTGTTTTATATCAATAAACATATTGCTACTTCTCTTTTACATGTGAAGTGTGTCACTGCATCTGTGGCAAAGATCGATAGCACTGTTGAAGTAAAGGGAGTCATCTTTGTTAATAAGCAAAGTATCGGTTCAAGGCATTCACTGATAATGAAGTTGAGTAGCCAAACTAAAGACATTTTTCCAGCCTCTCCTAACCACAGGTCAGATTTTTAATCACTGCAAGTACCAGCTGTACATGCCGCCTGGGAGAAGATGCTGAGGCTTGAATCTAATGGTATTCATTTTCAGTCAGGCAGAAGAAAATTTCTGAAAGCCATTGATGAAGCCAATGTATTAACTCACTGCAGATTGCCTTGTTATATACCATATTGCCAGTGGTTTTGCTAAGGACCTGGGGGTATGAGAGAGAATGACTCATTGACAAAATTCTAGCAACATCTGTCTTGCCTTACACATTGTGTGTAAAAATTAGTGTTATTTTAACAGACTTGAATTGATCAACTGGAAAAGTAAACTCTGCACAAATAGGCCATTTGTGCCACAATATAACAAATTGCAACACTTTTATGAATTATAAGTATTTTAATAATTAGTACAGCAGCTACTAACAATAGTAAAGTATAAATCATTACTGGAAAAAATGGACAGTTTTATTGGTGTATTGATGCACAGCGAAGTATTTCAGGAACAGCTTATTTACCACTTTAATATTAAATCAAAATCAAGTTTTGATATTAAATCAAGATTGATGAAGACTCTATTTCTTCCCCTGATAAGCTCAGTCCTCAATCTGATTGAAAAAATTGTTTTCCACATTGACTCAGTGAAGTTAGCTCTTTTGGGGGCACATTGTTGCACAGTCTTTTTCAGTTCTACACCTTTTACAAACTCCACTTGCTGTCTTTAACAATGAGTAGTATCAATAGATAAGGCAACTTCTTAGCTGGAGAAAGAGTAATACCTTAACCAGGTTTCCCAAGGTACTCCACATTGTTAAATTATATATCATTGTCATGAATGGTGAATGGTAATTTTCTATAACTATAAAGTCCTGAAGAAGTATGAAAGGGCGGGGCGGAGAAAAAGAAAAATAAAGATAAAAAAACTTGTACTATAGTGCTGTCCTTTTGGAAGGGGTAAATAATATTTGTGAACAGTTAGAGGATGTCAGTCTGACACAAATCCTTAGCTGAGAAATGAAGGAGGGTGCAGTTAATGCCATTTAACCAAGTCTATACTTGTCAGAATAATTTAATTTGAAATTAGGGGAAAAAAACCCCAACAACTTAGTATTGGTGAAAAAAAGTAAAAACAATACCACTTAAGGCTTCCATATTCCCAGACAATGCTTTCCAGACACTGTCTTGGTACTACATGATTTACCATATATCAAGTGAATTAAAGAAAAACAGTGATTATTACATCTTGAGACTGATTAGTTGACCTGGTTATAATCCCTTCAGCACATATATTTCACAGAATCATTGCAGTTTTTTACTTTTATTAGCAAGTTTGATTATATCAAAATTAATAATAGTGATTTAAGATTACGACATTTGTGGCATAGATAACAAATAAAGGAGTACATTAGAATCACTTTTGCCTATTTTATGCAGGCAAACATAGACTTAAAAAACAATGTTGAAGTAGAAAATATTGTCAGAAAGGTTAGGATACATATGACACACTTATTAGAATTTACTTTGGAATTTATGAAGGATTATGCCATGCTGACATTTTTAAAATCAAGACTTGATATTTTTGAAGATTCATTTGACTGAAATTACAGAAGCTTATGCAGACATTCAGAAGACTCTCATAGTATGTGTTTTGCAGATCAGTGAGATCACAGTAGTTCTGCCTAGCATTACATTATAAGAATTTCTATGAGGAAATATTAGCACATCTCTAGTTTACAAATATGAAATGGAAAAAAAAAGAAGTCTTTGTATGTCAACAGGAAGTCCAACCCCATCCCCTAATGTTTATCCAGAAATGAAGTCACTATACTGTTCATCTTGCTCCTTTGGCCACTTACTTTATCACCTGTTTTATAATTGAGTGTCAGTTCCCAGAACATTTCTTAAGCAATTGTCTTTGTTTGTCCAGCAAGACTTGTGGCTGTCCTTCTATAGACAGGGCAGAACATGAAGAGTGCTTTACACAGCATTGGAAAGCACAGACAGTTATAACAGAATTTCACCTGGATTTATAAATACCTTACCTTTCTATATTAGGATTTCTGGAATATAGATTTTAATACTGGACATTTTTATCTCTGATTATGAAAAGGAGTCCCAAAGTGTTCAACTGTTTGCTTAAGAGAAGACCAACAATACTATCTGGCCAATGCAGAGAGTTCAGCTATTGCACAGAATATTTATTATGCAATAGTTATATTTTACTAGCCCAGAGAAAAGAATTAAACTTTCTCAACTAGGCTAGAGAAAAAAAACATTGTTAGCTTTCTGACTGAAAGTGTCTAAATATTAAATTTATAAAGCTTCTGAAAGTAATGCTAAGGTCATGAAAGCATTTCTGATAAGTTACCATTTTAAATTTAGAATATATAATTGTAATAGAAACTTGAGGATGCCTTTTATATTTGTAGTATAGTAATATATAATTACATATGGCTTCACCAAGAGCAAATAGTGCCTTGGGGAACTATTAGCACCAAGTAATAGTGGTATTAGGGACCTTCTACAATGGAGTCACTGCATCAGTAGACAAGGGAAGTGCTACGGATGTCATTTACACGGAGCTCTCTAAGGCGTTTGATACGGTCCCCCACAACATTCTTGCCACTAGATTGGAGTGAGATATGGGTTTGATGCATGGACTGTTAGATGGATAAGGAATTGGGGGGATGGCCATGGCCAAACAGTTACATTCAACAGTTCAATGACCAAGTGGAAACCAGAAGTGAGTGATGTCTCTCAAGGGTCCAATGCAGGGACCAATACTACGTATCTTCATCAGTGACATAGACAGTGGGATTGAGTGCACCCTCAGCAATTTTGCGCTGAGCAGTGCAGTTGACAATGCTAGAGGGAAGGGGTGCCATCCAGAGGGACCTCGATGGGCTTGAGGGGTGGGCCCATATGAACCTTATGAAGTTCGACAAGACCAAGTACAAGGTCCTGCACTATGATCAGGGCAGTCCCCAATATCAATACAGATTGGGGGTGAATGGATTGAAAGCAGCTCTGCAGAGAAGGACTTGGACTTCCTGGTGGATGAAAAACTGGACATGAGTCACCAATGTGCACTTGCAGCCCAGAAAGACAATTGTGCCCTGGGATACGTCAAAAGAATTGTGGCCAGCAGGTCGAGGGATGTGATTCTGCGCCTCTACTCCCCTTTTGTAAGACCCCACCTGGAGTACTGTGTTCAGCTCTGGAGCCCCCAGCACAAGAAAGACATGGACCTGATAGACTTGGTACAGAGGAGAGCCACGAAAATAATCAGCGGGCTGGAATGCCTCTCCTATGAAGAAAGGCTGAGAGAGTTGGAGTTGTTCAGCCTGGAGAAGAGGAGGCTCGAGGAAGACCTGACTGCAGCCTTTCAATACTTAAAGGAGACTTAAAAGAAAGATTGGGAAAGACTTTTTACTAAGGTTTGTAGTGACAGGACAAGGGGTAATGGTTTTAAACTGAAAGAGGGCAGATTTAGATTAGATGTAAGGAAGAAGTTCTTCACTGTGAGGGCAGTGAGGCACTGGAACAGGTTGCCCAGAGAGGTTGTGGATGCCCCATCCCTGGAAGTGTTCAAGGCCAGGTTGGACGGGGCTTTGAGCAACTTGATCTCGTGAAAGAGGCCCCTGCCCATGGCAAGGGGGTTGGATTAAATGATCCTTAAATATGCCTTCCAATCCACACTGTCTAGGATTCTGTGATAATCCTCTTTTCATGAGCAAGATGCCCTAAACATGCTAGTGCTTATTTAGTTAGCAACTTGTTAGTATTTTCTTTTCTTTTTATTTATTTTTTTTTCCCCTCTGAGTTGCATATCCTATGGCTGATCTAGCAAACTATTGAAATCTTCATGTGAAACTATTATCTCCCCAAAATTATTTCTGACACCCCTGATAATGTCATTATCTAAATATTCTTGTGCCTTTCTTCCCTTTGTATAGAAAAGCCACATTCACCTGACAAGAATATTACTATATGAACATTTAAAAAATGTTAGTTATTATTATTAAAACATGTCTTGATCACCCTAGTCAACTACCATGAATCTATTGTATACATGAAAAAAAAAGACAACCTCTTACAGAGTGACTATGAGAAAGAAACTGACTTTTAGTTACCTCAAAGGAGTTACTAATTGTCACATCAAAGGAGCTATTAACTGTCATGGTCGGTCTCAGCCTTGAGAATTTAATCAACCCCATCTGCTACACAAGGCCCAGCAGAAGACAGCATTATGCATGGAAGAATGTTATGTAGTCACCAAAACTGTATGGGCAGGAGCTTTACATTTTGCATCCAGGAGTTGTTTACTAGGCGAATATGTGGGGACGATTCTTGGTATAACAATGACATTTATATAGCTATGGAAGGTAAATAACCTTTCCACTAAGTAAGTAAATCGCTAGACAATCTCTTACTTAAGGAGAGCCTAGAATGAGCTTTGGGGCAAAACATTAAACTCCAGCCTCCCTGGCAAACTTCAAGTGAAGACTGACTCGAAAAAGGTAACAAACTCTGTTGTGTGAGAGATGAGGTGTATGGCAAGTCTAAGACCCTGTCTATCACACTGTCAGTAGGGAAACAGAAAATCAGTTACATGAAGAAAAGAGACACAAAACAGCATGGAATTTTCCTTTCTCCCACCCATTTAGTACCATTAAAGTATAAATGGCCAAGTACAGAGACCAGCTGAAGGAAGACAGAACTGTGTATCGGTTTTTAGTATTTTTTACTGTACCATATGCAATTGAGAGTTGCCATTTTCTCTTTTATCATCCAAGCTGTACATTTCACACTGTTGCCTTTCTTGCTGTCCTGGTTTCAGCTGGGATAGAGTTAACTGTCTTCCTAGTAGCTGGTACAGTGCTATGTTTTGAGTTCAGTATGCGAAGAATGTTGGTAACACTGATGTTTTCAGTTGTTGCTAAGTAGTGTTTAGTCTAAAGTCAAGGATTTTTCAGCTCCTCATGCCCAGCCAGTGAGAAAGCTGGAGGGGCACAAGAAGCTGGGAGGGGACACAGCCAGGGCACCTGACCCAAAGTGGCCAACCATGTATTCCATACCATGGGACGTCACATCTAGTATAGGAACTGGGAAGGGGGGGGCGAGGAATCACCACTGGGGGACTAGCTGGGTGTCAGTTGGCGAGTGGTGAGCAATTGCACTGCACATCATTTGCACATTCCAATCCTTTTATCATTACTGTTGTCATTTTATTAGTGTTATCATTATTAGTTTCTTTCTTTTCTGTTCTATTAAACCATTCTTAACCCACAAGTTTTACTTCTTTTCCCGATTTTCTCCCCCATCCCACTGGGTGTGGGGGGGAGTAAGTGAGCATCTGCGTGGTGCTTAGTTGCTGGCTGGGGTTAAACCACGACACTTGCTGTCCCATCTGCATCTCAAGGACATTCAATTACTCATCTACCTTTCATCTAATTTTTTTTTCTTCTTTGCCACAATTTGACCACTAGGTGACAGTTCTTCCTATTTGTTATTTTAAGTCAAGACTACATCTCCCATTGCCTTTGGCCTTTTCTCCAGTTGGAAGATGAAGGAGGGGAGAAGCTAGTCCTGCTCCCAGGAGCAGTGTACCATTCACAGTCAACTCAGATCTCTTAATTTATCAGGTGATTTTGCAAAAATGAAAGTGTAGAAAGCAAAAAGAATATCCCATCCCAAGGAGTGCTACCAGCCTATTCTTTCAGTCTTCTGCCATGATGGGACATATCAAATTGCCTTTCAACAGAAAAGGGGAGACTTTAGGACTAGAAAAGGTGCACGAAAATATTAATGAGGTTCTGAAAATGGATCTAATAGAAGAAAGGTGGGGAGCACATATGTGGCACATAGGTTAAGAGCAATGTACACTTGAGTTTAAATGCTAAGAAAGTTTGGCTAACATGGAGGGACTTTTTGTAGAATTTATCAGTTAATTCAGCTCCATGTGTCCTTCAGCTTTCTGAAGGAAATTACTGGAAGAAGAAAAAACCTGGAAGAAAAGACTATGGAACTAGGAGGAAAATAAAGATGTTTGCTGGTGTATTTCCTATGTTTTAGTAGCCTTAGCCAAGCTGTTGCACTCTTTAGTCCCTTATTTTAAGGAACAAACAAGTCTGATGTCTCATTTTCTTGGTTTATATCTTCCTCTGTATACCCTAGCTTCAGTTTCATAGAGATGAGCCCACTATTCTCCAAATTAAAGTTAGTTTTCCTCCGGGTCACAGACAGAATTCTTTAATCAGGTAAAAATCATTTGGGACAGAAGGAACAGACAGAAGTTTAGTGGGTAATTATAATGAAGAGACACAAAAGCTGCTGATAGCAAAGGTGGAAAAAAAAAAAGAAGTTTAGTACACACATTAATAATTTGAATTTTGCCTAAATTTTGTTAACATTACTTTGTCAGTAGTGCTGTTAAGTAACTCACTCCATATGTCTTTTTATGCCTGACTAATGCACGTTTCTTAGGAAGAAGGGAGTGTTGTCTCTAGTAAGTAGTGGAAGCTTCTGGAACTAAAAAATAAGTGAAAACATGTTAACTTTGATAGTTTTTATTATCAGTAAAAAAGTTATTATAAAATCAGATCTGAGAAATTAGGTTCCCTTTCAATTTTCAGTGATCAGAGCTAGTTTTTAATTAATTCTTTAGTTCATCCCTACAAAGGGTTAAATAAAAATTATATAAACCAAAAGAAAAATGTAAGTCAACTATCTTTACTGCTAAAATTCAAAGTCATGATGAACAATAGGACAAATAAGTTCTGTCATGTTTCCGTTTGCTGCATGACAAACATGACAGATGTTGGGCATTAACATGTCAGTTAAAATATTTGTTGAAAAACAAATCTAAGGAACAATGTTTTACTCATTCAGCGTAACCCCATTTGTATTTACATCATAGTGTCAGAATGGATTTAATGATAACATAACCTTGCAAATACACGAGATATTTTAAAGTTAAAATGACTTATCCTTATAAAGCATCTTATCAAAAGTAGATGTCAAAGCAACTTTATTAACCTGGCCTAAGTTATCAATTTCTCACATTGCAATGTTTAATACCTCATTAACAATCCAGTCACCTCTTAAATCAGCAGTAAATCATCCACATATCTTTCTATCTATATCAATTACCAAAGCTGCTAACTCACCAGAACTCACTAGGCCTTACTAAATACCAACTCTTCTTTTATTAATTTAATAAAAATAATAAAATCTTAGTTTATTCATTCACCTCCTGGGTCTGGGAAACAGGAATATCATTGTTTATACATACATACTCTCTGAATTATTTTTTTTCTTCCAGGTCTCCTTTACAAATATTGCAGCTGAAAAGCAAGCAAGACTTCTCTGTCACTGTTTATAATGTGCTGTAGCCCAATTTGTTTCTGATGCTTTAACTTCAGGTCTCCAGCCCACATCAGCTGAAAAGGCAATGCCAATTCAGCTAGAGTTCTCATAAGTACACAGTTTCTTATAACATGCAGCAGCCAAGGTGTTGATAACAGCTGGCACTTATTACACTCCCCTTTAATTAGCTATGCCTCATGCCTTACAGAGTTTCAATCACATTCATTTTTAGGGAAAGATACCAAAAGAAGAAGACAGAAAGCTGGCTTGATTTGCATCTATTCCCTTAATTCCTATTAGGTTTCAAAGAATCCCTGAATTAAACTAGAGTCAATGAGAAATTTATAGCTATATGGACTAGGGGAAAATGGAAGTATTTCTTCTTTCTCCTAAAAGTTTAGTTAGAGGATTTCATACTGTGTTTAAAAATACAAGTTAATTGCTTTAAAAATAATAAGTTTGTTGGATCATCCTTATTCACTGTGCTTTTTACTCTGGTTTTCCCCTGCTTTTACTGCCTTGGTTTGCATTAATAAACTTTTATTCAAAGAATAAGAAATTATTTACTTTTTGCAGAATTATCCATGGTCTTATCAGCAACATTTCCAGTTGTGTCTTTAACTCATTGCCATCATTTTTGTAGGACAAAAAAAAAATCATTTATTTTCTTGTGTAACAAGGACCTTGTTTTTCTTAATTAAATTTGACAGGACATACGTTTAAATCCAAAAGTTTTAAAATGACTCAGGCTTATTCTGTTCTATTTAGGTTCTTATACTAGACCAGTAAATTGTCCAAGCATACACCAATTTAAAATGAAACTAGAAAACTAACTTCTGTTCTGTAGAATTTCTTTCTTGCAGCATTTCTTGGTGAAAGAATACAATCTTCCTAGTTTAATTTAAAGGAATGAATACTTAAATATGTGGTGTATACTTTTCCTGGTATACATGAGACCAATAATTCTCTTCTTAATGCTACTTTAAAGCAGTTTTGAAGTGCTACTTCAAAGTGTTTTCTCTGTCAGTAAACAAATCCTCCAAAAAAAACCCCTCAGATTATCCAAAAGCCTTACACTTATTAATCCAGTGTATTAAAATTCAGAAAATAATTATATCGCTGTGGATCCAGAGGTATTATTTTAAAATAATTAAGAGTCATTAAGAGAGGAATAAAAGGCAACGTTTTTAAAGCATTTCCTATTTCGTATTGTCTTTATACTCAACTAAGAGAAATGAGACTGTGGGATATTAGCTAAAGGATCAGTATTACATATATACCATAGTCCGTCTTCATAGTCTATGAAAACTTTTCCTTGCAATGAATCTTAAATTACAGGTTGCTCACTGCTAGGTAGGGAAGAAAGAAAAGAAAAAGAAAAAAAAAAAGCAAGAAAAGAAAAAAGAAGGAAAAAAGGAAAGAAATATTCCAAAAGCCAGAAGATACCAGAAGACAGTTTAAGTTTACACATGCATAAATGACTAGCTATCAGATGGCTGGAAAAAAAGAAAAATCAAAACAGCTTTTTCTGTTTTATAAGGTTACCTAGTTAACACCCTTTGCCTCTCTTCACATTTAGCCACCTAGGTTAGAAGTCCCAGACCAATGTATACTTTGGTCATTCCAGGTTGGGAAATCTCTCCAGATATTGTGTGACAGAAGACATTGAATCATCAACAAATCTTTCACTTACTGGCCTAAATCCTTTTCTGACATTCCACCAGATCTTTCTTCTCTTCAGGCATAATGAATGTTGTCAACTTACAGATTTTTCTTCTCTTTATCTTCTTAAGGAGGAGGAAGGAAGAGAGCTTACCTTAGATGCTAGAAGTAAATTACTACTCCCACATGTAATGGAGATATTAAAAACAAAATTGCAGTAATAATAAGTCAATTATTATTGGAGTTGAATTATTCAGTGGTGTCCATTAGCAAAGTGATAGCATCACAATTTTATATTTACACTTTCTTGTAGGCTGCAGCAGCAGCTTGTTTCCAGTGCACTTTTAAGCATAAAAACAATGCATGTGCTTACTCAGAAATAATGATAATTAGTGGCCAGCTGAAACTGATAATTTCCCGCTTTTGTGGGGTTTTTTGTTTTTTAAACCATGGACTTAACAAAGACTTCCCAAAAATATTTTGATAGAAAAGTAAATGTGTTCCTCTGATTGTTAGATTCTAGATTTTTATTGTTCAGTTTGCAGTTGGTAAATGATGCCTTAACTATAATCAACAAATATAACTTATACATCATTTTTCTTATCACATAATCTACATGTTGTACAAGTGAGGCCCGTTTGTCCTGATTAGTCACAGTCTTTTAAAGAGGCTATATATTTTTCTAAGTGTGTCTGCACTATAATTCATAAACTGTCAAGCAAATCTTTTTCCACTTTGTTAAGGCCTTTGCCCTCTCAGATTGTTTTATTGCAGAAGTACCAAATTGAATCTTGCACATCTGAAGTCATTTCAAGCAGAGGAGAAAGCTAGCCCTTTCCATAACTTTCTTTGGAATATTTGCTATGACTGTCTTCATCTTTATGAGAAAGAGGGAACATTTCTTAATGCAAAGAAATATGAAATATATGTCTTATGTGGTTTCTTTGAGCTTATTTTGTCATTATGAGAGAACAGATATGGAACTGATTAATTTAAGTTCTAGTCAATTATTGCAATAAAATAATATAAACTTGAAAATGGGAAAGAAGGAACAGATTCTCTGCAGCAGTGTTTCTTTTTTTTTTTTCTGCAAAGATAACAGAAATAGTTCTATCATTTATCTCTCTAGAATACAGGCATAACTGGTATTGTTGGTGTATTTAAGTTAGAGCAACTATCCATTAATCATCCACCTTTCCAGAATTCCCACTATAAATACTTCTGTTGGCTTCAAAGTCCTCAAGTCAGGCCTTTACTACAATGGTTTTCTTTAATGCCATCCCCATCATTATCAGTTTTATGCTCTCTTTTTTTAACCATTTGATCATCAAGTGAATTGGTTGCAAAGTAACTTCAAAACAAGGAGTTGTCTTTTAGAATTTTTTCCTTCCTGCATTTGCTTATAGGTTTACTTTCAAGACATCTTGAAAATTGAGTTCATGGTGAGAAGCCAGAATAAACTCAGACATCATGATGTGTAAAAACTGTAAAAAGCATGTCTATATTATCCTACTTTTAAAGGTTGTTTAAAAATATGTCCAAAGCAGCTCTCAGCTGCTTTGCAATATGCTTACCTGCACTTACAATTACTCAAAGCTTCATCCTCTCCCTGCCACTAAATCTTATGGATTTTCAGTTTACTCTTATTTACAAGAATGTAAACAAGTTTAAACTTAATTGCAAGGGATGGGAATAAAGGGAAAGACAAAGGTGATTCAACTCACTCTATTCTTAGTGTAAAGTAGCTATATGTTAAAGTAATAAAATATTTCCTCTTCAACTGACTTCTGAAAAGCAACTTAACTCTGTAGAAGGGGGGATTACCAGGTGACTTTTGTGGAAGTTCATCTGTTGGGTGCAGCATAAGGCAGAAGATTTTGTGATAACATTTAGCTGTAATGCAGTGTTCTTGCAGTCAATGCATGCAACCTGATATGGTTACATATCAGAGAGAAATCATGGATACTACTCGATACTACTCGAAGCGTGGAACCATGGCCCAGGTCAGATTTGCAGGGAGCTTTGACAGAACGCAAGGAGCTTCAGGGCATATCTTCCTTGGCATGTACACAGGATCATAAAATCATATAGAATCACAGAATGGTTAGGGTTGAAAGGGACCTTCAAAGACCATCTAGTCCAACCCCTCTGCCATCTTTCACTAGATGAGGCTGCTCAAAGCTCCATCCAACCTGAGTTTGAACACTTCTAATGATGGGACATCCACAACCTCTCTGGCCAACCTGTCCCAGTGTCTCACCACCCTTATTGTATAAAATTTCTCAGTGCTAGCGAATGGTCCTATGCACTTTCAGTTTGCTGCTATGGGCAGCACACTGTTTTCACAAAGCACAAACACAGTCTGAGAATAAACAATGTTAGTTTAACAAAAATGAAAAACACAAAAAGAAACTCATGAGTAATAGAATATTCCACTGCAACTTTAGGTTTTCAATAAAAATTTAAAGATCAACAATGGAATTTTCAGTAGAAATAAAAGACTCCATTAAAATACTATAAATCTTTATGAAAATACTTTCTTGTCACAATGGCCATTTGATATCATGCATGTGAAATATTCTAGGACTTTTTCATAAGAGGTCATGTACCAAGAAAAAAATAATTTTGTAAAATGTTTCTAGGAATGAAAATAAGCTATTTATAAGGAATATACAGTATTCCAGAATTTTCTAACAGTATGATAGTATTTACAGGCAGATGTTTTATGCACTTGTACCAGATCGTCAAAATTACGGTAAACCATATCCTGAAAAGACTGCATCTAAACTACATTAAAATCAATATGCAGTCAGTTCCTGACCTTTTGACATCAAAAGGAAGGCTTTATGTAGGTAATGAATGAGCACTATTGATTTGATTTTAATTCCAATATAAATGTACTTATTTAAACCTTATATATAAGTTATTTACATTAGTACTTTTCAAATTTTCATTTTCAGTTCTATTTCCGTATTAGGTTTTATGGGGTAGCACAAACCTGCAATTACTTACTTTGTGGCAGCCCTAATGATTTTAACTAGAATCAAGTATCCCATTGTGTTAGATGCTGTATGAACATATGTTAAGAAGCAACTCCTGCACTGAATATGGATGTTAAACTCTTTAAAGATGAGTGAAGACAATGCAACTAAGCCTATGTCATCATTTAGTTTTACCCTCCAAGGCTGTTGAGATCAGGAAATTAGAAACTCCCAGAAAATGGGAAAATGAAGCTTAACAAAATATCAAAATTTGCTCACCCTCATAAATGATACCCAGTAACACTAGACTTTCACTTAGATATTACTGACCACAAAAATGAAATTCCTTGCCAGCGATTAACAATCAAGGGTATTGTTCTTGATATAGGCAGTGTTGAAATGAAGCATTATATTCAAGGCGCCCATAAACTTATTCCATTCGAACATATAGAGGCACTACTTTCGTTACAGTTCATGGACTTTCCCCATCACCCCATATCAAAACCTTAATTCAGACAAATTCAGCTCAGAAGCAACCAGTCCCTCTGCCCTTCTTTGTACTCTACCTATCATAGTAAAAGCAAGTGGAAACTTGAAGCTCAGTCACATGTAAATTCTAGAAGAGTGGAATTCAGAAAAGGATTTGCACCACAACTTGACTCTTGAAATCCCAATGTTCAGAGCTGTGGCTTCATGTAGGGCACAGAGATCGGAAAGCACAGAGACATTACTGATACAGAGGCATACTGATCTATTAGCGTATGTACTGGAGCTTGAAGTTTGTCAGAATCGAGCAAGTCCTCTTGAAACGCATTTCTGGGCACATGAAGGAGAATAAGGTGGTTGGAACAGTCAGCATGAATTGACAAAAGGTAAATGATGCCTGACCAAGTTGATTTACCTCAGTAATAAAATCATGGGATTTGGGGAAGAGAGGAGAAAAGTGGATATAATTTATGTGAATTTTAACAGGACTTCCAACACTGTCTCCCACAGTATTCTTGTTTCAAAGGTACAGTCCAGGTAATGGACAACTGGAAGGGTAATAAACTGACTGGATAGTTGAACTCAAAGGCTCGTGTTAATGGGTCGTGTTCTATCTGGAGACTGGTAACAAATGAAGTACTTCAGAGATCTGTAGTGAGACATATCCTGTTCAATGTCTTTACCAATGACCTGGAGGAGCTAACAGAGTGCATGCTCGTCAAGTTTAAAGATGACACCAATTTTGGGGTGGGGGACCAGTTGATATATTCAAGGATACGGATACAATCCAGAGGGACCTAGGCAGGTTGGAGGAATGGGTTGGTAGGAACCTTATGAAATTCATCAAGGAGAAACACAAACTCCTGCCCGTGGGACAGAGGAGCCCTGGCAATGACACAGGCTGGGGATGGACATACTGGGATCAGTTCTTTGGGAAAGGCGCTGGGACCCACTGGACAGCAAACTGAGCCTGAGCCAGATGTACAACCTGGCAGCAAATGCAGCCAACAACATTGTGGACTATATGAACAGAAGCATGGCCACCAGATCATGAGTGATTATCCCCCTCTATTCAGCACCTGTTAGACCATGTCTGCAACAGTGTGCCCAGTTTTGGATGCCCCAATACAAGAAACACATTCATAAACCAGAGCTCAGCAGAGTGCCACAGAAGTGGTGGGGGCTGGAGAACTTGCCCTGTGAAGAGAGGCTGAGGGATGTGGGACTTGTTCAGCCTGGAGCAGGGACAGCTTCAGAGGCATGTAACTGCAGCCTGTAAGTGCCTACAGAGACATTATCGAGGAAACAGAGCCAGGCTCTTCACAAGGTGCATGCAAGTTGCAAGGTGGGAGGATGAAGGACAATTGGCATAAACTAAACCAGGGGAGGTTTCATGTGGATACAAGGAGAAACTTTTTCCCCACAGGGGCCTCTTCCACGACAGTGGAGAAGGTTGCCCAGATGGTTTGTGCAGTCTCCGTTCTTGGAGGTTTTTGAGATCTGCTAGGTTAAACCCTAAAGACTAAGGTCTGATCCTATAGCTGATCCTGCTTTGAGCAAGAGGTTGGACTAGAGACCTCCTGAGGTCCCTTCCTACCAGTTTCCCATGATCAGAAACTTTCATGTCACAACTCCTGGTCCAACTAGTGAGTGACAACACATGGTGAAGGTCACTGTGTTTTCTTCTAGTGAGGTTCCATATTGCACTAAGGGATAAATGTGTCTTAATTTTGTGTATCTATTTTCAATAATTTAGCATTTCATTTCCATCTGCATCCAACATCTCTAAACATGAGGAAAGAGCCCATGTTTGTGAGAAAGTAAAGACGAAATCATGGCTTAGCAAATAGAAGTTTCTACTTAAGCTTCCCTAGAGTGAGAGAGACAGTGTATCATACCTTACAGGGTAACATAGCCATTAAATATGTCAGCAGGTCAGATACCCCTTCCTCTGCAGCTCTTCCTCATGCAATTATGTGTAAATTTTCTTGCCCTTTTTTGAATGAGGTGTTTTATATTCCTTTCAAAGGTAAACAAGCATGATTTACTTAGAGTTCATGCAGTCATGAAACAACAGAGCCCATTAGAACTATGAATTCCTAAGCTGCACACAACTTTACAGGCTTAGTCAGCCCTTAAAAATGGTGTATCTTGATGGGGACAAGGAAGTAAAGAGTGAATCTGTATTCCAACCCCCTTCAAATTCAGATTGCTACATTGCCTCCCCAGGAACTTCCTGGTCTTGATGACACTCTTCTGCTGCAATGTAGCAAAAAGAAAAAGAAATTGTAGAGAGTTGTAGCATAGAACTGTTCATTTGCCCTAGCAGTTATCTTTAATATCACACTTTGGGATTAGGAATAAGACTGCTCATTAAAGTCTTTATTGCAGTGAAGATCCAACATCTTCAATACCAAGAAGATTCGCACTCATTTCTTTAACAGCTACTAACTTTTTTTTAAAAAAGGGTGTAAAGGAAAGAGAAAAATCAGTTTATTGCTCATCTGCTATGGCTCAATAAAGATTATTGCTTTTGATACTGCCACTCTTCTTGACCATTCTGCTTTTTTTTTCCTTAATTTATCCTTTTTTACCACTTTCTATGGTGTTGTCTACACATTGTCATATGTTCTACAGTATAAAAAAAATAAAAATTTACAACATTATTTTTCCACAAGTGGTAATTTGTGGCAAAATGTCCTGTACAGCATTAGAGACCACATTCAGTTTTTGTAAATGTTGTAATCTTTTTTTTGGTTTACTATAAATCTTTCAGAATGCACAGACTCTGTTGTTGTTGTTCTTCTAGTCCATTGGAGAGCCAGACTCCAATTTCCCACATGGATCTCCAGATCTCCCAGTAACTGCAATATGAGGACACTGGCAAAATCCTCTGACAAGCAGAATCTGCTAAAAAAGAAAAGTCTTAATATCTGAAGTTTGTTTCAGAAGGGAATTTGAATGAGTAGGAAGGCCCTTTTAAAATTCAGTAGGTAAGCTTTTCTTGTTTATTGGTTTTATTACTTGTGTGACCTTTCCTTTAGAAACAGGAACAGTTAGCAAATCCATGCAGCTTACTTCAGCTGAAGATTTCTAAGCCTTTCACTGAAAATCTGGATGATTGTTTTCTGCTCTACAGGACATTACAATGTATAATTTGGCAAAGAAAATCTTAAATGTTTTACTGGTCACCCGCTGATCAGTAATTAACTTCATATCCTCCCCTCTGTTTAACACAATATGAGAATATTAATTTGCTTGTGAAGGAATGCTGACAATTTGCCTGACTCGTCACCTATTTTGATGAAAGACGTACTTCAGAAAGAGCAAAAAGTTTCTTCCTGGTGTGCAAAAATTAGCCAGAATGACAAGCAGCCTGAGCATTATAAAAATGTCTGCCACTCTGCTTTCACTCATACTTCAACCTTTTCTTCTAATCTGAATAATGTCTATCCCTCTCCTATCTTTCAATCAAGATATGAAATCCTGAAATTTCAGATTCTGGACAGGATAAGAAGTGCTTAAGGACCTCAGAAAAACTTTGAAAAAAAGGGCTTCTTCCAATTTTCTCACCTGCCTGGTACTTCATGTGTGAATTTCTATAATGTAAACTGATGAGTAATTATTGATGTCTTCCAGTACCACCTCATATACAGACCTCTTGTCTTTTCCTCTTAAATTTACTGCACAGAAATAAGCATACGTGATCACAGATTTTGAATCTAGTCTGTGTCAAAGTGTGGGCAATATGACTAGTGCATCTGGAAAGTATAAACTTTGCGTACATATCTTACACCACAGGTCTGTACATGTGTAGTAGGCTACACATCCCAAGAGGAGGTCTGGATAGAAAAGAACATATGTCAAGGCAGATATATGGATCTATAATAGCCCTATTCATGCAGAGCTAAGTGAGGAACTTTTGTCCTCCATTTCTCTCTTTAGGATCACCTTGTCTGGTGACACGTCAGTGATGTTGTGGACATGCACAGACCCATTCCAAACCAAAGATAGGTTTTCAGGTTGTAGGGATCAGTATTCAAGAGTCAACATTTGCAAGCTGTCCTATGAATGCAGTAGCTCTTTTATCATCCTATTATCGTCAATAAATGTAATTATTTGCAAATATCACTGCAGAATTGCTTTCACTCTTTTAGATGAAATCTTTATTTTTATCTGAGGTGTTGGTGCTGAAAAGCTAAATTGAGAACCAGAAGCATGCTGCAGAGTTGAGAAGATGACAAATTTCCTGAATCTTCTTGTAAAGACTTTGCTTTCCCCGGGATAGTTACCTTTCTCTTATTTTAAACAAGTGAGTCAGCTATTTCATCAGTAAGAGAGGGTGATAAAGTGTTCCTTATTGAGGAAAGAAATGTATGAATCTCTCTCAGTCCACTGGTAGGTACCAGAGTACACAACATGTCCAAAAGGCACCCTGCTACAGTATTTTCTATATCCAGTCAGGACGTCCTTTCTCTTTAGGCATTTCTTACACTTAATCTGGTCCATCATGTTATATGGTGGATATTATATATCATTTCCTCCAGTCTTGCCATAAATAAGAACAGTATCTCACAATAAACTGGAAACTAATGTTATTAAGTTATTAGATAAGTAATTCATACCCAGTGCTTTTAGTTTTTTTAATTAAGAAGCAATTGTAAGAGCTAAGATATAGGGAAAATATAGTATACTATCTTTTTTTAAACACTAAGAATTGACTGATAAATGGAAGATTAACTACATTTTGTATGGTGTCTTGAAACAGTTGAAGTAAAACTGTCCATGGATAACTGGAAGATGACTAGACACCACGTTTTATCTGACAAGTAAATTGATCTAAATCAGAAGATTTCTAGAATGACATTTTAGGTTTCTGGGAAGTATTTTAAAATAGCTTTGCTGGAAGACAAAGCTAACAGCTCATGTGATCAAATTAGAAGAAAGTTTAGGTGTACAGTATCTATATACATTAATAAACATGGCAAGATATTATAAAATTATGTATTTTACATAAATAACATCTCCAGTGGAAGAAATGCATGATAGAAAAAAAAATGCTTCAGAAGAAAGGAATTTAGTATAGAAAACCTGTTTTTTTCTCAAAGATTATAATCTCCAAGGTAGCTGTTTGGGGGAGGGGTGTTTTTGTTGTGTTTTCTTTTTCCTTACCTTTTGCGTGTGTGTGTGTTTGGTAAAGGCCCATGCTTCAAGATGTAATTCCTTCACATTACTTTGCCCCACGTATAGAGGCAAGTTTCTGTGTGCTAAAATTAAAGCTACTGAGACTTGCTTCTCTCTGTGGTGAATTTCATATAAAACATTAATAACACCAAAGTAGAAAAAAACCTGGCACACATTATCAGTATTTCTTTCGTATAGAATTGTTCATTGTTTGACATTTTAAGTTTATTTCTTTCCTTCCACAGCTGTGTGGTCTGTGACCATCAACAGAACAGATTAAGATTCAGTTTTTCAAAACTGTTTACAGGCAGTTTATATTGCATTATGATCTGTTTATACTGTCCTATTTTTTTCCTGCCAAGTTTATATATTCAGTTGTCACTAACAGTGATTTAGTTTAGTTTGAATAGTTTCAATGTAAAGCTCTTCTGAACAGTATAATTAACGTTCCTCTTTTTAAAATATCTTGCATACATTCTTGGTCTAGGTTTTACAGTCTTACCAAGTAGTGCCACAGCTATCCATCTGAGTTACTTAGTACTAAGACTTAAATTATACTTGATAAAAGCAATTTGAATATTTCTCGGCATGTTACAAAGTTGTTATTTATGTGGTAGTCCAGGCCAGATACTATTACTAAACTCATTTAAAAAAAAATAAAAAATACTGTGGTTGTATACTGAAAATATCTGGTTGAAATGTTTGTATCCTGTTTCAAGGAAAAAGAAGCAAGGATACCATGCCCAGAACCACAGTCAAATCCATAACAAACCTAGAGAAACAAGAATACACTTGGTCAAAGAAAAAGCTTAAAACATTTCTACTTTTTGACATGCAGCCATGTAGTTAGCTATGTGTTGTTCCTTGGCTACTGGACTACAGACCATTTACGAAAAACAAAAACAACAACAACAAAACAAAACAAACAAAACCAAAACTAAAAAACAACCTCTATAGATTCTGGAAATTGAGCTTGCTTGTACATCCACATAGTGCATGTGTGAGTGTAAGTGTGTAGATGTACATTTCAAGAATTACCTGAACTGGTTTACCCAATGTGTTCTGTTATACAGAATCAGTCAAGAAAAAATACAGAGCTAGCTTGCATATAGCAAAAATCCATTTTATCCTTTCCCTAACAGGTGAAGAGCTGACACACCAGCCATTATATGCTACTCAGGGCAAGCTTCCAGAAGTAAGAAGAATGCATTTCTTAGTATGTCTTTTAAAAAACTATGCAAATATACATTGAAAGCATTGGTTAGCCCTCAGCTGAGCAGTACAGATTGAGTAGCATTTCACACCCCATGGTGCAATAAAATTATTTTAAGTGCTTCTATACTTAACATCAAATCACTTACTAAGAGTAATTAAAGTGAAAACAGGCCATGGAATTATTTAACAAAAAAGGTTATGTTGGCCAGGTAAAATATTCAGATGTTTAACATTGGTTTTAGTACACCAATTCTATAAAAATAAGACAAAACAGTGAACGCAGATAAGAACAAAAATCACTTGAAGACTTGTTAAACTTGAGGCACCATTTCCTCCTTACACTTGAGTCCTCCAATATTAGATCTTCCACTTCTGGTTCCCTGAGGCTTACAGTCATGAGGTCTTCCTTGCACATTGAAGGGGAAATTTTAATAGCACTTGGGAAAACAAAAATCAAAAGAAATGCATATGAGTTTTAAGTACCCCAAATCACATATACTCCATGAATTCACATATTATTTTTAGGAAGAAAGTTCACCAATATTCAGTTACAGGTAATTTCTTTTCACTAAAAGCCTCAGAAAGAAACACTAGGCAATAAATGTGATCAACATTAAATCACAGAAGTGATTTACTGTGTTTGGAGAACTCTTAAAAATACTAAACATTGGCAGAAAGAATGAAAGAAAAGGATACAGTCTTAAAACTTCCTGTTAGTCTCAAATTAGAGATCAGAGAACGAGCAATACAGATTTCTTGCCTAGTAATTATGAAAGGCTTAAGATCAGTTAAATTTAGGCTTTTGGTTAATTTAGGGGGGAAATGCATGCTATGAGATAAAGGTCAAGAAAAGGCATTATAGCTCCAACAAGAGATTCCTTACTCTTCCTGAGACACATTTTTTTTCTTCTAACATCATTATGACTTTTTTTTTAATTGTTTCTATTTTTCTAAAAATCTCTTCCAGCAAAATGTTTAAATGTGGAGGTGTTTCCAGCCAGTGTAGTCTGAGCTTTTCTGTGCATGTTACTGTCACCTTCTGCTTAACAAAGGGACATCCTTTATTTTCAGGAGGACCTAGATGGATGTCACCAAACGGAAACAAGCTGCCCTTCAAATATTCTTCATCTTCCCCTGTAGCCTCTCTCCCTGATTCGTGCTCTCTCCAGTTACTATGTTAAGTTTTCAGATCATTCTTGAACCTCATTCTCTCTGTCACGTATATCTAGTATGCCAGTTTGATATGCTCATCAAGACGAGACAAAGAACTCATTTTCTACGACCAGGCCACCACTAGACAGCATTGAGATCATACAATCTCTTCACTGAGAGGGTGGTCAGTCACTGGAACAGGCTCCCAGGGATGTGGTCATGGCACCAAGCCTGTCAGAGTTCGAGGAGCATCTGGATGACACTCTTAGTCATATGATTTCATTTTAGGTGGTCCTGCGAGGAGCAGGGAGTTGGATTCAATGATCTTTATGGGTCCCTTCCAACTTGAGATATTCTATGATTCTATGGATTTAAACACTTACAGGCCATTCAGCTCTCCTCAAAAATAAAGTCACTGTATGCCAGTCATTTCTATTTTTTATAGTTTATTCTGTCCTTTCCTTGGATGATCTGCTGCCTGCTTCACATTTCCCTGGATCTCCTGGGAAATGATGTTTCAGAGAATCCTTGGGTTATATTTTGGCTTGGGATTAGGACATATAATTTTCTTCAAAGTAGCAACACCTTTTATTGCTCAAGTGGGGAACAAATATCAAACCTTGATTCAGACTGTTATTGCTGCTACACAAAAGTCCACAGTTTTTCCATTTTGGTGTCCTCACACCTTTGTCTTCTTTCTTTCTACTTCATGGGGCCCAATGTCCATGCTCATTCTCATGTTCTTGATATTGCTCCGCTATACAAAAGTCACAACAAAAAGTAAAAGTAGGCAAGGCTATTCATACCCTAAATGGGTTAACAGAGCTGCATGACAGTGAAGCGGAGTCTTTTTAAACTGGATCGGATGAACTCTCTCAGTTTTTTAGGGTAGAATATCTTGTAGTAGAACAACCATCTCCAAACACAGAAAACTATGTCTAGTTCCCTTCTCTACCTGAAGATATTTAAATTAGGTGTCTCCATTTATCTAGAAAATGACCAAACACCAAGCTGCAGAGTATTCCAGAACAATGTTATTTAACTTATGATTATTCTTAAGTCACCGGTGAAGTTTTTCAAGCAGTACCAGTGACACACACATGGAATAAAGCCCAGGAACAAATAAGAGTTCTTTTTCATTCATTCCACAACAGTTTGATATCATTTGTTGAAAAGTTTATATGAATAGTGGCAATCAAGAGATGCTGGTCTTTGTCTACTTTTCTCTCTAAAACAATTGCAATTTACAAACCCCAAGATGTTGTTACAGTTCTCTCTGGTTTCAAGACAAAGGCTTCAAACAGAAGAAAATATAAAATTGATTTAGAATATATTTCTGAAAAATATTCTCTAAGAATTATGAGCTGTTTGCAAGAAGCATTTGATAAAATATTATGGCCTACTTAGTGCAATGGGTCATAATAACCTTAAAATAGACTGTCATAGAAACTAGGACACTGGGGGGAAAAAAAAAGAAAAAAAATTCAAAGCTTTGCGGAAGAAAGTTATGGTAACAAGGAGTAACAACTTTCATTTATTTTCAGGGGTTTTCACTGGCCAAAACTTTGGGTTTAAACTAATATATTTCCAAAATGGCACTAATTTGCCTGTTTAACTGAAGAGCTAAAATAAGCAGATGCTTGCCCATCTGCCATCTCTCTTTCTGCCAATGTCCAAGAAAGCACAGTTCAAAACAGCAGTGTCTGAGGTACCTCTATAGAGCAAATATTGGCAACTGAAAGCATTTTCTCTGCAAATTTAGGAAATACACAGAAATCCTTGGTCTAACAGAAGAAGTAATAAGTTGATTACCAAAATTATTCATTTCATTCCTTTTTGTATATGTCATCTTTTTCAAGACTTGCATGGTGTTTCTTCCAATAACAATAAGTAATCTTCCATTATTGGTTCTAGGATGATGAAACAAGTGGATACTACTTACTGATGGGCATCAAACTCTACATAAATCCTTGTTTAGAGATAGCAACAAAATGTCACTTCAAAGAACAATAGATAGGCTCTGTAGCTGTATATATGGCACTAAAGCAAAAATATTATTCAGATCATTAGAATTTGAGAAATTCATGGATTATTTTTATGTAGAAGCATGTCAAAAACAATTGATATATGATATACATAGAAAAAAAGAAAGACTGTTACACTAATTTGATAAGACTTGATTTGCATTTAGGTTTATATTTAGATTTGCCAGGAATTAATCTATTATTATGATTATGATTATTATTTCCTGCCATTTTATAGAAATATGTGCTAAATTTGATAATAAAATAATTTTTAAAATATAAATATTTCCTACCAGAAGAGTAATATGTGTCTGACAACAGAAGCAATATATTGTAGTGTTCTAGAATACCTGCAAGCAATAGGCATCCTCTTGCTCTTTGGACACCTACTGTTGAGTATAGCACTGCTGTAGTTTGAAAAGTGAGTCAGTGACAATGACATCATGAGGTTCCATATTCATCCTTCTCTCAAAGCCTGCCATAATGCACCTGTTTTCTTTGTAAGTCAAAGGGTGATTTCTATGATTGTTAGCACTGCAGTTTTGACCTAAGATCTGAAAAACAAACCATACTCTCATCCAATAATCTTGCAATCAGGGATTACTGGACAATTATGTGCTGGTGATGCATTAGTTAGAAAATTATATAGGATAGCTTTGAATAATTGCTTTTTCTTAGCAACATTAGCAAAAGTAAAATTTATTAAATCTCTAAAATTAGAGAGAAGTACTATTTTTAATGTGTTCCACTAGTTATTTTGACCATATTTTCTACAGTAAAATGAGCCCTACAAAGTTGACTTATTTTGCTAAGAAAGAAAGTAAGTTTTTCTAATGTTATAGAATTAGGTATGAAAATAGTTATGTTATTGCTAGATTCAACTAACTTAATAGTTTGTAGTTTACAGACATTTTGGTGAGTACTTGGGGTTTTTATGGAAATTTTCCTGGAAACTGCATCAAAAATTTTCACAAACAATTCTTTAATCAGATCTTTTTAACAAAATAATTTTTTTATTTTTTGTTATTTATAATATGATATTTTTCCTCTGTAAAATGTTGTGGTTGTCCACTGAGGAAGAAGAAACATCATAACATTTAAATAGCCAAACAATCCATGATAATAAAAATGCATAATAAAAACACTTGTTTCCTGTGATTCTGAGATCTATCCTTCTTTGCTTAAATGCTTTTGAGAACTGAATTCTGGTTCAAATTACAGAATGCAGGCTATGGAGTACTGCAAGTAAGTGCATGGAAAAAATGAAGACAATGAATATAGTATTTTACTGATTAAAAGGGCAAGGAACATGATTGTTGTTAGGAATGACTAGTTGTGTGAGTAGCACTGAGAGTGTTGCAAATATAGGAAACAAATAAAGACTAGAATGGACTAGTATTTCATTCTTAAACTAGAACATTGATCTTCATACTATGTGACAGGGAACATTTAAATGGTTTATTTTTTTCATTAAATAGCCTGACAGAGAATCAAATAGCTTCACACAGAAGCAAGAAGATAGTCTCAAACCACAGTTTGAGCACTACCATTTCCCTCCTCATAAAAAAAAAAAAAAAAAAAAAAAGTCTGTCTTGAGGGATCAGAGCATGCAAGGTAAGCAACTATGTGGGAAGGACTCTTTTCCACATGAAACAAAGGGAAGAGGATGGGAGAATGTTCAGTAAGGTGAAGAATATAAGCAAGGGTCAGCCAGAATCATTTCAGTATTACTAATAGCATATCTTTCGAGAGATATGTCTGAAATGAGTGATGAAGCCAACATTGACAAGAGGGAGCTTCTATAGAGAGAAAGATAAAGTTTCTTTGCAACTGCCAGCTGGTTAAATAAACATTTTTCCTTTTCCTTGGTTTATATCCCTCTTCCATATATGTAACCAAAGAAAGAAAATATAGAATATTACTTTGGTAAAGTTGTCTCCTGTCTTTTCCCTTTCTCTTCTTCTCAAAATCCATATCTTTACTGTGCATGTTATGTACCTCAGTTTATAAAACTTTTTTTAAAAATACCAGTTTTGTAGCACAAGTACTTCAAGCATTATAAATTTTCTGTAATCTTTTGTGTTTTAGCTTACCCGTTGTCGTGGTTTAACCCCAGCCAGCAGCTAAGCACCACGCAGCTACTCACTCACTTCCCCCCCACCCACTGGGATGGGGGAGAAAATCAGGAAAAGAAGCAAAACCTGCAGGTTGAGATAAGAACAGTTTAATAGAACAGAAAAGAAGAAACTAATAATGATAATGATAACACTAATAAAATGACAACAGCAATAATGAAAGGATTGGAATGTACAAATGATGTGCAGTGCAATTGCTCACCACCTGCCGGCCGACACCCAGCTAGTCCCCAAGCGGCGATTCCCCGCCCCCCCTTCCCAGTTCCTATACTAGATGTGACGTCACATGGTATGGAATACACTGTTGGCCACTTTGGGGCAAGTGCCCTGGCCGTGTCCTGTGCCAACTTCTTGTGCCCCTCCAGCTTTCTCGCTGGCTGGGCATGAGAAGCTGAAAAGTCCTTGATTTTAGTCTAAACACTACTTAGCAACAACTGAAAACATCAGTGTTATCAACATTCTTCACATACTGAACTCAAAACACAGCACTGTACCAGCTACTAGGAAGACAGTTAACTCTATCCCAGCTGAAACTAGGACACCCGTGCTGTTTTTTTCCACACTCTACTTCTTACAAACACACGTGTCGAAAGTCAAAATATAAAAAAAAATTGATTTAATGCAATGTAGTCTAATTGAATTGGGGCTTGGAAACAAAGAATACAGGCTACACATACTACAGAGAAAATTTTGTCTTGGAAGTCAATGAGTTAGAAAATCACAGTCAACTCAACATGAATGCACAGAGCAATCCTGTGACTAACAAGGCTGATATGATCCCTGGATATTAAAAAAGGACCTGCAGAACAAAACCAGTGATGTGATTGTAAGGAAGAAGTTCTTCACTGTGAGGGTAGTGAGGCACTGGAACAGATTGCCCAGGGAGGTTGTGGATGCTCCATCCCTGGAAGTGTTCAAGGCCAGGTTGGATGGGGCTTTGAGCAACCTGGTCTAGTGGAAAGTGTCCCTGCCCATGGCGGGGGGGGTGGAATGAGATGGTCTTTAAAGGTCTCTTCCAACCCAAACCATTCTATGATTCTATGAAGATAAAAGTAGGCCTAATGCTATGTGGATATAGAGCAAATGAGATATCTGTCCCATCTCACAATAAGTCAAATCCTACTAGGTAATAGGAATGGGATACTATCATCCCTACCTCCCTTTATTTTCAAAATCATGATGATTAGAACTTGTTATCCAACTTAAAACGCTGTTTTCCACATCCAAAGGACTATTATTTGTTCTGTGGAAATGGAAATGAAATGACAATTTGCCTTATTTCTGAAATATGCTTAAAATAAACTAATTTATAAAATCTTCTTGGAAAGCTCTTGCCTAGCAATGAATATTCTAACAACATGTCCTAGTTTCAGCTGGGATAGAGTTAATTTTCTTTCTGGTAGCTGGTACAGTGTTGTGTTTTGGATTTAGTATGAGAAGAATGTTCATAACACACTGATGTTTTCAGTTGTTGCTGAGCAGTGTTTAGACTAGGTCAAGGATTTTTCAGCTTCTCATGCCCAGCCAGCAAGAAGGCTGGAGGGGCACAAGAAGCTGGGAGGGGACACAGCCAGGGCAGCTGACCCAAACTGGCCAAAGGGATATTCCGTACCATGTGACATCATGCCCAGTATATAAACTGGGGGGAGTTGGCCTGGGGGAGGATCGCTACTCAGGAACTAACTAGGCATTGGTTGGTGAGTGGTGAGCAATCGCATTGTGCATCACTTGTTTGGTATATTCCAATCCTTTTATTATTATTGTTATTTTATTATTGTTATTATTATCATTATTAGTTTCTTCCTTTCTGTTCTATTAAACAGTTCTTATCTCAACCCATGAGTTTTACTTTTTTTTTTCCAATTCTCTCCTCCACCCCACTGGGGGGTGTGGGGGTGAAGTGAGTGAGCAGCTGCATAGTGCTTAGCTGCTGGCTGGGGTTAAACCACAACACAACAAAATATTTTTATAGAGCAAGAAAGACTGAGAAAGGTACTCAAACAGGAAAATGATTAGACATTTACAATCATAACTGCGATGTCAGAATTGAACCTGTCAAAAAGCCAGAATGCTCTTCTGCAGTTTGCAGGTTACCTTTTAAACTTACATAATCAAAAGGAGAATAATTTCTGTGGGACCTAAGAGTAATGAACAGTTTGTGCACAACTTTGTTTCAGTCCTTCCTCTATGATAAGGATTCCAAGAATTACTCTTTCAGCCTCATTCCAGATCTGAGCATCAGTTGCCCTGAGATACCACCATATGTATCTTTTTCCTTATTTCAGAAGAGAGACTTGTTTTAATAATTTCTATATAGAGTATTTAAATATTTTTGGTAAGCCAAGACAATCGGGAAATAATCAAGAAGAAAAATGATAAGACCACCACTAAACAAGTCTATATTTTAGTGAAGAGAATGCTTAAAAATGATAAAAGATTTCTATGTTTTTTTCCAAAATGTGGATAAAAAATGCTTTGAAAACAGACAATTTTTGCAGATGTAGTTTACAGGAGGGATAAGTGTAAGACTCAGGGAAACAGTAAATATTAGAAAGGTTGTGAATATCAGGTTTCACTGTGTTTTTATTGAGTGCTGGCAATATTTGGATGATTTGGGCTACAAAAATTAGTATCATTATACCTGAACTAGTGTAATTATTTTATCAGATTACGAATAGCTTAATTAGACTGACTGACAGTAAGGTCTCAGATATGGATATAGACATATAAGTTGTGATTTTTAGCCCGCATAAATTTCACAAGGTCTTTAGTCCTTTTTGCAACTGAAGCTAATGAAGGTTAGCTGTTGCTTGTACATGACAAATCAAATGGGAAGATCAGCAAATTTTATCCCTGCTTTTGGGAATGGCTTCAAATTTCAATAGAGTTCCCACATACAGAGCCAGTGTTGCTGAATTTGGTAATGTGTATTCTGATGAGCCTTTCTTTGGAGATACACTAAGAGAAGGGAATAGTAGTTAATATTAACTCCAGAGGGACTGAACTGTCTCACTGATAATGAAGTCCACAATTCTCACTCTAGGAAGGTTTTGAAGGGATCCTATCTGGAGTATCCATAGATGTTTGTAGATAGCATGAAAGCAAATAGTATTGACTATAATCAAATCAGTGTCAAACCTGTCAAGGGAGTTTTCCTCTATATTTCACTAAGTGCAAAATTCTGCTTGGAGAACAGAGTTAACATAGTTTCCTCTGTGATCCAGGATTTCTATAGAACTTTCCAGTGTCAAATGTATATTCATTGCTGTTTATTTGTAAGATCTGAAATTGTTGCAGAGTGTTCATGTTTTCTTTAGTTTCAGAAACTTTGTTTTTTGCCTCCCTTGAGGAAGATATAGACTCTTTCCAAAGCATCCTTATCAGAATTATTATCTTTTTGACCTTCAAATTATTGCTGTAGATATACTGTGGAGAAGGGATACAACTGGTACTAATAGTGGATTTCAGTGTTTTAGTATATCTTATTGAGGGAGTTTTCCACAGTTAGATAGTGGCATACTCTTAAACCATGATGTTGCTAATACTGACCATAGGTACAAATTTCAGATATGAAAAACACATGGATTCCTAGGAAAAAAAAAAAAAGCCATACAGGGTTATAAGAATAATGTATAGTCAAGTTTCTCAGGGTAAAATAACTTACATGTACAACCTAAAATAAAGAAAGATCTGCTATCAAGTTTTTCAATTCCCTCTCAAGAATCATGTTTTGGAGGGCATAGTCAGTTTAAAGTGGTTCTTGCAGGGACAATCAGAATGGCTCACATCACTAAAGGAAGTTTAAAAAAGAAATACGCTTTATGAAGAGCAAAGGAAAACCAACCAGAATCCTCAGAGCTAGAATCGGGGAAACTGCTTGCATATTAAGGGAGTAACACAACATTCTCCTTAGTGTGCTTGCCTTCCCATCTCTGTAAGAGAGCTTAGCAATTATGGAAAGCTTCTGATGTAGTAGATTGCATGCTTCCTTTTTTTGTTGTCTTTCCCCCTGACTTTTTTTTTAAGTAATTGAGGATGCAAATCTCATACAGTCAGTATGTTCAAGACGATTCATATGAACTTCTTAAAAGAAAGATAAAAGTGCATACAGGTTTTTATCATGACCAGAATATCCTTTTTTAATAGGTATTTGAATACCCTTTATAGACCACAGGAGCTACTTCAGCCCCAAACAGACTTTTTGATTGTAAGAACAGATGTTAATTTAACGATACAGAATATTTCACAATGAACTCTTTCCCAGGCCAAAGTACAAGAATGTGAAGTAGGTAAATTTACCACATGAACAGAGATGGCAGAAATATTTTATAATGTAAGAGAATTCTTGCCCAAAACATCACTTAAATATTTTAAAAGCAGCGTCATGGTAAAAATTATCTGGTGTAACCCATTCTTTGTCATCAACAAAAACATCATGTTAAATGCTGTTCAAAAAAGTTATCTCCCATTGAAAGTATACACTATGTCATAAAAAACAAACAAACAAACAAAAGCCCCCACAAAACTCACCAAAACCCCCAAAACAACAACAACAACAATAAATCAATGACTCTCATTACTGTTGGCAGACTCTTAAACACAATCAGCTGATCATGTCTTCCAAAAAGGACAGTAAACTTCTGGCTTCATTTTTCTTATTTCCTGCCCCAACATCACAGTTAACACTTCATGCAAATATCTTCTCTCACTTTTGTCATTCCCTTTTAATTAACAAGTCATAAAATACTGAATGTCAATGCTCACTCTTCCACATGGCTGCCTAGCAGTTAGCCTCTCTGATTAGGTGAACACTTGACTCATCCAGGCTGTAAATATAAAAATGAAACTAATAAACTGTACACTATTTACAATCATAGATTTAAAAGCAAATATACAAAACTTTGTAATATCATGAGATGATAAAACATATGGTGTAATTCTATGTAAATCATGCTGTGAAAAAATAAAATGGAAATTGATGTGATTATTGGCTTTATGCCATGAACTATATCTACTGTATCAGTTATTAAAAGAAGGCAGAAGTAAAGAAACTGCTTACTAAGAAAATCATTCTCCCATTTGGCTTATGATTATCCTGATAATGAAGTCATTAATTAGCACAGTTTGAAGAAACATTATGTCCTTTCAATAATGCAGAATCTAATCTCAACATCTGGACAGTTGTGCTTTGAGTTTTAGGCAGACCCGTTACTTCTCCTTTCCCCCTTGCCTCTTTCTTCTGTTTTCATTATAGAAGATAAATTAACCTCTGGCACTTTAGGTGAAGACAGAACATATACACACACTAAATAGAAGAATATATGGCTAGAGGACTTAAGGAAGACTTATTCTTATCTCCACATCAACAATGATGTTTTTGGTACCATGTAGGCACTTAAGCACAACTTACAAAATTTCTTACTCTTTCATAAAAGCAGAAAAAGGTATTGTTGATGTTTGCAGCTTGGCCATTGCAGAACTGAACAAATGATCTTGTCATTCCCTGAAGATCTGCATTTCTCTTTGTGGCAAAAGGAGTAATTCTTCATATACTCTTTCCAGTTTTGCCACATCACCTCTGGGTACTGGTCACAAATATACATCCCTGTCCATCCTTAATGTACTAAAAAGGAACATGAAAAGAAACCCCAACCACAAACCCCCCCAAACCCCACAGATGGGAACTTATTCTGTCCCTCCTGGCAATACTGGCTGTGAAGGGATGCTGACTGGTCTGGAAACTCACTTTCATGAGTTTCTCGTGACGCTCTCACAAGCCTTATTTGTTTGCACTGCCAAAGAGTCTGATGGGAAGGAATGGTCTGAAACAAGTTGTCAGTACTGACAGTTCAGTTGGCATATGTAAGGTAAGGTCTCATCCTTTTGGAAATTATTGTAAGGTGAGAGAGAATTACACTATTTTATTTGGAGGAATTTTCTTGCATAATAGGACTTAGGAACCATGGAAAGTGTTGGGATTTTGAGTGGTCAATTAACAAATGCTACACAGAAGAATTCACAGTGTAGCTATTTACTTACATGTATTGTGATACAGCTGTGATGTCATATTTATTTTTCAGTTATATATACATGTTTATTTTCAAGTTACATATAATGTACAACAAACAAGAATGTTGGCTATACGAAAGGAGAAGAAAGGTCACAAAATTGCTGTTGTTTGCCTATTCTCCAATCTGGGATAACAGGATTCACAAGAAAACGCTGCTGAAGCCATTTCTCTCATCTGTCCTACATTATCTTTCTTCACATCTTCCTAGGTGAGAGGGAAGGGGAGGAAATTTTGCTTTGACACTTACTGAGTCACATGTTCCCACAAAAGTCTTTGGCTGTAGTTTAATACTCAATGCTTTCATCACCTTTCAGTTCCATGTTTTATCTTTCCTTTTCAGGTTCCTGCCCCAGTCTTATAAAGCCTCTGCTGGGTGTTTTGATCTTTCTCCTTCCACACCAAGTGCTCCTTCCCAGGGGGTTAAAGGGGAGGGTAGCAATGCTGCTGCTTTTACTCGGGCTTTGCAGCACAGATTTAATCACACACACACGCTCTGCTGGAAGATCCTCCCAAGCCCATTTAAACAGCTCAGATTTTTCTCTAAACTTTTAGATAACCTTTCTTACTGTCTAATTTAGATTAGACAGTGCTTTAGATGTGTCTTTAATGATCAAAGTCAGACCAGAAGGAAGTTTCTACAGACACTACCTATGGACTGTTTTGCATAACAAGATCCCTGGGGCAGTTTTTTAAGATATCCTTCTTTTTTGTATCCTTGAACTGCAGGTACTGTTTTGTCCTCTCAATTACCAGCTGTGAAATTGGATTTGTGCATCCTTAATATGTGAATGCAATTGGGCTCTTAAAGGTCTAGAATAAGTGATATTAGTTGCAGCCAAAAACACTCCAGGGTGCAAAACTGAACATAATATTTTCATACACATACAGAAAGAAACCACCCTGGGACTAGTCTCAAATGAAGAACTGTAATTGCAGCACTGAAGGAATTTAAAGCTAGCAAGGTAGCAGTGAAAGCTGGTCAAATGAATTAGAAGACAGCATGTAAGCATCCCAAGGCATTAAACACTGATATTAAAGCAAAGATCAAATCCAGGAAACTGGATATAAAATGCACAAGATTTTATTGTGGATTCATTGTAAAGCTATCCAGATTTTTTATTTAAAATATCCAGAGAGGTTTGAAAGCTAGACTTTTGTCCCCTAGGGACAGAAAAATGATTTGCAAAAGCACAGGAGAGTCAGGAATCTGTAGCTTTCTTAGGAGTTTGATTGCATCAAGAGACTGAACTTTAAAATGATTAGGTAAAGAAGGGATAGCAATGGCATATGGTCTGTTCTCTAACAGCTCAGAAAAAGAAAAATCAACATTAAAATGGAAATAAAACCCCATTGCTCTATGCCATTAAAAAGAATACCTGCTAGAAAAAGAGGCTGAGATAAGAAGTCTTCTAATATTTAAAATAGAAAGCAAAATACAAATTATACATGTCTGAAAAAATGATTGCTCTCTCATTGTTTAAGGATTGTGAGTTCAGAAGAAACCATTATGATCATTTATTCCTGCATCAGACTCTGGTGTTCTTTTCTGACTAAGCTGAATCACATACAAAAATGGTATTTTAATTTTTCTATATTTCAATAAATACTGAAAATATCGGTTTCAAGAATGAAGGAGCTGGTTGGTAATTTTCACCTTAGTAAATGCTACAGGAGGAAAAGAAGAAAAGGTGGAGTAAATGACTGTGGTAATTTTTGGTTTTCAAACAAGTTCTCTTTAATGAATCAATAAAGGCAACCACTATGCCTGTAAATTGTGTTTATACATATTTATTCCTACAATGTGTCAGTACAAAATCCAATGAATGAGAGATATACACACAATTTTTTTTAATACTATGACAGCAACAGGTTCACTGATGTTAGTATTAGCCTAAATATACAAAGCTCTCAAATAGGCAAAGACAAAAAAAAAAACAGAAACACTGAGAGAAGTGAGAAAGCAATTTGAATAGTTTACCCATAGAGAAATCTGAAAGAATGCCTTACAAATAAAATTATTTACAATTAGTGCATTAAGATATTAATTTATTTGATTATTTAAAATAAATCATAGCAAAAAAAAAAAGATTGATTTTGCTTCCACCATGATTTCAATAAAGACATTACAAATAAGGAGCTGTAACATACCTGGTAGCTTACTCTGAGTTTGGGAAAAAAAGCCCCATCTGCCAAAGGATTTTAAAATCCTGAGAAGGCAGAGGTAAGATGATAGGTGTATAAAAAAGATACTCAGAAGTGAGGTCAAAGTTGCCTATGACCAAGAACAGAAACAGCAGCACAGGAATTGGCCATGGGAGGCACTATCAGGTAAGAAGCATCTGTATTTATTTTTTCAAACATTATACAGGAAGAAATAGTTCCTAAATGCAGTAGGACATAGAAACTGATTAACTCTGGAGATGAATTGTGCATTGCATTAGATTTGGGGGAAAATGAAAAGTAAAAATAATAAAAATAATTACTATTTCCAGAACTTAAGAGTTTTGTAAAGAGTTAATGCTCTGTTTAACACACAAAAAAAAAAAAGAAGAAAAAAAAGCAGTTTTATAGTGTCTGAAGGCAAATAATGTCTATAGTTGAATTTGAAAACTTTTATCAACTTTCTGTCTGCACCATAACCTAACTGCATTTAAAGCAGGTCTGTTACTAAGAAGAATCCCTAAAGAAGATTATTCCTAGTCTTAGAAGGCAATACCTTTTCCTGTAATTAATTTATGCTGTGAAATCACTCAGACTCTCAGAACTGCAGTGTCAGGGCTGTGCTGTTATTTAAAAAAAAAAAGTATTGTATTTATTAGGGCCTGAACTGAAAGTTCAACTAAAGATCCCCCAATATCAATTTAGTTGCCCCACACCCAAACAAACCTTGTGTTTAGAGCTGCAAATAACTGCACGCATAAGGAAAGATTTACAAGTGAATATGGAAATAATGGGTTCCTTAGGGAATACTGCAGATTTTTGCACAACATCACTGACACACATTTAAAGTTTCACACCTAGTTCCTGATGGACTGTCTCAGTCACAGTCAATCGCTATTTTACTTTCCTCTGCTATGATATCCATGCAGTGACGTCTCACCCACTTCATTACATCATGGTTTCTCCTCAAAGTACAGGGCATGCCAAAAAGAACAACAAAAGCTACACCGCCTTTTTTTTGTAGCATGCTGAAAGTCTCAGAAAATCTGTTTGCTTATAAACTAGCACAAAGTGTCCCTTCTGATTTATTTTAGTCAGTGAACATGTGTATTCAACGGTTTAACTGCACAGAAGAGGCTCCCAATGAACTTACACAAGACAGCTAAAAAAGAAGAGAAGAGAAGAGAAGAGAAGAGAAGAGAAGAGAAGAGAAGAGAAGAGAAGAGAAGAGAAGAGAAGAGAAGAGAAGGAAACCACAATCAAGCAAAGTGGTGGCATGTGAACATCTGAACCACACTTTGGAGCACTGCTACTTTCATCAGCATTTACCTTGGGTGCCCCCCGGGTGCCCACTGGACTGGGGAAATGGGATTCATCCTTCCTGCCTTGGGTGGAGTCAAGCACGAAGGGGATCAGAGTGCCTGGTCTGGGAGGGAACCCCCGCCGTGCCGGTGAGCACCTGAATCTGGGCCACCAGAAACCAGCATCTCCATGCACCAAGTGACACTCTTGTACTTGCAGCCTAGGTTTGATATCTGGATTAAATTCTGCATCTAGTTGACCATTCTTTATCCTAATGAAACAGAAAGGAATGCCATGCTGCTGGCTCAGTTATGCCTTTTGTAAGCATCAAGTTATTTCTAACAAGTACAAATTTTGCTGGTTTTATATCAATCTGTTAGTAATGCCGAGTACTCCGAATTCCTAATTTTAATCAGATGCTGGTATAAGTCATGTTTTCTGCATGCTTTTTACCTGCTACCTGTTTTTTTCTTTATTGCTCTAAGACCTTACAAAAATAATTAACCACTTTAAAAGAAGCATCATTTTAGTAGAGTGCTAAAAATAATTTTCTTCCTGGGTGGCTTTCATGGAAGATTTTAATAAGCAGTCTTCACACACAAATATGGTACTACCATTCCTATTGTGCAGATATTACCTTTTATTGATTTTTCATGAAAATAAAGCTGAATGCCTTGTTTGGCGGGTTCTGCTTTTAATTTATATTTCTGAATTGCCTTTTTCTGAGATAGAGAAAAGGCTTTGCAAAGTTAGTTATATTTTTGTATTCCTTTGAGATGCAGAAATAAACTACTAAACTACCTAATAATAAATATTCTATAAAGTTATGTATAATTTCATGGATACTAAAGTGTATAAACATTAATTAATCACTAATTCACACATGGAAAATATTACCCTGCAATAATATTCTGCTAATTTAACAAAAGAGGAAATTGAGGTATAAGACTTTAATCACAGGAGACAAAACTATACAAGGATCAGAATCTTCATCATCTTCTACAGGTCTGTTGACATAAGTAGGCTGCTCATAAGTAGACTTCTTCCCTACTGTATAAAAATTCAATAGCCTTAATGAGGCATGGGTAAGCAGTAAGTAAATTATAAAGTGCACAGGATAGTTGATCAGTTGATCAGCTGGTCAGTTGATCAGAATTTTTCAAGAATTTCCAACCAGTTTTTGGATTGTAAATTAATAAAATTTTCCCTTTTTTAGTGAGGGGAGTATTTTCTTCAATTATTGCTCCTGCTTCTGACTCTTTCTTCTGTAATGTCCTCTGGGATTGCAGTAAAGCCTATTTCATCTGCGGATACTTGGCTTTTAAAATTATCCATGTGAAATCATAGTCACAAACCTGCTCCAATTGTTTGACCACACCCTAAAAAAGTGTCTTCTTGTCTTCAGGTGGAATTTTGTGTGTTTTGATTTGTGCCCACTGCCTCTTGTCCTGCCACTAAGCACTACTGAGAAGCATCTGGCTTTGTTACCTCCTATCACCCTGAGCCTTCCTTTCTCCAGCCTGAACAGTCCCAGTTCTCCCAGCCTCTCCTCACATGTTCTTATTGGCTTCTCAATGCCTTGGCAAAGCAAATGTCATTTCCAATTAATCCTTTGTATTTACTCTCTAAAGACCTGACTTTTTTTCTGTTAATATCATGGCAAAATAATTTTAATTTTCACGAGAGAGAAAAGTGACTCCATATTTTGCAATGAAGGTATATTCTTAACTCATTTGGTAGGTTATTGTATTCTTTATCCTTTTATCCTTCAAAAAGTGTTATAAGTGTTATGCTCACCTTAGTACTACTGTCTTATTGTTTCTCTGAGGTAATTTAGAGCCTGTTATAAGAATAATGCATTAATATTGTTGTCCATAAAATGTCACAAAACTGTGAAATTATCATTATTATTTGATTCTGCATTATCTGAACTTTCTCTTTTTCTTCTTTCAAATATGA
This sequence comes from Haliaeetus albicilla, assembly GCF_947461875.1. NCBI lineage: Eukaryota > Metazoa > Chordata > Aves > Accipitriformes > Accipitridae > Haliaeetus > Haliaeetus albicilla. Next base: position 14,594,470 of record NC_091485.1, read on the forward strand.
AATTCCGAAGTTCAGGATGTTATTACTGTTGCCTTCTTGTTGGATTTACTTAAACAAAGTCCTAAATATACCTATGATCACAATTTTAATTTCTCTCATTTTAAGAAGTTCAGAATAATGAAAGCAATTTAGGAAGAAACCACAAGTCTATGTTGTATCCTTGACAGGATAGTTGGTACCCTTCAAACCTAAAACTGGAACATAGGCAATTCTAGACTGTTTCCCTATTGCTCCAAAACATCTTAAGACAAAACTCTACTTCTTCCACGGTAGAAAAAAATATGTCCATTCTGGTTTTTTCTGTTACTAAGAAATTCTGAGCAATTGTCATGGTTTAACCCCAGCCGGCAGCTCAGCCCCACACAGCCGCTCACTCACTCCCCCGCAGTGGGATAGGAGAGAGAATTGGAAGGGTAAAAGTGAGAAAACTCACGGGCTCAGATAAAGACAGTTTAATAGGCAAAGCAAAAGCCACGCGCACAAGCAAAACAAAGCAAGGAATTCCTTCCCCGCTTCCCGTGGGCAGGCAGGTGTTCGGCCATCTCCAGGAAAGCAGGGCTCCATCATGCCTAACGGGGACTTCGGAAGACAAACGCCGTCACTCCCAACATCCCCCCTTCCTTCTTCTTCCCCCAGCTCTATACGTTGAGCATGACGTCATACGGTCTGGGATATCCCTTGGGTCATTGGGGGTCAGCTGTCCCGGCTGTGTCCCCTCCCAATTCCTTGTGTCCCCCCAGCCTCCTCGCTGGTGGGGTGGGCTGAGAAGCAGAACAGCCCTTGGCTCTGGGTAAGCCCTGCTGAGCAACAGCGAACACATCCCTGTGTTTTCAGCACTGTTCTCAGCACAAATCCAAAACACAGCCCCATACCAGCTACTATTGTCCTGGTTAACTCTATCCCAGCCAAAAGCAGCACAGCAATGAAATACAAGATATTACCCTTGATACTGTCAATTGCCAAATGGGAAGATGAATAATTTTGTGTCAGACACTATTCAGTAATGAGCCTGCCTGAGAACATTAGCTCACCAGATACTGGTCATCCAAGAGTATGACAGCAGAATGTCCTTCGGGAAGAAAACTGAGTATGGAGTTAATGAAAATGGAAACAAGATGGGAATGTGTATGCTGGGAAGATGAATTAATATTTCATGTTATCCCCAAAGAACTATTTTTCCTTATTATTCATTTGCACTTCTGGTTAGTAGCCAGTTAACCTCCCTCTCACAGTTTCCTACTCTCACTGTACAGTAACTAGGTCTCACACAAGAAAAGTTTATGTGGTGGATGTATGCCCCCTGCTTTATTATTTTCTCATTGATTATTCCAAACTAAGGTAAAAATAAAACAAAACAAAACCAACCAACCACCACCAACAACAACAAAAACAAACAAACAAAAACTTTAATAAGGAAGGCTGTAAGACAAAATTACAAACAGCCTTTAATATGCAGAACAATTCAGACTACTGGCTGCCTGGGAAATATAAATCTTTGAAGAGCTGAATGCTGGTGCATTCCATAGGTGTTTTATGCTGTCGCTGATTCTGTTGACTACTGTATCTTTCAAATCTTTCTCTGTTTTTATTGATGTAAAAAAATGATATTTCTTTTTAAACTCAACTGCAGACATTTTTGCCATTTACCACTCTTGGCAAAATTAGGTATTTCTGTAATTAGATTTGTTATTGAGAAAGTTGATTTGAAACTCATTTTTACAGCTGTGGGGCACAATCTGAGTAAAGCTACAAGAAAAAAAAAAGTTATTATAATGGGGAATTTTGATCTGTCATAAAATATAATGATTGAAAATAGGTCTTTTCAGTGCTTGAGTGACAAATTATATTTCCTTCTCTAGCTTTTGGGAGAGGACAGTATTAATTTAACTATTCTTTTGTGATTAATCAGATAACACCTCTTCACTGTCCCTTATTATTGAACAAGGATGAATTTGAGAGCAAGGGATGCTTTCACCTCCCTCTCTAGACCCTATCATGCTAATAAGTATCTACAATTACAGATGATCTAAACCTCCCCTACCAGACCAGCTTCACTAAAGTTAATTACAACTCCTCTGCAACTGTGGAATACATCTGCATTCAAAACATAACATCTGTACAGGGATTGCAATGTTCTCCAGGCAATACCCAAGTTATTTTGTATATATTTGTATTTCCGTACTGTGAATGGCAAATGGGTTAGCTCCACTGCTTATCTTACTAATGTGGACCCTCTTTTTAAGTCAAGCTAATTTATGAACATTTGTTCAACAATGTCTTTTGGGATGAGCATGAATTGGGCTATCCAGGGATGTACCATGCTCTACAAACTATTCCAGCATATATTCTATTAAATATTCTATTCCAGATACTTCTTCCCTGCCCTCCCCCCCCCCCCCCCCCAGTATTGATATCAGGATGAGGAAGGAGCAGTAATGACTTCAGAGTTAAAATTTACCTAATACATTTTCCAGTTCTTTAAATAAAACGATCTTCTGTGTGACTGGAAACTGGATAAGGAAAAAATCCTGAAATCAGACTTGGTTTCCTGTTAATGTATGGATGTGTTGAGATCTCACTGAATACCAACCTGTCAGTCTCCACTTACAACTTACATTTATGTTGCAGAGAACTTCAGTGAAGTTGCTGCTAAAAATTGTAATAATACAGCCTATACCGATATTTCTCTCTGGCAGTCCCATTTTTATGCTCACCTAAAGAGAATCAGGGATATAGCTACAGCCGTAGCTTTATGTGCAGGAAAGAGACAAGACACACTCTAAACCCCTTTTCTTCCTTGCTGATGTCCCACCAACAAAAAAAACCCTGTCTATTATTTGTTAGAGACTTAATATAAAAAACATTCTTCCTCTTCCCTTATAAATTGCCACCCTTTTAGTGCTTACTTCAATCTACTGTTCCCTGAACTTTTTGCTTCCATCTTGTTTCCCAGAATTTTGGCTTTCACTGGCCTTTGGACTGCTAAGCTATTGTTAGCAGAACCTGCAGCTACTGCAAGCAATCCTCCCTGGGCTCTGTTTTCCCACTTTAGATGGAAGACCGAGTCAGCATTAGAAGATAAAGAGGACAGAGAAAAGTGGCAAGGAAGACAACTGATAGAGATAAAAGTAGCAGAGAAAAAGACAGTGAAAAGGGAATAAGAAGAAGACACAAAAGAAGAGGTAGCAATTTTTGATTGAGCTGAATGACAGAGTAAGAGGACACCTTATTTTGGAATTATTTGCCAGCATTTCTGAGTATTTTACAGATTACAAGTTTCAGTCAGATGGACCAGATTACACATATGGGATGAAGGAAAAATCCAAGAGATATTTCAAGCTCTTTGGTCTTGATTTACATCCTGGCCACGATGACCATATTAAGCATAGGATAAAACCTAGGACTACACCAGCAAAAAGTTTAAACACTAGCTTTCTTGTTGTTCATGAAAAATACTTTACATCCTTCTACATAGTCTTCCCTAGCAGTCGTTTCTCCCCATAAACTGTAGCAGTTTTTTATTTTTCTTCTTTTTTTTTTTTTTTTTTTTTTACTTTGTTAAAGGACTAGCAACTTGAAGCTGCTAAGTACATCCTGAGGAAAATGAGTTAATGGTAATGGAACATTTGTTGGCAAAGGTGCCTAATATCTTGTCTATTTTCCACTGTCAGTCACCATATGGATGTCACCTCATGTTGTGCACATACATGACTCAGTGAATTTAATCAAATAATAGGATAGAAAAGTAAGATTTATTTATGTCCTGGTTTCAGCTGGGATAGAGTTAACTGTCTTCCTAGTAGCTGGTACAGTGCTGTGTTTTGAGTTCAGTATGTGAAGAATGTTGATAACACTGATGTTTTCAGTTGTTGCTCAGTACTGTTTAGACTATAGTCAAGGATTTTTCAGCTTCTCATGCCCAGCCAGGGCACCTGACCCAAACTGGCCGACAGTGTATTCCATACCATGTGATGTCCCATCTAGTTTAGGAACTGGGAAGGGGGGGGTGGGGAATCGCCTCTCAGGGACTGGCTGGGTATTGGTCGGCGGGTGGTGAGCGATTGCCCTGCGCATCATTTGTACATTTCAATCCTTTTATTACTACTGTGGTCATTTTATTAGTATTATCGTTATCATTATTAGTTTCTTCTTTTCTGTTCTATTAAACCGTTCTTATCTCAACCCACGAGTTTTACTTCTTTTCCTGATTTTCTCCCCCACCCCACTGGGTGTGGGGGGGAGTGAGTGAGCAGCTGCGTGGTGCTTAGTTGCTGGCTGGGGTTAAACCACGACAATTTATTAAAAACTGGATTTTTTTTCTTCCTTCAGGCTTTTAAAGCCATGTCTTAGTTTTCAATAGAAGTATTCTTCTTACAGACCCATAAAACCAAGAAAGCATCTTCCCCATTAAAAGCAAAACCACAATATAGAGGTGTCAAATGTGCATTTTAGAAGTTAATCTTGAATTTTAAATGCATTGTTTTACAAGCCCTTTACTTATATTTTCTTGGACATTTTAACACCCCGAAGATCTTGGTTTATGCTTCTTTTTCCATTATCTGTTATTTCCAGCTGCAAAGACATATGAGAAGCTGCCTATAAAGCACTCTGCAGGACTAGTTCACAGCTGCCAATAGTCTTTTTTTCCCTCGAAACTGAAAGCTTCCCTCCGTTTTGAACTATAGACAGAGTAGCTGCAATCCTCAAGCTCAGGGTATTCCCCTTTACAGTTCTGCCACTTTATTGATGGTATCGCCAGGGTATACACCATAGAAGTGCAATTGTTAGGCTTCAGTACTTTTTGCCTGATTTTGTGCATTTATTGTTCTAGGTAGGTGCCAGTTACCATATGTAACAATACATTTAGATTTGGTCTAATGATTGCATACTGTATACATGAGCCCAGGTGACAGCGTTCACATAAATGAAGCAAAATGGGATGGCAGAGTTGAGTATTTTCTTACTTTGACATTTCAGAGTCATACAGAGCTTTCCAAATCCAGAATGGCTATGAGATTATTGGCAAAATAAATCCAGGAACAATAATGAGGTTCACACAGGAATGACTTGTGGATCTAATCCCAAGCGGATCATTTCTCCTCCCTCAGGTCCCCAGTCTCTGAAATACTGATTCTAGCTGCAGTCAGGGTAGTTTAGGAATGGGCTGTGATTTTAACAGCCAGTTCCACTGAATTAAATTAAATCATCACCAGGACAGCCCTTCTTTAGGCTATGTTTTCACAGTGTTTTATAACTCAGTGGGACAGTTTCTGTCAGCCCTCATTTAAAAACTGAGTGGTAACTTGACTTTCATATCTCTTTTCTAGGGAAAAATGGCCTGAAAAACGTGTTAGACTATAATAAGAGATATTCAGAGTCTTAAAAATATGTTTTAAATTCCTTGGTAGATCCAGTAGCACATAACTATTTATTTCACCTTTAAATTCTGTAGCAGATTTATGTGCGATATTACCTTTCACACAACATAGGTATAAATGTAGCATAATTCTAAAATAGATGGGCATAATTTTTAAAAGTTAAATCATGAAAAATGCCATGTAGATTAACTGTTGAGCTACGGTCTCCCAATTGTTCACCAGTCATTTACTGTAGTCTCCAGATCATGAAAAACCATCACTGATTGTCATATGAAGCTGTCTACTGAGTACAGAATCAAACTAAAGAGTTTATGGGCAGTTTTAGGATGTTAGGATTAATTTCCAGCAAATGTTTGAAACCTGAGAACAAGGCAATGGGTAAACAAATACTGAAATACACAAAAACAAAGACTCTCTAATAGTTTTGAGGTGGGGAGGTGTTTGTCTGTTAGTTTGTTTGAATTCAAATGAGATCAATTACATTAGGTCAACAAAGATACAAGTTTTCAAATGCTTGGCACTATTGTGAAGCTTGACTCTGAACACTAGCAATAACAATATTATAAAAAAAATATATTTGACTATAAATGAAGTTTCAACGATAAAACAAAATAAGCATTCTCAGGAAGCAAAACATTGCTTGCAACTTTTAACTTGTCATCCCATGTTCACAAGCACTTTGGCTTGACAGAACAAGATGACAACAGGGGTATCATGCTGGGGCAAGCAGTAGACAATCATTCCTTTGTATGACTTTGAATGACCTACGCCATCTAATTTACTCATTTACACTTTGCATAAAGAACCCAATCTTGTCTCTCTCCAGCTTCATTCACTAGCAACTTTTTGTGTCAAAAAGGACAGGAATAGTTGATCACTCTTCACCTTCTGCATTATTTTAATGAGATTTTGTCATGTCATTTCTGTCATTTCCTTCCTCAGTCATCTTTTTTCTGCGGTGAAAGAAACCAAAGATATTAAAAGACATCTGTGAGGTCCTCAAAAAATCAAAAGATGGACTTGAAAATTTAGGAAGACAAGAATACATTGACAAATTTTCCTCAGTGAACATGAAAGTTACAAGCTTTTTGTCTTGTTTTATAAAAATATGTAAACATATTCATTGAAACAGGCAGAGAAAATAACATCTTTCTCTTTCAGAATACCCTTATTGCTTCATGACAGAGGTACACTCTAATTCCCTCTCCCTATTTGCTGCCTCTATGAATTATTATGATCCCAGAAAGGTGGGACTTGTGCAATGGGAGGGATCACCCATCCTGTGTGCCCCCCTGACCCGGCAGCATGCGCAGCCACCCAACAGGTAGAAAAGTCACTGGTGTCAAGTACCGGTTAAAAGCAGCAGGCAAAATCCTTCCGTACGCAGGTTTTGTTCAGAGCCTAATCCCACACACGCACGGAAAGAAATGAATTGGCAAATCTGTCTGCTTGCCTGGCTGCCGGTGCAAGCTCAACTTTCTTCCTTTTCCATGAAGAACTGAGATAAGAAAGGTGTGACTTTTCTAGTTGAGAACTCTTGGATCACCACACCATGCATAAGAAAATACTCCCTTTTTCTTTAACTCTCTTTAGACCATACATAAGGAAGGATTACCATCTTCCCGCTTCTGTAATCAATGGATGTACTCCTGATGGTTTTATCCATCTGATTAATGAATCAAGGAGCAACTTGCCTTCCCAGCTAAGAATGACCTTAGGAAAACTTTCTTAAGGACTCGAACTGGGACAGTATGGATATCGCAGCTCTGTTCCAATGTCCATTGAGAGCTTCTCCACTCCATGGAGGATATTTCTGTATTAGTTTAGTCTTTTGCTTGTATAGCAAGTCCAACTTTTGGTTAGTCTTAAAGTATGATATGATTATCTAATAAGCAGGGCTCTTTTCCCTGGGACTGTTATGAATTTTATCCTTTGCACTTTGCTATTTATCTGCCTAGTTACAGTTTTTCTGTGGAGATATACTTACTCCATAAAACCCCCTAAATGTTATCCCTTTAATGCTTTCAAAGTAGTTATTACTGTTTATGGCAACATATTATTGTATATACCAGAGTCCAACTGAAAACAAATATGCTACTTTTGCATGGGACTAACAGATCATTTCTCTTAGACTACAATATCATCCATTTTTCCTGGGAGGAATTAGTATGAGAATACATGAAGAGCCAAATACTGCAAAGTCCTTTCTTTCTGTACTGTTTAGGTGTGGAGCTGATCTACTGCATTTCTTGCATCTTCCCCATTCACATTATCTTTGTTTGTTATGGTCATTCCAGTAGTCCCTGTGTTATTTTTGTCAGATTTTCAATTTGAATTTCTCTGGCCTTTTTGGAAGATGTCCCTTTTTGTTATTACCGATATTTTGCTTTTCTGATCATGTCAGTAGAGTCATCCATCCTCACTAAGCTTCCCCTTGGATGCTATTTTTATTTCTTTTGAATTTCAGTCAAAAACTTATCTTATGTCAAAGACACAGTTATCCACCTGAAATAGCAAAACCGATTTTTCAGTCATGGATCAGAAATCTAAAATTTTACCTTTTTTTTATCCTGTGTATTCAACAAATCTCAGAGGCTTTGGATTTTACACAAAGCACAGTCCTCATCAATATTTAATATATGCTTTCTTAACCAGGCTTCTTTATCCCAAAACTTCTAAGTCTCACTTTAGACCCAACCTGTCTGAAAAAGATCCTTCCTGTGTATGAGCTAATATTAACTATCCCTGCATAGCCAAGGAGCTAGCTGCTGCTGCGGAACTTCTGCCTACAAACTTAAGCCATTTAAAGACTTGTTTTATAACTGACAAGGCAGCTGTAGTGTTAAAATAATTGCATAAATCAAAGGTCTTTATCTAGGGCTAGAAACTGGGTGGGGAAGTGGACCTAGCTCAAGATCAAGTTGAGGATGGCAATAAGCTTCAATCTTCATAATTTCCAAACTCTCCACTGCTCATCACCAAGAATCCCCCTCATGTCTTCACTGAGGTCCTATGTTATCATCCTTTTTGTTTGGTTGGTTGGTTGGTTTTTTCCTTATTCTTTTGACTTCTTTTTTAGCATGTTATGTGGTAGGCACTCAGTTTCCTAGCTCCTATCCTTTGTCACCTCTCCTCTCTGTTTCAGGTTTCAACTAAGATGCTTGCTATCACAATGAAATAAAGGGCAACTTTGACCCACACAAAAGACTTAAGTAGCAAACTTTGCTTTTCTTGGCTTTTCACCTCTGTGATCTAATCTTTTGCACCCCTTTCCTACTGTTTAAGGAAATGAGCATTCTTTAATTATATAGGAATATGGCCACACTAAAGACGATTCTTATTAACTACTAAAAAAAAAGCATTTTATGATTGACACAGGGAATTCTCACCAGAATGCTAGTATGCCCTGGAAAAAATCTGATCTTAAGTAATAACCTCATGTGTAAAACAACAGTAATCTGTTAACAAGCAAAGATATGCTTATTTCCTGCTTGCTAGCTAGAGATAAGACAACTTCAATGTTTTCTTTTTTTAAAAATAGCATTCCAACTTCCAAAAATGTTTTCTAAGACAGACATGTTTGATAATAGACAAAGAACAGGGATCTCTGTAGGAAAAAAAAAAAGGGAAAAAAAAAGAACACTATCTATACTCAGAATTAAAGAGATTAAATAGCAGATAGCATTGTGTAAGCCTGTGAAATTCTATTGTTTCCCTCTTCCTCAGTTCATTTTATGTGATTTTTTAATCTCTCAGGCTGTTATTTCTATCAATAAAAATGCAAGAAACTGTCATTTTTAAACAATTTATACACTATTCAGCTACTTTTAAAATAAATTTTGTGATGTATTGCAATGAGAATTTGTGAGTTTGGTTTATTAAAGCTCATATAGTGGCTATTAAGGGCACTTTAGAGAGCTGTATTGTACAGTCTGCAAAATCTCCTAAATGCCATATCCTGCCACTGCAAGAAGGCTTAGGCCAGATTTTTAATAGCCCGGTGGTGACAGTGCATATGCGTCTAAGGACAATGCACATGCAGGAGAAGCTAATTAACATCAAACACTAATTAGTCCCTCAGTATTTAGCAATGAAGTATCAGCAGCTGTCTTAGATGCCATATGCTAATTAGCATTAATAAACTTCAGAAATAATTGTCTCCATTGTTCTGTGTCATAATACTCCCTCTAATTATACTTTGGAGAGCATTGCCTGTAAATGGTAGCAAGCGTTACATTGCATTGCTTGAAGTTTAATGAGCAATTTATGGCAACTTGTGGTAATAAAAAAAGAATCTATATCAGAAAAAAAAAGATTAGTACCGATTTTATAAGTCTATAATTAACATGTTGGCTTGTACCTGTGTTCAGAAATTTTGTGAAGTGGGAGGGAGATACTTTTTTTTGTTCTGTATGCTACAGTGTATGCAGCAAAAGAATAAAAAGGCCATGGTTTAGTGTAATAGAACTGATTCACTGTCTCTGCATGTAAATGTTTTATAAAAACAGTTTTATATCTCACACAAAATGGTGTCAGCTATCATGCTGGAGTGTTTATGCTCAGCTTTTGGATTTTATGGTTGTTCAGAATTCCATTTGTCTAATGGTGAGGAAAAAAGAGAAGTATTATTTTTGGTTTAGTCTGATCGATATGCATTATCCACTATGGATGTTTTTCCACAGATTTATATTTTCTTTGCAACATTGAAGAACTGTATCATTGTTGGCTTTTTTTGTTGGGGGGTATGTGGGGTTTTTTTGGTGTGGGGTTTTTTTTTTAATCAAAATGACAGCAAAATCCATATGAAACACAAGTTTCATATTAGGTCTGTGGCATAAAACCTGAGACAACCTGAGACTCTGGAGATCCATTTAGACTTGTCTGAAAACTTCTGATAACCATTGCTAAAGACATCCAGCACAGCATTACAGGCAGTGCAATCTTCCACAAAATGATCCCTCTACACACACACTGCTCAATGTCTATATTGCCTGGTTTAAAGCATGTCAATAAAGCTAAGCAGTTCAAATACAGCAAGCATATGTAATATTTGAGCACACCTCCCACCAGGGAGTCCCAACAGGGTGAAAATAAAAGAGCAAGAAAGGGCACATGACATAGAAAGACTTGTGAAGGCAAAGAAGAACCAAGCTGAGCAGTAGGTCCAAGGAGAGGAGCCCGTATCCTGTAGAAAAACACCAGACAAAACCCACCCTAGAAGACTTAACCCCCAAGATGGGTCAAGAGCCAGCACAGGGCAGCTAAAACAGATGTTGTAACTGTATTTTACCAGAAGCACTACCAAATGTCCCAGGGGTTGTGCTTAAGTTTCAGCTACCTGTATTTCTGTAACTATTATGGCTTAAAACAGGCAAAGACCCTAACACAAAGCTTCCTTAGATAATTGTTTTCTTGTTCTCTTCTTTTTCTTTCTGTATTTACAAGTCTCCCACCAGTTCAACTATAAGAATGGAAACTACTTAAATAAATAAACAAACAGACAAATATGTACATGCAGAAAGAGAGAAAAAAAAATCTTGAAAAATCCCCATAAATTCAATAGTAAGGCTGGTATCTTGTCTCAGATTTACACCATTAAGAGAGCAATGGAGTGACATGGAGCTCTCTTAAGTTCCATACATTTTAACTCATGGTAGATATTATCATCCCTGAAGACTAAACTCTGAGGGTTTAGAATCAGATCCTTGGCACAAATGATAAGTGCGATTGTCAGTTTTCCCTTCTGGAAAGTCTTTACCAAATTCAGAAGGGAAAAATAAAACTAAACAAAACAAAACAAAAAGAAAGGAGACAAACCAACACCCCACTGCCAAAGGAAATGAACATTGTTCCATTTTTCCATAATTAAGCTGTGGTTAATCCAACTTAGCTTGACTGGAGACAGAAGCGTCCTGAAGAGCTATATTGCAAAGAGAAAATGTTGCTGTTCCACTGTTTACTGGTGTGTTTTAAAAAGTACCTACCTTCCTCCAACAGCTTGTTAGGAATATCCAGGATGAAAGGAAGGCAGAGGGGTTATAGAAGCAATTTTAAAAAAATTAGTGTAGCAATTGGTAAATCCATTAGTGTTTAACAGCCTGATTTGAAGTTGCAATCGTTCAAGACTGTGACAGAACTTTGTAAAAGATGATTTCCTCCAAGGAAAGGGATCATTAGCTCATAGAAATGACTAATGTTAAAAGGGGTTATTAGCCTATTTTTTCTATCAGTGCAGAACCTAAGTATGAAGATTTCACCAACTGCATTAATCCTTATAAAACAAGTGAATTGAAGATGAAAGAATGCATATGCTTAGGATAAGTGCATATTCATAACAAAGCAAACAATTTAACTTTTTCAGCTGGCATAGGTTTGAGGCACCAAATTCAGTTATAGGTTTTGTTTGGACTTGCAATTTATGTTTAAGAGTATCTACAAACTCTATTAATAAACATATATGCCCTCCCCATGTAAATAATAGTAACGTTGTTAATAATGTGGGAGGAGGACCAGGCTCTGGAACTGACCCTGTAAACCAGCTTCTCAGCCATAATTTTAAGCTATTTGTATTCCAATTTACAATGATACTTGATTTCATATTTTGTCCCATTTTAAAACCATTTATTTGTCTCATGTAACAGTGAGAAAGAAAGAAAGGAATCCTATGCACTTCAAGGCAAACTAAGGTCATAATTATTTCATATGCATACATTGTTATAATTTATTAGTGTATTAACAGTATGTCCATAAAATTAAGTAGATTGTGTATCTCTACTCATGTTCATCTGCAGGAACATAAAACTGAAACAATATCCTAATAAACACTTTTGTACGTTTAAATTAGGAATATCTTTCTTCATATCTTAAGAGATTTTCTTTAGAAAAAAATGGTTTACTGTAGTTTTGAAATGTCAAAAATAAAAACTACCTTTCAGAAAATGTATTATTTATTCAGACCTCAAGGAGTTTCTTCCAGTAGTTAAAACTTCAGCTTGGACTAACAAGGTGATTTATGCATTTGTACTGTATTTTGTTCTTTAACAAAAGTTTAATGCAATTGGTTTGGGGTTTTGTTTCCACAACAAGCCCTAGGGCTTTTGATAAAGCTTTTAACTGGAAACATTTCTACCTCTACAGTTTATCAAGGTTTTATAGCAGAAGTTAATATATTATGTAGGCAGTTGATTCAGATACAGCAAAATTTTTCTCATTTTATATTAACAAGATTTTCTCCTCCTGACAAGTCGATGTTTCCTTTTACAGTACCATGTATCACAATGTAACATTTTTCTTGATTGTAAACATATTAAAAAAAATAAAAGGATAATTCAGTGCTTCAATTTTTCCATCACTAATATATACAACATCTTGACATTACCAGATTGTATGTACATGTCAGTACATGGCCTTCTAGGCTGCCCATTTCTCCCATGTATCAGAAACCTAGACTATCATCTCATACACTGTGGTCAAGGTGGTGGCATGTAACTACTCCCAGCAGAAGGGAACGTGTGGAAACACGCTGCCTTCAAGGGGAGGATCAGAAGATAACCTAAGTTCTTTAGAAGTTTGGTGAGGGAGGAGTATTAAAATAAAAATAAATTACAAAAATTCCTGAAACACTTTGTAGCCCCCAGTTCAGTGATATATTTAATGAGGAACTTGCTTTAAGGTATATAAAATCCCACTGTTGGGACTTTTTAGGTGTTCCTCCTCTAAGGACTATTTATGTACCTAAGTGGGTAATTGTATAAACCCAGGTGCATTCTGGCTGTCTGAACACCTAACCAGCAGTGTCACCTTCCTATTCAATACCCACAGGGCAGATGAGCCCTAGACCCACATCTTTTTCCCTCTAGCTCTTCCTTGAAGAAGGCATTATCTTCAGGGTTTTGTCTCCATTAGCAAACAATGAGACCCACTGGGAACATATCTGTAGAGTAAAATAGTGGATATTTCCTCTACTGTAAGTATATCCACACTGTGAGCGTTGCAGGAGGCTTAAGGTCAGACGGCATGTAGAGTGGTCCAGTCAACTGAATGCCTGCTAGTGGCCTCTGCGAGTGTGATTCTGCACCATGTCTTCTAGTTTGGTTTCATCCAGAAACAAAACGGTTTGTCCAATCCAAACAGATCTACTGTGTAAACCAAAGCAGGGCGAAAACTGAGAGTTTTGGTTCAAAAAGACAACTCTTGGTCAAGATGAGAAATACAATGTAAATACACTCTTAGAGTCTGCAATTCTGACCTGTTTTCTCCTGCTCTCTACTGCGCAACCATGATTTCTACCTAGAAGACAGAGCAGTTTGCATGTAAGGAAATTAAGAAATACTCATTCTTCTCTTAGTTTCAGATAATCTTTACAACATTTATTCCTAACCATTGGGAATTTAGGACAGAGTTATTTCATCTTCAAAAGACTTTCTGGACTTCACTTGTGAGTTTAAGTCAGTTTCATATTGCAGCAATTTCATCTATAAGGATGAACCGCCCCAGTTAATTCTGAACATGCTTACAGTGACATGAGCAGTTTCATTATCCTTCCTTCGTAGAATATTTCAGCAGCTTCTGCCATCCTTCTAACTTTCTTGTTTCTCCACAGTTATTTAATATCACCTTAAGAAAGACTCTTCAGCTGGTACTGTTAGCTCACTAGCACAAGTTCCTTCAACACTCTGTGATGTTTAAAAAAAATTAAATATAAGAAAGCCAGGTAATGTCAGAGCAAAAACAGACACCCTCACTGAGAGGGACAGCAAGACAGATCCTTGGAACAGTGCCAGACCCAATCTTAGGCCAGGTGAGTGACAATTTGAGGGAGAAATTTCCTACATTCTGTATTACTTACTGATCCAAAACCAAACAGTGAGGACTACAACCTTCACTTTTTTGCAGTTATTATCACAGTATTTATTTTTTTACAAGAATCGTGTGTGTGTTATTTGTGTTTTAGCTAAACCCAATACGTTTAAGAGACGTGCAGTCAAATTACAATTACTATATCAGCTTCCTTTAACCTTTGCTTAGTTTATTTTACCTATACAATTAAATTCAAGCACTTCAATTGACTAACAGAAATAGCAGATGGTTTTCACATGTGGAAAAGGAGATTAATACCCATGACATATTTAGCATGTTCATTTTTATTAATTGCCGTGGATGTTCTCAGAAGCCAAGTGTCTATCCTACCAGGCACTGTACAAATGTAGCAGGCTTGAACTAATGCTGATTTGATAATATTCATTCAGGAAACTGGTTACTTTATTTGCATTGATTCAGGGTCATTGGCCTGCTTAGACTTTAAATACAGAGAAATTTTATTGGAGTGCCAAACCCCAACACCTAATTCCACTGCTGTTCAACTACCTACCTCCAAATTCATATTCCTATTCAGAAAGTACTCCTTTTGCAATCTCATGACAGTTCATGTTGAATAGGTTTCTGCATCGGCCTCCTACACTGAGGCAAAATTCACTGACAATTTCTTGATTATGTCATACCTTGTCTAGCTTCGGGTCAAACCACCACCTCACCTTTGCATCACTTCTGTTGTGATTCACATTCAGAAGAGTTCAATGGCTGAAATACCTTAATCATCCAGATTTACACAAGTTACCTATATTACAGTTTTAGGCTTCCTTCTCAAGCTCTGCTTTCTCGAACTCCAGGAGTCTTCAGATTTCTGCACCTCCAAGGGTCAAAAGGTCTCATGCCCCCCCCTCCTTCCCTGTTCTCCTTGTGGTTTTTGATATCACTGTATCATTTTGATAGATAGGATTCTTCAAGAACCCCAGATCTAATCTCTTTTATAAAATGCCCAAATACAGAACCGTGAAGGAACCCTGGGCTAGTTGTCTACTGTTTCCTAGCCTTATGTACCTGTTTTCCAAGGATTTACGAGATCATAAAAGACTGACTATGACCTTTAATTCTCAGCCTTTTCTCTTGCTATCTGGTCTTACAGTTCAGTATTACTCTTCCTAATTATACCAGTTCATGGTCCATGCATGTAACAGAACTGATAAACTGTTCTCATTTTCAGAGGACCTGCTATTATTCACAGACCTTGATGCTATGCACCTTTCCTTTTTCTCTCTAGCTGAGAGGGAGGACCATGCCTGGCATGGATGGTCCAGATTCTTCATAGGTCAGGTTCCCTGCAACCCAGGAAAACAACTGTTTGGAGAATAAAGTAAAATAAAATAAAATTAAAATAAAATAAAATAATCTTATTTGAAAGAAAAAATAAATCTCTCATTTAAAATCATAGAATGCTGGTGACAGCTATTTGGCTGCACATCTTAAATAAAGAATATTATTAGCAAACAAAACATGTCTTTTTAAAGTCCCTTTAGTCTCTTCCAGTTACATAGACTATCAGAGACAAACTGTCGCATTCTGTTTTCTTGATAAAAGGTCAGAGTGGAACGTATCAATTGCCTGAAGAAACTCTCAGAGTAACTTAGCTAGTTAGATAGTCAGCTAACTATTTGTTAGCTGGAAAGTGCCACTGGTTCCCAACAGACATTCTTAAACACTCTTGGCAAGTCCTGAGGATTTAGTGCCAGGATAGTTACACTTCTGTAGAAATATATATGTACTTGTAAGGGGAAAATAGGGAAAAGACCTAATGTTATTTTATTAGAGAAGGACCAACCTAGTGTAAGCAGATGTTTTTTATTTATGTGAATTCTTTCCTAGGGCAAATTTTCTCTTATATTTTACACCTACTGAGCCAATCCTGGATCAGAAGTGATATCACGCCTAAAATATATTCATTACTGTAGCTATCTCTGCAGTGGGAGGGGTGTTAGGGTATTGTGTACATGTAGTATGTGCCATCAGCCACTATCTTTTGTGGCTTGGGGATTGGGTTTTTTTCTGTATAAAACAGAGAAGTAGGAAGTTTCGGTAGAAGTAGAAATGACTGCGTGTTTCTCGTGGTAACTGAACAAAGCAGTAGTAAATACATACTCTGTGCACATGGGGGTACTAAAGGGAGCTATAAAGTAAGAATAGGAGTAATAATAGTTTATTCTTACAGGTGATTCACTAAATAAGTGAATCTGCAATGAATCTCCAACCTTTCTGGCAGGGTGTCATTACAGCAAAACATTACCTATACTGACATGACACACTCTCATGTCCACCCGCTTGACTGCCAATGTGACAGCCACCAGAAACACTTGCACTTCATGCATTCCTTGTAAACCATCACCAACTTCTTTTTTTTTTTAATATCAAAAAGAAAGCTTTTTGCTTCATTACTCAGGACTTGATGACATGAGGTATTTTACAGCTTACCTGCCATAACAGATGCTCCTTTCATTCTACAGACTGGGTTAAAGCAATTCTCACAGGCAGTAAGCACTTTGTCCCTTAATAAATATTGTGGGAGATGTTATTTTTGCAGGAGAGCAAAAAAACCCAAGGACTGGGTGATTTGCAGCTTTTTTACATGACTTTGTTTTTACATCTCAGTTGTTGTGGTCTAACTGACAAACTGATCTGTGATCTAACAATTGAAAAGAAAAAAAAAAGTTTAAAATTAATGCCAGATGAGGACAATTTAACCCTTTTAAAGATTTCTGAGTTTATCAGAAACAATGGAAGAAATTGCAAAATTACCTCTTCTAGTTAGAGTTCAGAGAGTGTTAATATCTGTGCAGTAAACTAAAATAATGTGAAAGGAAATAAAAGCCCACTTTGGGCTAAAATATAAAAGCCATGCTATTGCTTTAGATGTGGATATGTCAGACATCCGACTGATTTTCTGGGATGCCCGGCAAGATATGTAAATTGAAAACAATGTCAAATGTAAAAGGAACATCAAAGTAGCTGTGCTACACTGGAAAACAGATGGAAACACAACACCTCCAGCTTTATACTAATAAAGTCTAAACTGCTTGTGTCTAAAAAATAATGATCAGATTGTTCAACTGGTATTAGTTATGGATAGAATATAAATTTCCATATATCCATACTCGAAAGTATTGTCTTTGAAGTCAATACTTCAAAGTATTCAAAATACTTCAAGCCAAAGTGCTTGAAGATGAGCAGAATGAAACTGGTAGTAAATTGTGTACACATTAAATTTAAAGGGTTAAAAGAGTCTGCTTTATTTATTCCAGCTTTCCTTTTACTTTCCAAGTTATTGCACTGACTTAGTGTTTTTCACTTGGTAAAGCACTGTTTTATTTCAACAAGGACATAAAAATCTGGTGTAAGTATAATCAGAAAGTATTTTTCAAGCTAACTTCATATTAAGACACACAAAGAAGACAGACAGAACATAGATCTAGTAACTGGAAGACAAGAATATATCCTTACTGAAAATGAGTTAGGGAGGGGAGAGATGCTGCAAATGGTAACGCCCTGGATAAGCAAGTTTGTTGCAGAAGATATTTGCCTTTATTCACAACAGCTTCCACGAATTAATAAAAATTGCTTTTCTTCATAGCCATAGCAAGGAATCAGTTAAAATACTTCCTTATGTCATGATTACCCTTTTATTTAGTTTAATGCCAGATTTTACTAAACTGCATTCTCTGTTTTAATAGATTTTTCTTATAGTCCTGAAAAACAAAATTCAGAAGAGCCTACTTTTCACTTCAGGTTACTACTGCACACTTATCTTTTGTTGTTGTTATCGTTACTGCTTGTTGGGTTTTTTTGTTTTGTTTTGTTTTGTTTTCATTTTGGTTAATCCATTTATTTACAGTCAAAGCTAGCGGTCTTTCCACCCTAAGTTACTGCATTAGTCTACTTCTCGGTCTTGTGACCCATACTCCTGAATACAGTTATCATTATACATATCACCTCAGTCCCAGGCATCCAGTTTTGTTACTCCTCTAGCCAATTCTCTACATATCACAACCCCTGTCTGTTTTGATGAAAGGATGTTTTGCTGTTAACTTCTCCCGTCTTTGAAGTTCCCAGTGTTTCTGCTCATGCTGCTGCAGTTTCATGTTACTTCTGTCGAACAACCTAAATGAACCAGTTTCTATAATGCTGAATTTTTTGAGAACCTTTTTCTCAGTCAGGTGCCTCTCATCTTTGTATCATATAAGGTCGTTTATTTACTCTGTTCTCCTAAGAATGATGAAACAACTGTTTCCCAGGAAAAAAACTGAAAGATCTACATCAATCCAAGTTAGGATTGTCACACAGTGAGACTAAGAGACTAAGTAATTGGTGAATTTTTCCTCTAGGTGATCAGTGAAACTTCAGGTTCACCTTAAAATGGAAAAAATATTATCTCCAAAATCCATTGTATAAATTTTTGCATGTTTCATTTCTGGAGGGAATCAGCAACAAACATTACTTATTCATATATAGGAATGATACGTGCCAAGCATGATTAAATGCCAAGTTGTATAAATGCCACTGAGAATTTTGAAAATACTTAGTTACTAAATTTACTTTGGTATCCATGGGATTTAGGGGGTTAGCTATATTTTAGATTCCCAAATACCTTAAAAAATCTGATTGTTATGTCTTGCTTAAAAGAAGCTTGTGTTTATGAAGATAAAGGAGATTAGTCTGATGTTAAAACTGTTTTATTATGTCAGCAATGTCACAAATAAAAAGTTTCCCATGCAATTTATAGCAGAAGTCCTGACTAAGACCTGCCTACACTATCTGTAGCAAGAGAACCACAAGAAAAGATTTCAGTGGTTCTCAAGTAACATCTTGTAAGGAGTACAGGCTGGATTACACTGAAAAGGTGATGGAAGAATGAAGAAAGTTGAGTGAGAGACAGGTTGCTTGAAATGACAGAATAAAAAGCCGTTAAACTGACTGGAATAGTATTACATTCTCACTGTCAGTTGTGTTAATTAATACAGGTTTGGAAACATCTTGACAATATGAGATGCACTGAAAAGCTATTGCTTTAGTTACCCCTAATGCTTCTGAAGCAAAATATTCTATCCTGCTACCAATAAAGAATGCATCTCATTTTACCTGCATAATTACTGATCAAATCAGTCACAACTGACCATTTAGTGTTTTCGTAATGCCTACTGATGTCACTGTCGCCTGGAAACCCTGATCTCTGTGACTGCAGCAAAGGATTAGAAGCTGGCATAGCTGCAATGAGACAGCTCTTTGCTAAGGTTGCTTACCAGAGATGAACAAACTCTTGACCTTTGATGAATTTTCACAGGAACAGACATGCCTGAAGCCTATTGTGGAAGGGGCTGTAGATATGATGGCTACTCAGAGTTTGTGAAAGGCCAACAGGAACAAAAGGTTTCTGTAGTGGTTTTGGCATTCCTCGTTGAGCTTGAAGGGATCAATGAAGAGATGGGCCACCTTCATCATGGGGATCAGAATATCTGTGGACTTGTCTGAATAGCTTGGGCACTCCACAGTCATAGCAGTGAAAGGCAAAGCAAAGTTTACATCCATTTTATTAACAGCATATGAGCAAGTGTTGGGAAAAAAAAAAAAAAAAGGAAAAATTTCTATGCTATCTGGACATTACATTGGGAGAAAAAATGCAACTTTGTTCAGCAGGAGTAAAAAAAGATTGCTAATGTGAGAGGCAGACAGTTTCAAACTTAGAAAGAGCAGATGTAGGAAAGAGAGGGTAGCTGACTATTACAGAGACCTGTATAAAGTTTCTCAGGTTCTCATGCCCTAAGGCAGCCATCTTAACTCAGTATGGGCTGTTCCAGGCAGGAGGGTCCATAGGACTGGCTGAGAAAAACTGTAGTAGGATCCAGTTCAGGTAATTAACACAACTTTCTGGCATTACCTTTCCGATGAACTTCAAAAATGATGTCTTAGAAGTTTTATTCCCTGTGTCTGTATTTAATATTTGGTCAAAACAGACAATAACCTTGTTGCTATCGATACTTTATAATGGAGATGCATTATAAATGGGGACTGTGAGGATGAGACAGCTGACAAGTCTAAAAAGGGATTTGCAACTGCATCGGTAGAATGTACAGTGGATTAAAACTTTAAAACTAGGTCTAAACTACAATATTATAGTTTACTATAACTAAAAAAAACTCTTTGAGATATAACTGCATTGCCAAAACCTATCTAATAACAGCAGTATTTTTTCAGTCTAGGTTTTTATTGCTTAGTGCACAGAGGTAGATATTACTTCTAATGGATATTCTCTCATTTCCACCAATCCAGAACACAATACTGATATTGCTGTCATTGGCATGTATGTCCAATTCTCTTTCTGAATCTCATTTGCCTTCCTGAGTTTGTTCTGATTTTTAAAACACAATTTCAGTCATTGCACTATAATCAACACGTGCATTTGTCCTTTTTGGGTGGTTATCTAAGAAGCCATAAAATTATCTTTTTAGTTGTATCAACTCACTTTTCCGAATAGAAGGGCTTTCAATGTAAGAAGTAGAATTCAGTACCTGAGTCTGACTTATACAATTCTTTCTAGTATGGTTATTATTTTTTTCAGATTTTTTTTGAAGTATAACACCTTAGGCATCAGTGCAACTCATGATTTGATAATGACATGAAACATTTGTCAGGAGCAAACTTTCAGAAGTAAAAATAACAAACATATTACTTCTTTCCATTTTTGAAAGATTGGTATCATCAAATTTGACTACAGCACTGCATTACATTAAAATATTTACCTAATATACCTTATTTTCATAACAGTAAAGGTTTATTTTATTTTCTTTTCCTTGTGTTAAGAATAAATTCTAATTTGCTTTCTGAGAATTACTACAGTAAGTCAGACTCAATTTACAAAATGAAACCCTGGGGCCCAGTGGACACTGACAGTGATACAATAAACAGTTCTGCTCTGTTACAGTATTTTGCTTGAAGCCAGAAAACAGCTTCAAGTTCAGAAATTTCAGACTGAAAACTAACAAGCAAACACAGAATGCTAAAGTGTTTAGTAATGATTTATTTTTCTTTCTCTTAGGAGCCGTTGCAAATAAAGGGGAGACTAAAAAAAAAGTATTACCTATAAAATGGCAGAAAAATTGTGATTAAAAGCATAAATACTTTATAGCAAAGTGGTTTTGCTTTGTTTCTTTCATGCTCTGACATGGAACATTACCCATTAATTAATTATTACGATCTACTTTACAGCCTTTTGCATGGCACAGGTTCCTCAGCCATGGTTCTTACATGACCTACACTTGACTTGCTTATCTACATGACTGCAGAGGGATGCTAGACTACAATTCATTTTTGTACTAATATGACAACTATCCAAGCTATTAGGCAGTACAAACTCTTAAATGTTAGTGAAGTTTTGAACTCTGTATTCAGTTAGAGCAAGGTAGATCAGACATATTCTCAGTGCCTCATTTTGTTCTAGGTACTGTATTAAGACATTTTTATTTGGTTAAGTGAAGATGATCTGGTGTCAGAAGTGAAGCCATCTCTACATCTTTTGCACTGATATGGCTTGGTCTCATTAAAATTTAGGTCATGAAGAAGTTAAAATTCTATAAAAGGTTTGTTTCTTCACCAGCCACAAGAAACACACAAAGATGTCTTTAGAAGGGCTGGGAATAAGTTTTCAGAGAAATCAGATTTGTTCTGAAAGAGTGGTAAAACAAGGTCTCCAGCTAGGGTTATCTTCTTCATTCTTCTCTCTCTTTCTGCTTTCTTTCCTTCTCTGATTCCACTAATTCTTTGAAATAGAGTGAAGTCTTTCCATAGTTCTGCAAGTGTTAGGAAAACTAAATTTGTTGACTTCTATAATGAATACATATACTATATTGGTAAACACACTGAAAAAGCTTAAACAAAACAAAAGTTCCCCAGAGGCTATGCAGTACTAAGACACCAAAAGACTTATAAAGGGAGGCTACAAAATAAATACTAACACTATAGTTCTGACTGTTGCTCCATTAACATTATCTTTCTCTTTTCCATTTAAAAATAACAGATTGTAGTAGGGTGATTTCTTTTAAATAAACAATTTTTCTGAAATTTCTCTATAAAGTGATCTTCATGCTTATCCTGCCAGATGTGTCTGTCTGATCCATTCACACTAACTTTTCTAAAGGTTTCCGTTTGTCAGCTTTGAAATAATGAACAGTTGTTGAAACATAGATCATCAACCAGCTTAGTAATGGAACTTGCTGGTAAGTCATTTGTTAATGACCAATGCCCTGTGCTAGGTCTTTTTAGAGAAGGCAGAGGTTCCTGCTGTGGAAGCAAATCTACCCTACATATACTTATATGCCCTAAGCATCATATATTTGTAATTATAATGTGCATGTGTGTGTGTGTGTGTGTGCGCGCGCCTGCCACATTTTGTGTCAGCCATGATGCCTTGAATTAATGAGACAGCAGCATGGTAGGGTACTATGGTTTGAAATTCTATTATTCATACCCATTATTCATACTCATAGACCCTGGGAACTACCAACCAGTCAGCCTTACCTCTGTGCCCAGAAAGATCTTGGAACAGATCCTCCTGGAAGTTATGTTAAAACATATGGAAGACGGGGCTGTGATTAGAGACAGCCAACACAGCTTCACCAGGGGCAAATTGTGCCTCACTAATCTTAGTGACCTTCTACAACAGAGTGACTCATCACTGGACAAGGGAAGAGCTACAGATATCATCACACCTGGACCTCTCTAAGGCCTTTGATATGGTCCCCCATAACATTCTTGCCACTAGATTGGAGAGATATGGCTTTGTTGGACAAACTGTTAAATGGATAAGGAATTGGCTGGCGGACCATGTCCAAAGAGTTACAGTCAACAGCTCAATGCCTAAGTGTAAACCTGTGACAGGTGGTGTCCCTCAAGGGTCAGTACTGGGACCATTACTATTTAATATCTTCATCATAATAAGACAATAAACAGTGGATTTGAATGTACCCTCAGCAAGTTTGTAGGTGACACCAAGCTGAGCAGCACGGTTGATAATGCTAGAGGGAAGAGGTGCGATCCAGAGGGACCTCAAAAGGCTTGAGGATTGGGTCCATGTGAACCTTATGAAGTTCAACAAGGCCAAGTAAAAGGTCCTGCACCTGAGTCAGGGCAATCCCCAGTATCAACACAGACTGGGGGATGAATGGATTGAGAGCAGCTCTGCAGAAAAGGACTTGGATTTCCTGGTGGATGAAAAACTGGATGTGAGTCACCAATGTGCACTTGCAGCCCAGAAAGACAATTATATCCTGGAATACGTCAAAAGAAGTGTGGTCAGCAGGTTGAGGGAGGTGATTGTGCCCTTCTAATCCCCTCTTGTGAGACCCCACCTGCAGTACTGCATCCAGCTGTGGGGGCCCCAGCCCAGCAAAGACCTGGACCTGGTAGACTTAGTACAGAGGAGGGACAGGAAATTGGTCAGAGGGCTGGAACACCGCTCCTATGAAGAAAGGCTGAGAGAGTTGGAGTTGTTCAGCCTGGAGAAGAGAAGGCTCTGGGGATACCTGTTTGCAGCCTTTCGTTATATGAAGAGGGCTTATAAGAAAGCAAGAGACATTTTACCAGGGCCTATAGTGACAGGACAAGGGGCAATGGTTTTAAACTGAAAGAGCGTAAATTTAGATTGGACATAAGGAAGAAAATTTTTACAATGAGGGTAGTGAGACACTGGAACAGGTTTCCCAGAGAAGTTGTGGATGTCCCATCCCTGGAAGTGTTCAAGGTCGGGTTAGATGGGGCTTTGAGCAACCTGGTCTAGTGAAAGATGTCCCTGCTCATGGCAGGGGACTTGGACTAGATGGTCTTTGAAGGTCCCTTCCAACCCAAACCATTCTATGATTCTATAGGAATATTGCTTGTGAAATAATATTTTTCTTTTTTTTTTAATGATTTTCTATTTCAGAAATTACTTAATTCAGCTGACAAGCATTCTCGCTCTTCTCACTTCTTGCTCTGTCTTAGGCCTCAGAATTCTGCAAGGGTATCATTCCACAGTAGACAAGCAATGAAATGCAGGCACAGAAGGCTGTATTGAGTAACCCAAATCACCAAGAACCAGCGTACAGTGAGGACATACCCACCCTAAATCTTTCACCTCAAAGTGTCTGAACACGAGTCAGCCTCAAAGATGTGCAGTAATATCAGGTGATATGCCTAACTAAGAAAGCATCTATTTGGACAGGAGATCCATAGGTGCAGTTTTTCTGAAGCATAAGTGAGAACGGATATGAGTCCTGTGGAAATTCATAATGTACTGAAATTTCCACCACAGTTTCAAGGTTTGGGAAATTTGGACTTTCTGGACAAGTGCACCAATGTTGTGGATACGTGTGGACTAAATCTTTCTCTATAATATAGTTCGCATGTAACTGGTAAAATGCTATTTTAAATATAATATGCTCTTCTTACTTCAAAGTTCAAAAGAATATTTCTGGTTAGCAATGAAAGAACACAAGTGCATGTTATTCACTGACAAGATTATCAACTAGATTCTGAGTTAATGACAGAAAAGAAACCCCAGCTTCATTTCCAAATTTTATCTGAATTTGCAAGACTGCCATTAAAAATTTCTTCTTATTTGTAAATTAGACACAATATTGGAGTCACTGAATCAGACACATGCTGGTTGTGCTGTGTTTCTTCACACATGCATGAACAGGAATGAAGAAAAAAACAACCAAATTCACTGCATATTCTTAGTAAACACAGTTATGCTTCTATCTCTAAATTGCAGCTATTTGTATCTCAATACTGGAAAGGCAGATAACAAAGATCATTACTGTCTCCAGAAAGGAGGTCAGCAGAGTAGATTGTTGAGTTATCTTGGTCAGTCTCAGGAAGGACTAATATTGTGTTCACACAAGCCTCAGTTCTTCCCCTTTCCTCGTCTATACAATAGGTACAAATTCAATCATTTCCTCATAAACTGACTTCTATTTTTCTGCAAAACCCACCTAAGAAACTCTTTCTTCTATAGACTTCCAGCACTAGACAGTTTTTTAACTCCAAAGTCATCTGCTTGTGTGGCTGTAAATTAAAGGCATAAATGAGTGAGATCTAAAAAAAGATTTCATATGTTCTTTTAGAAGAAAAGTTAGAGGGTAGAGACTGTAGTGTTTTAAGTAAGTGATTACATATAACAAAACTATATTGCATCTAACAGCAAAAGAGCTCAGGTCCTTCCATCCCTCATTTTCACTGCTGGCATAGCATAGGCAGTACAACCTCGGGTTTGCCTGCATCTGCTAGTATATACATGTCATTGGATTGCAGTGGAAGCAAATCACTGTGTATGTGCTGTAGCCACTATGAAAAATAAATGCAGCAAGAAAACCAGCAGGCAAGTACCTTCTATGTTACTTTTTATCAGCTGATCAGCAGGACGTACCGGTACCTTCAGCAGCTGTCACTTTGCCTGCTCCTCTTCTTATAGCCCTCATCATGCACAGGAGCCAAGGTCAGGCCACATAACTGCATCACCTTCACAATATCAGCATAGCCAAGCTTTCCCAGCCAAGTGAATGGTTGAGAGAAAGATAGATGAGGTTGCTTTCAAACCAACCTTCCTATTCCACAATACTCTGAACAGCTGCTAAGCCACCTGGCCTGCCACAGGATTATACCTTATTTAATTCTGATCAACCAGAACTCAAACATTGTACAGCATTACTATTTCTGACTGCAGGAAAAAAAAGTCTTTTTTTTCACATCGTTAGAATTTGGATAAAACCTGTTTTCAGTAAACAAGGTAGCTCCACTAAAGAAAGTTACAAGAGATGAATAAACTCCACCAACTAACCAGCTAGCTGTTGTTAGGAAAAGCATTCAATGTACAAGTACATGACAAAGCTTAAACGGAAGTTGGACACCAAGAAGATTCATTTGTGATGGCTTCAGAACACAGAGCCCTGGGTACTGAATCATCTGTATTCTGATTATCTCATCATTTGTCAGAAAGATAGTGTATTGGGTTTGCGTGGTAAGGTTTTGGTAGCGTGGAGGCTGCAGAGGTGGCTTCTGTGAGAAGCTACTAGAAGTTTCCCCCATGTCTGACAGAGCCAACGCCAGCTGGCTCCAAGTCAGACCCACCACTGGCCAAGGCCGAGCCCGTCAGCAATGGGGGTAGCACCTCTGGGAGAACAGATTTAAGAAGGGAAAAAAAGTTGCAGTGGGCACAGAAACAGCAGCCGGAGAGAGGAGTGAGAACATGTGAGAGAAACAGCCCTGCAGACCCCCAGTCAGTGAAGAAGGAGGAGGAGGAGATGCTCCAGGTGCCAGAGCAGAGATTCCCCTGCAGCCCGTGGGGAAGCCCATGGTGAGGCAGGCTGTCCCCCTGCAGCCCAGGGAGGTCCACGGGGGAGCAGATCTCCACCTGCAGCCCGTGGAGGACCCCACGCCGGAGCAGGGGGATGCCTGAAGGAGGCTGTGACCCCGTGGGAAGCCCGCGCTGGAGCAGGCTCCTGGCAGGACCTGTGGCCCCATGGAGAGAGGAGCCCACACTGGAGCAGGCTTTCTGGCAGGACTAGTGACCCTGCAGGGGACCCACGCTGGAGTAGTCTGTGCCTGAAGGACTGCAGCCTGTGGAAGGGATCCATGCTGGAGCAGTTTGTGGAGAACTGTCTCCCATGGGAAGGACTCACGCTGGAGCAGTTCATGAAGAACCACAGCCCGTGACAAGGAATGCACAGATAGTGTAAACTTCTGTCAGGGAACAACTAAATGGACTAAAACTTCTGAAGCTGCAGAGGAGACATGAGATAATAACATATAAAAACATGACTAACAGGGAAAGAGTAAATAGGAAATGAATGTTAGTAAATTTTCTGATACCAGAACTAGAGGATATAAAAAAACAAACAAACAAACAACAAAACTATGAAGACTCAGTTCAAAACAAATCCAAGTACTTCATCTGGTGTGTAGCTAAACCACAGAACTTCTTGAAAGCCTTTGTTTTGGATGTTAAACAACTATCCATGGTGATCATGTGATTCCTGGGAAGTGCCACTGAAGCTGTTTTCTTATGCTGTTCTCCAGGCATCTGCTTGTACTCACCAGCAGAGTTATAACCGGGCCTGATGAACCTCTGGTGTGGACAACTCATATATTCGTCTACTATTGAAAATTTCTTTTCCTACAGAAGGAACACAAATTTGATTAATCTTTCAAGGCAAAAATAGCTATCGCAATAAATGGGTATATGTGTGTGTGATCCTAATTAGAATTGCATCCCTGCACTGAGTCACTAATTCTTACATTGTTATTAAGTTAGAGATGCTAGTGTCTCGGTCACAAAATCATTGCTGATCTTTCCAGAATAATAAGCAATGACAGGCTAGGAAGTCTGCTAGATTCAGGTAACTTGTACCAGGCAGAATCAAGCAGATACCTATATTTATAGGTATTTTGATATATTAAAAAGTCCATTATCTGGTAATATTACAATGACTATCAGTTGATTAGATAAAAGATCAACTTAACATGTTACTCCCGTTCAGATGTATTTCTGTTTTCCTGATGTCATCAGGACCAAACTCTAACCTCACTAAAGCAAGGACATAGGTTTGTTTAATTTAGGGATAGTACTTTTACTGAATTTCTCCTTGATCAGTGCTCTTAAAATATGTATGGTAACATCAGAAGATCTAATTGACAGAATATGGAATATATTTCAATTAAGATTTTGAGATTCAGACCTTTTTTGGTAAGACTACATATACTATCACCTGTGGGGGCTTATTCTTAATAGGGCTGCTCAAATAATTTTCATATAAGATGGCAGACAATGCAGTAAAATAAAAAGTCAGATATTACACTTCCCTCCTTGTCCTACACTGAACTGAGCCAATGGGCAAGTTATGATAAAATTAAATTATTTCTGCTATCTACTTATCAGTTTTATATATTTTATATGCTGTCATTATCAACAAATTATACAGTTATTATAACTATTACGATGTATTTATTATGCAAGGATGTACAAACCTTGCTTTGCTATCTGTTGCTCACAGAATAAACAGTATCAGTGTTTAAAAAAGGGTGGTGCAAGCAAGCAAGACAGATACATGTGATAACAGACTGATGATAAAAGGTGGTGGAATAAAAATTCAAGTAAGCTTCACAATTAATTTTGTTGCTATGGTTTCTCCTGATTTGGAGAAGATAAGATAAAATGAAAAAAAAAAAATAGTGAGGGGACAAGAGTTGAAAGTTCACCCCCCCGAAAAGCAGGGAAAGTGTAGAAGGAAATTAGAATGAAGGGACAGGGAGAGAGAAAGTGGGAGATCTGAGGAAGCAGGTGCACCCACCTGTCATTAGAAAAGAAATTCAACCAGAGAAAGCTAGTAAAAAAATTTCAGATATCATATCTGGTAGTCTTTTGTAGCAGACTGGTTTTTAGTCTTTTTTTCTTTTTTTTTTTTTTCTTTTTTTTTTTTTTTTGAGGTCAAATGTTAGAACTCCTCTAAGCAGGTCTGGGTCAATGACATGGTACGGAGAAAGACAGCACTGTTTTATGCTCATATCTGAGACAGTTTCCTGGCTGTTCTTAGTGAGCCTTCTGAACCATTGGTCTGGCTTATCCTTGCTGCATTAATCTGTCTGCATAAGTTACACTGTGTGCATCTCACTTGCAAAAAAGATCAAGTAAAAGTCTTAATCACAAATAAGGGCTTCCATTATTAACTTCTTTCCACCTCTTTTTTGTATGTTCCTGGCTTTCTCATTTTGTACAAATAGTTATGATAGTGAATTCAAATGACATAAAAAATTACTGAAGGAATCATACTTTTAATTTCATTTTTTACAGATACTAAATTACAATGTCTTCATTGCCTGGAAATGTGTCATGTCTATCCAAGAATACCCTGCATTTGGGTTGGAGATAAGTCTAAAAGTAAATAAGAAAATAGCTAGAACTTTATCATATTTAGCAAGACACATTAGCAAACAACCAGTTGGAAACAGTATAATTAAATAATGCAACTAGTTATTATTGGGTATTTGGAAATGTGTATTATTACTGCTTGCAGCTTGAACACATACAGCTTTCAACTTAATGAGCACAAAAAACATCAACAGAAGTCTAACATACAGAGGAAATTACATTTCAAAAGTGAAAAGGACCATAGCAATACTCTAAGAGTACAAAAGTTGTATGAAGTATTTAAAGTAGAGGCTATTGCTGCGTAGATTTGTGTAGATAGTGATAAATAGGAAGAAAATAGAAAGCTTTAGTTCTCAGGTCTTATATCTTATAAAAGATTATGAAATACTTGATTTAATTTCCTTTGATTTGATCATTTTTTTACTATTTCCATACCTCATTTAACTGAATATAGTAATTATTTTGGCTTTTATTCTAAGCCAGGCCCTAGTGAATCAAGAGAAATGTCATGCTGTAGCATTTCTCAAGAAAATATGCCAGAAATATGAAGAATGATCCTTTTTTGTTGTTGTATTTACTCTACAGAAACGTAATAAAGAAGTTTATTGGTGGAGTCCCTGAAAACACAATTTTAACAAAATATTGAATATTCACTTTAAAGTAGAGAATGTAATTTATTGTATGCTTGTAAAAAGCCTCACAAAATATTCCCTACTATCATACACGAAATAATAATAGATTTTACTATCTTTTAACATTTGTTGTTAAAGAAGATCAGTTTTGGTATTGTAATTCCAGATGTTTATGCCAGCAAACACGACTTAAATTACTATGTTCATTGAATTACGGAAAAAAGAAATATGATTAACTCCTCACTTTTTGCTTTTCAGATCTAGAATTTTTCAGTCAACTGCTTGTAATTTAAATAGCTATTAGGTATTAGTGATGTAAAATATTAGAAAGAATGCCAATAATTATCCTTAAAGAAATATGATTTGGGAAAAATTGCAGCTACAGTATTATGTATAAAGCTTTGATAGAGACACACTTGCTTAATAATCTGCAATTCTGTATCCACTACACTCAGCTGAAAAACTTGTAATGATATCAGAAGGACAGATTTCAGCTTAGCTGAAATTACTATTTCAGAATACTGTTTATTAACCATGCTTCCATTTATTAATCAGTGGCTGAAAATATTGTGGTGGGTTGACCCTGGTGGGCTGTGAGACACCCACCCAGCTGCTCTCAGGACAGAGGGAGAAAATAAGATGGAAAAGCTGATGGCTCAAGATAAAGACAGGGAGATCAGTTACTGACTACCATCATGAGTAAAACAGACTCGACTTGGGGAAGATCTGTTTAATTTATGGCCAATAAAAAATAGAGTAGGATGGTGAGAAACAAAGGAAAAACCTAAAAAGACCTTCCCCCTTCTACTTATTCGCTGGCTCAACTCCCTCATTCCTGACTCCTCTACCTCCTCCCCCACAAGCAGAGCATGTGGATGGGGAATGGGGGGGGTGCGGTAAGTCCGTAACAGTTCTTCCCTGCCACTCATTCCTCCTCACACTTTTCTCCTACTTTCGCATGTGTCCTCCACGGGCTGCAGTCCTTCAGGAAACATCCATCTACTCCAGTACGGGGTCCTCTCCATGGGCTGTGGTGTGGATATCTGCTCTGACATGGTTTTCTCCACAGGCTGAAAGGGAGTCTCTGCTCTGGCACCTGGGGCACCTCCTCCTTTTCATTTTTCTTTCACCTTGGTGTCTGCAGGGTTGTTTCACAATTTTTTCTCAGTCCTCTCTCTCAAATGCTGTACAGCAGGTTTTTTACCCTTTCCTAAACACATTTTCCCAGAGAAAATACCACCATCTTGCCTGAGGGGCTCAGCTGTGACCTGCAGTGGGTCCACCGGAGTTGGTTGGAACTGGCTGTGTCTGGCATGGGGGCAGGCCCTGGCCACTTCTTTTCCCTGCAGCACCCCAGCCAGAAAAATCTTGCCACCTACACCCAGCAAAAATATGTGTAATGGAACTTTGCGATTATTTGGAATATTTGGACTAAAAAATAATACAATCCTATAATTCCAAAGAATGGAATTAAATCTCGAGAAATTGATTTAATTTATGAATTTATGCTAGAGCTGTAAATAAATATGAAGAACAACTTTGCATTACCAGTTCAGTCTGAAAAAGAAGTTATTCTTTATATACTTACATATATACATACCTGCACATACATATACGCACTTACATGTATACATGTGTTTTATATGTTTATGTATGCACACACACGCGCGAACATTGCCATAGTTGGGATTTCTCTGCTTTCCTTACTGTGAAGTATTAAAGATGTATTGATCTAATTGAATATGGCAATTCTGCAGAAAGAACATAATGTTCTAATTGAAAACATGTGAGCTGTCAATTCTGTGTGTATCAGTCTCATGTAATTATGTAGAAGATACATCATGATTAATTGCTTTAAGATTTAAGATTGGTTCCTCTTGAGTAACAATTACAATAAAGTTATTTCAATACAATTTGCTTTTAACTTTCAGTTTGCACACTAAGAGGAGTAATAACTTCAGGTGTACAAGAATACTGAATAGTGTGCAAAATACTATACATTCTGTCTCTGTTTAACCCCAGCCAACAACTAAACACCCCGCAGCCGCTCACTCACTCCCCCCCACCCAGTGGGATGGGGGAGAAAATTGGGGAAAAGAAGTAAAACTCGTGGGTAGAGATAAGAACAGTTTAATAGAACAGAAAAGAAGAAACTAATAATGATAATGGTAACACTAATAAAATGACAATAGTATAATAAAAGGATTAGAATATGCAAGTGATGCACAATGCAATTGCTCACCACCTGCTGATAGACACCCAGTTAGTTCCCGAGGAGCGATTCCCCCGCCCCCACTCTCCCCATTTCCTATACTAGATGTGACGTCCCATGGTATGGAATATCCCGTTGGCCACTTTGGGTCAGGTGCCCTGGCTGTGTCCTGTGCCAACTTCTTGTGCCCCTCCAGCCTTCTTGCTGGCTGGGCATCAGAAGCTGAAAAATCCTTGACCTAGCCTAAACATTACTTAGCAACAACTGAAAACATCAGTGCGTTATCAACATTCTTCTCATACCAAACTAAAAAACATGGCACTGTACCAGCTGCTAGGAAGACAATTAACTCTATCCCAGCTGAAACCAGGACACCTTCTGTTTCTTTTTTTTATTCAAAAACTTATAACAATTAATGAAACACATAACTTGTTATCTTTTCACAATTTGGGAGATAGAAAAGTAGGAGTAGAGCTCTATAAACTCTCAGATATACCATTTAAATTCATGTCATATTTGTGAAGAGATTTTTTTTTCTTTTTCTGTTTTTTTTTGTTGTGTTCCGCCCCCCCCCCCCCCCAGGAGAGTCCAGGTTACACTAAATAGATTAAATACTAAGGCACAGGTGAAAAACTAGAACACTCTGTGTAAAAATAAAGGTACCATCTATCTCCAGTGGCTTCACAGAGTCTCCTCTATGTCTGAGCCTACTGACTCAGCAGTCTCAAATGAGAAAAAGAGAGTATTCTCACTAAATTTGCAGTTGACAAAATTGGTAAAGTTTATAAGTACATTAGAAGTTGGAATAAGAGTTTAAATAATTTTGTTGATTTGGAGAGATAGTCTTGTAGAAGAATCATACTCAGTAATAAAAAAGCTAGGTTACACGTCAAGTAACAACTGAATAGGAGAAATTCCTTTCAGTTAAAGTCATTAAATGAACAAATCTGAGATTCATTTCTACTTTGTGATTGAATCACCATATGTGTGTAGTTGATTCTAAATCCTGTGGCAGACAGGATTACTGCACAAATAGGTGCATGTTACATCTCATACTCCTCTGCAAGATTCAAGTGCACAACATGCAAAAGCAAGCAAGTATACAGGGCTTGTTCACTGCTCCCATGTCTGCCTCCTTTGAGCTGAGGGACAAAACCGTTCCATGTCTGTGCCCTAAATCCAGCAAGCCCAGAGTCAATGCCTGGGCCTCTGAAAGTCCACATGGTTTACCTTCATGAGAGACATCTTTTGTACAAGTAGAGAATAGAAATTAATTGGTTAGATCAAGGTAAAGAAAGATGTGAAAGTTGAAGTGAATCAAGCTAAACACAAGTCACCTGTATAATGAAGTTAGGCCAGGGCAAATTTCTTGCAGGAGCAAAGAAGCAGACTGCATGATGGATTGAGTAATTCTGCTGTATGATCAAAGGTGTAGAAAAGAAGACCTATGAAAAAGTATTAAACAAGTGTGGCCGTTCCACTGGAAGAAAAAACACCTGTGGGAGACTTGCTAACTGTTGTCAGACATACAAGTTGCATGTGTTTGTGATTTTGTCTATGTATATAAATGTATAGATAGGCCTGTTGTAGGACTCTACTGTTCTGCTTGTCTGGTCTTGATAGGGCAGAAAATAAGAGCTGTAACTGTAACAATACTCAGATAAAACATTACAGACTTTTCTTGACAGTGAGATAGAATGCTTGATTTGATCCTGAATATCAGAAATTTCCCAAGGAAACATCTTTTCTAAGAATGTACATTTCCAACTTTAGGCATCCTGAGACCCTTTCTTGCCCTAAGTTTTAATGAATCTTTTGCTAGGAAAGATGGGAAAGATCAAGACAGTAATTATACTGCAAAATGTTAGATGCAACTTTTTAGGGTATTCCAGGAATCAACTACTTCTGGGTTTTAGTTTTCATATAAAAGAGGGATATTGATTTTTCTATTTCAACCTTAAAGTCCCCAAAATATTAAGGATAAATAATAACAGTGCAGGGACAAATCATTCTGGGAGATTAAGCAGTTCAGTTATGAAAAAGGTCAGCTTCGCATAGGTAATAAAGTTTTGATTACTTTTCTAAAACTTAAATGTAGAGTTACACTGAAAGAAATGCACATCTTGAAAAAAAATCATGTTGTCTATCTGAAGAACTATTACACAATATGAAACTTGACTCCCTCATCAACCAACCAACCTGTTTTCTCCATGGTTCCTTATGCAATGAAATGTTTAGATAGAAATAAAGAAAAGTTTAAATAGGTAGTTTACGTGTAGGCTTCTGTACAGGAAGAGAAAGGTGTCTACAGATTTGTGACATGTGCTACAGATTGTGACATGTTTTTTATGTCCAAATTCCTAACATTCAGAGGCTTTTTTAATATCTGCTGAAATTCTTTAGAGTTATTAAAGTCACAATCAATTATGCACACAATGTAATTAACTAACAAGACTTAACATCTAACAGCAAACAGTGCAAAAGCTGGCTTTACTAACCGAGATTCTAATGGTTAGTGGGAGCTTCCACAGCTGGTTCTGGGACAGAACCAACCTGAGGAGACAGAGGAAAGGAACATGTTGGGATCCATTTATACAGACTCATAAACACTGCAATAACAGAAATAACAACACTCCTTTTATCCAACCCCCCACCTCCCTGTGGGAGCTACTAAGGACAACATCTCAGCAAATCTTTCCCAATAAAGAGTGAGAAGACTTTTAGTTATTAGGTAGTTTCCACAGAAAACATACAGGTGCTACTGAAGACCAAATAACCATGTAACTTCCAGAACTGTGAATGCCACATTCTTTATGCCACATTGAGGAAAAAGGTATCTTTTTTCTGCTTTTGAATGTTAGACTATGCAAATACTCCCTCCTCAGAGGGAAACAAAGGCTTTTTATCTCCATCCATAGATACAGAAGGGTCATGAGAACAGGAAAAAAAGCCACCTTTTTTTTATATCTCCGTTTCCAGGCTTTCAACATAGTCTGTAACCCTAATGATGCTCCCTATCAATGATCCCTAGACACAATAATTCAGTGAAATGGCTGATCTCTATTGCAATTCCTAGGAACCTTTGCAGGGACTCAAAGCCCAGGAAGAACGTGATAGATTATGTCTAGGATGAAACTGCTCTAGTTGGTCTCTTTAGGTGCCCTGGAGCTCATTATACATTTGCATGATGTGCTCTGTGAGATACTGGGAAAAAAATATTCCTAAAAGTTCAAGGATCTCTTGGGTAACAAGGATAACACTGGGTCTTTAACATTTATTTCCCTTTTCCATAAGTTTCGTCATTACAAACAGTTCTAGAAAAAGGATGTCGTACTGCAATCTCTTTTGCTGCCCTCCTTATTACTCAAACTTCTACTGGTTATGTGTATACTATCTTGCTTCAGTTCCTTTCATATTCTCCTTGCTTTTTTTGTCACATCATTATGCTTTGTGGCTCTTTTTCTACCTATTTTTAGTAATTCTAGAAATATTCCACAAACATTATCTACCTCCAATTGTATGTGCCTCTTTCTCAAACCTCCACAAGCACGGGAATGGACATACACAAGACCATGTTTACTCTGAGTCTACAGAAAATAGACCAGTCAATAAGACATTGCTTCTTTGGTATTAAAATTGCAATATCTTTTCAGTCTTACAGAGACAGTCTCATATTCCCAAGTCAGCTTTAACTTTGTTTTTTTTTAAAAGATTTACTGTTTTGCTTTCAAACAGAGCTCATTTTCAATCTTTCAGATAACTGATCATAAATTCCAAAAAAGTGCCTATATTTGGTATGTTTTGGTTTTTGCACACACAAATTAGCACAGTGTTTTCCCTCTGAAGTTTGAAATTTGAAAAATTCAAACTACCGATACTACATTCATGTTCATACTACAGATACAGCATTCTCTTTTCCTTCATTACCCATTAAAGTATTGTATTTGTGTATTTTCAAAGACTGCATACAAAAATATCTTCTTTCTGTGCTTGATCAGAAAACATTATCACAACAGGAGTGTAAACAAGGATTCAAGAAGTACAGAAAATCAGATCATTTTCCTTTCACTATAAGAATTTTTTTCAGAAAAAGCTCCAGGGTAACTATGATTTATCTTTATTCTTGTTTAATTGAAATTTTCATGTTTTACATTGCCATTAATTTGTAACTTAGAAGCTGAAGAAATTAGTACCCTTGTGATTTACATGTCCCTATTTTCTCATCACAAGCATCAAGACTAAATAAATCTCTGCAGAATTTGTCTGTAGTTATCATCACTATTAGCCAAACATCTTCTCATATTCATAACAGATTCTGAACATACTGAATTTGCCAGTTTGGAGATTTTCAGAAAGCTATGACAAACACTTTTGGAGGAAAAAATACTTTTTTAGATGCATACCACAGGCAAATTACCAGCCTGTCTGCTGAACAAACCTGTTGATGTGGTATGGAAGCATATGACCTCAGCAAGCTAATTTTCTTTTAATACCATCATATTTGATGTCAGAGAGAAAAAAAAAAAGCAGCAGCAGAGAAAGGAATCCTGATAATGATAAGGAAAAGTACCTACATATTAAATAAATTGCTCGAGTATTTTAAATACCACAATAATAGGTGCTTTAAAATTATGTGTGTGAACTGAATGAGATAGTGGGAAGGCTTGATTTGTACAGCAGGAAAAATAGACCAGTGCTTCTAACATAAGGATCCTGCCACTGTTTGCCTCTGAAGACAATGAATCTTAATGGATTTGGAGAAGCTCTAGCTTTTTCTTCCAAAATCCATAACTGATAAATAATGTTATTCTCTCTGCTCCGAAGGGCTCACCATCCACTGCTACTGTAAGCAATAGATTATGTTAGTCTTTATGGAATATTTTTTGTACCACATGACTAGCTGGTAAATGCATGCCTCATTCTCGTCTCTTCGTTGGTCTTCCCTTTTTACTTTCACAACACAAGAACTATTAGCTTAAGGGGAGACAGAGGCACTAGAGAGAGTATGTGTCTGGAGATGCACTATTAATTGATATTGAAAACTTAAATAACTGCAATTCCTGTAGCTCATCAAAAGTTAGATAGATAGGCTGCTTCCATTCTTGGACTTCCAAATGGAAAAGTAGAATTTCTCTACGTCTTTATAGCTCTGTAAAATTCGTGGTAAAAGTCTTCTTCCTCCAAATCATACTTAAACCACCATCTTCTTCCCTGTCCTCCTACAAAAGCAAAAATCCTACATAACTTGATTCTTCTTCTCAGTAGCTGTTGACTCCACTATCTAGCCTCTCATATTGCATTGAAGATGTTTCACGATGATTATTTAGTTATTCATTGTAGCTACAAGCATTTAAAATGTTATAAGGAATGCAATAGTTAAAAACAAAAAAATCTTGAACTTTCCTTAACTGCATAGAAGGTTGGGCAGATTGGGCAGAACTATAAGAAAGGTTCCAACATTTATAGTAATGTAGTTTTTTGTTAAAGAAATAAAGACCTTTGGAATCCATAACCAAACGCAAGACAAATGACAAGAGAGAGAGCTAAGTCATTGGATATGTTTGTTTAAAGAAGATGGGGCACTGGTATTGGTTTTAAAAAGAATATATATTTTACCCTACAAAAAGCTTTCAGTCTTTTCAAGCTATCTACACTGAAAGATTTTTAGAGTGACATATCACCTAATTTTTGATGTTTCCAACAATGGTATCTATGCCTGAATTAGTTGCCTAGACTTCTTTTTTAAATCAATGGAGAGAAGTTAAATCATCTGACCTGTCTCAGATATTTACCTCAGGATGGGAAGAATCACATCTTTCAAGCAACTCCTATGATTTTAAAGGGAGACTAAATAACTAGCTTATATGCTAACAATGAAGTTTGATGAGAGAAATCTCACTCCACAATCTAGATGGTGGTCAGTATGAACATGAAAAAAATTCACATGTATGGGCCTACTTATTCATAAAAGGCTGGAACTCAGCTACAGTGCTGAGATTAATATATGTATGCTTATTCAAGCAGTGGCATACTCTTTAGACAGCTAGTACCTATCCAAAGTATTGGGAAAAATTTTGCTAGACATTTTCTCCACAGTTGCATTCATAAGTTTCCTCCCTCCAGTCTCAGAGCAGAGTAGAAGGGATAAAAACCTTCCATTTCATGTCAACATCATTACAGTCATTATAACTATATGTTTATACAGCAAATGAACTTGCAGTGAGATTCAATCTTATAAAAGTGAATCCATGTTATTAATTTGCATGATTCAAACATGTACCTTGCACCAGGCAGTGCTGAGAGGGATGGTTACTTCATAATAAATCTGGCTTCTGTTTGTGCTTCATGGTGACACCTGAGCTAGTTGTGGATAAGGTCAGCTGGACACCAGAATCTCCTTAGTACCCAACAAATTTTGAGTTCTATCTGGGGTAAAAGCTAGTCTAGAAAAGCCAATTCAGCATATTAGCAAAATGCCAGACTGATGCAACTATACTGTTCTTGTATCTAACCATGCTCTTTCAGAGCAGCACCACATCTTGCTGTATCTCCTAGCACACATCTACAGAAGCCTACTAAACAATGGGCTGCTTCAGTTTCCATCGAAATCAAAAGGAATGATGTCATAAATTCCAGCAGGAAGACTTTTGGCGTTCTCCATAAGTATACAATGCATATAGCATATAACAAAATATATAGCTTTGCATAGCATGTTACCAACAACAAATATATCATATTAATAATGAAAGCATATAGAAAGTGGAGCAAGATATATGTGTGTAGAAGACAGTCAATAGAGATTATGTGTTACAGTAGTTACTTCTGAAAGTTAGAACCAGCAGCTCCTGTCAAAAATACACATTTATCTAATTATTTAAAAGGGTTGAGTTCTGCATTATTGTAGACATTGCCAAGACAAGATAAGCTTATGACAGGCATATTCAAGCCATTATGTAGGGTGTTGTTGAAAATATGACAGGCCATAACTCTTGTGGAACTCTCCTTGCATATTAATGCAGAATTCAGCAGAAGGTTTTGATAAAGTTAAATGGTTTGACAGAATAAATTCGGCCTTTGAGACAAAAACAAAACATGGTTTTCGAAGCTTCCTGCTCTCTCTGGTAGCAAAAACATTAAATTACAGCACAACAATATTTGTTTCCTCTGACAGAGGATGCAGCGTACGCGATGCATTGCAAATGTGTAGCCTAGCTAGCATGCTAGATATTTCTCTTCATTCAAAATATTTTCAGTTTTTATTTTGGTATTTTCAAATAGAAAAACGTAAGCAATTATGTGTAAAGCACTAGAATAAGTATCCAAGTATTTTGTAGACTAGTCAAGGAACTAACACTTGCTTTACTGAATCGCAATATATATGACCACAAGCAAAATGCATTTCCTAGTGATTAAATCTAATGGCAATATCAGTCACAGAATCCAAAAGGTACTGGTCAGGATTCCACCTGTGAGTAAATCTAAAGCCATTTGCAAAGAACTTGTGAATTCATTCAGAATTCATCATCAAAATGAAGTAACATTTTCCATTTTGATGGTGTTCAGTAATATGAACCATTGAACAATTACTCTGAATTTAGAATTTTAATGAGCTTGAAGCTTAGAAGTAGTATGTCACCAAGACCCACAGAAGAAAAAGATCTGATTCATTTCACACAACAGAACTGCATACTGAAGCCTCCAAATCTACATAGAATGAGTTGTTGTATACATACCTCCTCAGATGTGATAAATTTGGTCAGGAAACTAGTCTAGAATAATTTATCACAGTTAGGATTAAATTTCATGGCTACAAAGCGTACCTCCTAATTTTTTATGTAAAACCAGCCCCTTATAAACATGGTACCTCTGAAGAAAAAGAAGCAGGGAAGAAATAGAGTGCTGATAGAGTAGCAATGTCTGAGCAAAATGCTTGGGAAAGAGGAAGGGTTTCTTAAGTACATGCAAAGGTTAATTTCAAGACACTGGCTTAAAGTAACTAAACAATTTTAACAGCAACAGGAAGACCTACCAGCTATAAAGTCTTTGAAGTGCTTCTCAAGCCAGTTGTCATGGACCGTCCCAGTTCTTATTCAGCCTTCTTGAATTATTTGAAGTAGACTTTCTTAAAAAAATTTTTTTTAAATCCTATTTTAACTCAGGATCATTTGGAAAAGAATACTCACTTTTGACATTTCTGTACTATATATGCTTTAACTTGAATAAGTCTAAAGATCTATATTTTATTTTCAAGACATTAAACACAAAATGTCTGATTCATAGAGACTACTGTTTTATTAAGGGACTTTAAAAAATATTAATATAATATCACAGTAAATATTGCTTTTTTATTTATCATTAAGGCTCAGTCTATAGAAATTATTAGTATTAATGAGACCAAGAGCTCTCCAATTAATGCAAAGTTGTGTGACTTAACAGAAATAGAACAGAAGTTCAGCCCAAAGATAACTGGGGAAGGGGAGCCACAAGAACCAACCCATCAAGCATCATAAAGCATCTTTTTTCTGTGTGTTTTTATTTTTGTGTGTGTGTGAGAGACAGAATGTGACAAATATTTTTTTTCATCTCTGTCACAATGCTGAGTTGATTCCTTTAGCTTTTCTGATTAACGGAAGCCATGGGCCTTTACATATCTTACCGTATTTCTCCACCTTGTGAAGTGGTCTGAAAATCTCCTGCATTAAGAAACACAATTAAATCACTGAAGCGTGAGGAAGAGCTAACAATATTTTGTAATGTTCGGCTTGTCTGTATATTGCTTTCCTCTTCACAGAAGAGACTGGAAAATGCCCGTGACCAATGAGTTTTCTTCTGCTTTGGAAGGAACATTCCAGGGAATAACTAACAGGTCTTTGTTTTTTGCAGTTTTTGCTTGCCTTTCTGTAGTTTCGGAAACAAATCCCAGCAATGACGACTGCCAAACTTCCCTTGGGCCATCGACCACAGTGAGTTTGTCTTCATCACTTATGTGGATCTACTATTGCCACTAAACTTTTTCAAGTATGTCATATTGCTTTGAATTTAGTTTAAACCAGGCAAATTTCGAAGTCCCCATCGTAGTCTTATCATTTACTTTGGTAAAATAAATTATTGACTACGTAACTAAAACATTCTTACAAAAGAAAGAAATGAAGAAAGCGCTACTCTAGTACACAAAGATGGAGCTCCTCTTTTAGCAAGTCAGCTTTGTCCTTCAAATCTAGCCCACACTGGGGAGTTATTCGAATTATTTTATGCTGCTGCCTTTCAAAATGCTCCTTCTTGTCTCTCACCTGTCTTTCCTTTATCAGTATACTGTATGGGTTTTTTTGTAAAAAGAATTCATACCTGAACACAGCTTTCTCATCAAATATGGCTGTCGCATCTTGGCTTTCTTTTTGCCTGTTTTCTGGAATTATTTTTTTTCCAGTTTCCATTTCTCTTTCCCCCTTTTACCCTCTCCCCCAACAAAATTCTCTAACTGTATTCCTTAATTAGTGCATCAATAATAGCTTGCAATATTTTCCTGAAATAAAATTTGAGGATGGTGATCATTCATTCTGCATAATATTTCTCAGAAATACTCACTGCACATTTTTATTTCCATTTATAGCTCACCTTTAGCTTGTCATAGAGATCGCACAAACCATATTGCTAATATAGCTGACAGATGCTGTTCTAATGCTTTTGCTTATCTGACACAGGTGTGTGCTTATCAGACACAGGTGTGTGCTTTTGCCACACCTTTTTCTATTTTGGGGTCCAGACAATACAGGAAGTGTAAAATTGTTGGTATAAAGTTTGATTACACATTAGAAATGGAAGACCATCTTCAGATTCCAAAGTTCAAGTTAAAAATAGATAAATTTTATTGTAGCTTGCATTACAATATAGTACATACTTTAGGAATACGTGCCAATCAACTTGTGTTTGTGAATGCAAATGAAATTCCTGAAATGAAACATTTAAAATCTTGCTGAAGTCCAGTCACTTCATGTGCAAAAACATAATTAAAAAAAAAAACAAAACCCAACGCCAAAAACCAAAAAACACAAAACCAGGACATGTCATCTAAGAGCCTTTAATTAGTGTAGATGCATTTGTCACAACATAGAGGATTTGTGTGACTTCCATAAGGTCACAGAAAATAGCTTTAGACTTAGATTCCCTGCCTGTTTTGCCTGAGTCCCTGACCTACTCTCCAAGTCAGATATATGAAAGGTCTTGCACAATGTTTTCCTTATTCCCCAGCAATTACAGATCTGCTTGTCTGTATTTGCTGTGACTCCTGACTGTAGAAAACTGTGGTTAAAGATATTTCTGTTATCTTATGCACAACTCTACACATTCCCAAGAATACTTTCTAAACAGAGAGTTATCCTTCCTGTATATGTAGCCAATGCTAAACTGCATGGCATGTTCATTGCAAAGTGCAGACACACCTTAAGTGAAAATAGAATTAGCAAGAACAGTGTGGGTTTATTAAAGTATCTTAACCTGTTAACAATTAATAAGTTTATTTATGAGTATCTTCTAATCATACATTAGCTATTGATTTTTTACCTTGCTTAGTCAAGCATATAAAATTGAAGAGTTGCATATTTTCACAGTCCAATCTTTCACAGAATGTATTTAGAGGTAATTATCCAGTAAAAGCATTGATACCCTTTGATGATGAAACTGCTCCTCTGCAATAATGATAGCAGTATTGTCATACTTTTGTAAGTAACATAGGTAATAATCAGTTCAATAATAATATTTTAGAATTTCCTATCTCTGTATAGGAGTTGTTGTCCTTGTTATTGACAAAAACAAGCAATGGAGCCCCCCACCTGCCTGTTTTCCCCAAGCTTGTATGACATTTTGCAACAATATGATAAAACTTTTTGTTGTATGTGACACACTGGAAAGATGAATTCTCTTTAATGAAATTTGTTCATTTTGACTGCATTGACAGAACAAACTATTCTTTTGCTGAAAAGATGAACTTCCGCCCCACTGGAATCAATAGGTGTTTGAAATTTGAATGCATTTAACTCACATGGATCAGATATTAGATTTAGATGGGAGATGATCTATGTAATTCCATGAGTCATTTTTGCATAGGTTCATACATGAAGGGCTACTATAAATTCAGGTAAAAAAATTCACATGGGTTCTACCTACCAATTGCTTTATTAAACCTCCTAACTCTTATTGCTATGAGGAGAGAAAGCAACAACAACAAAAAAATCTAAGCCAAGTAATATATGTATAGAGGATATCAGTGTACACTCCAGCTGAACAGGCACACACATTTACCTCCATGTGCATTGCGCCTCTCGTCTCAATGTAAAACCTTAGCAAAATATTGAGGTTCATCATGGTTTCATGCTTAAGTACCTGAAAATAATTATTTATACTTACATAATAATTTTAAGAGTCTCCTACTCACTGGCATACACAAATGTTCATAAATATACATTATCTTTGAGTAAGCATATATGTATAGCACTTTCTTCATTGCTGCTTCATACTATGGTTTGGTTTTTCCTCTTCAGACTCTCAGGTTGGCTGTCCACAGACCAGAACTGTTATTACAGTTGAAAAGAGTAATTCTTGTAGGTGTTTTTTCTTTTGTTTTGCTTCTGAGTTTTTTCTCCAGACTGTGGCTCTGCAGAAGGCATCTGCCACCATAGGCCTGTTCACCAGCTAGGGCAACACAATGCACAGCAAATGCATTTATTCAGAATACTTGTGGGATTTCATCAGAACGTCGCCCTCATTCATGCACTTGGCTTGAATCCTGAAGCTGCATTTTGTCATTAATGAACATTTTTATCCACACGTTTTGTT
Source organism: Haliaeetus albicilla (assembly GCF_947461875.1). Classification (NCBI taxonomy): domain Eukaryota; kingdom Metazoa; phylum Chordata; class Aves; order Accipitriformes; family Accipitridae; genus Haliaeetus; species Haliaeetus albicilla. Next base: position 14,638,306 of record NC_091485.1, read on the forward strand.
GGTGAAATCTAACGTGAATTATTAAATTACAAATTATGCTTTTGTAATGTGATGATGTTACTAGCTAAGGTATTATGACAATCTGGCAACAGTCTATATATTCCTTTTGGGCTTCTTTTTCTCTTTCAAGTAGATGATCCAGACCGTGTATTTTATGCATGTATACATATACATATATGCATACACAGAAGTATGTATATACACACACAATAGTTAATTATGTGTGCAATACTTTGTATATATATAAAGTGAGTCTGACAGAAGTGTCTTGGCCAAAATTTGTACAATTTATTCTGTTGAAGCTGAAGAGTATTAATAACTTTTATCTTCTTGCTAGAACTAAATATACTCCACACTTCTTCAGAAGAAGCAGAAGTAGAATTTGCAGTTGTCACTATATTTTGTTTATTTTCTATAATATTTTAATGCAAATAACTTGTTTTGATGTAAGCCGTGTTTCTTTTGTGTGACAGATGGAGAAAATTTTACAGAGCTTTGTATGAGAGCATAGTCTTGTGTTAGAAAGCATAGCTGACAGCTTTACAAAATTTAGTAGTAATTTATTGACTCAACTACCTAGAAGTCTTGTCCGTGATACACTAACTTGGACTGTACAATCAACTGTACCCACCTTTTAGGAGAAAGAATTAAAAAACCCACAAACCCAACTTGTTTTACTAGGTCTATCACATTTATATTTTTTACTGAAACCACCTTAATCACACTCCAAGCAAATACATCAGAATGTCTGGAATCTGTGCACACTGTAGTTCACAATCAGATATATTAATTTAGACAGATGTGAAGGAAATGGCTGAAGTTAGTATATCAGAGTATAAATTTTTGAAACACTCATTCTCTGGATACTTTTGCTCTAGGTAACTCTTACCATAAAAGAAGAGACTCTAAGAGCAGGATACACACAAGTTAAGAGCGAAAAGCAGTTATCTGTTGGCCAACACACGTGAAGGGCTAGGACCAGCAAGTTATACATTTAGTGTGAATATATATTCTCCTCGTTCTCTTGAGACACCCAATGGAACTTTTTTAGCTGGGTAGTTGCACTTGAGGTGGGCAAGAGTCAGCCTTGGGTGCTCCGTAGTGCAGGCTGATCCTGACAATGCCAAGTTACTATCTTCTGAATCTCCCCTGTCATTTATTAAGGTTTTAAACCTTTTCACGTCAGCATTTTCCCTCTTGAATCTCCGAGCTCCTAACTATCTCCACTTTAGCTGTTAAACTTCTGATTGTTTGTATTTGTCTTATCTATTTGGCTTTAGTTCCTGTACTTTTTGCCACTTCATCAGGAATTTTCTCCATAAAAGTAAGTCACAGTCACACAAAGCTATGCTGCCTGACACTAGGCCTCGGTTCACAAGGAGGTGAACCCCTGGAAGTCATGTTAAGCTTCAGCACAAAAAAAGCAGACATAGCGCCCATTCTACCATCTTTGCTGTTGTTGCTGTAAAAGTCAGTTACACAGATGGAAGGAAGGATTTGCCAACTGCAGCAGCTAAATGTAACACTGTTCATCAGCCAAAGTCTTTTATTTCAGTTGCTTGCTGAAGCTATTTTGTTCTCTTGGGAAAACATGAATATCAGCTACCATAAAAAAAATCATCCTCTTGCCATGGTTGACTTTATCAGTAACACAATTAAAATCAACATTGCCATGTTGTTTCTGAATAATTATGGCAATTTTTCTATAGATTATATTTGTTATCCCTCTACTTTTCTTCAAATACAGGATTACATTCAACAGCACTTGCCCTACTGAAGTATTATCAGAGATGATCCAGGTACTACATTATACTTGCATGACAAACCAAAACCGTGCAATGGAAATGCACAACTAGCTGAAGATGAGAAATCTACAACAAACAACTGACAATAAATTTACTACAGCAATCTTTGTTTTCCATGCTGGACCCACACTTATAGGCTTTGAGGTTTTGGATCAGATAAGAAACCAAATTCTGAATTGACTTACAGGCCTCAGTATAGATTGAAGGGAGAAGGAAAAAAAAGATTGACTATTTTGAAACTTTGCAGCCATGATCCTGTAAAACCAAACTCATAAACTTTTAGAATTATGTGGGTGATTTCTGCCTATATTCCTCCCAGATCATAATTCTTGATTTGAGTGTATTCAAACCTGCCCCCCCCCAAAATGTGAGTCTCGTTCTGAGCTTTATGATCTAGGCCCATGTAAACAGCAAATTAATCATCCAAACCATTACGGATAATAGGAACAGTTTCTAATACTTCAGAACTTCTGCTTCCCATTTCAGTAGGATTCAGAACATGTGAAGAAATGCAAGTTATCCTGACCCACAGCCTTCAAGAAAGTAGGTGGAAGACAAGGGCAAGGTTTATGCTAGGTCTTACCTCTCTGTGAAGTACAATGGCTACTTTACTGTTAATCCATAGCTGTTCAGACAATGAGAGTCAAGCAGTGTAGGAAGATCAAAAGAAATCCCATACATGCCTATCACATTTACGTGCAAATAATAAAGAGGGTTCCATTCTGCTAGGCATTATGTAAAACTATAAGCTAAATAAGCAACCTATGTCATGAAGGTCCTGAAGTCTATGAAAATATTTTTTTTTAAATAATTATCTGTAGAATAAAATGTAAGTCTTGAGCATCCTCATTTAATTCAGTTTATTTATCTGTACTAACAGCGTTAGAGAGAAAGGCACTAATCCCATATCTTTATGGAAACTATTTTATCATCACACAAAATGTCACCAAAGGTTTTGAAGATCATCACTATGGAGAGAAAGAGTTTAACAAGCATGTTTGAAATACTGCACCTCTTTGTAGCTCCTTCTTTATGAACGTGCAGTGTTTAATGAGTGCTTAAAAAAAAAAAAAAAAAAGTTACTGTCCAAGCATGTGAAAGTCAGCCATAGTCATCACTTGAATACTTTGACCACAGGGATAAGACAGAACTGCCTTATGTATTGGATCAGGAATTTAACCTCTCTTTTCAGTTTCTAGGCTCGGCTTCCAATATCTGGATATCCAGATGTGAAGGGAGCTATACACTTCACTTTCCCTCCAAAAACTTTTATTAACTAATGAGTACTAAACTGTATTTTGTGTCTCAATAACCATCTTGGAAAAGTGTTACTATAAAAATAAAACTTGATTCCAACACCCATGCTGATTAACTCAAAATTTAAAAGAGGAAAATGCCCTATCTGTGTTTTAAGCTTACATTCACAAATTTGACAAAGAGAAAAGCTTTACAGAAGCTGTCCTGATGTTTGTCTCCTTACAGCTAACAGTGTAAGTATTTGAGAAAAATCACAAATATTATTTCAATTTTCTCAAAGTTCAGATTCTTTCATTTTCTGATTTGTTTTAACCAAATGAATCTCTGATTTTATCCTCATCTCACTAATACAAAATGGCACAATCTTGCAGTTCTTATCCATCCTAATCTTTAATTGATTTCTGTGGGAGTTACAGGTGTGTAAGGGCTACAGTCTTGCACCATAGCTTGTCTGCAGGATCACGGGCAGACTATGCTAAAATATGAAATGCAGACTGTACATGCCAAAGCATCCTCTTTGTCCACTGTGCTGACACCTTCCCCGTTATCAAGCAGGTCACACAAGCAAAATAGTTACAGTCCCATTTTTACCATCACTTATAGTCTGCTCTTCCCTTCACCCATATAGCTCTTCAGTGAAGCCTCAGTGCTGAAGTTATGTCCCCTACTTTCATCAGAGGAGTTTTTATCATCTATGGCCTGGCAGGAGACAGGTCTTGATAACATAATATGGAGGCAAGATGAATCTGGAAATAAAATTTAACGTATTACTTATCCAAGAGATAGCAGATAAACTTTTATTTTATAAAGGAATGATGTGACACTACCACTGAATCCTGCCTGGATGAAGTGCAACAGGGACAAAGCAATTGTGGGGTTTTTTCTATTCAGGCTGAACTGATTACAGGCAGTAAAGTGAGAAAACCTAAACAATCCTCAGGCTCTTTTGTATCTTTTTTTGCCCCAAACAAAATCTGTTGATTTTTATGAAACCCACTGAAACTTCTGTCCCAAAATTACTTTGTGCTGATAAAGTAAACCTTGGAAAAGCAATGTAAGGTGACTGTATATTTGAAATCAGAATTTATTTCAATTTTTTTCATATTTTTTTTTTTTTTCCTGGAGAGCAGAAGCTGAAGCCAGGATCCTTACTCTTTTAGGATGGTCGTGAAAATTACCATCCTTATTAACATTTGACCATACATTCCTTTCAGGAACATTCAGTATACATGATGAGCTCTCAACAAATATCTTTGCCGCATATACCACAGTAACCTAATACTAGATAATTCAGAATGAAAAATCCCTCTCTGATTAATAAACTGATAAATGTGGCCAACTCAACAAGCACAGACTAGTCAAGAGGATATCACTGCCAACATATTCCCAAGGCCCCATATCCAGTCCTGTCCAGAGCTTAGCCAGGAGACAGAGAAGACAAGGACAGACTGCTGTGACAAGGGTGCAAGTGATATCTGAAGAACAAGGAGAAGAGAGTTTGCAACATCCTCCCTTTTAACAGGGAAACTCCTACCACAGCAGAAAAGAGCTAAGGACCCTGAAACTGCATTATAGCAGACTGACACAGAGACAGGATCCTGATATTGCCTAGGCTTATCCATTATGTTACTTTCTATGTCTGCTTAAAGCAATGGGGAAGAAACATTTCAAATTGCCTAAGTCATCTCATGAAATTTGAAATCTCTGTGTTAGGTCAGGGGATATCTGGCAAAGCTAAAAACAGACAAAAAAGTGTCCAACAGTGGTGAAGCCCACATAGTACCCCCATGAATTAGTATTTGCAATGATGGTCTAGCAGGGACAGCCTGCTCACAACATCTCAGTGAATAAGTCTGGATATAAATCAGAATACTGGGCACCATTTTCTATAGGTCTGTGACTGAGCTAAAGTATTGCTTATTTTTCACTGGACTGCATTTGCGGCTGTACTTACGTACTTATTACCCCAGCTAGAAATGAAGCACAGCTGTTCAAGCACCAAATTTAAGTCTTTAGACTTCAGAAAAGTAAGATGTACACACAAAATATGGAAAGTTTCTGGGTCTAGTGAAGCAGTAAGAACATTTCTGTGTGCACAAAAGATCAAGAGAAAGCAAAAGCTCTGTCTAGCTCTTGCCCTATACACATTTGCGGCACTGATAGTGTCTCTGTACAGCTGAACTCTTCTTTAGAAACATGTAATGGCTAAAGAAAATAACAGAGGATCAGGGGAACAGGAACACTGAACAGTCAAATGGTAATAAAATGAAATCTGTAGGAAGAATAAGAGGAAAAGGAATAATGGCAAAGAAAAATGAACATTTTGAAAAAGAACATTGAAACTGTATATTAAAAACTGGAGGGAAAAACTTAGGTCACCAGCAAAAGTTTTACTGAAGAAGTGAGAAAGATGAAAAGATTACTATTTTTCCCTAAAAGAATCAAAGCAAGCATTTTGTTGAAAGTTTCGTGTTGTATTTTTTCCAAAGTAAGTGAACATTTTGTAAAATTGAAATGGTTTATTTAACTAAAAGACACAATGGATGCTTGAGTGCACAATGCTGCCCCTACAGTTTTCTGAAGATTGCTACTTCTGCTGTTCAAGACCTTTGATCATCCTTTGCCCTTATTTTCTCTAGGTAGAAGTTCCAGTTGCTACCAATGTAGTTCTTCAATGACAGAAATGGAGACAACTGATTTTAAAATGAGTCTTGTAAGGATTTGCTTTATAATAAAGAATGAGCAAATTCAAGTAATTCTTTTTTTTTTTTTCTTTTGCTCATTTCCCCTATATTCATGCTCTGGCTCTTTTTTTTGTTCCTCCCTCTAATTTTAATTTCTAGTCATCTCCCTCCACATCTTCAGGACTGTAGAGTAGTCTCTTCTTTTGGACCTCTGGTCATAATTCCTGTCCATTTAAAGCCTTTTCATACTGTATAGTACATATAACTGACAGAAAAACTTAAAAAGGGCATGTCTGAAACGTGTACTTTTTGATGTTACCAAATAGTGCTGTCTGCAATTCTAGCATAAAAATTCAATCATGCAACAACCTATCTACACTCCTTTCAACTAATATTTGATTGTGAAAATGCTCATAGCTGAATTTACTCAGAAGAGTAACATCATCAGGTTCAGTAAAACTCTTCATTAAAATAAATTGATCACAGGTTATTTTCAGAAGCAGGTTTTATAAAAATATAGATTATTCATGTCTTTAAAGAAATAAATTTTCATTTCTTAAATTGAACCACTTAAAATTCCAAATCAAATGCATGAAGTGTCCTATTATGTTGCCTCACTTCTAGCACAAAGTGTTTCTTTTCAAAGAAATAACACGTTGAAGCTTCTTTGGAGTCCTGACTTCTGCTCTAGCAGTTATCACATGTGTTACACTGTTTTGTTCCATCAAATCTTGGTGAATTTACAAAAAATTCTATTGTATTTGGACATTTTAGTGCATGACTTCTCATTCCTCAAAAGTTCTTCTAAACCAGACATTTATTTGTTTCACAAGTGACAAGATAAATTGCAGGTTTCTTGTGAGTTCACTTTCTACTTAAGCTGAGTGTACTGAGTTAACAGTGATCAAAATACAAAATGTCCACTGCTGGGCTATTGGAGAACATTATTTTTCTGAGAACATACTCCCTTCTCCTCTCCTCTCCTCTCCTCTCCTCTCCTCTCCTCTCCTTTCCTCTCCTCTTCCATCCTCTCCTCTCTTCTTTTCTCTTCCTTCCACTCCCATTTTCCCTTTTCCCTTTTCCCCTTTCCCCTTTCCCTTTCCCCTTTTCCCTTTTCCCTTCCCCCTTCCCCCTTTCCTCTTTTCCCTTTTCCCTTTTCTTAAATTCCTTAAGTTCCTTAAATTATACCAGGGAGCTTTCTGAGAGTATTTGTCACATTGTACTTAAAAAGATATGTCCTGGTTTCAGCTGGAATGTAGTTAACTGTCTTCCTAGTAGCTGGTACAGTGCTATGTTTTGGGTTCAGTATGTGAAGAATGTTGATAACACTGATGTTTTCAGTTGTTGCTGAGCAGTGTTTAGTCTAATGTCAAGGATTTTTCAGCTTCTCATGCCCAGCCAGCGAGAAAGCTGGAGGGGCACAAGAAGTTGGCACAGGACACAGCCAGGGCACCTGACCCAAACTGGCCAACAGTGTATTCCATACCATGGGACGTCACATCTAGTATAGGAACCGGGGGGAGTGGGGACAGAGGGAATCACTGCTTGGGGACTAACTGGATGTCAATCAGTGGGTGATGAGCAATTGCACTGTGCATCATCTGTACATTCCAATCCTTTTATTATTACTGTTGTCATTTTATTAGTGTTATCATTATCATTATTAGTTTCCTCTTTTCTATTAAACTGTTCTTACCTCAACCCATGAGTTTTACTTCTTTTCCCGATTTTCTCCCCCATCCCACTGGATGGGGGGAAGTGAGTGAGCAGCTGCGTGGTGCTTAGTTGCTGGCTGGGGTTAAACCATGACAAGAGAGCAGACATTTGATTATTCACTCTTTTCCTTCCCAGGAGCTGATGACTGTCCCTGGCAGTAAACGAAAGGGGTTTGAGCCTATGACCGCAAGTCTGATGCTCAATTAATCTCTTAATTTTGAGCCATCTTCAATTCTGCCTGCATCTCCCTTCCTACAACTAGGGCAGGAGCACAGGGGGAAAAAAAATGCCTTGTAGTTACCCAAGTTTCCCTTCAGTCCTTCCACCATTCAACTGAGTTAAAAACTATTGTCCTTGGCTTGTGAAGCTGCTAATGGGCCACAAATGTATGTGTTCTCATCGTGACTCAAATTTCTTAGCCCCTTTTTTCTCATATAACAGCATGGAGTTTATCACAAAGCCCAACTTAGCAATGATATTACAAATTCAGAATGAGTTTATTAGCTCTAATGAGCCAAAAAAATATCAGCATTTCACATTTATTTCCTGGATGGAAGAGTGTATAACACTTTCTAGTGCACATACCTTAATATTCATTTAAAAATCCAGATGCAAATGGGCTCTGTTTTTCTATTAGTACACACAGTTACTTAACTGTAAAAGGTCTATTAAACTGCATGAATTAAATTCTTTATAAAACAACATGGATATTTGCTTGCACAACATTCACACTAGATTTTGAGTTGATTTTTGTCAAGTATCTCAACCACATTAGCAAATAGCTTGGGATTTTTTATTCTTTACCTGAAACTCCAAGGAAAGCATGCTAAGTTATTAGGAATCTCCATTAACATAGGGATTTGCCTCCTACAGATAGTCCCATATAGAGCTGCTACTGTATGTTATGTTACTGGCACCAGCCCTGCAATTAAGTCTAAACTGGATCAATGGGACAAAAAATCATGTTATAATTCTCAGTTATATACTTCTAAACTAAAAAAAGAGAGAATACTAGATCTTTTATGTTCCCCCCGCCCCATATTCCTTTATCTCATCAGTAATACAAATGGCATCCTTTGTCACTGGAATTGAGAGACATTTTCCAGTATAAGAATCAATTTTCATTTACTTCAACTCCACATAATTCAAACTATTTAACTGTCTTTCAGATTCAGTGTCTGCCTGAGAAATCTTTAAAAACAAAATATGAAACAAGTAAAATGGTTCATTATTGCCAGAAGTATGGAGCACAAATGCAACCTTTTTCTCATTACAAAATTCTGGCAACCTTATCTTTGACAAACTTCAGTGCCTTGCCTTGTTCAAGGAATTAGACTTCAAGAAGAAGTCACATCAGTGTCATGACACTTCTTGTGCAAAACCAATAAAAATGCAGAATAAGTCTTCAAATAATAAACTTCAAAAATTAATTTATTGAGACACAAGGAGGGTGTTTGTTTTTTTTTTCCTTGGGACACTTCAGGGATTGTAGGGAACTGCTCTGATACTTTTCTTTACCCTCACAGTTCCTATGGATGAGTAGTTTGCAAATGCATCCACACAGAGTAATATATCCTCACAGAGCACTTGCCATTTTCTTACAGCTCCAGTGTGTTTCACCTAAGTGCACTGCACTTCCTCTGACATTGCTGAGCATAACCATAACTTGCACTTTTGAAAGATGGGGTAAGCTTCTTCATTTTGACTGTGCATTAACACTTGTCTACACAGTGAATTAATGCAAGATAGCTTGTGTGTTCTGAATCCCTGTCAGGTTTCCTTCCTCTTGTAGTTGTGTCCAAAACAGAGATATAGGCTGCTTAGCTGTTTGACCTAAGGTCTGTAAGGTATGTCCTGAAGTTTAATTTCAGATTGCCTGTTATTTTTTCCATGGTGTCCTAGTCTTGACCAGATCATGGGGAAAAAAAGGAGATTCTGCATTATGTTGTAAAAAACCCCAAAGAAGACCAGGTCTTTCTCAGATTTTTAGTTTGTGTATTTTCAGAATCTGAAACCCGAGTAGTGAATAAAACAACAAAACCCATAGTAAGGAAGATACGAGAATCTGATTCTAGCTGGAGAACTGAGTGCAACTCTCAGAAAGAACTAAATTCTATGATTTTTTTTTAACTTTAGCAACCTTGATGATGTTCTTTCAATGTAAGGTTCCATGCAGGATCAAGATATAACCTAGATTTTCAAAGTTAAGTTTCGGAGATGGGTGTGGTACTCTTAGAACAGAAGTGTATTTTATTTCCAGGCTTTGGTGAAGCCTCTCTACTCTACAGAGCAGCTTTTTGTATGATGTTGTAGAAGATGTATTTGCTAAAAAACTTTCAAAAAGACACCTAAAAAATAAATCTTCCAGAGAACAGCTGTTTGAAGTCCTATGTTTTTCTCAGTCTTCCAATTTTAACTTTTCTCTAGATGACACATTAGCTAAAGTAAAGTACGGAGAAACATGTACTGCTGCTTTTTCTGTAAAGGACACTTTCAAAACCTGACATATGATTCATCATCTTCTACCACTTAGAGCTTTGCATAGTTCCTAATAAATTTCCTACAGAACCAAGAGATGCTTTTTTATTTAGTAGTGTTATGAAGCTCTCTATGAAAGCGACAGCTGAAAAAAGCCATTCTGCAACTGCCATGGTAAAGAGCCTACTCCACAAATTTTGGCTGAACACAGTAGTTTCATGTTCCACAGCAGTTTATTTTAAGATGAAATGCAGTTTCACCATTATACATTCAGGGCACCGTTCATTTAAGCTATCATGTGCTGTCCTGTCCAAAATGACACCCTAGGCTTTCCATAGTCAACAGAGGGAGAGTTGTCCCTGAGGGTTATATCATTCTAAGACACATGCCTAAGGTAGATGATGTGCCTTTCTGTACAAGAACATATCTCTATTTACTCTGTAGAAGCCATAGGTGATTAAATATTTAGGCAGTTTACCTTTGGATTATTAAACTGAAAGGTGGGGGAGGGGGGAGGAAGTGTACGAGTTGCATTCCTTCCTCCATTATTCAGCCCCTTCCTCCATTATTCAGCCCCTTCCTCCATAAAGAAAAACTTGGTGAAATGTTGTATCTTACTGTATCCCATAGTGTCTTTCTGTAAAGTCCTTTTCATTTTTTACCTAAAACATTAAAAGTATTTCTTTATAAGTTAACAAGGAAAACAAGAGAACATATAATATGTTTTAAATGTTGAAGCATTAAAAATTAATAGTCTGGAGACCAAGTCCGTATTGGTGTTACATAGACATTCTTCATTATCCTGCACATAAATGCAATTGCCCTCTCCTACTTGCAACATTATATACCAAAAGTAAATCAAGAAATTATTTGCTATGAACAAGCAAAGAGTTGAAAAAGACAGAGACAAAAATTTAGAAGTGACTTAACATCAATTACTTTGAGAGAGAAAGACAGAAAGGTTTTTCTTCTCTAGCTGTATTTCTCCCATTGTTCTTGAAAATCTATTCTGTTTGAGGACATCAAGAGAATTGGAGGGAGAACCATGTACTATGGGGTTCCCCAAATCCATATTCAAGAGTGTAAGCATTTGTTCTAAATGCTGAAGAGGACATAGAAATCAAAATTAGGTGTACAAACAGTGCTTTTAAATTTTTTGTTCTGTGCAGGATCTTATGTGGCATTTATCACCTCAGCATTCAGGCTTGTGCTAAACAAGGTGGAAACAGAATCCCCAGCATAGACTTTGGGAAGAAAGGCAGAGAGAAATTACTTGCCCAAATTAATTGTTTTAGGAAAAAAAAAAAAAAAGACCTACAACAGATTTCTAGGAAAGCCATGTGTCCCAATTCCTGAATAGTACTCCTAGTAGAGTGTGTTAATAACAAACAACAAAATTTTTCTGTTTCAATGATTAAGAGATCCAGGGCACAAACATCAAAAAAAATCTGGTGGCAGCAGAAACAACTGAGTTCTTTAGGGTTTATTTGCACTTCCACGTTCAGTGTTTGTAATCTATATTGGATTCATAATGGCAGACATAGTGGTCCTTCCTAGGAGAGAGAAGACTGCAGCAAGCAGTGCATCTCTGAGGCTGTGCTTTTTGTTATCACTCTTCCAGTACTCTTGATTTAGGGTTCATACTCAGCTCTAGCAAATCTCTACAGAACACATACCAGAAATATAGGCTATGCTTGGGGAAAGATTATGACCCCACATAAATTGCTTTTTATATGAGAATACTTTATATTCAAGCCTTGCTCCAGGATGAAAATCCTTCCTAGGAGTTAGAAATTTAAACAGAGAAAGACAACACAACATATGACACCAGTCTGAGTTGTGCCCACAGAGATGCAAGGAAATTTTATTTGGACGCTTCTGTTTTACGCGACCCCTTATTTGCTATAAATCAAGCTCATTTGCTTTATTAGTATAATTGGGTAAGAAATGCAAACATTCCCTATAATTTTTCTCTTCCCCTAGTAAAGCTAGCATAGTGTGATGGCTGTCTGGTAGCCCACAATGGAAACTCTTTACTAGGTACAGTCTAGGATACAAATTATTGTTAGTTCTGAGCCCTGACTGTCATATCTGTTGTTAGCAAAAATAACAGCAGAGTAGATAATCTGAATGAAAGCTAATGACAAGCCAGTGATGGTAGGTTTCTTGCAGAAGACTGCACTACTACTACTGATGTCATTCACTGAAAGACTTTGAGAGTCTTAAATTTAATGTACTTTACTGGTGGCCTGTTAAAGACACAATTCCACTTAAAGGTGCAAAACCATCAAAGATAAGGATGCAGAAGCACAGGTATGATCAGAATATGATAAAAATCTTCCAAATATTATCATCTTATAAAAAAAAATATTTTACTGGATTACTCTACAAAATACCCACAGAACAAAATTCTGGACCCAGAGGCAAAATTACCTGTAACACCAGTGACTGAAATCCTTCTACTCTCATATTATCACTTTTGTATTCTTCTACACTTTTTTCTGCTTTTTTTTTCCATATTAGCAATCATAACAAAATCACAGCTACATTCTCAAGTTTCTTAAATTTAATAGTTCCTCATAATACTAAAAAAAAATCTTACACTTCTGCATTTTTTGTTGGAAATATTAATCTTTCAAAAACAAGTTTATTGTCTGTGATGAATTTTTAAAGATCTGTGGAATTAAAATAATTAATACAGAGAACCTGCTTACCCATCTCACAGCAGCTCAAGGGATGTGTTACATATATGTTTTGTATTTGGCTGTTTAAATATTACATTGCATGCTGTTTACAGCAGGCTAGCATATTTTCTCTTTGCCTCAGTCTACTCTTACTCACACTTCCAGATAACAAAACCCCCCCCAACTTCTCCCTGATAGAGAAAAGGAGAACAGAGAAGATATTTTGCTAGTGAACCAGGGGTCTTAGCTTGAATCTTACTCCAAACGACAAATCAATCAACAAATGAGTGTCTGAATACCTTTTCTGGGCTGTCAAAGGTGGATTAATGTGATGTCAGTCCTACCTCTAGCTACAAAACCTGTCTTGATGTAGACATGCTAACCCAGGTTGCCAATAAATCTGTTTTTTCAGATTCATTGTAGAGTGTTATTTTAGAGAATGCTCATTCACAGAACTTTTCTCACCAATGATTAACAAATGAAATTTATTAATGTAAGTTAAGATTAATAAATAATTTTTTGGCAATAATACCATCCTATTTTTTTTTTAAACGACAAGAGACATTATGTAACATCTTAGAAAGTCATAAAAAACACAGATATGTCAGTCAACATTCATAGGTCTAAGTTCACTTTCCACTTCACATTTCACAATTTTTTTATTTTCATTGGCAATGTGTCCCAGCCTCCTTAGGCAAGAAGATTTGGTGCTATATCTATATGGTACGCCATACACCACTTTAACCAAGGCAGCTATAGATGTGAGGATGCCACAACTATAGTTCTAGGTTTCTGCCACACAAGATGATGGGAAATTTGAAAAGAGATCTGGTACTCCTAACCCAGTGACTCATGAGATCCTCCACCATTCAGAGCTTGTCAGGAAAACAGGCAGGAGCACTATGCAGATCACAGATTAAATGAATGGCAATGAATATCAGGAGAACAAGAAGGATGTTGAATGGCATCTAGGGACTTCCTTCTGAATAATTAAAAAAAAACCCAAACCCTACACCAAAGCTGCTATTTAAAATTTAAAAACCCCTCAACTTTAATTACAGTTTAAAAAAAAAATTTAAAAAAAAAAAAGAAAGGCTCTTAAATTAAGAAATGAAACAGTTTATGACTGGTAGGACTTCAACAGACCATCCAGAAATTCTACCAAAAAGCACTGTGGGAGAATGAGAAAGTTAAATATTGGTTTCGTTACGCTGACTTGCTCTCAAAGCTTTGACAGTATGCTAACAGTGTCAGCTTCATAAAAGCCAGCTAGGCAAAGCACAGCCTTTTCTTTGTAAGGTCATTGTCACTCAGCAATGCTTTTCAGAATGTCACCACCATTCACACTATCTAGTGTTTCTTCACTTGTTCAAGCATTTATTTTCATATGAATATGTTAATACTAATGCTGTCTCAATGTCTTTTTAATTTTATTGGACACAGCATGAAATGGTTATAACACTTGATGAGAAGCTGAATGAATAAACAAAGTTGTGTGGAGATGGCTGAATCCACCATAAATAAGACAGAAACACAACTTTCCCAAAATGTGCGCATATATATATATACATTTCTAAGTAGTTTCCTGATTTATCCCTGCATTGGGTTTGCATGGCAACGTTTTGGTAGCAGGGGGGCTACAGGGGTGGCTTCTGTGAGAAGCTGCTGGAAGCTTCCCCTATGTCCGACAGAGTCAATACCAGCCAGCTCCAAGTCAGACCCACCGCTGGCCAAGGCCAAGCCCATCAGCGACAGGGGTAGCACCTCTGGGAGAACAGATTTAAGAAGGGAAAAAAAGTTGCAGGGGGCACAGAAACAGCAGCCGGAGAGAGGAGTGAGAACATGTGAGAGAAACAGCCCTGCGGACCCCCACGTCAGTGAAGAAGCAGGGGGAGTTGGTGCTCCAGGAGCTGGAGCAGAGATTCCCCTGCAGCCTGTGGGGAAGCCCACGGTGAGGCAGGCTGTCCCCCTGCAGCCCAGGGAGGTCTTTTTGGTGCCAAAACCCAGGAGCGTGAGGAATTCGAGATAAGGATAGTAACTGAAAGAGGTAATGGGCAAAACATGGACTGAACATAGCTAAAGAGTGAAAAGCTGCATGACAGCAGCTTTCCTGGTCAGGGAACCAAAAAAGACTGTGGTGGATTAACCCTGGCTAGATGTCAGGTGCCCACCAAAGCCATTCAATCACTCCCCCGCCTCAGCTGGACAGCAGGGAGAAAATATAACAAACGGTTCGTGGGTCGAGATAAGGACAGGGAGAGATCATTCAACCAATTACTGTCACGAGCAAAACACACTCAACTTGGGGAAAATGAACTTAATTTATTGCCAATCAACCAGAGTAGGGCAATGAGAAATAAAACCAAATCTCAAAACACATCCACCCCTCTCTTCCCAGGCACAGCTTCACTCCTGAATTCTCTACCTACCCCCTGCCCCAGCGGTGCAGGGGGACGGTGAATGAGGGTTGGGGCCAGTTCATCACACGTTATCTCTGCCATTTCATCCTCTTCAGGGGCAGGACTCATCACACTCTTCTCCTGCTCCAGCATGGGGTCCCTCCCATGGGAGACAGACCTCCATGAACTTCTCCAACGTGAGTCCTTCCCACGGGCTGCAGTCCTTCAGGCACAGACTACTCCAGTGTGGGTTCCCCCGCAGGGTCACAAGTCCTGCCAGAAAACCTGCTCCAGCGTGGGGTCCTCCCTCCATGGGGACACAGGTCCTGCCAGGAGCCTGCTCCAGCATGGGCTTCCCATGGGGTCACAGCCTCCTTCAGGCACCCACCTGCTCTGGCGTGGGGTCCTCCCTGGGCTGCAGGTGGAGATCTGCTCCACCGTGGACCTCCCTGGGCTGCAGGGGGACAGCCTGCCTCACCATGGGCTTCCCCACAGGCTGCAGGGGAATCTCTGCTCCAGCACCTGGAGCATCTCCTCCTCCTCCGTCTGCACTGACCTGGGGGTCTGCAGGGTTGTTTCTCTTACATATTTTCACTCCTCTCTCTGGCTGCTGTTTCTGTGCCTCCTGCAAATTTTTTTCTCTTCTTAAATCTGTTCTCCAAGAGGTGCTACCACTGTTGCTGATGGGCTCGGCCTTGGCCAGCGGTGGGTCTGACTTGGAGCCAGCTGGTATTGGCTCTGTCAGACATAGGGGAAGCTTCCAGCAGCTTCTCACAGAAGCCACCCCTGTAGCCCCCCTGCTACCAAAACCTTGCCACACAAACCCAATACAATCCCATTTTGTCTGTGCCCTGAACAGAAATAGATGGAATGTAAGAAATAGAAATAATTCAGGTCTGCCTGAGAGCATGAAATATCAAAAGTTCTAATTGTCATCATGGGATTTTGCAGGCATGGGACATCTGGAAAACAACAATGAAATTAGGAGAAACAATTGCATATTTTAAAGCACCAGGTATGTTGCAAAGTGAATCTTAATTCTTGCACAGAGGAGACGGAGCTACATTAAAACCTTTATAACAGTCACCTTAATTTTTTAGTTTCACTGCAGAGTAATTTTAACAAGAGTGGCAAAGCTAAATCCATCAGATCCACTCTTACACTCAAACAATGGTTGAAATAAAATATTTAAGAGAGGTTGGAATCTCACCGTATACCTCTCATGACATGGGTCTCCCATGTCCCCATGTTTTAAAGTGATTTAAAACTTAGAGCATAAAATATTATTACAATAATATTTTTCCTATTTGTAACTGTTTTAAACAACATACTTATATCTGTAGAGGTTTCTGACCCCTTGTTTAAACAGTGCTAAAAACATTCACAGCAGAGAGTCTCAAGTCTAGCTAGACATCAAATGAAAAAAAATTTAGTTTGGGCTCTTTGCCATTATGAGAAAATCCACACTGTGCAACTAGAGCAACAGAGTCACTTTGTCTTAATGAAAAATATATCTTTCTTTCTCCTCCCTCTTCAAGGGCTTGGCACTGCTAAAATGGTTTCATTGCTTGTGATATACTACACAGGCTCAAATTTGCTGACTACAAATATCTTTTCAGGACTATCTGTCATATTAGTTAAGAAAAAAATCAACCTTTCATAAAATGATTTTTTTTTTCCTACTGATAACATTAAGTTATTAAGAATGCTTAAAAGTCAATAGCATTATTCACATGAGTAAGTATTGCAAAATTCTTTCAGTCTAGAATTATTTCACTATGTAATGAGAACAAGCATTTTATATTTTGGAATATCACAGTCACCAATCAAAAGTTTTCAGACCTTATATCAAATATTACACTTAATATTTTTCTCCCATCAGAAAAGGGTAGTAGGAAGATAAGCAATAGCCTGAATGACTAATAGGATAAATATTGTCTTTTTCCATTAGAAAAAAAAAAAAAAAACCACAAACCAGTATTGAAATATTTTGTATTTCATTTGGAAAGAAACACCTGAAAAAAATAAATATTATATAATCTCAGGATATTTCCTTCCTCTTGCACCATTACCACACTTTAGCCAAAGGAAGAGACAGAAGTGCATCACAGGAAGGATATGGCTTGCTCCCAGGGAAGGAGAAACAAACTGCAATACCTGCTGTGGAAGTCAAGAACATCTGAGAACAAAAAGAGATATAATTTGGAAAAGTCAGTTGATAGCATAGTGTCAGAATAGGGTATTTGAGGGCATCTTCTTCAGCAAAGAGTTTCAACATTCCATTCTTTCATCCAAACTTAAGACAAATGTTTAAACTTCAGAATTTCTTGGAGGGGAAAAAAAAGCCCAAGTACAAAAATAAAAATGAAAATGAAAAAGGATACAGGCAAAAAAGAATGGAAGAAAGAAACATATATAGAGTTGGTACAAAAAGAAAGATTTATATTTCATATAAACGCAAGCTCTGGCAGTTGAAAGATTTCTAAGAGGAAGTTTTTTAACAGAAATAATTTCTTTGGTGCCCTTAATTACAACAACAAAATATCAACTCAGTTGCTTTTGCAAAAATGCTCTGGCAGTTTGTTTGCAATTCTATATTTAACTGGTACTGTTTAGTTCAAAATATCTCTGCTGAGGTCACATAAATTATTCTTCAGCAAGGTAGAAAACTGCCATTTCTAATTTTATTTTACTAATGCTTTTTAATATTAAGGCAATTCCATTCAGGACATTAGCTGCCATTCTGATTTTCCATGTTTATTGTTGGAACAATATTTAATATTTATTTTAATTTGTACTTATCACTATTTCATTAATGGGCTTTTTTGTATTTCAGTCATACTGAACATTAAAGAGTGTATTTATTTCATTTTAGCACACTGAATATCTTATAGAGAATTCTCACAATGCTACCTAGGACAGATAAATGTGTAATGTAGCGTTATGGATTTTTCAGTTTGAATAAATAAGACATTTGTTTAAATAAAAAAAGATTCTAAACCTGAAGTTTTATTACTTTCCAGATTCGTACTTAGTATCAGATTTAAATGAAAGCTTCATGATATTTACTATGTGTCATCCAAAATAATGCAGTATGATAGAGCCTGATTTTCCTTCAGATACTGAGTGTATATTAATGTAAATCCAGTATCTTCTACAGAGTTGCTTCTGATCTACTTTCAGTAATCAGACCTAGTGGATGTGGATGACTTGACAGTAGCTTTTTCTTAACACTGAGTTATCACAGGAATTATGGGCATTAGGTAAGATCTAATTAGAGGAATTAATTCAGTTGTTGAAAATAATTTTTAGTGGTGTAAAAGGATTCATTTACTGACCTAAATGACATCTCACATAACGAAAGGAGTTCTAAAAATTCTTGTTCATCTCTGAAGTCAAATATTTCCATAAAATTCTGCATACCGTCTCCAGAGTTCATTTTCTTTAGCCTTACCAATGCTTTTATCCATGCCTGCCTGGAGTTAAACTGCTTGCAAAACATCTGTTAGCTATGATGTGTTTTCTGCTTATAGCTCGATCTTTCATTTCACTATTCATGTCATACAACAGGGAGATTGATTATGTTAGTGTTTTTCATATTGCTTGCATACACTGCCTAGGTTCCATAGATAGAGGTCTTGACTGGTGATCATGCAATCTTAATGCAGAATATAAATCGGCTCAGTTTAAACATGGGAAGTCTAACCGACATATTTTAGGCATATATCCAAAGGAGAAAGGGAAATTCTGTTTGTCTTAATTAGTTTTTAAAAGTATCTGACCATTCAGACCTATATGTAATTCAAAGGCACTTTGAGAAAATAAGAAAACACCAGAGGCAAAATAATGAATTCTAATTAGGTTATTAACGATGTATAGACTTATAAAAATCATTTTACCTGTTCAAAATATACAATAACATTTGAACTAGAATGCTGAACACCGCTCTTTCACAATCTTGTTGCTATTACTTGACAAAACAAACTGCTTCAGAAATGAGTGCTCAAAGAAAATTTTTGTGTATTATTGCCAGCTTGACCAAAAATAGCCTTACCAGTGTAGTTTCACAAGCTTTAGGTTAGTAATCATCATCTACATGCTGCACAGAAAGAACAATTATCAGCTGCAAGCTACAAAAACATACATGCCATCTACCTGAAACACATTTCCCAGATTGTGATCTCTTCTAGTAATACTGTCAGTGACACAACAGTAAAATATTACAGTGTGACAGTGAGTAGATGATCCAGTGCTCTAATTACAGAAAAATACATATTGGCCCTTCCATTCCCCCAGGGCAAAGAGACGTGGCAGCTCTAAATGTAAGGACATTGTTTTGACCCCTTTTTTGATAGAAGTGTAGTGTGGTCTAGAAGTAGTTGTAATTTTTGGTCTTGCAAAAGAGAGAAGCCAAAGGGATGCAGATGTCTGGAGTAATCATCCTGGTTACTTAAGCCAAGAAGTTTGCCAATGGCAATAATACCTTTTATTAGATCAGCTGATGGGAATGGGGTGGGGTGGAACCCCATGTGGCCAAAGCTGTTTTCAAGTCTTAAAAAAAAAATCAAAATCAAATACGAAATAGTTAATCAGTAATGTTTGTGCAATCATTGTTGCTTTGGTAGAATGAATTGATGTGTATGTGGATAATCATCATAGTGTTCCAAATGAGAGCCTTACTCCTCTATGGATCATTTAGTTCCCACTCCCAGAATTTTAGTCCTTTTATTCTTCTTGAACTGACAATTTTCAGGCTAAACAAGCTGGATAAAGGGATAGTAAAAATGGTCCAAAACTGGTCAAAAGGGCTTTTGATGAGTAGGAAATTGGTCTCCATGCTCTTTAAACACCTAGAACTTCCTAAAATCTGAACTGAGTTTTCATGTTATTTCTGAGCAAATCAAGAACACCAAGTTACAAAGGCTGGAACTCCCAGGTGAAGCAAGAAATTGTTTTCATTCTGAAGATTGCTAAATGTCACCAAGACATTTCCAAGAGGTGTAATAAAAAAATATTGCTTTCATTACATACCACTTACAGCCCCTTCTTTCATCCACTAAATGATACAACAGACTTGAACAGGTTAGTATTATTAATTGTCTAAGGTGTAGCAAACAAGCTATTTTCATCTCTGTTGTGTAAGATAATTTCATTGCACCTTTGAGCAAGTCATGTATATTTTGTCTTATTCCCTTGCATTCTTCTGTAGAAGTAAATAATAGTGAAAAATGTAATATTTGCTGTATAAGGGAAATGAGTTAATGTTTAAGGATCCTTTTGAGAAATTTGTACAAAAAGCATTGGATGATTTATTAAAAAAAAAAAAACAACACAAAAAAACCCAAGAACAAAATTACCTGAGTGCATGGTATCTCAGAATCACTTGGGTTCCACTATTGAAAGACACTTAATGTGACTGGTGCTCACTTCATGGGAGTTTATTTCAGGTTTGGAAAGTTAGTTTG
Organism: Haliaeetus albicilla; assembly: GCF_947461875.1. NCBI lineage: Eukaryota > Metazoa > Chordata > Aves > Accipitriformes > Accipitridae > Haliaeetus > Haliaeetus albicilla. The sequence continues at coordinate 14,658,794 of NC_091485.1, forward strand.
CAGTGCATATTCATGCTCCATCACTTGGTAGTTCTGTAAAAATTAATCTGTAGTATAAATTGACATTGTATGTGGCAATCTACAATCTAAACACACCTCGCGGTCTGCGTGCCTGGTATATGGTGCTCTATTTGTGATTATACATTCACTTATAGACCAAATATTTTTATTCTGCCCACGCAAACTACATTTTATTACCTGCTTATGAGTTGTCCATTCTACAGGTTGCAAAATGAAATCTTCTAGAATATGAAAGACATCCAGGAGGTAGTATGGAATAAGGTCTGTAAATATTCAGACAACAGTACAATTATAAAGGTGTTCTGTAATTATTTATAAGTGAAGGGTATAAAATAAAGGAGCTTGGTTTTTGTCTTGTTTGTGTAAGAACTCATTCTTCATAAACAGCTTAAAGATAACAATATACACCAGCATGGCAACAGCACTCATGTCTTTCAAAAAGAGCCTGCATTAACTTCTGACAATTGAAATTTTCCTGCTGCTGCTCTTCTTAAGAGTGGTACTGGGTCTGAATGTTCTTTTGCACAAAAGGTCGATGGAGTTAGAAGACACTGTCCCTCTTTGCAGGGAATCAATCAGGGTCATCTACAATAATACCTCTCCAAGTCACTCTTGGGACAATAATAATCAAATTTGACCAAGCAGCAGGCAGCAGTCATACTGAAGAAAAATAAAGGAATATACTCCTTCCTTCTTAAATTGTACTATTTGGTGAAATATAACTCATCATGTAGCTCATTTGGTATCACAGTGGGGTGAACTGTCATAAAAACAAAACAAAACAAAAACCTCTACCTTTTCCTCGTCCTTTTCTATAGTAATCTTGGGTGCACCTAGTCCTCCCCTCTGTCTTTGGTCCCTAAGACACAAGACTTAAGGGGATGAGAAAACAAATAATAAACATGGAGATAATAAGCAAGATAAGCAAGAGGTCACTCCAACACTCTATCTGGCCTTTGGAAAACAGCAGCTAGAGTTCCTTGTGAGGAAAAAATGCTTCTAAAAGCAATTTTCAACTCAGGGAGCCCTCATTCACAGCTGCTAGCCATAGCTTACAGAGCCGTTAAGTTGTGCACATACCATCAAAATTAAAACGGATAACATCTTAATCTTACTCTCCTGTTCTGTTGCTCCTATATGTCGCAAGGAAGCAGAGTTGCTTCTCCCGCTCCAGAAGAGTTTGTGCCCCCTGCTTCTGATGGGCTAAAGGTCCTCTCCTGCTGGTGGCTTTGTCAGTGTAAGGAGGCAGTGCTGGGGTACTCCAGCAGTTTGCTGCTAGTGCAAACGTTGCCCTCTCCTCCCATGCATCTATGCTCATTCGAAGTTTGCCTATATTTGCAGTCATATCATATAACCAAACACCCGTACCTTTAATGCCAGGATGCAGATAAATCTCCCTGATGCTACTTGAGAGATGAGGCTTGTGCAGCAAAAATGGACAAAATGGAAGAAGAACTGACAGACACTTTCCTGCCAGCATGGTCCTTTTTCCAACAATGGTGAGAAGACACTTAGGCTTTGCAGACTCACTCTGTGCATATACAAGTACATTTTCACGTGTGCAAAGACAGTTATTAAAATAAGCAGAGTGAATGCTTTCAAGCCTTACACAGGTATATAACCATCAATATTCATTATTTAACACACATCATTATTGATCATACATTGATCCCTACCAGTTCTAGGAACTCTTAAGTGTTTGAAAACTGATAAATACCCTTGCAGTGGCAATGGATTTTTAAGCCAGCCAATTGAAGTGAGAATGGCACAGAACTGTAGTGGCCTTTCAGATATTTCAGTAATAGAAAACACGGACCAGGACTGCAGCCACAGGAGAGGCATTGAGCAATAACAATTGTGCCTTTCAAATTACAGTAAGTGCAATTGGACTACATAAATACCCTGGTCAAGCAGTGCTGGGTCGATCATAAAAAATGAATTTTTAAATGAAGCTTATTATGAATGCACAAGACCAGAGTGGGTAATACCAGTACTTTATTTATTTGTTTATACAAGGCCTTGTATTATGAAATACAAACACTGCAGTAGAGGACAGTTCATTTTGCCTACTGCTGCACTCTGAGGTCAGTATGAAGCTTCTGACCAACTTCAGTGAATATTAGACTGAGCTCATAGCGCCTTCTCCTTCAGCTCTTGTGCTGCAGTGACATTCCCACTGGAGTCACTGAAAATGATGCATGAGCACAGACAGAATACAGATTGAAGTACTGGACCATAAAGTGAGTGCTGACAGAAGTTTCCAGATTTTTCCAAAAGGAAAGGTTTATTGTAGAGATTCCTAGATACCAGAAATACCTTATCCCCTTGGGAACTAAAACATACCATGCAAGATATCTATATGGATGGAAGAAATTGCAAATCTCCTGTTCTTTAAAACTATGAAATATCTAGATTTCTCTGAATGAGGTCTACTGATCAGACCAAGTAGTCAGCCATCACTATTTCCCACCTGCCCCCACCACTACCCCCCATTCCCAGGAATAATGAAGGGAAGAAAAGAAAGAAAATGAGAGATGTATGGAAGATCATGGAAAATGACAGACTAAAGAATGACAAAAAATCTGAAGCATCTCAACATCACTGTGACTAAATATTTTTAGCAAGGCACTGCTCACTTACAATACTAAAAGCAGAAATCAAAACACTGTTGGGTTTTTTTTTCTCATGGGCAGATTTAGATTTTTTTAATCACAAAGAAATCAAATTGTAATGAAAACTAGCTAAACACGTCATTGACTGTTATTTAGGAGTTGCTTCCCTTTATCTTTAAACACATTTACTAGTACCTAAGGAAGTGTCTCTGACATATGAATTTAAAGGAATATCCAAAATTGCAGTTTAGAACAGATATTTAAAGGATGCTTCAGATTTTAAAAGGAAGTTTAGGGAGGTAACCGCATTCCTTATCTAGATTTCTGTTCAGTGATTGGCATAACTGGTGGCACTGACACTTACTGCAGAGGTACTCATTACTAGTATTTGTAGAGTTGGGGAGGAGCAGGGGGAGAGAGGAGCACATGTTGCTTTGTTTTGTTTTAAGATTAGGGGAAAAAAAAAACCCTTATATTGCTACAGTACTCTACTATTAAAGAAAGGCCACAAATCATATTAATGTCTCCTGAGCAAAAATTAAATCCCCTTCCAACCCAAACCATTCTATGATTCTATGAGTGGAGGCAATGAAGATTTTTGAACAGTCAGTAGAAAAATAAATGGGAACACTGGTCACTCCCCTCCCAACGACGAAGCAAAAACATCTTTCTGCTTGGTTGTTCTGGTTTTGGCTGGGATCAAGTTAATTGTCTTCCTGGTAGCTGGTTTAGTGTTATGTTTTGGATTTAGTATAAGAAGAGTGTTGATAATACACTGATGTTTTCAGTTGTTGCTAAGTAGCGTTTAGTCTAAAGTCAAGGATTTTTCAGCTTCTCATGCCCAGCCAGCAAGAAGGCTGGAGGGGCACAAGACGGTGGGAGGGGACACAGCCAAGGCAGCTGACCCAAACTGGCCAAAGGGGTATTCCATACCATGTGATGTCATGGCCAGTAGATAAACTGCGGGGAGTTGGCCTGGGGGGAAGATCGTTGGTTGGGAACTAACTGGGCATTGATCAGCAAGTGGTGAGCAATTGCATTGTACATCACTTGTTTTGTATATTCCAACCCTTTTATTATTATTATTGTAATTTTATTATTGTTCTTATTGTCATAATTGTTTTCTTCCTTTCTGTCCTATTAAACTGTTCTTATCTCAACCCAAGAGTCTTACTTTTTTTTTTTCCAGTTCTCTCCCCCATCCCACTGGGTGGGCGGGGAAGTGAGCAAGTGGCTGCGTGGTGCTTAGTTGCTGGCTGGGGTTAAACCACGACATAGGTGAAAACATAGTCTCTCTCTGTCCATCTCTGGTCTAACAAATATTTAAATATCTATTGAAAGTTGCAGTTCTTCAAGGAAGAAATGAGAGCTGCTCCACCACATGATTCCCTGTAGTTTTGATAGGCAGAAGATAAGAATCTGAATCCATGCTCGACAGGCAGCCTTTGAATCTGCCCCACCTGCACCCTTGGTGGGTGTTAAGAGTCACAGAGCTATTGGTTAAATGGTTGAAACTCCTGCTGTCATTGTCATGAAAGAAAATTACTTTGAAACCTTCAGGAAGGGGTTCATGTCACGTCACACAAATCTCAGCACGGCCAAATAGATCACCAGACAGGGCCTACCTTAGACGACAAAATGGTTGTAACAATAGTTTCAATTTTGCAGCTGTATAAACAGGGTTTCTAATCATTCCCCATCATGAGAAAAAAACACGAGTTTTTTCTGTGGATCTGGGCCCATGTTCATACAGTGGATGTGGTACAAACACCTGAATGGACTCAAATTCTCAGTGAGTCAGCATCAACAGGAGCAGGATCTAGCCTTTAAATTTATTAGCTTAAATGCCTAGCATAATGAAATGAAATGTCTTTATGACATTTTATTGAGTCAGGGAGAAGAACAATTAACAGATGCTTAATTTATCCTTGCATAATGAACAAAGTTCTTTTCAAAAGTAAATAAAATTTCAATTTAAAAAAATTCACTAGATACCATTACAAGTCTCCCAGGTGAAGCTTTAAAGGAATAGACACAATGAGAATTGAAATTTTAGGATTCAAGACACGACTGGTAGAAAGTATTTTCTCTTTAATATCTTCACTTCTTCTTCTCCTCCTCCTGCTACAGTATTTAATTGGTAAGTCTTCCATGTACCTCTATTTCTTGATCATTCCAAAACCCATTTTGTCATGGAAGAGCACAATAAAGGCAGAAAATGAGAAGAGTATGCCATGACACAATTACATGCCATATGAAGGAAAATGTACATTAGTGATCTGAGAAAATGTCACTGCTGTACACAAATGCATTAGCATAGCCACAAAGAATAAGTGAGATGTTTTGTTCTGTTTTGTAATCTACCTGTCTGAATAGTATCCAAATGAGAATTTTAAGTTCACTGAGAATGCACTCTACTAAAAATACATATTATTAAAAATCATAACATTAGCATCTCATTGACCCAACTTAATGAATTAGATGACAGACCAAGAAATTCTTCTCCTCTTTGTCTTGTGCTCTTACAGTACTAATTGTTGGAATCATTCACCCTTGCTTGCTCCTTTGCACAAAACAGATCCAGTATGAACAACACATGCCGTAAAAGCGTGGGTAAGTTCTCCATTTGGACGTGCACCGTGCACTCCCACGAAAACTTTGCAAGAGCACTTTTATCGTCGTACTCTGAACTTTCCCTTAACTCAGCACACAGTAAACTTAGACCATTTACTTCCTTGGCTTCTGTGTTAGAAAATAGATATAAGAATTACCTCTTTCCTGCAGAGTCTTCTCTGCAAGTGGCTACATGAATGTCCTCTCAGTCTCCCTGCAGACATCCTGTCTTTGTGAGCCAGCACAAAGTGTTTCCAAGACCCCATCTATTAATGACCTAGAAAAGGAGCGTGCCGACCTTCATTCAAACTTGGTGACAAGATGTTTTCAGATACACTTGTCCCTACCCATGCTAAAAAAAGAACAGGGTTTCTAAACTCAGTGGGTGGAGGGCTGATAGGCGGCAGAGCCGTCAGAGGTGCGCCAAGGGGAGGCAGGCGCTCTGCGCGGCTCTGCTCAGGCTCGCACAGCTGGACCACCTTTGCTGCCAGCTGAAGTAGCGCCGACACACTTCAAACGGGACCGGTGAAGAGCTGCGTCATCAGAGGGCTTCATCAGAGATACCGTGGTAAAAATACTTGCAGGTCTTACGAAAACCTTACCAGTCTCTTTTAAGGACGAACAGACAGAATGGCAGGTGCTCACACTGTGCTACCCGACACTGTGCCACTACGGTCTGGGCACAGGGGGAATGGGACAAAAACATTTTGCAAGATAATTAAAGTCTGTGGCATCACAAGTCTCCTGGAGACCAGGCATAAAAGTATAGATTGCTTTAAAGCTGCACTAATGCTGAAGTTTTAACCTGGCTTGAAGAGAGTCGAGTTATTGGATAAACAGATACAGCTTTCAGATTGAGCCCCTTACTAGAGCTTGTGTGATATAATACTCTCAAGCTGTTCAGCCCATTGCTGTAAGACCACCTACACTTTGTGGAACATTTTCTTAACAAAATACATTTGGAAGGGTTTTTACTCCACCTTCCTGATTTCTATTTTAGAAGCCTGGACTAAGCACATATTTGTCTCATTTCATGTCTTAGGAGATCTTTAATTTGTAGTAAATATTTTGAAAAAAGACATTTTTTTCATCATCTGGTAAACTTTCTCTTTGTAACATGTATTCAGACAAAGTGGGACAGATGCTGATTTTTTTTTCCCCAGATGTAAAAAAAACCCAAAACTAACCCCAACCCCAAAAACTTGTTAAACTATTGTGTAGATAAAAACAGACTCTGTCTGTAGGAAATTAAATGTCTCCTTCACATTCTCTAACTTTTTCTGAATGCTTTTATTAGGACCTTTTTTTCCTAATAAATATTCTCATAGGTGATTTAGTGTTGTGAGGGATACAGAGTTAATATTTACAAAATGAATAAAGGAATAAAGCAACACCTTTCTTTTTCGTGTAATAGAGACCACACTGGGAAGAAAGAAAAAAAAAAGAAAGAAAAAGAAAGGAAACAGAAAAACACTGAAGTAGAGCACCTATATTTTCGCTCACAGAACATTGCTCCTCTAAAGACAAAAACCTTCAGTTCTTCCCCTTTTTTTAATGACAGCTAAGTTTAACAAAAGTGAATTCTCATGTAATTGTACGACATTTCACACATGCATAGAGAAGGTGAGAAAATCATAACCCACATGAATGAAGTAATCTGAGACTATTGCCATAACAATTCTGAATTTTTCTTCATTTGCTTCCGTCAGTGACTCCAGTTTGTTAAAATCCTAGCAGTATACTAAAACCTGGTGATCATAAGGAAAAGGTACACAGTTTCAGAAAGAATATGCTGTCCGTGCCATCTCATTATAGACTAATTTGAAGAGACTCAACTTCTGCTTTAATTATATAATTAAGGACAGATTATTTCAGAGGGTTTGCTGACAATAAAACTATCCTACTGCTATATGGAATATACTAAACCGGTTTGTGCACCAAATCTGTCTTTCACCCAAATGCTCTATGACCTCCTGTTGAAACCAGCATAACAGGTCACACAAGCAAGAAGACGTGAAAGAAATAGGAAAGAAACTCTACTTTCTACATGCAGGAAGGCTAACATGATAAAATCTTTAAATCTTGGTAACATTTCTTCCATCTTCCTTTCTCCCTTTGGCAGAACATTTTCCTAATTGCACTGTACAGACAGGCTGTCACACCATAAGCTCTTCCCACTAGAGCTCTCTGTAAAAAATTATGTTCTTGTGCCGCATGTTGTCTTCTGGAAGATTATTCATCTCTCTCCATAGTTTTTCGTTTCCCTTCCTAAAAGCAGAAATAAACACTGGGAGAATTGCATATGCAATTTGGGAGCGAGTTTCTTGCTGAAAGTGAGAAAGTTTCAAAACCCACAAAACGCTGCTTCTCTTCCAGATTCTGGGAAGGAGGCTAATTAGTGCAATAGTCCCTAACTGCAGCTTTTCTGAATCACTGTTTAAGTACAGTTCTGAGCTCATGTACTATCTCAGCTGTAGAGTGCTCTTAGTTAAAATCTTCATGAAAATGTATCAGAGATGGAGGACTAAAACTCCAGGGAACAACTGTTGTCGGTCTTTCTGATCTAGTGCATCATTTCTGCCCAACGCAGACCTTTTCTTTGTCCCTGCCTCTCATATTGCTCTTCTAATGAATTCCCTTTCTTATATTCTATCTACCTGAAGGCTCTTATTCTGAAATGCTGGGCTAATTCCTCTTTCCTTTTGCTGACTTCATATCACCAGAAATTAACAGCATGAGGGCCTTCAGACTAAAACAGCCTCAGCAGTTGAGAAAATACTATCAAAAGTAATTTCTGTCTTTGGGTTTGAACATGCTTGGCACAAAGGGATCATGGAGAACTTGGCCTTCAGGTTCTAATATTAATTTCTGAAAATGTTGGCAATTAATGACTTATGTTATATTTCTCCATAACACAAATCCCTGGACTCCTGCCACTCTCAAATTTGATGCTAACAGTATTAATGCAAACCACAGAGTATTAATTCTCTTCTCAGGGGAATACTGAGAAAGCAGCACCCACTTCATCTGTGTATATTTACACTTTAAAACAAACAAACAAAAAAAGCCAAACAGTTTGTTGGAAAGAAAATAAAATTAAAGCAAACGAAGTAGAAGTAACATTTAGAACAGTTCACCTTTTATTTTTCTCCCTGGATGCAGCCAAAAAAATTACATTAGGCAAACTTTCCTAAAGCACTAATTACTGGCATTGGCAGCGTAAGTGTTCAAACACTGGTGAAGAACAAATATCGCATCTACATGTTTAAGGTCAGCATATGCAATTGGTCATGTAAGAAGCAGCTTAGTGCAAGTACACAGGTACTGAACACATGCAAGAAACAACTTCTTCCCATTTACCTACACAAAGCTGCTGCTTGGATTTACTGTTTCTTAATCACAGAGTCAGGTATAAATATAATAGCAGCTGTACATACAACCTGCCTGTGCAGGATTCATACCCCATGGAGTTTCTCGGACTTTCTTTTTTTTTTTTTTTTGTGGTAAATATTAAGATGTGTTAGGTTGTTTATAGAGAGAGAAATTAACACCTCAAAATGCCACAAGGTAGAACAGCTTCTCTATTTAACAAATTCAGCCCATTCATTCAACCAATATTAAACATGGCTGAGTGCTGTTGTGCAGCACACAATACTGTTTTAGAGCACTGATGTTACCTTTTCTTAATAAGGGGCTTCAACAGGCAATCACAAACTTAGGAATTTTAGCCTACCACCACCCATTTGGGAAGCCTCCAGGCTCATTGCTTTCCTTGCTTTCAGGTTTGCCTTCCTTTTCTGTGCAGCTGAAGCCTCTGCCAAGTTCTTTCATCCTCAGATTCTCATGGGCAACACGCAGAAAATGTGTTTGTCTCTTTTCTTTTCTCAGTGAGAAAACCCATGTCCTGTACAGTTTGAAAACAGCACTTAACCAGAACTCTCATTTTCCAGAGCACTCTGGAAGTGAAGAAATGAGTGGGAAACAGAAGCAACTCTTATCTCAAGCAAGCTTTATTCCCGCCTTTCGCAGTTGCAAGCAGATCTTTGAATGGTGTTATGGCCAGTAGCTCAAGCAGAAGAAAAGTGTTATCCCAAGCCCCCTCTCCTACCTCCGTGTGGTCATTTACAACCACTTCAGTAAGGAGCCAATAATGAACAGTGTGCATTTAGCTCATCCAGATGTTTTTTTTAAATTCTTTTTTTGAAATCAAGCGCACCATCATTGCACAGGCTCATGTAGAGCAAAACTTCAATACAGAGGACTTTTTCACACTGAAATGTACCACAGGAGAAGTACTTTTCTTTATGAAAAGTGTTAACTATCTGCTCAAAAAGACAGCATGTAGTTTAACAAAGAGACATTTTCAAAGGGAAATAATTCTTATTTTAATTATTCTAGCCATTTCTGATATCTCCTAGATAAGAAAAAAGAAAGAAATTAATACTTCAAAAAGGAGGGACTTCAAAAAGAAATTATCTATTAAAGATAGCTGCTCCACTGCAAAAGATTTTCCTCTAATAGATGCATCCTGAGGTAGATGGTTTTCAAAATTACAGAATCTCTGAATGATGGGGGTCAGGACGTCAGGTAGATAACAGAAAAGATACCTTTATGGTTTAAACTTAATGGAAGTAGATTAATAACTTGATTCCCTTTATTTTTTTTTAATCTCTATCGTTCATAAACATTTTACCTTAATCAGCCTTGAGTTAAGAGTGACTTCAAGGCAATAGGATGAAAGTCTACTAACTTATAAACTGAAACCTTAGTGGTTCTTGCCAAGATACCTAGTGTATTCAAGAACAAAGGGGGCCTTCAGACTACTTTGCTTAGGAGAACTGGAAAGCAGTAGCCCAGTAATAACCAGAACTGCATCAGGGCATTGAAGAACATGCTTAGATCCTGAGGTAGCAAAAATGTCACATTCTCACATGAAAAAAGAAATAAATTCATCCTCTAGATAAGGAGACAGATAGCTGAGCTGGCAAATACAATTCTTTTCCAAATGCTTTTATTTCCCTTCAGTAAAATAGGGTGGAGTGGGTGTGGGAGTGGGTGTGGGGGAAAGCATGCCTCTGAAGTTTCATCTGGACTTCTTAGGAAGAAAGGCTAAACACTGCTTAGTGTTAGCCTTAATAAGATACTATTACAAAATCTTCCTAAGCAAAACAGAAACTGTTGTACTACTAAGTCAAAATCTGCTTCTCTTCAAGTCTGAAGGAGCTTTAGAATTTAACACAATGTCTTAAACTTAAAATTCAGTAATGTGATTGGGACTTTTTGTTAAATATTATTCTACATGAGGTAAAATGTCAACTGGCATGAGATCAAACCTGCCTTCTCCTATAGACCTCCATCAAGGACTCTTTTCAGAACCACCATAAAGATCACCTTTGCAGAAATTTCATATTTTAGGAAAGTTTTTCAAAGCATGAGCTTCTGTTCTAGTAGTTATTCCAGTGACATGCAAGAATTGAGGTTATAGTAAATTAATAGCTTGCTTAGGCTCCAGCTGCTGATTTACTGGGCAGTTCACAACCTGGGCAAAGCCATGTTTTACCCAAAGTCCTTATGCTGGATGTTCAGCAATGGAGATAATTCACTTAGTTTCTATCTGCAGTCCGGCTCAGCTTCACAACTGATCTAAGCAGTCCACTCATATGAAGAATGAACAAGTCTGCTCACATGAAAACTTCAGCTCACATGAAAAAATTGTGTTCCGTAGATCTGTGTTTAAATAGAAAGTAAACACACTGCTCAAACATGTTTATCTATTTACTGTATCTGACTAGCATAATCCCATTGAATCTAAACTGCTAGGAAGGTGACATAATCCATCAATTTCCATTAAATTCGGTGGCAACTGGGGAAACTTAGTACTCTTCAGTAACAAGAAAGCTTTAATAACAATCAGTCACAGTAGTATTCTATATGTACTCTAGTTTTATCTAGTACCCTAATAAGAGAAAATATGAGCTGGTTTGCAAATGAGTAAGCACATTAATAAGCGTCCACATTAATCTTCAAAAGGTAACATTTGATTTCCTATTTCCTGAGGTTTTACACTTAGCACATATTGATTTGTGGAGTTGGTGGCCAGAGTATTGTTCTCATTTCTTCCTTTACATATCCTTATTTACCAAAAGTAAAATAAACTTGTTAAGTGTTCTGTTGAGATCAGTCCAGAAACCATATTTAATATTCTTGATTTACCCTTGTACTTTGTTTATTTAATTAAAGCCCTCTTAAAAAAAAAAAAAGGCAAACAAACTACCCCCAAAAAAGACAACTGCTGACAAGGTGCTTACTTATTCAAACAAGGAACTCCAAAAAGTTTCCATAACATTTTCAATATCATACTTTTTTTTAAATAAGTGTTTTATTAATGTAAGAGTCAGTAAATTGAACAATAAACATTTAATAAGCCAGACTTAGGTATATTAGATGAAGTAGAAACATCCCTGCAGAAAGGAACTTTAAAATAACCTTCTCAGAAAGAAAAATTCTTTCTAACCACCTTTTTATTTTTCTCCTTAATGACAGCAAACAAGATAGTATCATAAAAGTGAGTTGATCATACAACCCTTTTTCTAGGTAACTTCTAGCTCAAAAAGATACATACAGCTACAAATAGACAGTTATCTTTAATAATAAAAAAATAATAGTCTGAATTAATTTAAATTACTTGATCCTATGCCCTAATTTTATCTTGCTACCAACTACCAAGACACATTCCTAGAAGGAAATACACTCCAAGCCAAGTGTCCTACTGAGACACGAGTTGTGCTCCAGAACTGTTGTGCTTCGCTGTACTACAAGTAATTGATAGTTTTGCCCTATGCAGTGACTTTGTGGCTAAAAGTGCATGTGATCATCATAAGTCATTGTACCAAATGCTTCTTGTAATGTCAAACAGGAATCTGGTTCTCCAGTGGATACATTTTGAAGGATCCCACAGAGCTTTGAAAGTACTAAGCATCCATCAAGAAAAAAAAATTGAGAGGCTTGGGTTTGGATACCAAAATGTGAATTGTTCACTAGTCACTTCTGCATATTTCATTAGTGTAAATACACATATTTAATGTACTTACATGTCTATATGTAGGGGCATAGATGTGCAAAAGAAACTTGCAATCACGTTATACATCTGATTTACTATTTGACATGTATTTAATTTTAGATATAAAGATGGCCTCTAGTCAGCCTGTCATTTTTACTGCTTCCTATGGGAAGATAGGAATATTGCTTTCTTTTCTGTTTGACAGCATTTACAGTTTGCTCAAAGCTATCAGATAGAATTTGAACTTTGGACGAGGTAGCTTTTATTTTACAACCCAAAATATAAAATCTGAAAGAAAGAATGATCCTTCTCTTTTTTTCTTCTTTTTCTTCTTCCCCCCCCCCCCCCCCCCCCCAAATGAGATACACCATGAGTTTAATATGTTAGTAAGGAACTAAACATTGTGGATTTCTGATACTGATTTCCCTCCCTTTGGTTGCATCCTGTGAAAGAGCTATATTTTTACTGAAGATTTAGAACAGATGAACCATTTAATGCCAGTGTAATCAAGGTGAATGATAACTCCGGACAGGAGTGCTACATGTGTCTGGAATAGCACTGTGACTGGTTTAGGACATCTGCAGTTTTCTTGTAGCTTATCAATCTAACGTCACTAAAGGCAGTCTCCTATAAAATAGGAAATACTACACTCAGTTTTAGTATATTTCATAGAATTTACTGAGCAATTGTAAATATATTTAATAAGTGGTTGACAAATAAGCAAATCTTACATGACATTTTTACCATCTATTTAAAGGCATGAATCCATTCAACCGGCTACATTATATCACATTGGTTTTAGCAAAAACAAGACATTTACTATTGCAAGATAGCTCACTAAATGAATAAACAAAGGAACATGACATTTAACAGTGTTCTATAGCAAAATATTCATTATTTTCAGGTCCCAATCATAAATTCCATTGTTTTCAGTATATTGCTTTTCTTATACTTAGTACCCAATGTGTAGTACTTAACAGAATACATCTAAACCAGCAATATAGCAATGTTGGTCTCAGGAATGCACTAGATATTACTGGTGCAGAAAACAAATACACCACCACTACCCCAAATCTATGGCAAAAATGTTAGGACTAAAAACCTGAAAACTGTAGTTCCTCTGTTTGAAGTATAGAGATCAGTGTGCCTCTGAGAACACTAGTACTCCAACAGGGCATGACCAAAACATGTTTTCTCCCCTGTTTATTAAAATGGTTGCTCCGCCATGTCTCCTTTCTTAGTCTGGTTTGGCAACCCCTATTCCCACTGGTCTGTAAAACTTCATGTAGAGCTCCTTTTTCTAACACTTGTTAGAAAAGCAAACACATTTCCATAAAATAGTGGAAATGCTGTCAGCTTTCTAGAAAACTTTAACAAAGATGCTATTTTCCACCAATTTGGAGAAGAAATACATAAAAATACAAGTAAAACACATAATAAGTCTTCAGGATACCGTAAATAACCAAGCAGTATCTGATGTTAAGCACTAATAGTTTGTGTTTTGCTTTTTACTAATTTTAAGGAAACAGAATTATATGCCTAATGAAGAAGACAAAACTAGATAATTAAGGAAGCTGATCATTTTGGAGAAAAAAACAAGAGCGGAAATTAAAATTTTTATTTTAAACTGCTAGCTACTTTTCTTCCTTGTCTACACAATGTTCACCTAAGCTTGAGTATGCAAAATTCAGTCAGAACAAAACAAATTGGGGGTTTGGAGATGTTATTTTGTTTCTGTAGGCTTTTTTTAATTTAAAATTTCATAAAGTGACCAGAAAGATTTCACACAAAAGTCTTAAAATCAATGTGGCTTAGAGGATTGCTAAACTGCTTAAACATAAATGATGTCTTACTTCCCTCTCAGATAAGCAGTGGTAACGGCAGAAATTCTCTGAATCCAGTGCCAAGTGAGACAGCTCCCTTTAAACCATAGTGGTATTGTCCTCTCAATTTCTAGTAGGGATGTTATATTTTGGCCACATGTCTATCTCTAAGAAAGTCATAGCTCACAACATAGAATGGAATATTTCTGACACGAAAATTAAGATCTAGTTACATACTGAGGTATAAATGTACTTTGATATGCCATTCATATCAATGTTAACTATGATTTTATTAACCATAGCCAGTATGAATCTTGCAACAGCAAGTGACAGTGATGCTGACAGAGTAAAGGAAATCTTTATAGTATACTGAAATACTCCTAGAAATCTTTAGGTGCCATAATGCTTGTTCAGTAAGGGCTCAATGATTAAGTCAAAGGAGGTCATTAAGGAAACCTGAATTGTCACCAAGGATATAAGACAAAGGAAACTGCCTCAAGGTGGAAAAAAAGCCTTTTTAGTTAGTATGAGCTTCATCTACTTTTATTTAAAACTATTAATCTATAATATTAATATCTTAAGGATATACTTACTCTTAATGGAATGATTTCTGTGGTGTTCTTTAGAGGGTCAAACTCTATACAATGAAGGGGAAGAAGAAAATGTTAAGCAACTGATGTCATCTTTTATCTGTCGAGCTTGACGTGGGAAAGAGAAAAAAAATTCATATTTGTTTGGCAAATGACCGAAAACAAAACACACACACACACACACACACACACACATAAAACCACCCCCCTCTCCCAAAAACCAAACCACTACTGCCTCAAAAAAATACCTCAACCCATACCCAAAGTACTATGAAATTTCATCCTGAAGTTGAATTTACAGCAAACTTACTGTTTTACTGGGGGCAGAGAGGGGAAGTCGTCCAGTTCTAAACACTTCCAGCCAGAAAAAAATTACTAGCAAGAAAATACAGTGGCAACATACAAAGACAATTAAAACACATGGTTATCAACAGACTGAGTAGAAGTCTAATACATTACTTCAACTTCTCAGCTATCTCAGGCTCTACAACCCTGGGAAAGAGGAGGTAGATTCTTCTTCTCAAAGTTAGAAAAAGATGGAGAAGACCAAGATCAGCTAAATTTTTAATTTCAGACCTGATCATTATCTAGAAAGAAACTGACCTATGGAAAACAAAGATCTTCTTCACTTCTTCCAGCCAGTATACATATTTATGAAACTAGGGTCCCAGTTCCTACAGCCTGATCAAGATCAAATGATGTTGTTATCATTTCACTTGTTATGAGTTAAGTCCTGAGAGATTATACAATTTCATGACAGTAGCTTTGATAATAAGCAAAGCCATACATTAAAAACCCAAACATTTTTAGAGTTCTCTAGCTTAATTTGAGAGTCAAATATTCTTCAATATGGTTTTCATAAGAGGATAATATCTTTTCCAAAGTGATAATCCCCTTCAGCCCTCTAAACAGAACTCAGCCATCTTCAGAGTAAAAAATAACTACTTGCAAATGCTTTAATATGTTCCTGTAATAAAGTCAGTATCTTTTGTCAAAACTCCTAGAAGAACCTTAAGGGTATCTATATCATTCTGAATATTCTGAATATTTTAAGTTCTGTTTTCAACTTGCCTTCAAATATTTCACTTTTCATTTTCAATGTATTTACACAAAGGACAAGGCAACTGGTTTAACCTCTAATTTTACTTCCAAGATTTTAATGTCTTAAAGCAGAATTTCATGGAGCAAGTATGTATGAAGAAAAATTGAAGATGCCACTCTTAACAGGAACACAGTTCTGGGTTTGGCACCTACCAGTTGCTGTACTTGATCAGACAACAGGCTCAACAAATCCCATAACCTGCCTAAAGCATAGTCCATCGTTACATTTTCTCTAAGCAATATATTTCTTCTGCTGCATCCCAGAAATGAATGCATTCAAGTGCAACAGTAATATAGTGCAATGCATGGGAGAGAAAATCCTTCTCAATTCCTAAAGCATGAGACTTGTTTTATCATTGCATACATAACAACAAATGTGTCTTGAAATCTAATTACAGTATCTGACAGGATCAACTCCATTTGCAATAAGTTTCACAGAGGTGACTATTTACTTTTGGGAGGTGTTGTTTATTTCTAATAACATTAATTCTTAGTGTCTACCAGTCTTTTGTAATACTATAGTGTAATGTGAAGGAACACTGACCAGACTATGCCATGGAAACCTGATCTGTTGAGTTTAATTTGCTCCTACCTTAACTTTCTCAGTGTTTCTTTGCTATTCTCTATCACTTTTAGAAAAAGAATGTGCTAGACCTGAGTCTGAGCTAACCCCATTAGTTTTGATTTCCTTTACAGAAATAAAACCAGAAGTGTTATTTCTGACCCTTGCCTGCAAAAAGGAAACAGACAAACAAGAGCTTCCTCCCAAATGTCTTTTTTTCTATAATCTCTTTCTTCAGTTACTGTACAATAAGGTTTTGTGGAAATTATCCCATGTTTTCTTTGACTAGGAAAACTTGGAAAAATACGCTTTCTTTTCACTCCTGAATACTGTCATTATTCTCTGCAGGAGTTCATAAAAAGTGTTTAGGTCACATATTCACAGTTAATATAAGTGAACATAAATCAAGTCCCTTAAAAGGATGTGGCTTGTTAACAAGGGCTTATTTTCCTCACTCTGCTTGCTGCACTGCAGATAAGGTGGAGAATTCTGTGAGGAGAGAAAAGTTGGTGGTCCACGAGGGTTGGTGAGCACATTGCACCAGGGAGAGGGGCTGGAAGGAGCAGTGAGAATCTCAGTGGACCCACAGATATTGTGTGGGGTTTTCTGAAGCCCATCATGCAAAGATGTAGCGGGGAAAGGGAAGATTTTCTTACACGCTACTTCTTGTCTATTCTTTCTCATCCCCCATTCTGCTTATTTCTGAAAGCTCCTTGTTTCAATTCCTGTTCTAATAAGAAGCTAGCTTTGTACAGTCAAAGGCCTCTGATGTACAGACTTTAAAGACATAGCGGAAGCAGAGCCATCTCAAGGGTTTAGGGACCACATCACTATCCCTGAAGAGGAAGAGAAGTTCTTGTCTTGCCATTAGTACAGAGTTCCCTACCTGCCTAATGATGGGGGAGAGGAAATAATAACTTAAAAAATTCCTACTTTGCACTGCAGGGTAGTTATTCTATCAGGGAACATCTCCCCTCAATCTTACTGCTTCTTTTGGAGCACATCCAAGCCATTCCAATTCACCTTGCCCTTCTGCCTCTCTACCTAAGATGATGATCTGCTAGCCAAGGAGATCCTTCTACTTCTGAAATACATGAGGGACGGGTTTTCACCTGTGGTGGGTTGATCTCTGCCCACAGCTCAGCCCCACACAGCCTCTTGCTCACTCCCCCTCAGTGGGATGGGGAGGAGAATCAGAAGGGCAAAAGCAAGAAAACTCATGGATCAAGATAAAGACAGTTTAAAAGGTAAAGCAAAGCTGCACATGCAAGCAAAGCAAAGTAAGGAATCCATTCACCACTTCCCATCAGCAGACAAATGTTCAACCACCTCCAGGAAAGCAGGGCTCCATCACATGTAACAACTACTTGGGAAGACAAATGCCATCACTCCAAACATCCTCCTTTCCTCCCTCTTTCCCCCAGCTTTTATTGCTGAGCATGACATCATATGGCATGGGATATGTATTAATATACACATATATAAATATATAACCCTTTTAAACATAATGAAGGCTTTTTAATTTCAACTCCAATTCCAGCTTTCTGCTTAGATCTCTGGAAAACTTTGTTTCTAAGGGACTGTATGTATAGCTCCTTACAAGAATCCGGTACTACAGAATATCCAGATAAATTTCATCCCTTTGAAATACAGTCTTGAGCTTCTCTTGAGAAGTCATTTTTCTCGAAGCCACACTAAGGCAACACAGATATGAAGAAATAAATTCAGAGTAGCTGCAGCTGAGGTTTTGAAGCTCAGAGTACTGCCCATTTTCTTCAGAGATGAACTAGGAAAATTTAAAAAGTATAATTTAAAATTGACTAAACAGCTGACATTCCCAAAAGTAATGCTGTTGATCACACACTGTTTAGTTGTCCAAGCTCTCCTTTCATCCACAGTACACACAGAAGTGCATTAGTAACTCAATATTTTAGTGACATTTTTACTTGCAGGAATTAACTAGTGTTAGTAAATTTGCATCACGATGTAGCAAGGTATAGTTTAATCTGCTTTAATCAGCTGAGTACACCTGTGGGAGAGGAGCGTTTTCTTGGGTTTATTTCTGTTTTTTGTTTCTGTAAACAGGAAATTTCAGCTGGCAAATTCCTTGTTATTCAGTCGCCTAGGGAGACTGTTCACACCTCTGATTTCTACTGCCCTCTCCTCATGTGTCTCTAAATAATATTTGAATTGGGGTTTGTTTGTCTTAACATTACAGAGTGTTAGGTGTGATTTTGAATTGTGACATACTTGTGTAGAAGATT
Source organism: Haliaeetus albicilla (assembly GCF_947461875.1). Taxonomy (NCBI): domain Eukaryota; kingdom Metazoa; phylum Chordata; class Aves; order Accipitriformes; family Accipitridae; genus Haliaeetus; species Haliaeetus albicilla. Next base: position 14,677,440 of record NC_091485.1, read on the forward strand.
GTAAAGTGGAAGATCATTATTTGGAAGCTTCTTGACTTTCATTACCTGTCAGTAAAATTAAGTTTGCAGATCACTCAATCACTTTTCCAGGTGCTCTCTTCTTGCTGCTGATACCTACTGATGTTGCCCTACCTGCACAGAGCAGCACTGAAGACAGACACACAGTGTCTAAAGGTTCATCTCCGTTTTGGGACCATCTAGGCCTAAACAGAAGACACTTCACACTTAGCAAGGTGATCCAACCATACATTAGTCCACACAAATGAGTCCTAACAATTAATGCAATCTGAGGATGTACAGATAATTTTTGATAACTGTTGCAAGATACACAGTACAAGAAACATGACTACATAGATTTATAACTTTTTGTCTCATTTCTGGTTTTAAGCATCTTTGCTGAACTCTTTTGTTAGCAATTTTTTTTGTTTGTTTCTCTCCTTGCTGTATGCCTGTGGGGTCCTGTACTACGCACACATGCAGTAGCTGCATTCCTGGGTATCTGTCCTACTGATATGAGATAATTGGGTGACAGACATATAGGATAAATACATGTGCACTACAGTTAGTTGTCAGTTGCTTAGGAAATGAATTTTTTTTTTTTTTCTGGAATTCTGCTGTCACGCTGAACTTTGCCAGTTGTATTGGTTAATGCTCACCTCTGATGTACTTAAAGTGAATGGAAGCTTGACCTGGAGAAGAAAAAAGTTTCCCCTTAAAAAAGTCATGCTGTACAAGTTCTGTTATAGATGGAAAATTTCTTACACAGTTCTAATGACAAGCAGTTGCACTAATTCAAAGAAATGCTGAAAAAACGTATCTGTAAGTTGTAGGCTGGTAGAGAATATAACTTTTGTCATTATTTTTGCATTACAGCAAAACTAAAACATGGCACATTTTGAAAAGATTTATCTGGTACTTCAATTTCATTTGTGTAGAACAACAGACACAATCAGGGAGAAATCTGCTGGGTTGTTTGGGGTTTTTTTTCGTGATCATTTTCATCACATTAGCTTCTTTTTTTCCTAATGTCATTTAGCTTTCTAACAGTAAGTCTTCAGGTATAGATATGTCTGTTGGGAAACTGGTCTTTAACCATATGAACCTATGTATACATATTAGATTTAAATACAAGAAAAACTCCATGAACAAGTTAATACAAAGCATAGAAAATGCTATGGTTTTTAAATGAAAAGGCATTTATGCTTACCTTGAACAAAGAATAAAGCTACATTATTACTGCTTTCCCCATCTAATTTGCAGCATCTTATCTACATTAAGGAATAATCAAAAATAATGAAAAAAAAAAAATCTCCTTAATAATGCTAGGGCCAAATTAGGCCAATTCATTGAAGTTCTATCCTGCATTTCTGGAAAAAAACACACAATGTTCAAGTCCTTTCCCTCTTGCTGGTATTCCACAGGGACGGGCAGCTTAAGTTATGTACTTTAACATCATCTGAAGTTTGACATTTTAACTGGTTTAGCACAATGCATGGTTATCTCATGTCATTGCTGTGTCTACTTATAACCAATAGTTTATAGTGAGAATGGTCATTTAAATGACTACTTTAAATTCTCAGTTGCCATAAAAATGTTTTTTTGAAATACCTGAGGTAGTAGGGGAGAGAAAAAAGGGGAGCAAGGTCATTAAATCTTCACTATGTTAAGTAGGTCTGTACAAACTAGCTAAAGAAGATGAATTATTTTTCAGAGGTTTTCAGTATTTTTCAGATAAAGTGCTCAGAAAAACTTTGCAATAACCAAGTATTTTAGAATCATTTTACACTGACCTGTGTTGGCAGCCCTGAGAGTCTTTTTTGATTTATTTTTAAAAGAAATTTATTTCCTGCTGCAAATAGATGAGAGCCCATTCCAGAGAGAAACTTCCTTTAACCTGATAAATAGAAATGAGATGAGATATTGTTTCAGTCACCACTTAAACTCGTTGCGGGGGTGGACACAATGTGGTTATTGTCAGCATGACCTGGAACTGTTGCTCCAGAAGATTGAAAACAAGTGCACTACTTAAAAGCTGTGTGTTGTACCAGGCGGCAGCAGCAGCCAGGCTCACAGAGAGTCCTTTCAAACAGCTCTGTACGGTGACAACAGCCCCACTTCTCTCTTCTCCAGCAGTGCTCATCTGAACCATCTCAGCTGGAATCATGGAAGTTATAATGGGGTGAATTCAGAGAGGTAAAGCCTAGGGTATATAACAAGGGAGACAATTTTTGTAGCTACCATTCTTCTTCTGATTAATAGAGCTTTATATTTTGATATTGTAAAGCTGTGATCCCACAAAGACTGCTGCTCATCTCTGTATGGCTGCCAGGTATATCTTCTCAGAAGAAGTATACCTATATCGAGCTTTCTTCTCCTTCTCACTGTTCCCTTCCTGGTATGAAGGCAGTACTGAACAAAGACCACCAAGGTTTATACCTCAAGTTTGTAATATTTAGTGTTTCCCTAAAGCCATGGTCACTGACTCTAGGTATAGCACAAGAATCACCTTTGAAGAAATTTGTTGAGGAGTGTGTTTGCTGAGAGTGAGAGATGGAGAGAAAAGCTCCCAGACCTTCACGTGGAAAAAGTTTCCTCGTGACACCACATGAGGAGAGCCAATTCACTAGGGGAAAACTCCTGAAATCTATTTATGCACATTAATAAAAGCTGTCGCAGTATTTTTTATAGTTTCATTTTCATATGAAAATTAATATACTTCAAATAAAAATGAAGTAGAAATCCAAAATGGTGTGGCCAGTGGGCTTCAGCTCACTGATACAGCAAGAGAGGGAGGAATTTTCTCACTGAGGCTGAGAAGGAAAGGAAGGCCATGTGAAGAGTGAAGAAAGCAAGAGAAAAATCAAGGTCCAAGCACTTGAAAAACTGAACTGAAGTTCTCTGAAGTGAACAAGTGAGGGAGAGGGCACGCTAACATTGTAAGGCCAGGGCTATCTGTGTCTTTCCCTGCTCAGGTTGCTCACAGATTTGGAGCCCACACTTTTCAAGGTGCCCAGGGCTCATGCCATTCTCAAGGCTGTAGACCAACAAATCCTGCTAACTAAAATCAAAGCGAAGCCTCTGCGATGCAAAAAGAGTAAGTAGCCTGTAGAAAACATACAAAAATGCTAAAAGCACATGTCAGTTATGGGAGACGCTGGAGGCACCCGTGTGCTTTCTCAGACTCAGTCACTGAGCTCACAGTCATCTGATTCAAGGCAGCAAAGCAGCAGCAGATAATCACCATGGCACAACTGGCTTGTTACAAACCAAAGCTGTTAGTCATACATACTCGGCTCTCCTTCTTCATCATCAGTATGTTGTCACTAAGTTCCAACTCTTGCTTGAAGTTCTTGTTGTTGTTTTACTTTCATATCCAGGCTCTACATATGAGTAAATGTACATAGATATGCAGAGCAGAAAAACAAAAATAGCTGAAGAAAAGTGTCAGCTCTACCAAGGTGTAATTAATTTTTCATATTCCAGTCAGTAAGACATACCTACAATAGAAAATATCTTTCAAATAAATTAAACATTATGTCACCTGTAGATAAAAGATGACTTAAGAAAATTCTATTATGATTAAGATCATAAATAACTACTATTCAAGAGGTCTTTTTTTGCCCTTCAGTAGATCCATGATTTATGACATTCCAGTAACAATGACTTACATCCCAGCCAAAAAAGTAAAATTTCATCAACTTTTCTGTTTAAGGACTGAAATTTTAGTAAGTTTATGTATCCAGTTTTGTTCAGTCATTAAAGGGCAAAAATAAGATATTTAACTTTCTTTTGTCATTAACTCTGTAATGGTGATTTCTTCCACAAGCACCACAGAAAGGCTCCATCTGTTGCATTGCATGACAGCTATTTTCACTAACAGGTTTATCATCTTGTTACTTGTTTATTGAGTGAAGGATATAGCCAGCTACATTTATGAAAATGAAACTTCTGCCAAACTTCAGTATTGTATGGAAAATATAAAAATCAACAAAAGGATGATCCTAATATTGATTTGGAATAACAAACAATTACAAAAGATATAGTTCTGCCAGGAATTCTTGCAGTTCTGAGGTTTTATTCAAGGTCTTGTACTCCATGGAGAGAATATGGTCATAGAATCACAGTGCAGTGGAAGTTACCCAGGAACTTTGAGTTACTCAACTGATTCAATGTGCGTGTCAAGAAAACCAAAACACTGTTGAAGGGTCTCCTCCACATTTATCTGATAAGATTTCCAAATAGTTTATTGCCCTACTTGGAAAGAAAAAGCAAAAGTTTTGGGTTTACACAAAAAAAGGAATTTTGTTTATTTTTTCCAACTATATCAGTTGTATAATTAAATGTTACCTCTATCTAGAAGTTTTTTTCTCTCATATCCTTAAAAGCAAAGTGGCTAAATCACAAGAAACAAAAATAACTGCTTTTATTCTCCAGAAAGAAAACTTCTGTTCCAAAGAAACAACCAAGGCTGTGAGAAACAAAGGTACAGACCTGTATAAAGTTGTTGGCAACATGAAATCTTTGAAGCTGGAAATACAAGATGAGAAAGCAATTGAAAGAAAATTCATTCAAGGCAAAGCAAAAACTTCATAATCTGATTATGATGGCATTTACACGAGAAACATAGGAAACAATGAAGTAGTCACCTAATCATATTTGAAGCATCTTCTGGTAAAACAGCTGTTCAAAGCCGACTCATACTTACTTATTATCTTACCACTGACCGATAGTTTAAGAAGCAGCAAATCATATGAAACAGTTCAGGCAGGAATGCCATGGAAATAACAGAGCAGTAGAGAAAAATTACCTGCTTTTATTACAGTGACCTAGAAAAACAGTTTAGTTCCTGAATGTAATCATTTAAAACACTACTTTCTAGAAACAAAAGAATCTTTGTCTATGCCCAACTTCAAAGATAAAGACTAACAGCAGAGGTTCTACATTTCTTATCACTAAAATTGTTTTACAAACTTCCTTTAATATGATGGTAACAAACTGCAGCATTGAACGAGACCTTTTTTGAAGCTGAAGCAGATTAAAAATGAGTTATGCATCTCTGTGATATAAATAACACAAAATTATTTGTCTCTGATGGCTATGAGTTTGATGTACTTCAAGAAAGAGGGTTTTCAGATGTGATTTGCAACTTCCCTAGGAAGTTATCAAGAAGGTATCTTTCTTAATTAGTCAAATAAATGTGTCTCTTGCTAAAATACGCAGCACATTTCACAAAGCAAAACATAACCACAATTACCTAAAAGTTTTGCTATTTCCTGCACTAGAGCAGCACTGTTCTCAGGACCTACAAAATCCTTCAGATGTCCCTTCCCTGACCTCCTACAGCTACCTAGGTGGATGGGCCCTGCACCCTACCTGTATAGGTGTTGAGATGATGTCCTGGGTTCAGCTGGGATAGAGTTAATTTTTACAGGAACCTGGGAGGTGGGGGGCATAGCCGGGGCAGCTGACCTGAACTGGCCAAGGAGCTATTCCATACCATGTGACATCATGCTCAGTATATAAAGGGGGAGCGGGCCGGGGGGTGGGCTCTTCTTTTCGGTGGGGGAAGTGGCAGAGCGTCGGGTCCCGGGTGGTGAGCAGTTGCACTGTGCATCACTCTTTTTGTATACTTTTTCATTAGTACCGTTGTTGTTGTTGCAATTTCTTTGTGTTGTTCCAGTAAACTGCCTTTATCTCAACCCTCGAGGTTCCAGGTTTGTTTTTTTTCTCTCCTCCGTCTTCCCCCCCATCCCACCGGAGGGGGGCGGGAGGAGTGAGCGAGCGGCCGCGTGGTCCTTTGTTATCGGCTGGGTTGAAACCACGACAGTCCTTTTTGGCGCCCAACGTGGGGCACGAAGGGTTGAGATAACGACAGATCTGGCCAGAGCGTGTTGAAACAAATTTGTCATACGCATTTCTTATACTAGATAAATAGATGTTAGTCACAATGTTGATTCAGCTGTTTACATGGTGGCGTTTTGTAAGTTCTTATATGCTTTATGTATTGCCTGTAGTTGCGTATCTCATCTCTGGGAGAGTGATTGGGATTATCATTTTGCTGTACTGGGCAATGTCGACTTGTGAAATGATTACATCACTGGTCATGAGGTTAAGCTGTTATCTGTATGAGGCAGTGATATCATTTCCAGACTTTGGGCACCTTCTGTCGGATTTTATTGGTAATTACACCCAACCCATGGGGAAGTCAGGGGGGAATACTTCCCCCCATCCGTTCCCCTCCCTTTTCTCTTTCCAACTAATTACAACAGTTTTCGAGAATTTTGAATATCCTTGGGATGCGCAAGCCTGTGTGCTGTTAGTGCTATGCCTCCTGACTATGTTTCAGGTCTTGTCTAGGGCTACAAAGAGGCTCTTTAAGAGTACCACCCAGAGATCTGTCCCAAAGCTGGATATTCATGGGTGGCACGGCGTGTGGGAGGATGTGGGCAGGTATCTAGAGAACTTCTCACCTCCAGTGACTTGGAAGTTCACTCCCGAACAACTGCAGAACCCTCATGAAGTGATAGAATTTTTGAAAGGAAAATGCTGTGGCTATCCCAGAGACACACAACTCACTACACTGTGCTGGGCCCTGGCCGGTATCTACCAAACCCTGCTTGATACTATGCAGCACCCCCAGGGGGAAAAGGGGGAAAAGATGGAAAACAAGACAACATGCACCGTGGCTGCCCCAACCCCGACAACATGCACCGTGGCTGCCCCAACCCCGACAACATGCACCGTGGCTGCCCCAACCCCGACAACATGCACCGTGGCCGCCCCTACCACGACAACAGGTACCATGGCTGCCCCTACCCCGGTGACAGATACTGCCACTAAACCAGAGAACCAACCTGTGCCAGTATCAGTTGCCCCTGTACAGAAAAAGAAACACACAAAGAAATCAGTTCGCTCAGTGAGAGATGAAGATGAACCAGGGTCATCGCGAGAACAGGAGGAAGAGGCAGAACCTGAAATAATTACCCGATCTCTATCCCTGAGTGAGTTGCGTGACATGCGAAAAGATTTTAGCCGCCACCCAGGTGAACACATTGTTACCTGGCTGCTCCGATGCTGGGATAATGGGGCTAGTAGTGTGGAATTAGAGGGTAAGGAAGCCAAGCAGTTGGGATCTCTGTCTAGAGAAGGGGGTATCGACAAGGCGATTGGGAGAAAAACACAAGTCCTCAGCCTCTGGAGGCGACTTCTGTTAGGTGTAAAGGAAAGATACCCTTTCAGGGATGAAGTTACATGTCACCAAGGCAAGTGGACCACCATGGAGAGAGGTATCCAGTACCTGAGGGAATTAGCCGTGCTGGAGGTGATTTATAATGATCCAGAAAATGCGCAGTCACCCACAGATCCAGATGAAGTCCAATGCACACAACCGATGTGGCGGAAGTTTCTACGAAGTGCACCACCAACCTATGCCAACTCATTGGCAGTAATGTCCTGGAAAGAAGGCTATGGACAAACGGTGGATGAATTGGCTGTCCAACTCCGGCAATATGAAGGAAGTCTCTCTTCCTCCCTACGGGCCTGTGTCTCAGCTGTAGAGGAATTGTCCCGAGAGTTCCAGCAATTCAAAGTAGATATGTCCTCCTCCTCACCTGTACAGGCCCGCATTGCAGTTATTGGGAGTAAGCGTTCCTCTGCCCAAGAGAGAGGAGAGAGAAAGTACACACGACGGGCTAATCTGTGGTTTTACCTGCGTGACCATGGAGAGGACATGAGGAAGTGGGATGGAAAACCTACCTCAGTCTTGGATTCACGGGTACGGGAGTTGCGAGAAAAAGCAACCAGAAAAGAAGATTCTTCTTGGAAAACTGCTGCTCCAGTTTCCCGTGAGCAGTCCCCCGGGCGCAGTAGATGGGCCGATCTCATTTCTGATCCTCTTGAAGGGACTTCTGATTCACATGTGCAAAAAGTGGGTAACAGATATTCTAACCAGGATTAGAGGGGCCCTGCCTCCAGCCAGGTGGAGGAGAGGGACAACCGAGTCTACTGGACAGTGTGGATTCGATGGCCTGGCACGTCAGACCCACAGGAATATAAGGCTCTAGTAGACACTGGTGCACAATGTACCCTAATGCCATCAAGTTATAAAGGGGCAGAACCCATCTGTATCTCTGGTGTGACAGGGGGATCCCAAGAGCTAACAGTATTGGAAGCCGAAATGAGTCTAACCGGGAATGAGTGGCATAAACACCCCATTGCAACTGGCCCAGAGGCCCCGTGCATCCTTGGTATAGATTATCTCAGAAGGGGGTATTTCAAGGACCCAAAAGGGTACCGTTGGGCCTTTGGTATAGCTGCATTGGAGACGGAGGAGATTGAACAGCTGTCTACCCTGCCTGGTCTCTCCCAGGACCCTTCGGTTGTGGGGTTGCTGAAGGTTGAAGAACAACAGGTGCCAGTTGCTACCACGACGGTGCACCGGCGGCAATATCGCACCAACCGAGACTCCCTGATCCCCATCCATAAGCTGATTTGCCAATTGGAGAGCCAAGGAGTGATCAGCAAGACTCACTCACCCTTTAATAGTCCCATATGGCCCGTGCGGAAATCTAATGGGGATTGGAGACTAACAGTAGATTATCGTGGGCTGAATGAAGTCACGCCACCGCTGAGCGCTGCTGTGCCAGATATGTTAGAGCTTCAATATGAACTGGAATCAAAGACAGCTAAGTGGTATGCCACAATTGACATTGCTAATGCATTTTTCTCCATTCCTTTGGCAGCGGAGTGCAGGCCACAGTTTGCTTTCACTTGGAGGGGTGTCCAGTACACCTGGAATCGACTGCCCCAGGGGTGGAAACACAGCCCCACTATTTGCCATGGACTGATCCAGACTGCACTAGAAAAAGGTGAAGCTCCAGAGCACCTGCAATATATTGATGACATCATCATATGGGGCAGCACGGCAGAAGAAGTTTTTGAGAAAGGGAAGAAAATAATCCAAATCCTTTTGAAGGCTGGCTTTGCCATAAAAGAAAGTAAGGTCAAGGGACCTGCGCAGGAGATCCAGTTCTTAGGAGTAAAATGGCAAGACGGGCGTCGTCAGATCCCTGCGGACGTGATCAACAAAATAGCAGCTATGTCCTCACCGACTAATAAAAAGGAAACACAGGCTTTCTTAGGTGTTGTGGGCTTTTGGAGAATGCATATTCCAAATTACAGTCAAATTGTAAGTCCTCTCTACCAAGTTACCCGGAAGAAGAACGATTTTAAATGGGGGCCTGAGCAACGACAAGCCTTTGAACAAATTAAGCGGGAGATTGTTCATGCAGTAGCTCTTGGGCCAGTCCGGACAGGACCAGATGTTAAAAATGTGCTCTACACTGCAGCTGGGGAGAACGGCCCTACCTGGAGCCTTTGGCAGAAAGCACCTGGAGAGACCCGAGGCCGACCCCTGGGGTTTTGGAGTCGGGGATATCGAGGATCCGAGGCTCGCTATACTCCAACTGAAAAAGAGATATTGGCAGCATATGAAGGAGTTCGAGCCGCTTCAGAAGTGGTTGGTACTGAAACACAGCTCTTCTTAGCACCCCGACTGCCAGTGCTGGGCTGGATGTTCAAAGGGAAAGTTTCCTCTACACATCACGCGACTGATGCCACGTGGAGTAAGTGGATTGCACTGATCACACAACGGGCTCGCATAGGAAACCCCAGTCGCCCAGGAATTTTAGAAGTGATCACGGACTGGCCAGAAGACAAAGACTTTGGAATGTTGCCAGAGGAGGAGGTGACACGGGCTGAAGAGGCCCCGCTGTATAATAAACTGCCAGAAAATGAGAAGCAATATGCCCTGTTCACTGATGGGTCCTGTCGCATCGTGGGAAAACATCGGAGGTGGAAGGCTGCTGTATGGAGTCCTACACGACTAGTTGCAGAAACTGCTGAAGGAGAAGGTGAATCGAGTCAGTTTGCAGAGGTGAAAGCCATCCAGCTAGCATTAGATATTGCTGAAAGAGAAAAGTGGCCAGTGCTCTATCTCTATACTGACTCATGGATGGTGGCAAATGCCCTATGGGGGTGGCTACAGCAATGGAAGAAGGGCAACTGGCAACGCAGAGGTAAACCCATTTGGGCTGCCGCACTGTGGCAAGATATCGCTGTTCGGATAGAGAAGCTAGTGGTAAAAGTACGTCATGTAGATGCTCATGTACCCAAGAGTCGGGCCACTGAAGAACATCAAAACAATCAGCAGGCAGATCAGGCCGCCAAGATTGAAGTGTCTCAGGTGGACCTGGACTGGCAACGTAGGGGTGAGCTATTTATGGCTCGGTGGGCCCACGATACCTCAGGCCATCAGGGGAGAGATGCAACATATAGATGGGCTCGAGATCGAGGGGTGGACTTGACCATGGACACTATCGCACAGGTCATCCACGAATGTGAAACATGTGCCGCAATTAAGCAAGCCAAGCGGCAAAAACCCCTGTCGCATGGGGGGCGATGGCTGAAATATAAACAGTGGGAGGCCTGGCAGATTGACTATATCACACTCCCACGAACACGCCAAGGCAAGTGCCATGTGCTTACAATGGTGGAAGCAACCACTGGATGGCTGGAAACATACCCTGTGTCCCATGCCACTGCCCAGAACACTATTCTGGGCCTTGAAGAGAAAATTTTATGGCAACACGGCACCCCAGAAAGAATCGAGTCGGACAACGGGACTCACTTCCGAAACAACCTCGTAGATACCTGGGCCAAAGAACACGGCATTGAGTGGGTATATCACATCCCTTATCACGCACCGGCCTCCGGAAAAATCGAACGATACAACGGACTGCTGAAAACTACATTGAGAGCGATGGGGGGTGGGACTTTCAAACATTGGGATACACATTTAACAAAAGCCACCTGGTTAGTTAATACTAGAGGATCCGCCAATCGGGCTGGCCCCGCCCAACCAAGACTTCCACATACTGTAGAAGGCGATAAAGTCCCTGTAGTGCGCATGAGGAGTATGTTAGGAAAGACAGTCTGGGTTAGTCCTCCCTCAAGCAGAGGCAAACCCATTCAAGGGGTTGTTTTTGCTCAGGGACCTGGGTACACCTGGTGGGTGATGCAGAAGGATGGGGAAGTTCGATGTGTACCTCAGGGAGATTTGATTTTGGGAGAGAATAGCCAGTGAATTGGGCTGTATGATACCTAACTGCTAAATACCCTGCCAATGCATGTCATTGTATCTATAGTGTCTATATGCCATATCAAGGGTATTACTGTAAGAATTACCCAAATGACTGCGGGATGGACTTTGAAACTAAGCCAAGTACAACAGCGCCAGAACTTGAACTGACACCCAGCAATTTCCTCAAGATCAACATCCTCGACCTGCAGAACAAGGGCGTGAGTTGCACCAAATGTACTAGCCACAAGTTCCAGAGGCAGCATACAACAACCCACCATCTCACACCATCTCTCTTATCCTGAAGAACTGTTACAACAGATGGAGCCCCAAAGTCATGGACTAAATAAAATCAATGGACACATTAGAGGGATAGCCCATACGCTAAAGGAATACCATTCGCGTGTGTGTGTGTGTGCGGGGGGACAACGGGGACGGACGCAAGTCCATATACTTATATATATAAGACAAGGAAGTGGTAGTGGTCGATTGGAAAATGTAAGATCTGGGCATGATGTAGATGGTATAGAATAAGGGGTGGATAATGTCCTGGGTTCAGCTGGGATAGAGTTAATTTTTACAGGAACCTGGGAGGTGGGGGGCATAGCCGGGGCAGCTGACCTGAACTGGCCAAGGAGCTATTCCATACCATGTGACATCATGCTCAGTATATAAAGGGGGAGCGGGCCGGGGGGTGGGCTCTTCTTTTCGGTGGGGGAAGTGGCAGAGCGTCGGGTCCCGGGTGGTGAGCAGTTGCACTGTGCATCACTCTTTTTGTATACTTTTTCATTAGTACCGTTGTTGTTGTTGCAATTTCTTTGTGTTGTTCCAGTAAACTGCCTTTATCTCAACCCTCGAGGTTCCAGGTTTGTTTTTTTTCTCTCCTCCGTCTTCCCCCCCATCCCACCGGAGGGGGGCGGGAGGAGTGAGCGAGCGGCCGCGTGGTCCTTTGTTATCGGCTGGGTTGAAACCACGACAGATGAGCAGCTGTTCGTCCTCCAGTTTGCTATTGAGTCAGTCTCTGGCAACACTAAGGCACTTTAACCTCTCTGAGAGTACAGCAGATGAGCGTGCAGCAAGCAACTGTGGGCTACACAGCTGCATGAACCACAGCTGACAGCAACATAAATGCTGATATCTCCAGAAAGGGAGTTATGACTGTTTGTCCTGGAAGATGACTTCCAAATTCTGACACTAGAAATGGCTAGCACTGACGATGATAACCTGTATGAACTGCTTACCAGGGTATTTGAGGCCATGGATTAACGCAGCACTCTTGTTAATTTTAATAAATGCCAACTCTTCAGGGTGACACTGAATGAGGATATGTGACCCAAAGGTGTCTCTGGTAAAACTAAGCATACTATGTATCTGCATTTAGGAGGGGAAACAAACAAACAAACAAACCCCACACCATTGTGGATAGCGGTGAAGAAAAAACAGATGGTGCATAGCCTTGCAGGCCTCCATTACTCACAGTGAAAACCATCGTGGATGTTCTGACCTACGTTACAGCTTCAAAAGGACAGTGACCCACCGTAGTGGAACCAGACTGCAGAAACAGATGACTGTCAGCACCGGTGCCAATGCAAGAGCAAGAAGGCAGAACAAGAGTATCCTTCAATCAGCAGACTGTTATTGATCCCAATATAGAAGATAATCTGATCCTACAACAAGTACTCTAATATAAACCTACACCTATCAAGAGTGATAATTATCTCATTACCAGTAGGCTCCAGCAACCCAGCTATATTTATGCCTATCAAGGATATCTATGATGCAGCTGACACTGGCACCAGCTGAACCAAAGTCCAGGCACAGGACAGTCGCTGTACACTACCATCCCAGTTGCACTACCATCCCAGGTATTTCCAGCACCCATTGACTTACTTTTGAAAAATCAGACACTAACAGGTGTGAAGCGAAAGGGAAATGGGCATAGGGTTATCCTCCAGGTAAACATGACTTCATGGTGTAGTACAGGATGATTGTGACTCTTCTCTCTTTTCTGTTGTCATTTCTGTTGATTGAGACATTAAGAATGATCAGTAAGGTCTGACAAGGAGCAGAGTGCTTATCCTTATACATAGTATGATAAACCCTGTGGTGGCAAGGCACAGACTGGGCTTACATGACAGTGGAGAAGAATTGACATGACATTGAAAAAGCAGCGTGGATTGTGAAGTCACAGAGGACAGGAAAGGAAAGTGCTCTAAAACTGTAATTAGATAAAGGAAGAGGTGTCAGTCCTATGTCCGTTCACACTGGCACAGTCATTATGCCATTGCTTAGCCAACAGTACAGAGGAGACAAAGAACACACTCTCTGCTTTGAGAAACTTGCAGAGCCTACTGAAATATTTGGAGAACACCTTGAGATGACTTACTTACAGTCAGGTGAGTGTACCCCAAATATACAATAGCTGTACTGTTCAGCAGAAATTTCAGGGGTTTTTTACACTGATAAAGTGATCCTGGAGCATAAGGCAAATTATATTATTTTTTCAAGCTAAGCAATAATAAGTAAAGTATTTATTTTTAACCAGCTGTTCACTGTAGTCCACAACAATCTGTTACGCTTAATTTTTTTGATACATTACAACATTTCTTTTCAAAGGCATAAAGCATTGGCTTTTAATAAGAGAGATTATGTAGGGTAATGACAAGATGCAAATATATTGAAAATGAGGTTAATTTTAAATTTGTTAGGTTGAGTAAAATAAGACCTAAAACTGCAATGTTAATGTTGATTGCAACATTGCTGCAATAGTGCCAAAATACATGCAAAGCACAGAACTAAATAATGTTGAATTTGCAAGACTGCTTTTGAATTAATTGACTTATAAGCAGATTGAAATACATTTATAACAAATCTTTCAAAACTGTATTGCCAATGATATGTATCAATCTAGCATTTTGCTCTAAAATGGCTAAGTGTTGCTTTTCAAGCTTTGAATGAATTGGGCTCAGTGGAGCGATTAGTCAGAAACTAACCTTTTTGGTAACAAAGTGAAACCAGAAAATAGGCAATAACTTAGTGTTCAAGTAAATTAAAAAAGGTTCTCTAAGTACAGACACTTGCAAAATTGCACCTATCCAGCAGAATAATATCTAATTTAACACAGTTACTAAAGATAAATGATTTTTCCTGATCAAATTATATCAGGATGAATAATTTTATACTATATAATTGGTGAGCTGGATAATTCAATAAGCCCATTTGCTATGGTTGACTTCCTTTCACAAGTAGAAATTCTGTAATGAGGAAGGTAGTTTTGTCAAAACAGCTGCCAAATGGCAGTAGCATAATAAAAAAAACCCCATTAATCAGAAAATTAATTAAACATTCTGTGTATGTAAAACCTGCTGCATACTGAGAAAATGTGAATGGCCTGACAGCAGCATTTGTAACAATTTATTCATTGGAGAATTGTAGGAAACAACTAATGTATTACAACAATATACAAATACAGCCATTCTACAGGAAGAAAAGGACTCCATTTCTAAGGTTAATTGGCTAGGAAAATAATAGAAACAAATTAAACATTTCTATTCCTTTTCTTTCTAATCGCTGTATAAATACTGTAAGGTACCATTCCTCTTGTCTTGTGTAAAGTGAAGAGTACTCCTGGTAAAGAAGTCCAGAGTAAAATACAGTTTGAACACACGTGGTGGGTATCACATTGCTGGCATCTCTCAGAATCTAGTAGTATTGTGGGATGAGCTGGGACTGAGATATTCTGCATTGTATGAAACTGAATGAGCTACACAATAGTTTTGGATGCTTCTGAAAATAGTTCCCAAAGTTTCTTCACATTTTTTAAAACAGTTGATCTATTCTTGACGTTTAAGCTGGATAATACTCATTGAAGGCTCCATTTTGAAAGCAATGCTGTTAACTTTCCTCCAGCTGGGTAATACCTTAAAGCTCAAGTTGACATGGTGGGCTTATGACACTGAGAATTTGAATAAAGAAACTTTTGGGGGTTATTTGATAAACCTATGATGGTAAACACTAAGATAAACTTTGGTCTCTGTACACTGATGTGGGAAAAAAAGCAGGGAAATAGTCTTAAATCTAATATGGCAAAAAAACAGAGTTGGGCATGTGGCCAGTGTTGAATAGATGTATTTTATGTAACTTAGTATTGAACGGTAGAATTTTCTCCCTATGTGGAACATCACATTATTTTGGGAATTGATGTGGAATTTTGAGGTGTTTGTTCCTTTGCTTTTGATAGAATAAAACTTCAATGGATGTGTTGCACATCCATTTTGTATGGTAATAAAATGTGCCCTAATTTTCTGGGCTATATAATCACAGAAGATTGCAAAACAAGAGTTCCAAAAGCTTCTAATGAATTTAGACCCCTCACTCCTTTGAAAATCAATGAGAGTAAAACAGGTAATGGCCTTAAGCACTTTCCTTATATCTGCATAATTGAGTTTGAAATAAATGAAAGAAGGAAACTTTTTGGCCTCATGTGCAGTGCCTGCTACTTTTAAATAACATTCAGCATAATTGCTTCTTTTTATTTCACATTCCTTGTTTCCTTTTTAAGGCAGCACTGGGCAAGGACAGGATGATGCAGCTGGGAGGACCCCCAGGTCCACGGTCCTTATTGACTGGAAATGCCCACTGACTTTAGGAAAGCACTGATTATTTCCAACAGAGTACATGTGAAATGCTCTTTCTTTTCAGCACCAGATGTTCTTTTCCATACCATGTATTTGATTTGCAGTAACAAGAAAATTTCTGTTTATAGTTGGATGGATAGAATGCCTCTGTGCTGCATAGCTAATAAAGTAAAGTGATCCAAGTATTTCCATAGTACCTTCTACAGAAAAGATTAAATCAGAGTTATATGGAATAGGTTAAATTTAATATCTGAATTATTTTTTTCCCTCCACCTTTTGTTAAGGAAAATGATTTATTCATAGGTAGTTAGTGCTTGAAGAGCCTATATATACTTCCTCCATGGAGGTCAAGATCATGTTGAAATAATGTGAAGTCATCTCTTAGTTTCTATAGAACATTTTATTATTACTGCAGTATCAGAACAATAGGAAATAGAAAATGAATAGATTATGGAAAAAAAGCCATTGTGAAGACAACACAGCAAACAAATCGCATTAATGAGCAATAGTTTTTGTGAATGTGTTCCACTTGCAATATTTTAAAACTGTGTCTCCAGCTGCAGAAATAGAGTGTTGAACTGAAGCCATGAAAACCACTGAATCATTCATCAGCTTGCCGGAGGTAGAGGGTGGTTAGATGGCACAGTGGGTTAATGTACAAGTTTTTCAAGCTGGAGGCAAGTTATATCTAGATTTAGGTCACAAGTGAGATACATTCAGTGGTATCAGCTTGCTTTCTATGGATAATTTGTTACCTGCACAGATATATTTTATGATTGGCAATCTGTTCCAATGAAAAAAGACAGGCACAGCAAGAATATTGCAATCAGGATTCAGAGGCTGTGTAGACAAGAATTCAAAGTGACTGCCTACATGACCACTAGCTCTTTCCAAAACTATTGCTCCATTCAGGATCTAAAAAAAAATGACATAAAACACGGTCTTCCTCACAAAATACAGAAACATTTAAATGTTTGTTTTTAAAATAACACTAAAATCAGAAAAAAAAAATCTAAAAATTATTGCATAGAAGCACACTTTTATGAGAAACAGGTAAATGAATCTCCAAAGTTTACATCTTTTGAGGTAATCAAAATAGGCATTTAGTCTCTAAAATACTAATAGCACTTAACTGAATGCATAAATACACATGTGCAGCATAAGAAATCACCTATACAGACTAAGATATGATCAGGAAATCTCTGCCCTTGCCATCTAGGAGATGAGTGCTCTGGGTAGATAGAGTACAGACTTTTTGTTACACAGGTATTCTTTGCTTCAAGGCTAGAATAAACAAAGCTGTGCCTCTGGAAAGCCAGTGAAGTGAAGCACATGCTGCTCTTAGCTGTTGTTGCCGTAGGCTAGAAGGTGACTGGGTGGCATCTGTGTGTATGCTCACGGTGTCCGTGTGTGGTACATCTGCAAGGGCTGTGCACGGGAAAAGAAGGTGGGCAGAAGGAACTGAGAAAATAGAAGACTAATGGCCATCAAGAATGCTGTATGCCTCTTGTTGCTCAAATGCTGGTCTTTTATCTTTTCCATCTCCCCGCTCCTTGAGGAAGTCAAGATAGCTACACAGAAGTGAGAAGGACTACTTTGATGTATCATTTGTAGACTGGAGCATAAGATATGATTTCATGAAATTCAGCTTCAGAAACAGGGATTTTGAAGTCACAGGTCTAGGTTAGCTGAATCATTCGCTTCCAGGACACTTAATAAATGCATAACAGTGATACGTTGTTCCAGGGAGCATATACTCTGAAAGCAGAACCAGCAGAATCAGCATGAAGCAGTCTGTAAGCTGCACCAGGATGTGTTGAAAAGTGCCAGTTATTGTGCAGTATTACAAGCTTTTGTTTTTGCCAGATTTCTCAGGACAACACTCTAAAATTAACCTGTAAAGTTGTGATACTCAATTCAGAGGAATTTTTGCTTCTATGTCATCATTATCCTTTAATTCACCATAGAGAAGATCAGAAACTGTTAGGCTTTCATTTGCATCACTTCAATGTTTATTTATTTTATATTCAAAGGCAAAACCCCTGCTTTGTAGCATCCTTCTACTTATCCCCAACAATTTGATGATCTTCTTGGGAGCTTTGAATGGCATCTAGAGTAACACCAAGTTTTACAAATTAGAAGTTTTACAAATTAATTCTACAACTATAAGTTTATGAGCCCAAGGCAAACTTTTTATTAATGTATTCAGGAAGTTTGCAATTGGATTAAACTGTTGGTTGCAAGTTCGTGAAAGAAATGCCCTTCTACCTGATATGCATTTCTGATGGATTCCTGGCATGAAGTAGGTATTTTTTGGAGGAAACCTGTTGGCTTTTCTTTTTTTTTTTAAGACAGAATGTTATTTTTCAGTTCACTTAAAAGCTGCATTAGCATAATATCCTACTAAGAAAAAATCAATATAGAGAACAAAAGTAAAGAATCCATGCGATAGCTCTTTTATGCCTCTCTCCCCTATGTTTGAGGCACCATTTTGGAGAATAAAATGAGCTCTCAGGGTTCTTAGCAAGTTCCAAGTGCAGGATAAAAGTGGCATTTTCCTTTTTAAATACACCACAATGCACATAATTCATTTATTTCCTTGTCCATCTACTTATTATCATGGTTACACATACAATGAACTAGATACAAGCTTTGGTTTAGGCCACCTCAGTGGTCACTGGTAAGAAGTATATTCCTAATCTATCAATTCTGAATTGCTTTCTGAGCAACTTGTTGACACTGTTGGGAAAATAGAGATTTATTTAGGAAGTTAAAGCAGATTTTTCTAAATGAAATAGATGAACACCTGTATTAGTATGTACAAGGTATTAAAGTTAACTGATGAGCCACATGTACACTGCTTTTAAAAATATGAAATCCTTGCTTTCCCCTCTGTCTTCCACATTTAAGTTGCTAAGCACTCTTCCAAACAGTGGAAAAGAAAGGAAAAATACCTGTCTATTTTCAATTTCAAGACATCTCTTTCTTGTTGGTGGGTATATCTAAGGTGCCTCAATGGTTTAACAAAATTTAAATATGATTTATGTTTTTCTTAGAAACCAGATCACTTTACAGTTATAGGAGTACTGAACTCTTAATTAGGTCTCTAACTCCAGGGAACAGTAACAAGGGAAGCGGTGAACCACTGATGGTAGAGGAAGGTTGAGTTAGGGTCCATTTGTACAAAGTAGACACAGACAAATTCATGAGACCAGACAAGATGTATGCAAGGGTGCTGAGAGTGTTGGCTGGCATGATGACAAAATAATTCCTATCAATCATTTTTGAAAAGCCACAGGGACCAGGAGAAGTCCAACTAATCAGAAAAGGGAAAATATTTTGCCCAACTACAAACACTGAGGAAGAAAAAAAAAAGAAGAAAAAAAAAAAACAAAAAAAAACAAAAAAAAAAACAAACAGAGAAACTGCAGCCAGCCACCTTTACTTCATTTCCTGGGAAAATTAAGGAGGAAGTCGTCAGGGAAGGACCCCCCAGGAACATGAAGGACAAGAAGGTGACTGGGAGAAGCTGATACGGATTTACCAATATTAAGTCATACTTGACCAACCTAGTTGCCACGTCAGATGAAACAACTTGCTGAGTGGATAAGGGTAGAGCTGTGGATGTCACCTGCCTTGATTTTGGCAAGTCTTTTGACACGGTCTCCCACAACATCCCCATAGACAAGTTGTCAAGCTCTCTGCCGCACAGATGGACCACTATTTGGGTAGAAACTGATCTAAACTACCAAACTCAAAGGGTGGTCGTGAATGGCTCAAAGTCCCACTGGCAGAAATGAGAGGTAGAGTTCTCCAAGATTTTCTCCTGGGTCAGATGCTGTTGAGTGTCCTTGTAAATGATCTTGATGATGGGACGGAATTCACACTCACCAGGTTTGCGGATGACACTGAATTGGCAGGACAGGTCAATGCGGTGGAACAAAGAGTTAACATGTAGAGAGACTACAACAAGCTGGATAATTGTGTCAACAAGAGTTGCATGAGGAACACAAGCCCTGAACACCTGGAAAAGAATAATCCCAAGCAGAAGCACTGCTGGGATCTGGCTCAGTGGGGTCTTTTACCACTTAACAACAATCACTTGATTCTCTTAGTGAGAAAGAGAAGTGACTGCCATGTTTCTGTATCGTAGCTCTCACCTATCTAATCTTTCCAAGCTAATGCTCTTGTAGTCTCCCTCACACCATTCAGGACAGATGAAAAGACCAAAGAAGCTGTGGTGACCTGAGAGACCCTGAACCTGTGGCTATGTGCAAGGTGGAAGTCTTTCATGTGTGCTGCTGTGCAGTTCTCTTTCCAGAGATGTCCCCTCCGATTCACTGACGCTCAGTCACATGCCCATCAATGGCTCAGGCATAAGCCCCAAGTCCCTAAGGCAGATGTACTTCAACTGCTTTTCACCAGGAGAAGTGACATCAATTCCCTGTTGGAGACTGTTGAGAGATGCAAAGGGACAGAAGAGACCAAGCTGTGAGAGAGAAAGATGGTATGTGTATCCTTGTCATGAAGGTGTTTTTAGACTCTGCCTTGATTTAGACTCCTGCTGTCCTGGTTAGTGGGAGAAAAGAGCTCAGGGTGAGGACTGAAAGGAGACCATCACAAACTAATGTTGAAGATGTCCTCATTCATAGGGAAAGAAGAGATGGCGAGATGAAGAGAGGGGACATGAAGGAAAGTGTATGAAGAAAGGAAGAAGTGGATAATTAAGTGGAAAATCTGTAACAGTAATCTCTTGTTCAAAAAGGTTTTGTATTAACCTTTTTAATTGGTCTCTCCTTCCATTGCCATACCTAATTATTGGCACTGGAAAGAAAGTGAGGACAGATGTATTTCTTTGGGTGGCTTTTAATGTGCATAGTCAGGTCACACAATAAGTGTATCAGTTGCTTTTATTTAAAATGAAACCCATAAAGATTTGCAAGAAGAAAAAATTAATTCCATGATGTAACAGAACTCAGAAGTTCAAGACAGGTTTTAAACCTTGACAAAGTAAGAGGCTGAAATTTATCAGGGATAACAGAACGCTTGGCTTCCCAAAGTTTTATATTGTTTTTTAAGTTTCTTAGGAGAAAGGCAAGAAAAAAAGACCCAGTAAAAGATAATTTGTTCAACATATACAATCTGTTACATTATAACTAATTCTGGTTCTACTAAGAACAGATACTTAATATATCTCTGGAGTACTGTCCAAACATGCTCCCTCATGAAAAAAGGCAAAGGGTTAAAACATTTCACTTTAAAACACCTGGGTGGAAAAGCAGAAGCTAAGAATTTTAAAGAATTATTTTCAAATAGCAAAGAAAAAAAATGAGGACAGAAAGAAAAAAAAAGCTCGCGAAAACTTGTGCACTGGAAGCATATGCAGTTGCATATTAATGATGGCATCTGTTATGTACTGCCTCGAGTTCCCTTAACCACAGAACATTACATAACCACTGTCAGGAGATTTAAAAGACTTCCATTAATTTGTGATGGCAGCAATTAGCAAGGAGGGTGTTAATACTTACTGGTGCTCAAGCTGTCAATTTCTGGCTATTTTTCATTTGGATTCTTTGTAAATTCTCACTGTTGTTTACACAAGGATATCACTGCATCTAGGTAGAAAACAAAATTTTTCTTACTGGTATAAGATATTCACTAGGCAGCTGGAATTTGTGTTAGGAACAGCAAAGGATATTTGCTCAGAATAAAATCAATACTATGCATGAATCAGTACATACAGAAAAACTAGGAGGTTCTTGATTCATAAAGTGCATCTCTGTCTGAGCCCATCTCAGTTATTGCATGTTACTTGCTGACATCTGTGCTCTATGTAATTTGGCAATGTGAATAGTATGAAGTCTTTCTGCTTAGCAGATCTTGGTGAAATATATTCACTTTAACATCTTTTCATAAGGAAAAGCCAATTAGTCAGAATAGAAAGCTCTTTAATGAAAACATGCTATTTTTTTACAAATAGCTTCTTTGAGAAGGTTTCTCTGGTCCAAAACTGAGTTTGTGGTCAAGGAAATGTAGGACCTTGAAGCTACTGGACTTGAAGCTACGGGACATGAAAGTATTCTTTTCCTGTAAGAATAAAACTCAATAGCTGAGTTGACAACATTTCTATGTCCTGCTTTAGGGTTAGTTGCTGATCACATTCCAAAGAACATGGTGGAGGCCAAGAAACAGTACAGAACAACATTACCATTACGCAAGGTAACAATGAAGCACTCTTGCTATTTTCCATTACATATGATGCTCTGGAGAGGATAGCATAGACCTCAGTCTCCTTAAAGTTCTGCTGCAGATGGCATCCAAGATCAGGGAGCTGTAGTTATGCCCAGCTAAATACCAGATCATATAACTTACCAGATTCAGTCATCCCATTATGGAATGTCAGTTCAGACTGTGGGTTTGAGATAATTAGTCATTTGATAAAATTACAGTATGGTTCAGAATCCTGAATCACTGGTGGTATTTTGAAATTATTTACTATGTCACTCATCTATTATAAACATAATATTAGCCTATATTTAAAATATTTTTGTGTCACAAATGTCTGCAAATCTTTTATGTACTGTAAACATATGGAACTGAAGAAGTACATTCCCTTCTGGAATTAGAGGGCAGCAGCTGAGCTGTGAACTACATTGCATAATGCTAAAAGGAGAGAAAAAATTTCCAAGGAGAGCAGAGTAAATTCCGTCAGCTACAAAGAACAGCTATGGGATCTTTTTTATGGCCACATAAAATAAAAAATCTTAGAGGTCTTATTTGAAAGACCCATAACACAGTAAACTGCATGCTGTTCAGTTTTTTCTGCTTCAGTTAAATTGCTAGGTTAAACTGGCACTATTGGAAATTGAACTTTTGATTCTGTGGAATGTATTTCAAGCTTAGCATAAAAAATACAGTGATCTGTCCCAGTTAGATCTCCAGGCTGCACTGCTTGATAGCGTTAGTTAAACAATACAGGCTGAATTGAAAAAAGTCCCCATCACCTGCAATGGTTTTCACAATCTGTATTTAAATGTTCTGTGCCTACAGTATTCTAAGATAAGCAGAAATAATATTTCTTGAGTTTTGTGGGCTTTTTTCCCCCCACTGGTAAAATGCAATAGCTTCCAATGCTCAGTTTTAGCTGTCACTACAAATGCCTTTTACTCCTCTGTGATCATCAGCTGCATAGCTAATGTCAGCAGGAAATTCTGAGTAACTGTAGAGTAGGAGGACACCCAGGGACAGGCAGCTAAATCAAACAAAATTAAATTATGGAGCTCATTTTCAACGGATGTTGTGGAAAACAAAAGAATAGATGTTTTAAAAGACATTAAACAAATGGAGGATGGTCTATCAGTGACTATTAAACATGATGGTCCAGATGTATTGTCCAGTTCAGATAATTCCTGAAGTATTTTTTGCTGATCAGGAATAATAAAGGAAGGTTTCAAATAATTCCTTGTTTATTAATATTGTCCCTAATTACCTGCCTTTGGCCACCACCAGCAGCAGGATGGTAGGTGGCCAAAGAAGGACCTTTGGTCTCCTACAGACTCTGAAAGTACCTATATTCACTCCCCGGACCATGTTGTCTGAGGGAGAACAACCGTACAACAGCTCTCTCGGCATGGACTGCTGTAGCAGCTGGGAATGCACCTCTTCTTACACCTCTTTGCCTCTTTATTTTCAGCTGTGGCCCAGAAAGAAGGAGACAGTCCCAGTATTGATGGGGGGGGGCGGTCTCTGCTGTGTCACAGAACATGGCAGAGAGAAGCTCACAGACCTGCAGGATGTTAGTACTGTACTACGAAGTACTATAGTATACAGTATTATACTAGAATCATGGAATCACAGAATCGTTTGGGTTGGAAGGGACCTTAAAGATCATTTAGTTCCACCCCCCTGCCATGGGCAGGGCCACCTTCCACTAGATCAGGAAATGTAAGGCAATTAGGTTCTGCTTAGTGTATGCACAGCTTTTTAAATCAACACTCAAGTGCATACTCAGATCTGTGTCCAGAACCTTGTAGACTAGTAAGTCTGCTTTCTGCAAGGTTCTGGACACGATTACAGTCTCAGAAGCACTGCAAGTCACTGAGAATTTCAAAGCATTCAGTGATGTTTTGCATATGTACAAATACCCTTTTTTTTTTTTTTAAATCAGGGCAGGAAGAAACTCACAAAAAAAAAACCAAAACAACCCAACCCTAAAAAAAACCCAAAACTAAAACAACAATAAACAAAAAACTCCTCAAAATGCTCTATTGAATAAGGTATACCCCTCACTGAGGCTGCAGAAATACAACAAAAATTCAAAGTTGCTTCTGCTACCAGATATATTAAACTTTGAGTATATTTTTCAGATAAAAATGCTGATCCCATTGACAAAAACAACAGTCATATCTAGATTATTCACTGTATTTTGAAACATTTTGTTTCTAGTTTTTATCCACTAGTCACAATTTCTTACTTGTTAAAATGTGTTTGCTTTTAATGTTACTATTTCTCTGTTGCTCCCTCTTTCCTATGCATTTGAAAATGTGCTTTTTAATATCTCAATATTAATGCTCACAGATGACAACAGAGCATGCTTTTTGGAATGCATGCTCTCTATTTCCTATTAGAGTGGCAAGGAGAAATGAATTCAGTGGGGAAGGTTTGTGACAGGTTTGCAAATTGCCATTATTTTATATATTAATAAACTGGTGGAATGGAATTTTCTTTATTATTGTGTTTGATTCCAATTCTTTGTAATTTATTTGATTTAATTTACACACATTGGCAATGTGCACATTCATGGGCCCATTGCCACAATTTGGATAATTAAATAACTTCTGTTTGCTTTTGAAAGTGTATTTGGATTTTCATTTTGATTTTATGGGTTTTTTTCACTTTATCTGACAGAAATTTGCTTCAATTCTTATTGTTCACTGTTTTAAAAATTGAAAAGCTCTGCAGAAAACATGATATCCTTATCCATAGAATAACCATCTTAAACACAGAGAGTAAGGAACTCAAGGAGTATAACAACAGTAGAAAATCTATTGCTGTAAGAGTCTGCAGCCCAGTTTCAGGGAGAAGACCTTTTATTTAAAAGGACAGGTGTTCCTGGGATACAGGCTGCAGTACACCTATCCTTATTCTTTTTGAACAGCAAAGCACCCAGCTAGCATTCAAATAAGAATATATAATGAGGAGAACGTCTGGAATGGAAAGAAGACCATCCCTCATGATTTTCATGGCAAAGCTCCTACAACTATCAAATCCAGCATTTCTATTTTTGCAATACTTGTTTTCCTATGCTGTTGTTATTAATCTTATTCTTGGTTCTAATCTAGATTCTCAGTGGCTGCAGCGTAACTGGATGACTAGCAATACAATAGGTGTGATTCACAATATGTCATGGCCTTTCTGTGAAGCAGCAGGATATTTAAATTGTGATATCCCTTTTGTCTCCATTATTGAAAATGTATTTGCTATTTAAAGATGACAGCCATATCTGTTAGATGCACCTCATTCATCTCAATGTCATGTGTACTTCCCCTGTAATGACCTACTCAAACATTATGATGGAAAAAACTTAGTATCAATGCTTTTACATAAAGATACAACATGTTAAGGTCATAAATTGATGCATTAAAATTAACATTAATCTGATTATACACTGCTTTAGAAATGCATAATATGCCAAAACACACGTATATAAACATTTCATATATTCATTATAGGCTGGCTTCTGTTTCACACACTGTTCCTTTCTGAAAGCCTGAATTTCAAAATTTCTTTCATAACAGAATTTTAATCCTAACTCCACTAACCTAGCTATTAAAACCACGCCTTTGACCAAAGAACAATATCACTTGTAGAAGTCTAGCCATATATCCACTGCCTCAGCTGGGTTGACCAAGTATAGCTGTCCTTCGGAGAAAAAGGACAAACCCCTCCCCCCCAAAAAACGCCAAACAAACCAATAAATTTATATGTCTAAAACACTAATTAGAATTCACTGGTATTTTTTAAAATTTAATTAAGTATAAAAAGGGTTACTTTCTCTAATTCTAAAGGAAATTTTCACAAAAACAAGACTTCTTTTTTTTCTTTTTTTATCCCAAGGTGCACAGCAGATCAAAATGTTTTGAATTTCTAAAATTAACACTAAGAACAGTTAGCATTTACATCGTCTTCAAGCTGCCTCCTGTCTTTATTACCACCAGACTAGGAGAATAATCCAAAGGTAAAAAGCTCTTTTGATTAGTACAAATCCTGATAAACATTCAGTCTTTCTTTTAAACAAATTCTTCATAGCATTTAATAACACTTGCTCATTGCAGCTATACATTAAAATTCCATGCCATCAAAGGTAGTGCTGCTGCTGGTGGTGGTCATGGGCTTGACAACAAAAAAGACACATAATTGACTAAAACCTAGTTTTGCTGGACTCAGTCCATCAAGGAATGCTCTTATTGCTGCTCTTTTATTTAAGTAACTGCTTCCTGACCTGCCATTTTCTCAATCCTCTCCTAGGCTGCGTACAGCATAGAAGAAAAAGAATAAAAATGATAGCAGTAGAACAAATGGAACAACACTGAGCTGTGCTATTGAGCTTCAGTATCTTCTCTGGAGTGGGATATACCACCAGTGGGATATTTGCTGGTTTAGGGAGACAAAATACATAGCTATAAATTGCAAAGAAAAAAAAGGTGGTTGAGATTCTAGATATTCAGAAAGAAAAAGAGGTGAAAGGAAGTAAAATAAAAGCAAAGCCCCAAGTAACTAGAAGCAGAAAACATTTTGCATGAATTTAATTTTTAAAAGTCTGACAAAGTCATAGTCCTGTCTGCAAGATAACTGCAGAGTTGACTGAAAATGGCTATTTAATTCTTAGCATGATTTAGACTAATTCATTTGCATCTTATAATTTTACACAGTTCTTTTGTAGTTCAGCACTTTCTGTCTTTAGCTGTTCAAGCTGGTGCTGTGTATGACTGATATAACACTGAACTGTGGGCATTCAGAGTGTGAATCAATACTTAAATTGCCTTGTTAGTGGCTGAAACATCTGGCATAACATATTTTTACAGAAAAGTAAAGGTGAAAACTAATTTTACATTTGTTGGAACTATCCTCCGCCTCATTTAGTCAGTTTTGGATTTAGATTAGGCTAAAAGTAGATATTTTGTGAAGAAGCATTAAACTATGCATTTCAGAATGAAGAAAATGAATCTAGACCTGTGCTTAGAGAAAAAAAAAAGAAAAAGAGATGTCAGCTACATTACACTGCCTAAGAACAGAACTGGAAGAGACTGCTTGGTCACAGTGCCCTCTTCTTACCACTTGTAGGCAACTGGTGATAAATCTTAAATTTGGAAGGGGTCATAAAATCTCTATGCCACAAACTGCTAACCACCTCTGATACTCTTTGTAGGAGAAAATACTGAAAGAGACAAATTCTGTTCTCTTACAGAACAGAGTAGGAAAATCATATATTTTAGAAGGTTTTAGTTCCCTGTGACAGAAGAAACCTTGTAGATGGTGTTCTTAGACAGTAAACTAGGCTGCCACAACTCTGCTGTTGAGTGTATTATATAAATAAGAAAGCATCTTGTATTTTGCATTCTTTGAACAGCCACCTACGTTATTATTACACCTAGCTATATGTTTCTGAGGGTTTGCTTTCTGACTGATGGTTTTTTACATGCATACACACACAGAGTCACAAAAAAAAGGAATATTTCCCTGCTTATACATAATTTTACCTGCGGCTGAGGGTCTGGGAACTTCTGCCTGACATTGAGGCAAGCACTGCCTATTCAGTGACCTTCAATCATTTACTTCTGCACAGGACAGTGGTTTTTTGCTCCACTGAGCTTTTATGGCATCTGGCTGCCTTAGAAATGACAGGACTTTTCCGACTTATCCAGAAGTAACTTGTTCAGAAGGTGGACTGTTGCCCAGTGACAGGAATTCAGGGAAAAGCCGAGACACTACCAGGCTGACGACAGAAAGCAAAGCTGCGACAGAGTGGATACTGGAAGCAGAGATCATGGGCTTGAGACTAAAGGGTAATGCCATAGGAAGACACTGGAAATAGGATCTTTGACTGATAGGCTAGAAACAGTGGGCGTGGACCCAACATCCCTCCTGAAACATACCAAAGCTTTTTAAAAAAAATCCAAAAAATTATGTATATCAAAATCATCACAACCTCCTCTGTGCTTATGTAAATAAAATATATGGTAACCAACCCTCCAGACAGATCTATTGAACTGATCATGAACAAAGTCACCTTGGAAGGCCCAGAATTTAAGAGCTCCAGTCCCAGGTTTATCCATGAGAAAAAAGGGTCCGAACCTTCAGTGTGCGTTCTTTTGAGTCCCTGCATTAGATACCTACAGTTACGTGGTATAAATCTCTCCTACAGTATTTCTCTTTTCATGCTTCATTGCTGTAAATGGTTTTGCTATTAACTCTGTAGTCACTCTTAGATTTTTTTTTTAATAAGCCATTAGTAGAATAGCAACTTCCCACATAGTAAGACTATGACCCTGGCACTGTGGGAGAGAGTAGAGGTGTAGTCTCCTGGTTGTGATCAAGATGTATGAAAACAGGTGAAGCAAAGAAGCTCACGTTAGCCTTATGCTGCACCACCCTTACTCACACTACTTTATTTAGATTTATTTAGATTTCTCAAAGTTGAGGTTAGAAAAGCAGAATTGCAGAGTTTAGACAACAGTTTTTCATAGTTCAGTGTTTTGAGAGCATTCTGTACTTCATACCTAAAACCACTTACCTTTAATTACAGGCTCACACTTGTGAAAATTAAGGGTCATCATGCAGCAGTTTAATTGCAGACAAGGTCCAAAGAGACTACTTTCACTTAAAAGAATAACAGAAACAATAAAAATTAAACTCAGCTTGAAATTTGGCATCCATCCCAAGCACAAGATGGAAATCAATTAACTTGGATGGATTGTGCAAAGCACCATTTATCTGGATTTGTTATGTACTACTTTGGGCAACTTTTTGATAAATTCACACTTAAAGGTGTTAGTGCCTATTCATATTCTTACACTGCCCACGTGATTCACAGTTTTAAAGATTAAACAAGCCTTAAACTCCTTAAGGCTTTAACAGTGGAAATAATTACTGTGGGCAGACTGAAATTTATTCCAATGGTTAATGCATGGCTTATGTATCACTTCATTCCTGCTTAAAAATAATATGACATGTAGAAAACAGTGATGTATCTTCCACTTTGTTGGTTACTCTGGCATTTGCATTCCCAATACTTTATGAATTATTATTTAAAGGTCAACACTGATTTCTGATATCTTTGAAGAATCAAGTGACATAAGAAGACAAAATTCTGCTCCTGGAAAACCCTGTGGCTGGCTACCACTGAGTAAATGTGCTAAAAAGTGTGGCAAATTCAGAGAAACAATTGCATTTAAATAGTTAATGAAAAAGAGAATGAGGGGGAAAGCTCACAAAAATTTAGTCTGGGAAGATGCTGAAAAATATCCACTTTATATAACATGCTGTAGATCGTGATGTAACTCCATCTTCAAATAATGTGCTCATCAGTGACACCTCTTGACAGAAACAGTCACACACAGTGCTATGTATGTAATTCAGAGTTTGTAGGCAAGTTCAGGATTGCATTATTTTTTGATCTCTGGATTTTCTGGAGGTTTTATGGTTATTAAATATAATGCATTTTTACTCTGTCATAGCCCTCTGTATGTGATTAGCTATGGTTCAAATGTGTTTTTCATCCTATTTTATTTAATTACAACTAGTCTTTACATTATTTCCATATTTTTATGAAACATATTCATTCGCAAAATGAAACATTTTCAAAAAACATGAAATATCA
The DNA here is from genome assembly GCF_947461875.1 of Haliaeetus albicilla. Classification (NCBI taxonomy): domain Eukaryota; kingdom Metazoa; phylum Chordata; class Aves; order Accipitriformes; family Accipitridae; genus Haliaeetus; species Haliaeetus albicilla. Next base: position 14,707,093 of record NC_091485.1, read on the forward strand.
GGAGTTACTTGTTTTGGATTCATGGTCAGAGATGTTTTCAACAGCTCTTTAAAATCATTATGACAATTACTATCACTGCATTACTAGCTAATTGGATTGAACTGATCCTTTGCAAATTGAGACAGCAATTTTTTTTCACAGCAGATATCATTAGCTAGGAGCATAAGTGATTCAGTACCAGCCTGGAATCTGATATTTTGGTATGTTTTTAAACAAGACATTTTATGTATTCACAGTTGCTTGTGGATGCTCCAGTGACTCACCACCACTGGAGCAGAACGATGAGTGTCGTGACAGTGCAAGCACATGGTGTGTTCTCTTCTCTGTACCTGAACGAGATGATTCTGGAGGGAGTTACTGGTGATAGCTCACCAGAGACCCTCTTGAACATTAAGTTATTTTTATTCTTGTTGTTCCTTTGACTGGTACCATTAGCAGCATGCAGAAGAATATGCAAACTGGTACACATCACCAGTTTTAGGTGTCTTCACCTTGTATTTCACTGAAACCTTATACAGTTCTTCAGGTCTTGTGCTAAAATTCACATGCATCTTTCAAACACTTTAATAGAACCAGATAGCTGGTTTGCAGAGATATTCCAGAAGCCAAAGAGATTAAACCTATATTACTTTCTGTCTCCTTGGTCTCTCTTGCAAGTATTTTCTTTTACTGTCCACTAATGCCTTTTACGCATATCTTTCAAAACGTGTAGAGGCAATGGGCACAAACTGAAACACAGCAGGTTCCATCTGAACATTTTAAGTACCTGTAAAGAAATGAATCATAAGTAGTTGCAGAGGTAGGACACAACAGTAATGAAGAGAGTTACAGTAATCTAGCGGATCAAAGTGATTTCTTCATAAATTGGAAAATAAATCCTAACTCCATGGAACACAGAGAGCAGCTTGGCAGCCTTCTGCATACCCTGGGCCTCATCCCACTTGCACCGGTATTCCACCTCCTCAAGAAGGGCATTTCCAAACTTCCATCACTTGCCAATGCTCATACAAAATTACTGATCATGAAGAACTGTCTCCCAGTATAAGATCATTCAGAAGTCTTCCTGCCAGTCTTTGGAGACACTGTTCACTAACCATGGAATAAAAGTTACGTCATTATTATTAGCAGTGCTAATTATGTATCTGTAAATAACAATAAAGATACTGGTGCTTTGCTACCTGGTATTAGTTGCATGCTTTTCTTTACTTTCCTATTATCTTAAAAAATGCTTCTTATCTTATGGACTGTTAGGTGTTTATTAAGACATCATCGATAGGATGTGAAACTTAAGCAGTCAGAATTGCTTCCTAAGCATCAGCTACAAGAAGATCAGCTCCTTTGATTAAAAACTGTATGCTCAAATAGAAAATTATAATGCAGGAACTATTGAACCTTTACCTCAGAACTCCAAGGCTGACAGATGTGCCACATAAATCACTCTTTCTTTCCTCCTGATCATTTTGGCACAGTTTCTTCAATTGAATTACTGTCTTAGGATAGGGATGCTTCTTTATTCACCTGACATATCAAAACTAGCCAAGTAAAATTTTATTTCTCAGATTTTTAAAAATGTTGGATTGTTCACTAAAGAGATATTTTTTTTCTTACTGAAAAATTTATCCATAAAAGAGTTATGCCATCAAAAATAGGTTATTATTGATGGGAGAGGTACAGACTTTACAAGTGGTCAAAATTTAAAATTTCCTTCTTTTCAAAAATTTGAACTTTTCAAAATTTATTTTAATTCCCTATGAAAACTAAAAAGAGTTTAGAAACAATGTTTTGTGAAAGAAAAAATCTGAAAAATAGTCATCTCAGCTTAACGAAATTGAATAGTTCTTCTTTGATTACACTGAAATTCCTTCCAGTTTCTATGTTTTATAGTATCATTTATGTAGCAAAATACATTTCACAATGCAAGGTGGTTTTTGAGAAAAAAAAAAAAAAATTATAATTATGCAATGTTAACCATTAATCTTTTCTTAATAAAGTTTAAAGGACTAGGACTATGTCCTGGTATGGCATTCATTGATATTGTAACAGTTGAATGGATCAAAGACCATAGCCTTCCCTCTTAAATTTTAATTATATCTTTACCCCTGTTAGGATAAAAATGACCCCTTAGAGCCTTATCTGCCTTTTTTCTAATACTTTAGTATTGGAAGAGCCCCTTTAATTCTTAACATTATGGATTTTGATCTTCATTTTTCCTCTTGCTTCCTTTTCCCTCAACACTTTCTCTTTTCCTTCTCCAAGTACCTGTTCCTCTCTTGCATCTTTCAGCTACGGTTACAGTGACTTGCAAAATTTCCTGCAAGAGCACAATATGGGATCAGATACATAAATATTTTCACACATATGTATAGTATACATGTACATGGTATATATGCACAAAAAGTTAAAATATGTCAATTCCAGGCCAACATCTTATTATCTTTTATCTCCTATTTTGTAGGTGAGATATTTTAAAGAAATTTTTTGTGTCCTCTAAGATGCTTGAACATTATAACCTTGTTTATGCAGCGCTTACTGTGTTTTGCATTCCATTTAAGCTTCAAGGCAGTAAGTCACACCACTGATGTTAAGTCAGACCACATATACCAGCAATTTTTGCAGTATTCATCTTGTTCCACTACAGGCTGCATCCGTGGAATTTGAGTTACTGCTAAGTGTGGACGTACAGAATAAGAACAAAATCTATCCTCTGCATCTTTCTTCAAAAAAAACCAGCAACTAATTCTTCATTGTTTAATTATATTAATTTCCCAGAAGCCTTAAATTAATATTTAGATGTCTTCTGTGTCTGATTTTCATTATATAATTTTTTATTTATTGTTGACAGTATTTTAAGTAAGGATAAGATTTTGATTCATTTTTGTTCTTGGTTTTATAACATTTACCATTATAAATGGAAAGGACTAAGTCTTATTTTACTTCATATTTTATAAGCAATCTATAGAACTATCAGTCAATTACTAAACTTTAATTGCTTTCCAACACAATGTGCAAAAGTCTGTATTGAATCATTATAAAGATCTCCATATTTACCTCTGACAGTTGCTTCTCATCAGTGAAATATCCTAAGACCTTTTTATTTTTTCGCATACCAGTTGGGAAAACACAATTTTGCTACCTGATCCTTCAAATATTTATGCAAAAAATCCTGACACTAATCACAGGAAGAAGTAAAAAAAATAGAATGAATATTTGCAAAAAGTTCTAGTCAAAATATTCATATTAAAGGAAGTTGCAGACCTTAAACTGCAATACTTCTTTTCTTTACCCCTGAAAAAAAAACAAATGACACTCTGAGGAGTATGATGCTTGATTGCTTGATCAATATTGGGTTTTTACCTCAAGTGGCTCAATGGGGCTAATGTCCTATTTGCATAATATAGGGGAAAAAAATGCAATAAATATTCCATGAGGCACCATTGCATAGGTAGGTGTTGGATAACCCTGAAAACTTACTCCTGCATGAGACACCTTTGTTGTTCTTGCTTAGAAATATAAAATCTGCAGAAGCTAATTCAGCCCTTGTGCTACAATACCCTGTCTACTATAGTCTTTGGAAGATCCAAGTTCTTGTCTGTAGACCTCCCCAGTGCAGCCACTTCTATTTGAACAGTATGTTGTGAATTTCATTCCATACACATCTCAAAGAGATGTCTGTGAATATAAAATAACTAATATCCTTTTTGTGCTTTTAGACAGAGACAATGTAAATGAAGTTTTAAAGTTCTTTGAAAATACATTTTTTAAATATTTAACTTTTTTCCTTTTCCCAATATCTCATTTTGTTTTACTGTAAATATTTTCCTTTGTCTAATGCCTTGATTATTTTATTCTGTAGATTTTTTGGCTTATGGTTCAGTGATATCCTTGGGGTTTACTTTTTTAATTCTAGAATCAATTACTCAACCGTATTTTTCATCAGTCAGTCATTTTCTGTATGACTGATGAATGTGTATATATTCCCTTTGTCTTTATATTTTGTTCCATTGTTCTTATTTCTTATCCAACTGAAGAAGAACAAAAAAAAATTATATTTTTATTACAAATTACATAACATCTTTCATTTTCAGGGATAGCTTTTGATGCAAAGTCATCACCAATGTTCATATTTTGATCCAGTGATTGTCATGTCTAAATATTCTGTTTCTAGAATATGAAATGTGGAATATAAACTTGAATTGTAGTCAATATTTATCTAAATACTCCACACAACTGCATTGAAACTCACTGTGTAGTGTTCAGTTTAATAAATGAATTTAAGAAAAAAAAAAAGAAAATATAACTTTAGCTATTTCTTTTCTGTCTAGACTATCCATCTTATTCCCCCTTTGAAAAAATAACTTGATTCCTAAAGCAGTATCTTGTACTGACCATTTTGATAGAATAATATTTTCAAAGTTTTTGATAGTTATCTAGTCATTCATTTAGAGGTAAGATAAAAAAAGAATTATGTGACTTTTAAATTTTACAATATTTTTTGCTGAATGTGACAGAGAAAATACTACTATGATCAGCAAGTGTTTTGACTATTATAATTCAGGACAATTATTTTTGCAACCTGCAACATCTTATATATGCTTGATACAGTTGGGGGGAAGTGGTTGGTTTTTTGTTTTTAAATTAGAGTCCTAATTCTTCATTCAGGTGTTGAAATAAAGTTCTCACATTTTGAAATTCTGCTAAATACCTACCTTTTTTTTTTTCTGAAAGACACTCCATTATTCTACCAATTAAAAAGAAGATGGTTTCTTGCACAGGGCATGCTGAACAGTTCCTACATAACTTTGAAACTCTGCTATTAAATACTGCAGTAAATATCTAGCTTATTTTTAATGAATAGCTTTATTTGTTGTGGTTTAACCCCAGATGGCTGTTAAGCCCCACACAGCCACTCGCTCACTCCCCCCTACCCAGTGGGATGGGGGAGAGAATTGGAAGAGTAAAAGTGAGAAAACTCGTGGGCTCGGATAAAGACAGTTTAACAGGTAAAGCAAAAGCCATGCGCACAAGCAAAGCAAAACAAGGAATCCATTCACCACCTCTAACGGGCAGGCAGGTGTTCAGCCATCTCCAGGACAGCAGGGCTCCATCACGCCTAGCGGTGACTTGGGAAGACAAATGCTATCACTCCAAACGTCCTCCGTTCCTTCTTCTTCCCCAGCTTTAGATGCTAAGCATGACACCATATGGTCTGGGATATCCCTTGGGTCAGTGGGGGTCAGCTGTCCCGGCTGTGTCCCCTCCCAGCTCCTTGTGCCCCCCCAGCCTCCTCGCTGGTGGGGTGGGCTGAGAAGCAGAACAGCCCTTGGCTCTGGGTAAGCCCTGCTCAGCAACAGCGAACACATCCCTGTGTTATCAGCACTGTTCTCAGCACAAATCCAAAACACAGCCCCATACTAGCTACCACGAAGAAAATTAACTCTATCCCAGCCCAAACCAGTACAATATTATCTTACTCCATTTGTTTCTTTTGTTTTGTTTTTCCTTAGACAGCTTGACTTACACCATATTCTTACACCATGAAAAGGAGATTGTTGCTGCAGTACAAGATGAAGCCAGGATAAATGGAGACACAGAGCAGACAGGTCTATATATACACAAATTCAATCTACCATTCTTCTCAAGTTTTCCATGCAACTCAAATGATTAGCATTAGAAATATAACGCATGTGCTCATATTTTCTTGATTCGAAGTGAATGCAAAACAAAAATAAAGAAAGGGAGAGCCAAAAATTAGACTTACAAAGAGAACTTAAATTCAGGAAATAATTTACATATTCATTTATAAACAGAAACCTGAGATGCTACTGTTTAAGACAGAAGATTTTACTCAGGCTTCTTCTGTTATCCAAATACTGGATAAGTGCTGGAAATCACATGCAGCTAAGTGTCATTTTATTCACAAAATATCATAGCAATGCTCTCTTGGGTTCTTTCTAAATATTCTTACAGCAATATAAGGATAGTAGGTTTTGCGAAGTATAGAAACATCTGGGCTAGTTCTATATGAGCCTGTTGAAATATTCTGAGCAATGTAATCACGTTAGGACAGACTTTTTCATGACCTAATTTATACTACAAGCAAGCTAGAGCTGATCTTTAGCTGAACCAGCTGAACTATGATAGCCAGTGCTGAAATCATCAAACCCTTGAGGGCTAAGTTTTCAAAGACTTACAAGATTTTATTTACCTTACCTAACAAATTATTTCTTAATACCACATAGACTCCATGAAGCTAACCAGACCACATTCTATTCCACATATTTTCCCAGTAATTATTTTATTTCTTAGTAATATTTTCATTTTTAATTAGGGTTTGGGTTTTTTGGGGGGCGACGAAGAGCGTTTTGTTTGGTGGGGCAGTCTTTAATAAATAGGAAAATCTGGAACTAGCAATACAAAGCTCTTTATATGTTCCAGAAGCCCAGGTATTTCAGAGCCATTTTATTTTGGTCTGTAAGGTTTGTGGGTACCACCAGTTTCCAAGATCTCCTTGCTCCTATTTTCAGTGCTTGCTCAGTATATAAAATTTGAGTGGTTTTGGTTTTTTTTTTTTCTTCCTCCTGTTCTGTTGTCTCTGTGCACTGTTTTGTACAAGTGCTTGCTTTTCCAGCTGGTGTTGTAAACATCGCCATCCTGCATATGTTAAAAAATGAGCAGTCTGCTCTTTCCACTTTTAAAACTCAGAGTAGCAGAAGCAGATTGGCATTGTTTTTTGACATGCACAGCGTACTTTACTGCAAGATGTCATATTTTCCCAAAGGGGTACTCAGAATGTCAAGAAGCTTGGACCAGACACAACAAGATCATAAATATGCTACAGAGAACACACCAGGATATTTGTATAGGATTATCATTAGGTATCAGATGAATACTGTTTCATCACATGCTCTCTGTGGAATAGGATTTGATGGTTACATACTTGTGATAATAGGAATTATATCTCTATTTTAATACCACTGCTTTGCAACTAAGATTTCAAAAGTAAGTGGTGCTTTTATTTTTTATATAGTTTAGATTTTTAAAAAACTTAGTTAAGGAAAGATTGCAATTACAAAGTTTTCCATGATCATAAAGATAACTTGTTTATGCTTTGTACTAGTAGTGTGGATATTCACATTGTGCTGGGAACATTAAAAATGCAGTCAGAGACAGTCCCCATCTTAAAAACTTCAAATCTGAATTAATTTGATAGGGAAAAATAGTAGTTTACATTTATAACCACCTGAGGAAAAAAAGTATTACCTTATAAATATCTTTTAAGTACAAATTTTACAATGTGTTCATTTAAAAACACAGGCTAAAAAAATAAAATCTCTTTTTGTTTTGATCCAAATCCCTTTCCCCAAAAAAACTAGTAGAACAAAATGTAATGGAGAGTTTTATGTTTTACTTAGGCCACAAAGTTATTAATTCCCCTGGGAAATACTTGCAATAATGTACACAGTGCAAGTCATGATTCCTACTTTAATGGTTCCTATCTTGTGGACAGCTCCCATTCTAATAAATCTCCATCCAGGAAAACTCAGAAGAAGAAGAAAGAACCTGCTGCGAGCCAAGGCTACAATATTTTGATCACACAGCTGGTCTCCAACTACTGTGACCCATAAATGCAACCCTGAAAAAAAAGGATAAAATGAAACAATTTAGCACATATAAACCATTGATTTACCTTCTGCAGGTGCAACTTTTATATCTCTGTATGCTTTCAGATGTCACCATCGACAACCCTAACTTAATGGGCCCCTATTTCCATGTGAAATAACCAAACCAATCCTGAACAAATTAAATCCTGATTTATCAAGTGATTCTTAACAATACCTGTCTGTAAACAGCACTGTCATGAACTGACACCCTTTTCCTCTAGCCACCCCCTCCCTGTGAAAAGTCAAGCTCCTGGTACTAGCAGATACTGTTAGAAGCAAATCTGTACTGCAGTACGTTTGCGCAATTTAGTTTTCCCGCACTCCTGCAGTTCTTGTCCTCTCTTACTTTATGTGTTCAGAGGCTGAGGGTATGGATGTTACATCTGGGCTTCCCACTGCAGGTTTTTACACTCCCCAGCCACACTGTACCCTTTTTTTTCCCATACGCTATGTAGAAACCTCTACTCCAGGAGCTGTGGTATGACAGATTGTGCAATCACGTTCTGCAAGGTCTCAGTCTGGCCCTAAAATAAAATTCAGTACATTTCTCCATGCCTCAGATATCCACCTAAATGGTGCAGGAACTGAGTCATTTATAACAGGACTAATCAGAAAAAAAATCAAATTGCAAAAGTCTAACTGTGCCAGACAACTTCCTTTAATGACTTCCAGCACCAGCTCTCTAATTTTGCTCATTTCATGGCCTGAGCCAAATATCATGTGAGCTATATACCACCTTCAACTGTCTGTACTGTGCATCTCTTTACAGAAGAATCCACTCTCTAGAATAAGCATACCCTTCAGTTCCCCTCTCAGCCCTGCCTTCCTGTTTATTGGTCCATTGATTGAGTTTTTCCTCAATATCTGTGATCAATATTTAAACAGACTTTATGACCTGTGTCTGACTATCCCAGACCTCTCCTGTAAGTAAACAAAGACCACCTATTTTTTTTTAGGGATTATATAAGTACCTGTCTTTTGACAGAGCCCTGACTGTTGCTGCCACATTGTCTGTGCCTCAGTTGCCTTTCCTTGGTAAAGGCAAGAAGGCAGTTCATTTCTGATTGGATATTTCTGAAGATACGGACAAAATTCATTCTGCCACAGAAACAGCCGAGTGAAGCAGCTACTCCTGGTTAAGACTGTATCTTATCACACTGAGTATGTTGTTATGGACTTGCTCAGCACAGGAGGTCTTCCCACAGTGGTGCTTGGCCTCAAACTTGAGTTTTGTTTCTGAGTTTGGTCAAAAGTGTCTGCATCACATTCTGAGTCCTGGTATAATTATCTTCCTTTGGCTGTTGCCTCCAGAGACTGCCAGTTGTTTATGGACTGGTGGGTAATTGTTATTCAGCATCATATGTTTCTTCTTAAGAAAGCAGCACACCGTATTTCTGACCATGGGAACAGCTTTGCCATCCCCCAGCACTCTTAAACAGGAGGAACCTATCTTATTCCTCAAGTCTTAACCATCCATCCTTCAGTTTACAAAGGCAGAAGGAGAGAGTTATGTGTTTTCGGAAAAAGCCCAGCCAGTCACCCTATTCCCTTATTCCCCTGGCAAAGTGTGAGTTTATTTGTGGGATAAGAAGGCTCTCCACCAGCTTTCACACACCGCAGCCAGCCTCGCACTGCTCTTCACACCAGCTGGCTCCCTGCGTGAAGCGCTTCCTCACACTCAGCCATGCGCTCACTGCAAGGCAGAAAGGTTGGAGGCAAAGCAGAGCCAAGGTGAAAATAATCTGCTTCTCCAGCCAGACACTTCTCTGCCTACTTCTACAGGGAAAACCTTTATCTTGGGGGGAGAAAAACTCATCCTTGATGTCTGACCTTGGCCCTATTGCTAGTTGGCCATCCTCATTTCTCTTCCATGCCTTCCCCTGTGGTTATTATGGGACAATTTCAGCAACAATCATTCATAACACTGATAACTGTGCAGGTTTTTGGGAACATGGACCTCACAAAGTCACAGAGCTGCACATAACCACACCACAGGGCTCTGCAAGCCTTTAGACTTAAGCTTGGGAGAACAGGGTGTACCTGTCCTACTGTGCGTGAGGATCAAAGGCTTATCTTGGTCTCACTCATACCGTCCAGTCATATATTTTCTAAACACCTGTCTCGCTATCTTCAGAGCATGGAGCCGTTAAAGGACATAGATAATTCCCTCTAGTTCTGACAAAGAACTTTGAGACTTTGATTGAATGGGAGCTGTACTCAGAATGCTAGGCAATGGAAAACTTAAAAAAATTTCATGTATCTGATTTGAAATAATTGTGTCTATCAAAGAAAGGCAAGCATATACCTCTAACGATAAAGCACAGAGTAAATACAGGATGGACTACTGCCACCTCTTGGTTATCTATATTTTAAGGTATTAAAAAAATAAAATTAAGAATTATTCATGTGAAGAAGGTTAATGTCAAATATAAAAAAATAGCCTTTCCAAATAGTTTGTATAATAATATCAAAATAGGAAATGGGTAGTGTCTTAGCAAAAAGAACAGATGTGTAACATGGTGAGACGATGCCAGTACTGCTACTGAACTGGCTGCAGCATCTCAGTAAAAATCTCAGCTGAACCAACTACATCTGAACTTTTACTCACACAAAACCAGAAACTTGAAAAATTAGAAAATTTCATTTCTTAAAAGTTACTTCTTTTTTGTCAGATTCCATTCTCACTGGAGTTTGCAACCATTTTTCAGAATGTCTGTTAGTGATTACAAGCCTTAGAAACCTAGAAGTCTAGTTTTATGGCCACATTTTTATCCACAAAACGTACAGCTGTGTGTGCAAAATGGGCATGACCTGCTCAGTATTTTATTCTTCTCTGATTAAGTAACAATTAAAACCACCACTATTCAATTTGAACACACAACCAAATGCCTGACAAATGTAAGTTAGATACAAGCTATTAAAATGCAAGCTGAGGATTCTCAATTTTTCATGTACTCAATAGGTCATCAGGGAATAGAAGTCTGCAGTATTTTCCATATATTACAACTTTACAGAGCAAGAAGAATAGCAATTAAGTCACAAAATGCTGTATCAATATATTCGTTGCACCTACAAAGGTACCAGAGACAGATACATTTAAAATCTTTTTACAATTAGCAATATTGCCTCTACAAGACTGATATCCAAATATTGATACACACATTGTTTAGTTTATGGCCTTCTGTCTTTCATCAAAGCATTTCATAAAAATACACTTCATCAAACTGGTTCTAACATTTTGTCACTTCAGAAAAAAAGCCCCAAAAAGCTATTCCAACTTCTGACAACTAAAAATGAAAGCATTTTGGATGTGTAAGAAGCAGTGTTTAAGGAAAAGTTAAATACTTTCCCAGTGGATGATGAAAATAATGAATTTACTGAGTTTTTAATTGTTAATTTTTCAGCCAAAATCTGAAAAAAAATAAAAAGAAACAGACATTTCAGTTGGAATTTCTGTTTTGAAGACAACTTACTTTTTTTAAATTAACAATTTTTTCAATCATTTATAGGTACTTGTGTCACAATTCATAAAGTGTTATAAGTCCAGAATTACAAGGAACCTAAGTAAATAACTTAAATATAGTCAGATATTGCTTAATATATCCTTTGCTAGAAAACCTTGAATGAACTAGTTTGATTCAAGTGCTAAACTTCCACCAGGTTTCTCTTGTGAACAGGTAAGGGCTATTCTAAAACCAGATGATTGTCATTGGTTTATGGTAAAATATGACACTAACCCTTTAAATAGTTTAGATGCCTTGTAGTGGAAAATTCTGTTTATTATCAGGAAATGGCAGAATATAATAGAATATTAGGGCATATATGTCACTTTGTAGGTATGTCTGTAAAGTTAACATGAATTTTGAGCCCAGGGGGGTCTGTGTGAACTCTTCATATTCAAATGGTACCAGAAGCTTCTCAGACTTTCAACTCCCCTGCATGCTGTGGGCATCCACAATGATGTCAAGTTAAAAAAAAATATTGTAAATAGATCATTCATTATGCCTTGGCTTGCAAACCACAGCGATAAACTGATAATGTAGTGGCATACAACCCTTTCAGAGTTACCTTATGAGGTGTAAGGGGAAGAAGAGAAAAGAAAAAAAAAAGGGGGGAGAGCAAGAGAGAAAGCAAAACAGAGAAAAGTATAAACCTCCTCCAAGTGGCCAGCTTGGAAGAGAAGCAAAAACAGCCTCCAGATGAGTATTGTCTCTCAGGCATCCTTCCCAGTCCAGCAGGCAATTTCTCCCGTACGCTTTTTGCTTAGTAGCTATACATTTTTCACCAGGACCCACTCAAACTGCCCACTGGGTCTACCTACCCATGATGCTTTTATTGGAGCATGCTTGGCTAGATGCTCACTGAGTGACTGTTAAGCTTTGTGCATGTCTGTTATAGGGTAACATTTGTTGATTAAGTAGATGACATTACTACTAGGCTCTGGAGCTGTAAGCTAAAAGCTGTGATGGGAAGGGTGAAGACATCTTAGTATGGAGTTATAGACTGAAAACTACAAGGTGAAGGAATGGAAACAGAGGAAGAACAGAACAACGTGAATAGCAAAGGCAATCCCTTTCCACAGAAAACCCAGCATACCTGTCATTCAGACTCTACGTCTGCAAGACCACGGCGAGATGAGCACTTGGGATGGGAGGCTAAAGGTACTGCCATGGCAGCCTCGTGGTGGGTGGGCAAAAGGTTGTAGAGTTGCTTCTGAAAGGCAGGCTACAGGATCACAGGAAGCATTTTGCAGATTGACTTCTCACATTACAAGGCTGTATTGGGCTTACTTGGCAAGATTTTGGTAACAGAGAGGCTGCAGGGGTGGCTTCTGTGCAGACACCAGAAAGTGCCCCTGTGTTGGACAGAGCCAGTTCCAGGTGGCTCCAAAACAGACCCACCTCCAGTCAAAGCTGAGCCCGTCAGTGTTGTGTATTGGGTTTGTGTGGCAAGGTTTCGGTAGCAGGGGGGTTACAGGGGTGGCTTCTGTTGAGAAGCTGCTGGAAGCTTCCCCTATGTCTGACAGAGCCAATGCCAGCTGGCTCCAAGCTGGACCCGCCACTGGCCAAGGCTGAGCCCATCAGCGATAGTAGTAGCGCCTCTGTGATAACGTATTTAAGAAGGAAAAATGTTGCAGTGGGCACAGAAACAGCAGCCAGAGAGAAGAGGGAGAACATGTGAGAGAAACAGCCCTGCAGACCCCAAGGTCAGTGAAGAAGGAGGGGGAAGAGAAGCTCCAGCCACCGGAGCAGAGATTCCCCTGCAGCCCGTGGAGAAGCCCATGGTGAGGCAGGCTGTCCCCCTGCAGCCCAGGGAGGTCCACGGTGATGCAGATATCCACCTGCAGCCCATGCAAGACCCCACACTGGAGCAGGTGATGCCCGAAGGAGGCTGTGATCCCCTGGGAAGCCTGTGCTGGAGCAGGCTCCTGGCAGGACCTGTGGCCCCATGGAGAGAGGAGCCCACGCTGGAGCAGGTTTTCTGGCAGGACTTGTGACCCCACGGGGGACCCACACTGGAGCAGTCTGTGCCTGAAGGACTGCAGCCCATGGAATGGACACATGCTGGAGCAGTTCTTGAAGAACTGCAGCCCATAGGAAGGATCCATGTTGGCGAAATTGGTGAAAGACTGAATCCCACAGGTGGAACCCCAGGCTGGAGCAGTGGAACAGTATGAGGAGGAAGGAGTAGCTGAGAGCTGTTATGGGCTGACCACAACCATCATTCCCCCATCCAGGGAATCCTGGACAAGGGGAGGAGGTAGGAGATTTGGGAGTGAAGTTGAGGCTGGGAAGAAGGGATGGGTGGGGGGAAGGTGTTTTAAGATTTGTTTTTATTTATCATTATCCTACTCTGATTAATTGGAAATAAATTAAATTAATTTCCCTAAGAAGAGTCTGTTTTACCAATGACAGTAATTGGTAAGTGATCTGCCTGTCCTTATCTCTGCCGATGAGCTTTTTGTCATATTTTCTTTCACTGCCCTGTTGAGAAAGGGGACTGATAGACCAGCTTGGTGGGCACCTGTTGGCCAGCCAAGGTTAACCCACCACAAAGGCTGAGCCACTAAGGCACTCCACAACATAGAATCATAGAATCATTCAGGTTGCAAAAGACCCTTAAGATCATCAAGTCCAACCATTAACCTAACACTGCCAAGTCCACCATTAAACCACATCTGCACATCTTTTAAACACCTCCAGGGATAGTGACTCAACCACTTCCCTGGACAGCCTGTTCCAGTGCTTAATAACACTTCTGGTAAACAAATTTTTCCTTATAACCAATCTAAACCTCCCCTGGCATAACTGAGGCCATTTCCTCTTGTTCTGTCCAGTCTCCCCCTTCCCTTCTTTCACAGCTTGTTCATATATGTGAGCTTATCATATAAGATAGCAAAGGTGTGATGGTAAGAGCAATGGTGTCTTGACTAGACTGCCCGCACTGCAAGGTGTAGATATACTCATGGGAAATGCTTACTTTCTGCCTACTCGCTTTGGGTTGTTCTGCTTCTGACTTAATGATTTGTATAAAAGTGACCACAGGAAACAAAATTATTTTTTGTTTTCATGTCCATTTAATAAGAAAGGAATCATTCTACCTGTCTATGATTACTAAGTTTCTTTAAATAAAATAATAAGTATTGCCTGCATTTAGGGAGTATTTCTGAGTTATCATTTTATTCCTGTTTCACAGATGGGAAGAGTGAGGCTCGAGGACCTTTAGAAATGTAACTGAAGTTATGCAGTTGCAGGATCAGGACTAAAATCAAGATTACCAGAGTCCCAATCCAGCCCTCATCCCATTTTAGGAAATGTGAAATTAAGAGGTAATTTTATAGAAATTAAAAAGAAAAAAAGATAAAGAAAGAAGAAGAAGAAGAAGAAGAAAAAGAAGAAGAAGAAGAAGAAGAAAAGGAGGAAATAGAATTTTTCCAGATCCTTTTGCAAATGTATTATTGTAGGAAAGACATTCTGAAACAACTGTACAGTCCTTAAAGTCATGTTAAACAGACCATGGCATAAGCAGGCAAGGTTTATAATGTTACATGTGAAAAAGGCTTGTCCCTGAAACATCAGTGGGCAAACATAGCTGCAACCTCTAGGTATTAAACTGGTAATAGTATGCAATCATACAACATGTTTTATGCTCCTCAGCAAGGTAATCTTAATTACCTATTTCCTCCTTTTTATTTTTTTTCTTTGCCCCTCCAGAACCTGACACAGAAAGTTATTCTGTTCCTGCATCACTGCTTTTCAAAGAAAATTCCAGCAAAAACAATGTCTCTAATTCCATATTATACAGATAGCATTGTTTTCTACAAAATTCAAGGAAAACAGCATACAAATAAGATGGGGTTTCCTTACAGTTCTTTTGACAGTTTTATTGTTTAATATATAGATATAATACTTCTTTTCTTTTTCCTGCAAGATGATGATCTTACTTGCACTGCATATATTTGATGAATCTCTCATTTTTAGCTTGCTACTCTGTGTCACCTGAAATGTCTGGTCATTGCCACTTGCTTCTCACTTCAGTCAACACCATTTTGCTGCCATTATCAGCTTCAGGTATTTTCTTTCTTTTAATATTCATGTATGTAATGGTGTTACTTGAAAGAGAAGATGTGGATTTTTTGGGGCTGCCCCGAGGTGCCTCACTTCCAGATGATGTTGATATTTTACCTTCTGTGCTTGCTGGCTGCACTTGGCTCCTTTCATTATTTTCTGTTTCTTGTTTCCTAGTGACCAACAATGTAATGAACTTAAGAGACAGTCACTAAATCAAGCACACCAAAAGAGATCCCCAAAGAAAGAAATGCTGGAGAGCCAGTCAAGCTCTAATGTCAGAATTGGAGACCAAATAAATAAAAGATAAAATATGAAAAGATGAATGTCATTAGAAAAAGCAGGAAAGCAAAGAGGAAGACCTTAAACATTCAAACATTCAAATAAGGTTAAATATTAGGCATTCATTTAAATGAGCCCACATATAATGATTCTGCGTTTCCTTTCTTATTAGCAGATCTATTCCATAAACTGACAAAAACTGTATTTACACACTAAAATTGATCATTTAATAATGTTCTAGCTTTTAGAAAAGATTGTTCATAATTACCTTTCTTTATGTCTTTTTTATATATTCACATATAGTTTTCACATTTATGTATTTCTGTATTATGTATTACAGTAAATCAGAAGTAGTTTTATAGGAAAGTATTCAAAAATTAAATGTCATTGTACATGCTTTCTGGCAGACACCACTTATTTATATTGCTGAAATCACAAGGATCTTGTTTGCTTTTTAGTCTAACACAGCTCTAGTGACAAATAAGCTGAAATCAATGCTTATTCTGGTTTTAAGATTGGTTTTATGAGAAAGAAACAAAAATTCCTCAAATTAGCAAGTAAGAATTTTCTTATTTCAGAAATTATAAAACAGGTCCATTATTTTTCATCATACTAAATAAAACTAAAATGTAATTAAAATATTTGAATTGACCAAAATCCTGGGTTTAATAACCAAAAAAATAGATTAAATTTTTGATCGCAAATATGAGCAGCAACAGATTTTCAGTATTTTTGCCATTTTCAGAAAGAAAACACTTTTAGCAAATGCTAAGAGGAATTTGGTGGTAAGAATAAAGACTCTAGAAGCTATTTCTGAATTTCATTTCTCAGTTTTATCTCTGACCTTAAGCAAATCACTTTAAACTCTCAGAAGAAGCTAAACTTAATGCTTGTAAGTAGTGTAAGCCCCTTCTTCACTTGTTCACTTTGCTCATTCTCCCTTTTGGATAGGATAAATATTGTAACTGCATAAAAAAAAATGTTGTATATATAATAAATACAAAATGAATGCTATTAAATTTTTGAGTTGAACTGAAAATATATTGTGTATCAAATGAGTGAAATACATTGTTTTCTAGAATTCTTGCTTTGAACTTTAAACAAGTATTATTTGTGAAGTATTTTGAACTGTGTCTTGTGTAAGCACGTAATGTTGCTACTTAAAAATTATAAAGTGGTGCTACAATTTAGATCACCATTAACTTTAGACATGAACAGAAAATTATTTTAGGAAGTCAATGAAGTTTAAATGGCCATGTTATATCATATACTATAAACACATGTTTTTGACTAGCTAATGAAAGAGCAGTTCATGTATTTTAAGTTCATGTAATTTAAGTAATCTCCCTCTTAAAAAAGTCTGATAGAACAAAATCAAAGCAAGATAAAATCCAGAATCATCCAAATCAGAAAGACAAAACCTTTGAAGATCTATTCTGACCAACTATCAGTTGCGGTCATAAGAAGCATCTTCTAACTCATTTAAGACTTTTTTTCCCTGCTACTCACAAATTTTAACACACTGAAATTCTGCGTTTAAAAGGCTAAGTATTTGAAAATATTTTGTGACTCTTACCAATACATAAAATTCTGTTATATTCTTTCCTATTCAATTATGTATATTACCCTTGATCCATGGATGAGCTGTCTATCTTGGTAACATTCCAACACATTTAATTGTCAGTTGAAAAATAAATATTACCCCATCATTTTGAACAGAAAAAGTCATTCTCTTTCTCTTGTGCTAGAGATATTTGTGGTTTTCTGTACTGTTTAGTTTAGCTCTATTTACCTCTACAAGTAGATGTACTTCACCAATCAATGAAATATTTTTTGTTTATGTTACAGAAGCAGCAAAAGCTGATTTAGAAAAAGAATTTTGAAATGAAAATGATAGTTAGACACAGATAGATAGGCAGATGTTTAGGTAAGAAGAGAAGTGTTTTTCATGCTGAATATAAAGGGCAAAGACTAACATTGAAAACACTGAACTGAATAAAGTGTATAATATGGTTGTTACTGAAGAAAAGATGCATTTGTTTAATAGTAAGAATTCAGCTCTTTCATACATTATAAATATATGTTTGTTGATTTCCTTCACTGTATACATTTGCAGATTTTTTTGTAGGTAATACATATTGGTTTGGAAGTAGAAATGTGCCCATACATCATGAGAAGACAATTTCACCTTGATTTTTCGTAGCATGAGTTTGTCCCAGGACTCATCTAAGGCTGCACAGGAAAGTGTAGGTTAAAACCTGTGATTTACCTGACGCACTCTCTTTTGTACTCAATCAGTGCTATTTGTGCTTGCCTTTTATAAACCATCCTTACCTTTCCTCCCCAAGACACCACTGGATGCAGCTTTACAGTGGTTTCCTCTTCTGGGTTTGGGAGAAACCCTCACATTACAAGTAGTGCCAATTCTAAACCAACCAATTGCAATTCAAAGGAGATTTAACACTGTACAGCTTTAAAAGCACCAGAGCAGGTGCAGAAACTACAAATTTCTGTTTTTCACAAGTTTGTTTGCAGATACAGTCATGCATAGTGCAGCAGCCTTGCTTATGAGACATGACAGCGCTAGTGAGAGCTCCTGCTTTCGTTAGCTAAAGCGCTCTAGTGATCCCGTCAAACCTCAGCTAGTCCTAATGTCACCGGTGCTGTTGATGAATGAAGCTAAATGTTAATCTTTGCTCATTTCCAAGGAAGTTCTGCCACCTACCAGCTGAAAATGCATGACCGTGGCATCACAAGTCACTGAATTCATTCCAAATATGAGACTGACAGCAGTAAAAGCAGATAAACACTTAGCTATGTTGTAAAATTAATCTAGACTGATATTAAAAATGGGTTGTTTGGGATTTTTGCTGTGCTTTGTGGAGTATTAAGAACGTATACTGTTTTGGAAAAAAATACTTATTTTTAATAGTTATGATAGCAGCTGATTGAACAGTCTCTTCTACCTGTTTTCACTATCAGGTATTGCTTCCCTATGCTTTCTAAGGTATTGTCTATAAAGAACAAAATGCTATTGGCTAGTGTTAAGATAGAATTCTTCATTAATTGCTTCCTTTACATTTGACATGTGTGTATAAAGAAACCCAGGACTGCGCCCTCAGGTTAGCCTTCCATAGCATTTTGTACTCTCTCAGCACAGATATAAATGACTGTTTAAGGTGTGTGTCAGAACAGGTTGCTGACCTCTGTGTTGAACATCCTCCTTTAAAAATACAAATGAGTCTACTGAATTCATGCATACTATTTATGTAGAGGACAGTGAATCAAATTCTTAACTTGTTTATGGATTTTATTAGCTACAATAAAAATTTCTTTTAGCTATGGCGTAAGAAAAAATAAAGTGATTCAAAATAAATGCCTTTGCATTCTTTTAATATTTTCATTTGTTTAAATCAGTTGAGATATAGTATAACAATGAACCAACACACAGACCCTGTAAATTGCTAGTAAATAATCATCTTTTCAAAACTTCTACCAGAACTCACACGTGTGAACTAGCAAAGCCATGAGTCACCTGTTCACAAACAATACTGCTATTAAATGGGAAAGCGCATGTTCAGTAACTTCTGTCGTAGCATTTGAAAATTTCATTAAATTGCCAAAAGGATATTCCAGCAGCTAGAATACTGTGGTCCTGCTGTGCATCCTCCAAACTGCAACTCCTGCAAGGGAAAATCCGGAGTGATATTAGGGGGAATAGCTGGCAGCAGCTGCCACCCAGAGACCCTGCAACGCAGACTCTTCCTCTCAGGAGAAGGTCTACCTTGTCTATGCATAGATCTGCTGACAGGAGTTGGTGACTCAAAAAAAAACCCGACAAAACCCAAGCAAATTCACCTGCTTGATGTCAGTCACTGAGAAGTGGAATAAACCCTGTACTATTTAAAGAAGTGTCTGCGCTCATGCGTTACTGCCCTCAGACTGCCTGCCCCCTGCCTGCCCTCTGAGGCACATCATGCAACAGGCGTCTGATGGGCCCAAGAGCTTGACCAGCTGTCTAGCCTTTAATTAAACGAAAACTTTTCACTGACTCTACTACCATTTGCGCTATAACAAAACCCGCAGGATTTACAACTACATCTTCTGCTGAATTTACCATTCTCAATAAACAGAGAAAAAAAATGGTCTGTGTTTTAATAAATCACCTGTGTTTATTCAATTCTTTTGCTATTTTGACTAGCGCAGTCCTCCTTAATAATCATCTCTGAAGGCAATATCAGGGGTTAATAGCTATAAAATGAAGACAACAGACCTACCCATAATGGAAGCAATAAAAAAGGTTTGTACTGAACAGAAATTGCTGCTTTTTTTCCCTGTCCAATCTACCAAAAATTAGGTCCTTGCATTTCATATTTCCTTTGCCATTAACATAAATCAACCTGAGCTTAATGGGGAGGAGTCAAGAATCCCATTATTAAAATAGATCTCAATGAATAGCATATAGACAGTGGTAATAATGTGAGACAGTTTTTCAGATGCATTTACTGACAGCATAACATCCCTCTGGGCATAAATTATTGGGAACACATCTTTTAAAGCACACTGAGATTCAAAGAATGCATGCAGATGCCTGTTGCTTAAGACTAAATTTAATCACCTCCTGCTTGTGACCATTTGGCAGCTTCAGGAAAGTTTTCTCCAGAACCAGCTCTCTGAAGCCAAACTAATAAAGTGCTAATTAAAGAAAGTACATGGAAGACATGAACACTAGGAGCCTGGAGTAATTGGCTACAAAAAAGACAGAGCTGAAACACGTCACTTTCTCTGCTGCTCCTGATTAGGCTCTAATTCAAATACCAATATTTCACTGCACGTCAAGGTGCTGTGGGAAAGATCTCAGGCTTTCTCCATAGAGTAGAGGGTCTGCTACAAACAGTGATACAAATGCTTAAGAAAAAAAAAAATCTATATTTAATCCTATGTACCATCAGGATAACATTTGTGGCAGTCTGGGCAGTGCACAGAAAGCTTTTCTTTTCATTCCACAGTGGTGAGTCAGAGATCAGACAGAAATGAAGGAAAACTACCATTAAGAAGAAAAGAAAAAGGAAAAAAAAACCAGTAGGCTCTGGAATAGAAACCATCTTCCAAGCCTGTCACAACTGAGCAGTAATTAATCTGAGGAGCCTTTCATCTGCCTTGCAGGCAAGCTGGAAAGAACACCTACTGGCACTTTCCTGAAGAAATGGGCAACACAGAAGTGAAAGTCACTTCCTTTATTTTATTTGAAATGGGTTTTATTGTTGGTTTCCTCTTGAGTATCATAAACTTAACTTTGATTGCGTGAGCTGATGTACAATTTCATTCTTGTTGCTGTTCCTGCCGTAGCTCAATATCATTTCCTGCTTTTCCTGAGAACAAATCCATTCTCTCATCTGTTTATATTATCACTATTTAATAGGCAGAGAAGATATTTTTGAGATAAATTTATGCCATGTGTGAAGCAGGAAATTACATAACTAACTGGGCAACTACTTACTTTATGATTCACTAGAGCTGATAATTTACAGGAAAATATTTTATATATCAATAATCATACTACATTCATACTTTGACACACTATCAAGCTAATTACTCATATATATGGCCATCCACTTAGGAATATGAATTTAACAAGATATGGACCCCTGTTCAACAAAGCACTTAAACATATAATTAATCCCACATCTGCTCAACAAACCTAAGTAAATATATGTATAATTTGAAAAGCATTCTCATGCTACACAAGTGGTGATAAAAATAAGATAATTCTTAATTTTCTGAGTTAGGAAGCATTGTAGTTAAGGCTTTTCCCTGAATTATTTTAAATAGAATAATACTGCAAATTAAGAAGATATCACAAGAAAATAAAAAAAGCAGATCTGTAAAATTACATTAATTGTATTTTGGTATGCTAGGTATAAATTGTACTTTTCTAGTGTCATAGTAAATACTTTTATACCAAATAATACTTTTTTTTTTTTTTTAATTGGGAACCCTGAATCCAAACTGCATCTCAGAAAATATGAAAAAACCTCCTCAGTCTGTCAATGCAACATGATAAATCATTAATCACAACCACTAAGAAAATGTTAACAAGGAAAGAGGGCTTTTGAATGCTTCTAGCAAGGCATTTGGCACGGTTTTTTTTAATATTTTCTATGGCTACGTTACAGTACTTCAAGTTTGATTTCAAAATCAAGTATTTCTTAAGTATTAACATCTTTATGCTATTCCTTTCTTCTGACAGAAAGAGTTAAAGCTATTAAGATATATAGAAAAACTGTTTAAAAAATATATTGACAATTAATGAACAGTCATTGCAAGCCCCAAAATTTTTCTTATATTTTGTGGTCTGAGAGTGTCACTTATGTTGATGTTTGTACTAAATAAAGGCAGGATCCTTAGAAGACAGTTTCCATACCAAAAGATAACAGGAGTCAAAAACAGATATGCTGAACCTTACAAAAAATCAACTTTGAACTCTAATGATTGCCATGACTTATTTAATGGAGTTGACTGATAATTAGTTCAATCTTAAGGATAAACATGAATGATTCTGTGAATGTCATTCTTCACAAAACGATGCACAAATTCATAACTCTCACTAAACAGTTTTGGGTGAGGTGGGAAGACATGATTCATCGTGATAGCATCCCCTGTAAGTATCTGATGAAGCATTCAGTAGATTTAAATGTATTTGGGTCTCATTGACCTGGATCTAATCCTCTCCTCCTGTATTTCCTAATCCTAATCCTTCTGCATTTTGTAGAAAATACATAAGCATTAATTGGTATCAGAGATGAGTGCCCTAAACCAGCAACCCAAGGAGCTTCTCACAATCTTGTTCTCTAAGTACATTGTACTTAAATAGTTCTTGACATTAAAATAGTTATTAATACTGCAACTGAGAGGCAATCCCCCCTGCCCTGGTGATAACTTGTTGCTGTATGAAACAAGTCTTTTGACTAGGAAGCTGGTCTGACATCTCACCACGCTCTATCTGGTCCAAATACAGTGGCTGATGGGAGTGTGCAGTAAGACAGGGGAGGAGGAAATAAGATGGTTGCCTTTCAATGTAGCTCTGTCTTAACTTGCTTAATGCAGGTGGTAAAGCCCCCGTGTATTAAT
The DNA here is from genome assembly GCF_947461875.1 of Haliaeetus albicilla. NCBI lineage: Eukaryota > Metazoa > Chordata > Aves > Accipitriformes > Accipitridae > Haliaeetus > Haliaeetus albicilla. Next base: position 14,729,735 of record NC_091485.1, read on the forward strand.
CAGAAAGTAGGATTCTTCTGTGAGAGTTGGATTAGGTTTAACAAGGGAGTTTGACAGATTCCACCCAAAAAGGCTGAATATCCTGATAGTGAGGGCACTCTTCTGGGAAGTGGGAAACATGAGTGTAAATTGCTTCAGGCAGAGGAGGGAATTGAATCTGGGTCCCAGACTGGGAACAAGTAACAAAATACCTCAGTCTTTCAGTAATCCATTTTCTTGCCTTCCTCTGCAGATATTTGAAATATAGCTTGACTTTCAGTAAAATGTTGCATGAAGATTAGAAAGAAGTTTTCAACAGGAAGGAACCCCCAAAACTGTAAGCAGGGTTTCAGTGAAATTAATTGTTTCTCAGCATTACACTTTGGCAAGCAAGTAAAAAATTTATTCTTCTCTCAGCTTCAAGCGTAAGAGTTAACACATTTAAATTCTACTTCAGCCACACCTCAAATGTCTTCTTCAGAAAGGTTACACAGAAAAAGGAGAGCGAATATAGTTTAAAGCCTAGAAATAGCAGAGCAAAGTACTTTTTGACACACTGCAGCTGGTGAGGTGGATCCCAATGAAAAGATTTTTCATCCACTCTGTGCATAAGTTACATGTTTTAGGAGTGTATTTACTCCTCTTTACAAGACATACTTCTTCATACGTTTGTAATGTTGACCTCACAATTGCCAGAACACTTCAGCACTAAGAAGAAGGCTGTGAGCAACACTCAAGCACTATCCCTCATTGTGTAATGGCCTGTTTTGGTGTTGGTCTCAAAATAAATTATTATTGCAGGAGTGTGAATGTTGGATGTGAATAGATAATCATTACACTATTCCTTTTATCAGGCCAAGGCTAGCACTTACCTTCACTTCTCCATAGTCATAATAAATGTGGGTTTTAAAACAAGTAGCCTTTTAAATTTTTCTCTGTTATTGTTTCACCCTGCTAGCTCTTTGTGTAGCTACTGCTGAATCACAGTGACCCAGCTGCATTATAGCCGTGCTAGAGATTAGGCCAAGGTTGTTTTTCCCTTGACTTACAAAATTTTGTAATAGTTTACCTTTATAAATTACAGTAAGAAAGAGAAAATAAAGCCAAGATGAGAATAAGAAAGCTATGGGTATTCTTATTAATTATGTGAAAAGTATAAGATCACGTTTACTGGGTTACAGTAATCACTGCGTAAAGAGAGGGCAATATTTTTTTCCCCCAAAGAAAAATAAAGACTACCCCAAACTTATTTCCCAAAGAAAGGGTGCTCTGCCTTTCTGTCTTCCACCTCCCCCTGAATTTACATATGGAATATCAGGAAAAACTGGACAAGACACATGGGCATATCATTGTTCTCATCATAGTTAAGGTTGTAAGTCCAATTGACTTTGGTGGGAGTAGAGGCACATTCATTAAGATCAAATGGTATCTGCAAAATTACTTTTTCTTTCAAACCAAGACATGTATTAAAGCCTGATCATTTAATGATTAATATACCTAGAAAATACAAAATATTCACTGTGACCAGTAAAAAAAATGCCTATCCATGCACCTGCAGACTAGATTTTAAAACTGCTATTATACACAAATGCATCTCTGGCATCAGAGTCAAGGCTGCATACAGAATAGGTTTGGTAATTTATCCCATATTATTTGTCTAATAAATATGAACAGCAGAATTAGATTAGATCCAGAAAACATTCAAGTTTTAATAATACCTGTGATTTTTAGTGTGTCTAAAATCAAGGGAATAAAAATATTGCTCAAAATATTTACATGTGCAGTTATTGAGTCAGTTATGTGAAATTTCTTGTCAATTTTAAACCTTTAAATTGCTATTTGATGCATGAATAATGCATTTTAAACTAGTCATGAAGCAATTTGGACATGCTATGCCAGTCAGCTTCACTACTTTGTTCCCTTCTCTTTTTTGACATCTTACTTTAGTAATAATAAGATTGGAAACCTTTTTTTTGCACATCACCTTTATTTCTTCTGCCATAAAATTCAACTGACTGTTGTAGAATTATACTTCAGATTACTTACCTCTGTGGTCTTTTAATCCATTTCACAAAAGACATCCCCTATCACCCCTTATTTTTGTTGTACATACTAGAGTATGAATTATGCCCATGAGCTCCAGATTGTAGATGTGCCATGATCTTTTTTTGACCTATTTTCTGGACTAGTTTTGGACAGACCTTTTCATTTCAAAAGTATATCTAGATGTGAAATGAAGTAATAATTTGGGTCAAGATATTTAGTGCCAAAATTTTGTGCCAGATTTCTATAATGGTATTATATCTAGAAGTTTAGAGCATCTGTGCTGTGACATGCATGTGAAATGTAATGCTGGTTCACAATGACAATGTTAGTCTGCCACACTCAGTGGCTTGCAAGACTCGCGGTGACTTTAAAAAGAGCATACACAGGAGCATGTGTAGTTTCCATTAGGTTTAGTACTAACTTCAGTTGACATATAATTGAAGCATGTATCACTTTAAGTAGAATTGAAACCTTACATATCATCACTAGTGCATTTTCAAATATAATTCTTATATGATACTGATAATAAGACATTATTCAATTACTATTAAAGTAATTATTTGTAACCTCTTGGGCTTTGAGAAGAAATTATTTCTCTACATGAGGATTGCCTGCAGTGCAGTTAAAGTGAAATATAAATGAAAAATATTATGCCACCTTTAATAATCAATTATCAGTCTCAAAGTGGAAAGAGAGATGTTCCTTTCCAGCAGCCAGAAGGCAGGTGTTCACTTAGCTAATCCTTCCAGTGTTTAATTTCCCTGTTTTACCTTCGGTTGTCTCTTTACATCTGCTTTATTCCCCATTCTCTTTTTCCATTCCCTATACTCCCAAAGTAGTAGTCATGCCTATGCCCTTTGTGAAGCTCCTGTTCCTCTCTGAGTAGAGAATTCTGCCCAATAGAGAGTGTGTAAAAAAATTCCACTTGTCTAATTCTTTACAGGAATGTAAAGATGTGATGCAGGGTATGAAAGGACACACATTCATTGTTTCAGTTCTTTCTACAACTATCCAAATTGAAAGATCTGCAAAATGCAACATATTTTCTGATACTTTTATCAGTCTCCATCACAGGCAACCCACACCATTGGGTATGAAGTGCTGGACACCCTCCCCTGCATACAACACACCTGAATAATGTCTGCTGCTTCATTTTCTTCCAGGCAACACCTAAGTTCACTTCTTGGAATATATTTAATAAGAACAACCAGCAAACACTCCAACTTTTCAACAATTTCCTGTTGCTAACTAGCATTCATGTGACATTGCCCTAGCAGCTCTTAAATGAACCAATTAAATTAGATATAATCACTGTAAACATCTGTAAAATATTATTGACACATACACAGCAATTAAATCTCTTAGCAAAGAAAAATACAAAGACTTAATGAAGCAGTTCACTCATACAGAATTGAGAGTGCTATGACTGAACAGCAGAAGCAATTGAGGAATATGTTGATGTGGATCAGACTGGTGAGATACTGAAGAAGAAATTAATGTTAGAGCCAGGCATATGCCTACTGGTGGCCAGGTTAAACACTTCCTTTGTCTCCTGAAGTTTTGCAAGGAAAAGGAGTTTAGCTGGGCTTTAGAAAGAAAGAATTGGCTCTAAGGTAGGAGAAAATATAGGAAAGATAGGAAGTGGCTAGGGATAATTACAAGTGTGTTATATTATCTAATTGCTTATTTAGACTTATTGGAGTGAGAAGCAAGTTTGTAATGAAGGAATAGAGGAGAGCTGCAAGAAGACCCAGCTGCAGCACTGCTACCAGGACAGGTGCTCCCTCATTTCAACCTAGCAGTAGCAGCAATTTCCTCCCAGTCCACAAATCTCCTTACCCCCAACATCCAGTGCTGAGCTCCTTCAGCCCTTCTAGAAATGTGTGTGCAGGTTTCCTCTACAAACAGCACTCATTCTGGTGAGACACACAATTGCACAAGTCACTGGCTTCCTATATGCAAGGAAAGACAGATTTTTATTTTTTTTAATAGATTAAAAAAAGAAGACAAGACACTACTTTCACTATATAAAAAGTCTTCACAAGAAGCAGCCTTGAAAGGAAGGCCTGAACCAGAAAGTGTAATCCTCAGTTATTGCAAGTAATTACTTCATATAATTCTCTTAATTTGGTCATCCAAAACCATCTCAAAAGTGGGATACTTTCTTGCCCTCACTATGCTGTTTGGAAAATATACAAGAATTTCATTAACTGGATGTTTAGAAACTATCCTGTAAATGTATTCATGTCCAGTTCAGAGTAACATATTCTTGTTCCAGCATAGTCCTTTAGTTTATATAACTCTTTTTCTCTAATGTTCACTCCCCTGAGGTATCTATAGGGAGCTTTCAGCTGGGTGAATTCAGTCAAATACTTTTAGTCTCTGCCAATAAGTTTAATTCTTTATCACCATGATCATCCTAGAAGCCTTTTTCTGCATTGGTTCCTGTATGAATTTATCTTTCTGGAGTACCAGATGTACACTGTACACTGGTGTTTAGTACAATGCCCTTAAATACTTCCCTACTTCTATTGGAAAAAGTTTGCTTGATATATCCTAGGATTGCATTAGCTTGGAAATACCCAACTGCTGCTGTAGGAAGCTATAGAAGAAATACTGGCATTAATAATTCAGTATTCACTATAAAGGTACTGACCATAATGGAATATTTTAGTATTAATGCTGATATCCAGAGGATTGCTCTCTATTGAACCAAGTGCATCTGTTAAAGTATCTATAAAATGAAAAATCATTCAGTCTGAAATTCAAACATTCAGCCTCTCAAATGCTTCTCCAAACCCTAACTTTAACCTCCATCCTCATTTCTGCTCCCTGCTTAATTGGGATTGAGCATGTGATTTAGCTGCTCAACCCTTCTGATTTCCATAGGACTGATATCACATTAATGTATTGCTTAACATCAGTGTTGACTCAAAGTCAGGCTTTCCTATTGAAACAGAAGACAGCATTTTCTACCAGTCTCTACAGGACTGAGTAACTTTTATCTTTGTAATATTTCCGTACTGGAAATGCTGACAAAATTAACAAATGAAAATGACAACAAATTGGGCAATACTTCAAGAACACTTGAAGTAGTGGCAGCTTTTGAGACAGTATGGAGAACTTCATTCTTTCTATTCTCAAGAGCAGGGCAGATTTTGGGGCAGTGTTAGCTCTCATTACAATTTAAAGTCTAACATTTGCCAAGTGGAACAGTTTCTTATGGGCTGTGTCAGAAACTGGCATGCAGCATGCTCCACTGATGTCCACTCTGGCAAGGAAAATTATGAAAAGCTGGCTGTAGCCTGCAAGTAACCCTTAAAGAGAAATCTCTGGTCATGCAAGAGCAGCTCTTTATGCTCTTTTCACTTAAGTAACCAACGATCAGAACCAATATATCAACCAGAATGAGTTCCTATGAAAATTAACCCTCTATTCTAGTCTAGTCTGTCACTTCATTCATTTCAAAATACCTTGTCATTAAAAAAATAACAATAATTAAAGACTTGCTGTGCATGAAGGTCTGCTGGATCCTTAACAGAAATGTATTAAGCACATAATCCTTTGTGCCATTCTCAACAAATATAAGGGATTCCAGGCAAAGCTAGAAATAGAAGAATTAATATTCTAACACTTAGTAACCTTAGCAGTTGTAACTCAGTGGCTAATTTGTACTGTAGTGATGCAACAGGAAGGCTCCCTGTGACAAAACATCCCAGACCTCCATTTCCATGGAGCTCAGGTAACAGGAGTGTTCATACATTTTATTTCTGTGCTAAGACTGAATGTCTGGATATTCACTGACAAACAGCGAGTCCCAGTGAAGCAACTAATACCTACTTAATTCTGTAAAATACATGTACATGAATGCTACAGCTTTTGGTGTTTCAGCTGCTACTTGAAGGCAGCATGTGTACTCTCATAGCCACAGGACAGTTAAGGAGACAGGTATCTACATTAAATACATTTCTAACTGAAACTAGGTTGGACTGACTTCTTATTGTTCGTTTATTTCTGTGCTAATTTACAATACTGTTCAATGTATCCAAGATCATCTCATTCATGGTTCATTTAGGGTGATGACTTTCCACATGAATGAAGATGAAGTCACTGTTAAAGTGTTTTGGTAGTGGCAAAAAGGAAAGTCCGTTCAGGTGCCCCATTCTTTGGTGTGGAAGTATACAAGAGCTCTGTTCCTATACTATCTTTGATAAAAAGGTTGCCTAGTTAACTTTTTTATAACTTGTAGAACACTTGTAGTATAATTCTAGGACTCATCTCTCCCTCTTAACAAAAACATCCCCATGTGCAAGCAGCCCACCTATATTTTACCAAGTGTTGTGGTTTAAGCCCAGCCAGTAACAAAGCACCACAAAGCTGCTCACTCACTGCTCCCCCTGTGACCTGGTGGGGTGATGAGGAGAAAATACAAAGACACGCTCGTGGGTCGAGACAAGGACAGGGAGGGATCACTCACTGCTTATGGTCACGGGCAAAAGACAAGCTCAACTTGGGGAAAAAACAACTTCATTTACTACCAACCAAATCAAAACAAGGATAATGGGAAATAAACCCAAATCTTAAAACCCCTTCCCCCCACCCCTCCCTCCTTCCCAGGCTTAACTTCACTCCCGGTTCTCTCCCCCTCCTCCCCTCAGCAGCGCAGGGGAACAGGGGATGGGGGTTGGGGTCAGCTCCCCACACCTGGTCTCTGCCGCTCCTTCCTCCTCAGGGGGAGGAGGACTCCGCACTCAGCCCCTGCTCCACCGGGGGGTCCCTCCCATGGCAGACAGTCCTTCATGAACTTCTCCAAGGCGAGTCCTTCCCTGGGCTGCAGGTGGGCATCTGCTGCCCCGCTCCCCTCCCTGGGCGGGGGGGGGACAGCCTGCCGCCTCACCACGGGCTGCGGGGGCAAACCCTCCTCCCCTCCTTCCTCACTGACCTCGGTGTCTGCAGAGGGGTTCCTCTCACATCCCACTCCCCCCACCCCCTGCAGGTTCCCCTTCCGAAATCTGTTCTCCCAGAGGCGCTACCGCCGTCGCTGAGGGGCTCGGCCTGGGCCAGCGGCGGGTCCGGCTTGGAGCCGGGGAAGCTTCCAGCAGCTTCTCACAGGAGCCGGCCCTGCGGCCACTCCCCTGCTACCAAAACCCTGCCACACAAACCCAAAACACCAAGTGTGTCTGGAAATATGTCCTTATTTATTTCCTACTTACCTGTGAAAATTTAAGGAGATTCTCTACATTCAGCTCTCAAGCAATATTTTACCAGTGTATCAGATATTATTTCCTGAATTGAAACTTTACAAAATAATTATACCTTTTACCTAAGAAAAGTACAAGTATACAGAATTTCCATGATGTGGAATTTGATCATGCAGTACAGAAAACTTCTAAGAAAGCAAGAAAAACATTGTCACCTCTCAGAGGGACAATCTTGGTTGGTATTATATCACGTAAAACTGCTGCAAAAAGATTAACAAAGCACTTCTTCCTGTTTCCCCCGAACAGGCTGTTTCAGAAAAAAAAAAAAAAGCATTAATAATATTTGAGACACACGGAAGAAGAGGTAATGACCTTTCTTTACAGATGCATAAAACTGGACTATGAAGGAAAGAATGTTGGCGCTGTGGCACGTGGCCTTCCTTTACGTCATCTATTGAGCCTCTGGAGAATACAATGAAGAAAATGACTAGAAAAGACTGAGAACAACCTGAGAAAGCCTTGAAAACAACCGGCCTCAGGTAACAGAGTCAAAAAGTCAGGTTTGGACTTCATCACTGATTTTTGGTCTGGTAACTGGTAGCAGTTGCTATGGTAGCACATCTGCCTAGCACTCCCTCCCCGCACTCCACACCCCCTCCCTGAAAAGAGGACGAGCATAAGATCAGATAGAAGATAATAAAGGAAAAGCACTCCAGAAGACAATGAAACATTCTGTAAGCTTCAGTCTACAAGGTTTTATGTAAAATAGCTACTGCAGGATTTCTTTCACTTATTACTCTCTAAGGTAAAGGTCTAAATGCAGTTTTACAATTAAGAGAGAGTATATTCCAGGATATCTATGCCTTCCACCTTGAATAGATGCTCTGTATCGCTGAGGAAATGAAAGTGTATTGGCAGGCTTCTAAAAAAATACAAAAAAGTCTTGCTTAATTTTCTTGGAGTTCTGCAAATTAGCCCTCTCAGTCCAACATTTTAAATACAGCTTTAACAACTTGACGGTTATATTCTCATTAGTATAAATGGAATTTTTAAGCCAAAATTTATTTGGAAAATGTAGTCTCTACATACCAGTTCCTTGGTTTCTAATACAGAATATACCCTTTATTCTTATGTGAGATCTTATTTATTTTTTCATTTTAGAAATGATAAAAAAATCAAAGGAAATCTATAAAGACATTGAGACGTATATGTTTTCTTTTGCCCCTCAGGAAAGTAATTTTCCAAACATGAATCTAAAATAAATTATTGGAATCTCGAGTTTAAGATTTTCTCCTGCAATATGACATCTCCTGGTTCATGTACTGTAATAAAGCTATATTTCAATTCCATATTGCTGCAACTTGATTCATCTTTTTGCCTACATATTCACATATAGAAAAAAATCCCTACCATTAATTTTTAAATTTTCAATCCATTTTTTTTTTAATATTTGGTGTAATAGATCTTGTGTTGTTCAACTGGAACTCTAGATTAATGACTGAATCATAATTTTAAGCAAGATATGTTTTTTTGCAAAAGCCATGATCGATGTCATCTCATGCACTCCATTAACATGCTTAGACTTAGACAAAATTATCTTGAAAATTTTTGCTTATTTGCCTTGGCTGGATGCCTGACTAGTTTTTCCTTGTGAAGGTCCAGATTTCTATTCTCATGTAGCTGAGACATTGCTTCTTGCAAGATCAACCCTATAGAATAGGTGTCCCACAGAGCCATCTAGCACAGGAAGATTTGCAGGGCAGCTCCTGCCACGCTGCTGCTGGTACTGCTGAGACTCTTGGTTTTCCATTGGTTTAAGGATCTGGCCAAAGAAATGCCTCATGGAAAATTCTGAGCGAAGAATTTGCCCCAGATTTGTAAAGGGAAACAATCTACAAGGAAAAGCCACCCCTTCTCTCCTTAGGGAATGAAGACAATTTGAAAGAAAAGTAAAAGTAAATACCACACATGTAATTTTTATGAGGTTTACCATCTGCCAGTGCAAATCTCTCATAAACCACCCTATGTAACTACGTAAGAACTGAACGTTTTCCAATGATAGATTGCCCTAATGTCTGTATAATGTCTAGCTTTTCCAAAAATCTTGTTGCTATGCAGATATGAGGCTCTTTTTGATTTCTCTAAGAGTAGAGGGAATTCCAACCAACTCTGTCTGGATAACAGGAGACAATAAACAATTCTGTCTTTGCAACAGAGAAACATCCATGTGGACGTTGTTTTCTTTAGAAGATAGCTTCAAAATAAACTAATATTTGGAGCTAATTTTAATATCTTTTATCTTGATATTCCATCTTCCAAAATGGAAAACTCAAAGCAAGTAATGTACTAACAAGTTGAAGTTCTGATCCTCAAGCATTTTTAAATTTTATGTTTTTAAAAGGTCCTGATTACTTTAGAAACTACTGGTTTTTAAAAAAGAGAAATTTCTCAAAATATTCAGCTATTAACTCAAAAGTAATAAAAATACAAGAGACTCAAAGGGCATCTTTGACTGTTCATACTTCATAAGACTCATCATCTTCTGATTTATTTTTTCCAGAGACAAGAAAAAAAAATGGCACTCTTGAAACTGTAGATCTGAAATTTATATCTAAAACCAATCACCATCTGAAGATGGTGAAGGCTCATGGTACGCAGCAATACATCAAACCAGAAATAGTTTAATTATCCTAATCTTGAAAACAAACAAAATGCTCTTTTGGGGGGGAGAAAAATTATTTTAAATTATTCCCCATATTGTTTGAAACTGCCAAAGTTTTGCATCTTTGTGGTTGTTGTTCCATGTGCATTTGGGTGAATGACAAAATAAGCAGGGAACTGAAATTCATGTATATCACTTATGATTTGGGGATTTTGCCACCTTTGAGTCTCTGCAAGTTCATGTTCACTTAAGAATAAAATCTAAACCTTTTAAAATGTAGCTTTAGAGCTGATAAGGCTTGCTGGAAAAAAATCTGCTAAGCAGCCTTTGGGGAATGTGCTTGCAGGACGGGTAGCCATACCTAAACATAGCTAACAGTGTGGTTTCACTGTTCACACAGGATGTGCATGGCCCTCGGCACTCACAGGTCTCTACTTCATACTGTGACTTTGTTGATATTGTTTCTCAGATATCTAGCTCTGAGACTATGTCTAAGCATGCTGTGGTTTCAACTTGGTCTGCCCCGGGATTTTAAATTCTGCACTGCAGCTCTGCTAAGGGAATTGCAATCAGCCCCTTTCAGCTCAGGGCACCAAGGACTCCATCAATATAACTCTCATGTTTGGACTGAGATCCTCAGCCTGAAAGCACCAGTTTGAAAGCCACATACATTTTTCACATGTTTTTTTGCTAATTATCTGCATGGCACTGTTGAAAACAAAACAGAAAATGTCTTTTTGCCATTGTATGAAATCTTTACAAGCTACAAGCACTATGTGTACTTTTGTTCCTGGCATCTCAGGAAAGATACAGTAGAGCTAAAGAAAATTTGGAAAAGGGCAAATATAATGATCAAGAATGTGTCAAAACTCCCTTACCAGGAGAGAATAAAAGGAGCATGTGGGTATCTTCTATCTAGAAAGAAGAACGAAGGGGCATCTAATCAGGATTTGCAAAATCAGGAATGTGGTGAATAAGGCTTATGCAGAACTGACTTGCATCAAAACTTGCAATACTGCAATTAGAGTAAAACAATACAACTAGTAGAGATTCAATTTAAAACAAATAAAATACTGCACTTTTTCATACAGGGGGCAGGGAACTTCTGGAAATTCCTGGCGCAGGGGTCACAGCAGCAGACAGTATCAGCAGGATAGAGAAGAGATGAGACAAATCAAGGACAATAGCTCCATAAATAGATAGTAAAAGAAGTAGAAGGGGATAGTCCTTGCAATGTCCTTAGTCAAATCAAAGATGCTGTGGAGCTTGAGGGTCAGTGGAGCACAGAAAGGGACCAAGCTTGTGTGCTCTTGCTAAACAATCTCTGCTATTGCCACTGTCAGACAGACTTACAGAGTAGACGGTATATCATTCTCTCTTTGGTATTCTTGTACCCTGCTCTGTGGAAGTCTTCAGTGAAAACAAGGATCACAGTCCTAATACAAGAAAAAATGAGAGAAAGAAAACAAACTCTCTGATCCAAACTAGTGGAATAGAAGAACAGAAGATGGAGTTATGGACAAGGATTAAACATTAGAACATTAGGCCAATGGCAAAGCTAATAAGTTTTTTTTTTTTCTCCTGGGCCCTTTGCTTTACTGACAACATCCTACTGTCTGTGCAAGTAAGTACACACAACTCTCAGTGGCACAAAGTGCCACAGAGTAGCTTTAGGAGCCCTCAGGTAGAGCATGGAATGGGCACAGAAGGGGATTTTATCTTTTAGGTGGTTTGGGTTTTTTTTTAGTTTCTTTATTTCCATAGAACTCTATCAAACTGTTTCGCTGCTTTTCTCTGCTTTTTTTTTACCTAATTTCTTTTTGTCATGAAACATTTTGGTGCAATTCTTGTTCAATCCTTAAAAAGCAAGGGAAAGCTATTTTCTTCCAAATTTCTTGTTGAAAAATGTCATTGAAATCAAAGTATAATAGTTCCAATTTTGGTATTATTTACTTCTGTATAGAAGCAATATCAAAAGATAAAATGAGAGGGCAGAGGAAAACCACAGGTGTACACAAAGATGTATCTGTTTAGCGATGTAGACAGGAGGAAAACAGAGTGGTATAAGGAACAAATAACCAAGACATTACAGATACAGATTATGGTTGAAAGTGGGTAATTCTGACTTTATTAAATGGGATATTTCTCTACCTCATGTACTAATATAAGCTTAGAAATAGGTAGAAGGAATTATTAGAAACATGTAAAGTAAACACATGAAGAGACACCAGAAGGTGAGAAAAAAAACAACAAAACAGGTAAGAAAGAACATGACTGAACGCAATCATGCCAAATGCACAAAGCTTCAGAGAACAGAAGCAAAACTTCTTCCTTTTGATATATGAGAACATTAAGGAATTGCAGTAAAAGCAAGTAAAGGCAAACTTACTTAAATTTCATCAAGGTAAATCTTGTTTTCATGAAATAAGTAATGAAATCCATATCAGAATGTTTTGGTTTTACTGGAAGTGTAGTTTTAAATTGTACTTCAACCTTTATTCCCCCTCAGAAAAACAAACACACAAAAAAAAACAAGCAGAAAAATTATAATAAAAAACTCAGTTCCCAAAGGTATGTCTTAAAAAGAATCTAAACCACAGGCAAGTTTTCAAAGGGACATTTATGGAGTTACAAAAAAAAAAAAAAAATTTTAAACCCCTAAAATTTTAGAGATCCAATAAAAATCATTACAGAAAAGATTGAAGCTTCCTGCATAAAGGAGTGTCATTCATGATCTGTCACAGTTCCTTCGTGAGAAGGCTGCTTCCCACTTGTTCACCTTGAGTACTGTAGCTTCCTCTGAAGGGTTTAGGACTGCCAGAGGTAGGAGACTTGCCCAGATTGACAACCTGTATGATCCTGTAGCACAGTTTCTGTGATTCAAGACAGCCAGCATGGCTTCACCAATGGCAAGTCCTGCCTGACCAATCTAGTGGCCTTCTATGGTGGAGTGACTACATCAGTGGACAAGGGAAGAGCCACGGATGTCATCTATCTGGACTTCTGTAAGGCCTTTGACACAGTCCCCCACAACATCCTTCTCTCTAAATTGGAGAGATATGGATTTGATAGGTGGACTGTTCAGTGGAAGAGGAATTGGTTGGATGGTCGCATCCAGAGGGTAGTGGTTAATGGCTCAATATCCAGATGGAGATCAGTGACAAGTGGTGACCCTGTGTTGGGACCAGTACTGTTTGATATCTTCATCAATGACAGGGACAGTGGGACTGAGTGCACCCTCAGCAAGTCTGCAGACGACACCAAGCTGAGTGGTGTGGTTGACACGCCTGAGGGATGGGATGCCATCCAGAGGGACCTGGACAAGCTCCAGAGGTGGGCCCATGTGAACATCATGAGGTTCCATGAGGCCAAGTACAAGGTGCTGCACCTGGGTCGGGGCAACCCCTGGTATCAATACAGGCTGGGGGATGAAGGGGCTGAAAGCAGCCCTGACGAAAAGGACTTGGGGGTACTGGCAGATGAAAAGCTGGACATGAGCTGGCAATGTGTGCTTGCAGCCCAGAAAGCCAACTATATCCTGGGTTGCATCAAAATAAGTGTGGCCAGCAGGTTGAGGGAGGTGATTCTGCCCCTCTACTCCACTCTGGTGAGACCCCACCTGCAATACTGCATCCAGCTCCGGGGTCCTCAGCACAGGAAAGACATGGACCTGTTGGAGCAGGTCCAGAGGACCGACACAAAGATCATCAGAAGGATGGAACACCTCTCCTATGAGGAAAGGCTGAGAGAGTTGGGGTTGTTCAGTCTGGAGAAGGCTCCAGGGAAACCTTATTGTGGCCTGTCAATACTTAAAGGGGGCTTATAAGAAAGATGGGGACAAACTTTTTAGCAGGGCCTGTTGCAACAGGACAAGGGGTAATGGTTTTAAACTAAAAGAGGATAGATTCAGACTAGGTACAAGGAAGAAACTTTTTATGATGAGGGTGGTGAAACCCTGGCACAGGTTGCCCAGAGAGGTGGTAGATGCCCCATCCCTGGAAACATTCCAGGCCAGGTTGGACAGGGCTCTGAGCAACCTGATCTAGTTGGAGATGTCCCTGCCTGTGGCACAGGGGGTTGAACTAGATGGCCTTTAAAAGTCCCTTCCATCCCAAACAATTCTGATTCTATGATATTTTGCTTTGTTTTGAACAAATATATTGCGAAGTCAGCATACCTTGACATAGATTTTTAGAGAAGGAAAAGAATCACCACATATTCAGGTATAATTCTGATTTGAAAAGGTCTGTGGCGAAGAGAAAAACTTTATGTTTCACCTTGTTTTATTCTAGACTATTAAAAAAGTATATGGGGATTTTTCAACAAAAATTTTTTTCTTCAATTAATTGGCCAGCTGCTCCGTTAGAAAATAAAACAAAAATTCTAAGAAAATCAATGCAAATGAAGGCAAAATAAACCAAAAATTCCCTGGAATCTTTCATCTGATGTGATAACAAAATGCCATACTACTTCAAATGCATCTTCTGCAGTTCTGTAAATTTCCAGAAGACAAAGCATCTTTCTCCATGGGGTAGTAGCCATCCACTGTTCTGAGTGGAGTAGAGTCAAGCTTGTAAAGTTGTTTGTCTAACTCTAAACAATCTATAAAAGACAGTGAAATTATGTTTACATCAAGAATGTCAATGAGGCCAATTGAAGACCTGAAAACTTGCTGAAAATCTTTATTAAAATAATTACATGATAAAGTCATTTTTCGTCTTAGACTGTAGAGAAAAAATGTATATATTTATACTGTTCAGAAATGAACAAACCTTAGCCTCAATAGCTCTATGCTAGAAAGAAAAAAAATTGTTCTTTTGAGAATTATAATTTTACAACAAACTAAGGAATAATTGTATTAAAACAGGGATTTAAAATATTCTAAAATTTTTTGTTAACTATAGCGATAGTTTCTTTAGTTATCCAAAATGTAATCAGTACATGTCCCTGCAATGTACATTAGAGTTGCCAAAACTGGAATGCAATTGTAGAGCCATTTTACCCGTTTAATGTAGGTATTGGATAAGGAGTATTTTTAGCAGAAAGCATTTAAATTCCAAGTGCATTATTCTTAAAATAAAAAAAAATGTTTGTCTCAGGCAATGACATTTTTGAAATTAGCCAGAAAAGTTCCATATCATGTGCTTGTATATGTAGTTAAACTTACCAGTAAAATGCTACATTTTCTTTAGTTCATTTGGATAACTGCTACTTTTAATTAGCTGTAAAGCTGTGCACCGTCCAAAGCAAAACAGTGGCAAAGCAGTAAATGAAGGTATGTTCATAATGTTGTATTTTCAAACCAAGGAGGATAAATTATATTACCATCAATGTATGTCTTAATTTTTTAAAGTTTCATTCATTTACACATTATCAGACAAAATGTGTGTGAGTAGGGAGGAGAATTTCCTGCATTTCAGAAAGTTGTAATTAAAAATTTATTAGTTATCAAGGAACCATTGGCTTGTAATGTATCCAATTCTCCTTTTAATCTGCCTATTAGCTTCACATGTTTTATTAATAATTTTTCCAAATGTATTAAATACAGCTGAAGCACAGTTGTAATGTAAGTCATGATTGCTATTTTTAAGATTGACAAGGAACAAAAACATCTCTTTAAAATTCTCAGATTTTCTTTGAAGTTTGTGTTAACTTTTCTCATAATTCTTGTCACACAAAATGCTGTTCTCCCTCACCAGGTGGTCTGGTTGTTAGTTAGCAATAGTGGAATAACTGTTGAACACTTTGCAAACTGAATTACAGACAATGTAAACTTTAATGTGTGTTTGGTTTGGTTTTGTTGTTTTCGCCTCTCTTTTCTACTACTTCCTGCACCACTGTGAACCTTAATAAAAAATACTTCATACATCTCCTTACAGAAAAGTTTTTCTCTGTGTCTATAATATTTTCTGATTAGAGATATGTGAAATGCAACCTGCTTTATTTTCCTCCTTAGAACCAGTTTTACTAAGTAATCTAGAACTGGCCTACTTAATATGGGGATTTCACATTCTTAATGAAGTTATACAAAAATGTTAGGATATTTTAACACAACTCAATATGTCAATTTTTACTGTAAAATAGAAAGAAACATATTAACATATATTCATTTGCATAGAATAAAGGGTTGATTGGCCCAAGAAAACATGGTGCTTTGTTCTTTAAGTAGTCAAAGAACAAGTCTTTAAATATTAGCAATTCCAGATTTTTCTCAGTTAGCATACAAACAAAGCATTCTAAATTAGCACACCACAGAAAACTTGTTATTATTAAATGCAGAACTCTGCAAATACAGTCTTTGAAAACATTAACTTCAGCAGTGACACTCATGGTCGATACAGGTGCAAGTGGGAAGAGAATCACCTTCATTGACTTCAGCAGAACTGCGACTGGGAACCTAACGCATGTTTTAGACAATTTTTGAACAACCCATATATATGTGCCCCATGGGTATCAGGATCTATTGCATTTTGTATGCAGGAAGTGCTGACTAATGGGTTGCCATAATGAAGTCCCTTAAGTCAGTGATACAAGGAAAATACAGAACTACTGTTCGCAATTATTTGAATTTTTTAATTTTGGAACCCATAAGGATGACTTACCCATGCATGTAGTTCCATTTGTAACCTAAGTTAAGCACAGGTTAAGAAGATACTTTTTAGGATTCGGAATTTAAATACTTTCTTTTTTAAACAATACCAAGCCACTGAAATTCTCCTTTCTTTAAAAGTCATCAGCAGGAATATCTGGCCCAAACTGACACCCTGGTACATTGTTATTATTTTTGTTGTCAGTAGTGTTCTCATTACATATGTTCACAGCACTTCTTTTAGTCACCTCGTGGAAGATCTCAGGAGTCCAAGGCTCTGTCATTAAAGGATTTACAACTTGCAGCACCTGATGTTGTTTTGCGTCATTAGAGCTCTTCTCTGTGGAGCCACAAAAATATTTTGCAACTCTTAATTAAGCTTTGCATTATACCCACAAAATGGTTCTATTCTTAATTTATCGATGGAGCACTCAAGGCACTGAGAGGTTAAATGACATCCTATGAAAGCCAGTCAAGGACAGCAATGTTGCAGTTGTGGGTTCAGCAACCCACACCACAGTCCCATCAGATCGGCCACCCAATTTGTGCTGCCTGCTTCCTGGCCACCTCAGCAAAATGGTCCTGCTGAGCCTAATCACTTCTTAATACATTTCTACCATTACCTTTTTCTACCATTACCTTTTTCTAACTCATTTGATAGAATGAGGTCAGGGACCTTAGCAGGAGATCTATCCCCCCAGGGGAGGACAACGAGAAATAGCTGTAGGGACAGAGGGCAGTAACGTTACTCAGGACCACTTGAGAAGGAAATGTGCCCACACTCAATCCAAGAAACTTTACCTCCTCCTACTACAATCTGCTACTTGTGTGAACTCTACGTGGCTAATGTTGTATTGTTACTGCTACTGTAACTTTCCAGGTAGTCCTTTGTAGTGACTGCAGAGGAAGGGGATAAGTGTGTGTATATATATATATATATATAACTGTTATCCTAATGTTAATTAAAAAAAAAAAACAAAACACACACACAAAAAAAAACCCAAACCTAAATTCAACTTTCACTATCCTCTTTTTTTTCCCCAAAAAAAGCTTAAAGTTTGTAAGTGTAATGAGCTACAATTGGTAGTAAATTCTGTATTTTGGTTTGTTTACATCTGAGCTACTTAATACCATTATCTACAAAAATGCTTAGGTAAAAACATTTAGTCATCTGAACAAGAAAGTAAAATACTTTTCCACCAACTGATCCTTGAGTAAGTTTTTAAAAAGCAAACTCAGTTTGACAGCTGTGAAAACTGCAGTCATGTATGTCTGCATAATTCAAGACCCACACATTTGCAAAAACTCCTAGCGATAGGCAATAAAACTAAAAGTGACATTTCTGAAGTAAATGAAAGCTTTATAGAATACAGAGAATGCACTTTAATTTGTTACATGTGTTGGAAAAATGAATGGAATACTACACTTTTTGGAAAACAGTAATTATAGGAATAGTATGGTTTTTCTATTTTGTGGTCTTTTCTGAGGTAACAGAAGCTGCCCAGACCATCAGAAAAGCTGTGCATTTTCCATCCTTGGAGACCGAATTAACTCTAACTTCAGAGTTTGAGTAGTGACCTCCAGACAACCTCCCAGTTCTTCTTCCAAACTAAGTTGTTCTATAAATATTCACTTTATGACAATGTTAGCTGTGAGCCTGCACATGGAGGTTGAAGTTTACAAATAAATACATCCATACAAAACTGTATATATATATATTTTTTTTTTTTTCTTCATGTCCATTTCCCTTTTGCAATTTTTCGGACAGCGTTCAAATCAAGATCAAATCAAGACAAGTATATTGACTACTTGGGTCAGAAACTTCCTCTAGAGACTAAGCAGCCTTCACTGAGTAATGGAGCTGATCTGTAGAGATTATTTCTATCCCTGTTCTGTCAAGTACCAGACTACTCAATGTTTTTATATCACCTATGACAGATTTCTTTCTCTGACATTTCAGCATCCTCAAATATCTGTAGGATGCTATGGGAGCTGTGTTTTTATCATTGGAAATCACATTTTGTGTAGCTGAGAAATTTTAAGCTCCATGTACTAGAATGTGGAGTACTTGTCATGAATTAATGAGCAGTATGTTTAATAACATAATTAATGATATCTTAGCATGGCAAAACATTAATTTGAATATCAAACAATGAAGGAATAACAGTCTTTTTTGCTGCTGGTAGGCACCATTTGAACAAAACTGTCAGACTATCTTACTTTATGTCACATGTCAGAGTTCTTACTTGCTACATTCACTGTGACAGCAAACCCACAATCCTTCATGTAATAAAAATTGCTGTATGGCCCTTCAGATAATCTGATAATATAGCATTAACTGGACTATATAGTTCTGATTGTTTTTTCAGAAATTTCACAATAGGTATTATATATTCTTTTAGGGAATTCCTAGATATTTTTTTTCTTGTCTCGTTTCTAGTAAATCCTAAATACTGAAGTACCTCTTAACTACCAAAGATCTTCATGGTACAATGTGGCTGTATAATATATTCTTCCCCTTCCCCAAAGAAAAGTCGAGAGATAAAGTAAGCACTGAAAAAAACTATTAGTAGTACTGTACAGATGACTGAACTACGATGGAATTGTTTTACGGAGGAGAAAGAAAGTAAATAAATGACCAGGTGTTAGCTATTTTCAGTGATGTGAATACATAGTTTGAAAAAGGACTAAAATTATTCATTAACTTTGTACAGGGCTTAAGAACAAATTTTGCTTTGTAGTAACTGGAAAATTTCTGAGTAATTTTTAATTCTGGAAGGAAATGGTCATACATCAAAAACAAAGACATTTGCTGGAGATTCTCACTTTTCCTAGAAATATGGCTCACTGAATTTTCAGTACATACATTTAAATGTGAAAATTGAAATTTTGTGTATCAAAATTTTGAAAACCAAAATGTTGATCTCACATAATATTTTTTTCATTCTTTTGTTTCTGTTGCTGTTGATGTAACATTTCACCAGATATATGTTGAGAACTTTCTTAATTAAAAATATGATGGAAAGGAAAATGAAATTTAATTTCATGATGATAGAGATGTTTCAGCACTTCAGGAGAGGATGCCTATGTTTCAGCAAAAAAAAGCTTAACCTAATATTGTTTCCTCCAGCCACCTATTCTTTTTCTTTTCTCCTAAAGAAGAAAAAAAAAAGATATCTCTGTTGTATCCAGGCCTATCAAAACCATTCAGAAAATAGCCTAAAACAGACTGAGTTAAAGAGTCCTGATGGCTCATAAAATATATCTCTATTTCATGAAGATTATGGCTAGCTTTAAATTAAACCAATATACTTTTCCAATATTTTGTCATTTTGCTGAGTCCCTCTAAAGTTCCTTAACGTCTTCTCAAGCACCAGTTCTTCTAAATAATTTTGCATGATTTGACAAATTTTGCTACTTCATAGCTTGGCTGCACTTGCAGATCACTGGAATAAATACAGAGCATTTTGGTAGTGTGGATTAGGTAGGGGTCCAAAGCCCTGACGCTTTCTCGGGGTGAGCACCACAGCATACAGGATAAACCTTTTGGCAAACCCAACATTACCTTGTGAAGAAGAAACATTTCTCACCATCAACAGGCTCCCCTGTTAATTGAACTGCCTGTTTTGACATATTTTATCACAGCTTTAATGGGCCAGAGAATCTTACCCAACATCTGGTGTATCCCTTTCCCTCCCTGGTTTTGTAAGTCTGCTATGGGGAAAAGAGTAATCAAGAATGTCTGGAGAGACTGAACTGACCTAATGAACATATGTCTGAGTTAATGAACATTTCCATGGACTCTGTCAGTGCACTTCCTAAGGCAATTGTAGGCACTGAGTGGCTGTCATTTCCTGAACTGCAAACTTACTTGTTCAGCTAGCTTGCCTCAGCAGTAAGTCACTTCAGTTAGCGTTGCTATTAATAACTGCATTTAAAGGAGCTTTAATTTTGCTAGGGGTTCAAGCTTTTGTTAGGGGCAGAATGCTGCACTGATTGATTACTTAGATCCATAACTGCATGCTACCAAGTGAGAGTCAGTGGTCTGATTTCTTTCATATTTCATTTATTTCCTCAAATCTCCTGAAGTGGTGCAGCTGAAAGGAGAGAAGTTGGAAGAATATATGTATCTTGGGGTGTGATGTTAGGAACAGGTTTCCCTATATCAAGGGACTGTCTGTCTCCTTTCTTCTCTGTCTGGGTCAGCTCTTATTTCCATTCTAGCTCTGGCTATGCAGCCTCATGAAACATCTACCCACTTGCTTGTATAACATCACAAGGTTTTATTTTTGTGTTTGAGTACGGGGGAGGATGCGAGGGTCCACCAAGTTGTCAGCAAGCATATGTCTATTCTGGTAGTATCTGGGGTATTTTTGCGACATGATGTACCAGCTTTGCTATCCTTTATGTAAGCAAAAGGACAGCTTACCTCACTAAGGTAGTCACAGTGGTATATGGCTATTTTAATTAAACTGTAAGCTATTTTAATTAAGCTCTATGGCTTTCTGATGACAGCAGACTTCTCTCATTTTTTGGGACTGTATGAACACAGCCAGCCTGAAACTGCACACACAGAGTATTCACAAATCCCCAGAGAATGAAGAGTCAACTTTACCATCCTCTCCTTCCTTGCTCAGATAATGGCATGCTCGTTCACAACAGTGGGCTTTTTTTTTAACTGTTTTTTTCCTTTTAACTAAACTACAGAAGATGAGCTACAATTTTTCCATCAACAAAAAAACAATAAATCATTTTGCCAGACAACTAATGTAATGTGACTGATTGACTGAGTGGTAAAAAGGAAATTGCAATTCAGTGGAGATAAATGTTGAATGATGCACTCAGGGGAAAAAAAATCCTAATTTTACATAAAACATGAATGACTATAAGATGCCTGTTCCTACCCAGTGATGGGTTTATAACTGATAGTTCTGTGAAAATGACAGCTTAGTGCTTTGTAGCAATCCAAGAATCAAAAAGTGTTAGGAATTTTTAGGAAAGGAAGAGAGAACAAATCTGAAGACATCATTACTTCTTTGTACAAATTGACAGTGCAGCCAGACCTTCAATGCTATGTGCAGCTCCGGTCACAACAGGAATGTCTATAGAGGGATGTTGTGTCTCCCTCAAAAGGGATATAGAGCGGTTGTGAAAAGTACAGAAACAAGCAACATGAAGAGTTTCCATAGAAGAAACAACCAAAGTGAAAATTCTTCTTTACAGGAAAGAGATTCTGACAGGGGTATGATACAGGTCTATAAAAATGTAGGCATAGAGAAGGTAAATAATTAATGATTGTCCATCATCTTTCCTGTCACATGAGTTAGAGGCATCTTTTTAAACAAGTAAGTGTCATTGTTTGTATAGGTTTGAAGAGCAACAGGACAAATATATGGAAGAAAAATCCACCCAAACCTAAAAAAATACAAAATCACTCTATCTAGCCCAAAAAGTCCAGAAGCTGTATATTTGCTGTCAGATATCCTGGGGAACTGCACAGGTGATTTATCCCTTTCTCTGGGCATGTGTTCCTGTCGACTGTCAGAAACAGATTACTGGGCTACATGTACATTTGGTCTGAACTGATGTAGCACTGCTTCAATGAAAATGAAAGGGACATAACATTTTTTCTGTAAAATATCTAGTCTAATTTATGAGCTTTTACTTCTATTTTTTCTTTCTTCCATTTAAGGAGATCTCACTGAACGAATTGCAATGAATAATATGAATAACATACAATACATATATAACTATCTCTCAAATAAATCTAAAGATAGACACATTTTTCTTGTAAATATTAAAGGCTGCATTCCTTCTGTCCCATATACTTCTCCTGGTTGAACCTTTCAGAGAAAATTCCCTGGCAAGCCACAGTTTGTGTTGTTCAGCCGTTCAACCACTGCGAGGGACTGGAAGGGCTGTCACTCTGTAATGCTGTATTTGTGACTCCTGCAGAGAAGTGCTGGTCGTTCCTGATCCTTCTGAGTACTCTCTCCTGCATAGAACTGGCCCGTACTCCCATGTAGAGCTGTTGCAGTTTCAGGCTATCTGTTTGCACAAGGGATTTTATGTAATCCCTACCTTCTCCTCACGAACCCTCACAGGATGCTTAGTAAGCACTCCACATATTTGGCATGTTATGTCAGAAACTAGACAGAATACTCATCTTTTCATTTACTGGATAGATCCAGTTGACATACGAGCACCGAGGCATGAGAGAGGAAAGTGGCCCATTGCCAGTCAAAGGTACCAGGTGAGCACAGCTGAGTGCTCATGCAGAGCTGCTCATGAGTTACCTATATTTACTATTTCTAAAGAAAAAGACAGAAATTGCTGTTCTGTACTCATGTCAGACCAAACTCCTTGGGTGACTCAAAAGGATAATCATGATATTTTCACATAAATAGTCTACAAGAACTTCAGTTAGGTTTTAGTAAAGAAGACACAAAGGAAACAAGCCTCCTTTTGCTTTCCCTTGTTTCTGTGCTATAGAGGTGATTCCTGAACATCAATTAGCACAGGCAAAATTTCTCGGAGGATTTTGGATTAAGCATAGAGAAAGATCACAGGTAAAGTCAAATTTTTGCAATGTGCATTTAGCTTAGTTTGTTGTCTTTGCACAGACAACCAGTAAGCTTGTGAGCTTTCGGGTAGTAGGTGCAAAAAAAAGAAATTTATTGTTATGTTTATGCTGACTGTAGTTCTTGCTATTGCTCTGTCTCTTTGGAGGTCTGGAAGTGTGATTTATTTTCTTTCTAGTGTCAATACTGATCATAGCAGGCAGGCATCTCCTTCACAAAAGCCACCCCTCAGCTGGCACTAATCACTCTCCTCATTGGCGAAGTTGGCACAAAGGCCAAGGATTGAATGGAAATGAAGCCCCAACCTCTGTCTGGTCACTCCTGGTCAGGGCTGAGGTATATGGAAGGATTATTACTTCAGCTGCACAGAACTTGTTCTGTGGATAAATTGAGAATTTCAGTTGTCTGGGCTGTCAATCCAAAAACTTTTATGGGCACTATATCCTTTAAAAAATAAAGGGAAGAAAGAAAGAAAAGAGAGAAAAAGGAAGAAAAAAATATTTATTGACTGTGCTTCTAGTAGCAGTAAAACCATTCTAGCTGTACATCTCTGTCATGATCTATTTGTTTTTAGCTATAAACGATAAAGTAGTGGAAATATATGCAATGAAATATTGTAAACTGTTGCAATTTCAGCTTTGCATTTTCAGCCCCTATATAATTATCTCCCAGTGTATCTGCCATTGAAGCTCAGTATGTATACTTCTTGATAAAGAAACGTGTTTTTTCTCACATTCAAAATAGCTGAGAAAATAAGCACAAATGCAAAAATGGTATGTACACACATTTGAAACAAGGTATTATTTCTCTCCTGCAGTCTTTAAGGTTGATTATTGCAATAATTATATTATTTAGTTTTATTACACCCTACCTTTTAATGCATATGTGGGCTCAACATAAAACTACCACAAGAGAAAAAGGTAAGAAATTGTATGCACATGCACAGTTTAACCTTGTCTGATAAAATTAAAAAAAAAAAAAAAAAAAAAGATTTCAAAGTCGACCTAAGTATTCTTTTACACATGTTGTGAGAATTCAAAATACAGTCCTGTGTGGTTCTCAGGTGCAGACTTAACCAGTATAAATTTGCAGATCCTGTTCCAAAATAAAATGAAAACAAACTGGTCAATTAAATGCTAAGAGAAATGTCACAGGAAGAGGAAACCACCTTCTTGTTCTCTGTAGACTTTCCAAATTTAACACTTTTTTTTTCTGATATTAAAAAAAGCTGGAAAAAAATTTCAGGTGAGGAAGCAGTTACTGGAATGCTATGAGAATGACCCAATCTAAGGAAGAAAAAGTAGCTACTCATTTGGAATCCTGCACTGGCCACCAGCAAAGTACCTAAATCATGAGTTCATGAACAAGAAAAGTCAAACTGATGTCAATGGCAGTACTTAGGCCTAGCAGCACAGAGCTCTCTGCAGAAATAGACCTGGTAACAGTAAAATTATGAAGAGAAATGAAGAGCTTACATCAAACAAATGAACCACTTGAGGAGAAATGAAGTATAATTAAATGTTTAAAACAAAACAGATTTTTTTACTTTTTTAACAAGCTCATATATTTACTGTAATCAGTACGCCTAACAGGCAGTTTATATTGTCTCACAGAGCCCTATTCTGCTAATCATAAACCTGTGTTTTTACGAGAAGTCACAATTAATTCAGATAAAACACCATTTTGAAGGATATGTTCTATTTGACACCATCTTTCATAGATCTTATAGAAAATATTCTTACCATCAGTTAAAGAACTTCAGCAATAATAAAAAAAACAAGTTTATATTTGAGACTATTCTGTATGCTTCAGTTTTTGTCTCCCTGAAGCCTCATTTATGTTCTGATTTTCCAGGCACATGGCATGGCAATTCATATCAATTTTTTATTGAATAGACCTTAGCTGCCACATTGTATAGGCATCTCTGTGTTACTAGTCATCATCTGGATGTTTTAATTTGGCAGAAGACATAAAATAACTGTTCTCCTTTTTCTATCACCCATTTCATGACCCATGAACAAGGAACTTTTTGACTGTATTAAATTCATCAATATTCTTGCCATTCAGTGGTTAGAATTCAGGTCAAATTGGACACAGAAACACAAATTAATTCAAGAGTTTAGCCAGCATCAAAATGGATTGTTATGTAGATAATAAGAATATGCAAAATTAGAGCAGTTATTAGAAATATATACAATCTTCTACTCCAAGGTTTAAAATGCCTTTTAAATAATAAAAATTAGAAGAAGAATCTGTTACTTTTTATCAAGAAAGTCATAATGAACTAATCAAGCCTTAAATCTAATTCGATGTGGCTATTCTAGTTAAAATATTTCTTATTCTCTCGTCTTTAAGAAGTCTAATTTGCACATCCACTACACTTTTGCTGTAAAAAGGCAAATAAATTATCTTACCTGTTTTAAAAAAAAAGTCATGACAGTGACTCATTTTTTAGTTGTTGTTTTCATAATGATTATCTTTGTTGAAGAAACAATGAAGGAATCTTTCTTACAGTCTGGATTGGGGTATTATTGGTTAAATATTTGTCTGCTGTGTATCGACAAGGTTTGGGAATACAGTCTTCTTTCTACTGCTCTATGTTGCAGCCTGTGTCTTCACTTTTCAAGACCTCTATTATGATACTAGGCCTGTCTTTCTCTGGGCTTACATCAGTGTGTTAGATTCCTAAAATCATGGTAGTAATAAAGACGGACATTATGTTGGAACGGACCTTCTGAGAGCTATTCCTACCCTCTGCTCAAGCAGGATCTCCTAGAGCAGGTTGTCCAGGATAGGCTTTGAATATCCCCGAGAATGGAGACTCCACAACCTTCCTCTGCAACATACCAATGTTTTATCACCCTTACAGTAAAATAGTGTTTTCCTGAGTTCAGATGGAATTTCCGATGTTTTAATTTCTGCCCGTTGCCTCTTATCCTGCCACCAGGCACTACTGAGAAGACCCTGACTCCGTTTTTCATATCCTTCTCATAAGATATTTGGGATATTGATAAGAACCCCCTGAGCCTCCTCTGCTCAAGGCCGAACAGTTCCAGCTCTCTCAGCTCCTCCTCATATTAAAGATGCTCCAGTCCCTTAATCATCTTTGTGGCCCTGTTCTGGACTTATTACAGGAATTCCATATCTTTCTTTTATGGGAGAACCCAGAACTGGACCCAGCAGTCCAGACATGGCCTTACCAGTGCTGAGCAGAGGGGAAGGATCACTTCACTTGACCTGCTGGCAATGTTCTTCCTAATGCACCCCAGGATACTGTTGGCCTTTTTTTGCCACAAGGGCACATTGCTGGCTTGTGGTCACCTCATCCACCAGGATCACCAGGTCTTTCTCAGCAAAGCTGTTTTCTAGCCAATCAGCCCCCAGCATGTACTAAGGCATAGGGTTATTTCTCCTCAGAGGAAGGACTTTCCATTTAAGTTCCTCCCAGCCCATTTCTCTAGCCTGTCCTCTGAATGGCAACACAGCTTGTCCTCAGGTTCCTCTGAATGGCAACACAACCCTTTGGTGCATCAGCCACTTCTCCCAGTTTTGTATCATCTGTGAACCTGCTGAGGATGCACTCTGTCCCAGTGTCCAGGTCAGTAATGAAGACAGTACTAATTAATTAATTAAGATAGTTGACCCCTGGGGTATACCACTAGTGGCTTCCAGCTGGACCTTATGCCACTTGTCACAACCTGGTTGTTCAGCCAGTTTTAGATCCACTTCATTGTCCATTTATCTAAGCCATGCTTTGTCAGATTTTCTACAAGGATTTTAGGAGAGACATTGTCAAATGCTTTTCTAAAGTAGAGAACTCATCCACCAAGCTAGTCACCTCATTGTAGAAGGTTATCCGGTTAGTCAGACATAATTTCCCTTTGATAAAGCCATGCTGACTATTATCAGTCAGCTTCTTGTTATTCATTTGCTTAGAAATGCTTTCCAGGAGGATTTTCTCCATCACCTTCCCTGGGAGGTGACTGTCCTTTAGTTCCCCAGATCTTCCTTCTTACCCTTTTTGAAGGTAGAAGTGATATTTTCTCTCTTCCAATGTTCACAAAACTCTCCCAGTCATCATGACTGTTCAAAGATAATCTAGACTGTCCTTGCAGTGACATCAGCCAGCTCCCTCAGCACTCATGGGTGCAAAACAACAGGCCCCATGGGCTTAAGTATATCAGGTTTGTTTAAGTGCTTCCGAAACAGTTCCTCCTCCACCAGGGTCAGGCTGCCTTGTTCCAGCCTTTCTGTCCTGTCTCAGGAGCCTGGGGTTCCTGAAGGCTGGTTTTCCTGGTAAAGACTGAGGGAAAGAAGGTAGCGAGTACTTCAGACTTTCCATGGCTTTCGTCGCAGTCACCCTGCCCCATTCAGCAGTGGGCTCACATGTTCCCCAGTCGTCTTTTGGCCATTTATGTACTTACAGAATCCTTTGTTGTTGCCCTTCACACCCCTTTCCAGATTCAACTCCAGGTCAGCCTTGGCTTTTCTAACCCTATTCCTGCAAGATCGGACAGCAACTCTAGACTCCTCCTGGGTAGCCTGCCTCTTTCCACATAAATCAGCGATGTAACTGAGTTTACCAGCTATCACAATTAATCAAAGAAAAGGAAACTGGAGCACTATGGCAGAACGTCTGAAAAGTGTGTTTTATTAACTTACTTTGTAATATTTGTCTAATATTGAAGAAGCACGAAGTATCTTTATTGCCCCAGGGGAAGAAGAAATCTTTTCTGAGCAGAACAGACACAAATTGTCACAATTAGATCACACAGTTCAGTGCTCAAAGAACAGCAGGTCAGTTCTCTAAATTAGTTGAATATTCCTTACTATGCTTTGCTTATCCAGTGGTGAAGCATAGCATTTACCCGAAACCTTCACCTGGTGTAAATTAAGGTAGCTACACTGAAATCAGTGACTCAGTTACTTCAATAAAGCTATACTGTTAAACATGAGGATTTACTAAAACATACTACTTTTTTTCAGTCTTGCATAATAACTGAAAAGAAAAACATAACACTTTCAAGATGTTTTGAGATTACCGATACCACCTGACCAAACAGTAGATCTTTTCTGAAACTGGGAATATGTCATTTCACTGTATTTCAACAACCTGATGTTGCACAAAAAAATCATTAATGAAAGGAACACAAAATTATTAAGGGAAATTTTGAATTTTAATTTTCAAATTTACTGTAGGAGTAGCAGTTTAATGTGTATTGTGTGATACAATGCATTTTTGCTGTCACGGGAAACAACGTAGGAACATTATAAATTCCCATTTATATTTTTAATTTTATTATTAAAATTATTTGGTATAGACTGATGATTTGGCATAGATTGAGAAGTCCTATAATTTTTAGACTGAAAGGAAATTTCTAGACCAAACAATCTGAGTTGTAGTGACTGAGTGCTTTGAACAAGGAGAAATGCAATCGCTATTTATATATTACCACAATTATTATTTTCAACATTTCTGAGAAAGACAAAGGTGAATCCAAGATAAAAGAAGAAAGAAGTGCATCCAATTGCCAAACAAAACATAAAAGTAATTACACTTAAAATTAGTCATTGGCCTCCATGAGCTCTCATCTATTCCTCTGTTGTACTGTAAAGATTCTCTTTCCTCTACTTCCTTTAAAAAAAATCTTGAATGTGCACTTTGCAGCAGCAAAATCTTCCAATATTTTTAACTTTATAAAGAAATCATTTTTGCAACAGTCATCTCAAGAAACCGTAATAGGGGTAACCAGCTTGACGAAATACTGGGTTTTTTCCCCCAAACCTAATCTACCATTGTTTTACTTACAATTCTTTTCTTTAAAGTAAGCAGGAAGATATTTTTCTCATGCCAGTTTCAATATAATAGGAAAAGCTTTTCCTCAATTCTGTTAGAATAATTATCCTAATATATGTTCCTAACTACAAGCTGAAATAACTTCTTCACATATATGTAAGAGCCATTAAGAACATGCTCAAACACAGGATAACATGCAGTAATTTTCACTTGCAAACAGCTTGGTTCTAAAAGCAATTATACACTTATTTCATTTGTATATATGAGTAAGTCCATTTGTAAACAGTTTGATTCTGAATGCAGTTATACACTTATTTAATTAGAGGAACTACTTGCATATAAAACCAGAAAAAGAGTAAGTGGATAACCCTAAAATTTTAAATTTTATTCTTAATTCTGTGGGACAAAATGCAATAATAACCTAGTGTACTAGAGTATATGCATATTTTATCCACTAGGTTCACTAGACAAGACAGAGGACACATAGAGGGAGACTGATAGAGCTATACACTTACCCTCTGCAGAATATTGCCTGGACTTTGCTATCTATTGTACAACATTACTGAGGGATTAGAATTACTAGAGATGGCATTAAAATGTAAAATTCAGTTCTGCACCTATGAATCTGACTTCACCCATGTGCTGAATGTTCAACTAGTTGTACTTTAAAGAGGTTTTTTTTCTCTCAGTTGTAACTTAATCAGAAGATGAAATGACTCTTTACATTTACAAAGAAAAAAAATCTTATCTAGATTCCTCCTGAATTTATGTCTTTCTGCTGCATTACCTGAGTCTTTCAATAGTACACACAACAAAACACACAGCAATAGCAAGGCACAGTGAGATGATTTAGGAATAGAATATGGACTCGTGTCTGAATTATTCTGGTTTTACGAGTTTAATTCTGGCTTCTATAGCCTTTGCAAATACTTTTGGGGTAGCTGCACTTCATGAATTTGTCAGATTCCAATTCCAATTACAGTGCTATCATGTTGGCATAATTTCCCAGATGCTACAGAAGTTATTTTTGATTTACATTAATATTAGTTTAGTAAGAATTAGCACCACAGCTATTCTGGAAGTGTATTCTAAAATGCCTCATACTTGCCGGCTAATTATGCCTTTGAAGCCTTATATTTTTAACATAATAGGCACTAAAGCATGTATTTATACAATTATATTTTATATATATGTTTATTTTTTTAATTCTTAAATTATAGAATCTAGTTCAGGCACTTGCAGATTACTGACTGCTGCTATTCCTCTTTTCTTTGGTTCCCACAGAATTACAGAATGAATTTTAACAATAAATGGTTATCATGATGAAAGGGAACCTACTGCAGGCTTTTCATTAAAATTATTTGCCACGAGAGAGAGGGCAGTAGAAAGTAATGTGATGACAACCAATTCTTTAGTCATAAGGGAGGACTCCATTACTTTCTAGATGTTATCTGTCATTACACCAATGACTAAAAACATTTCTACAGAATGCATAATGTATTTAACTATTTCTTTGGGGATTTATTTGAAAAACACATCCCCAGTAAAGATATGCAAATATCACTGGAAACAGAAAAGCAGGGATGGAGACTTTGTGGTGGGCACTACAGCTGAAGACCAGTTTGTAAAAGATGGTGTCCCTACACAGAAGGCACAACTGTTGCTCTGAGATAGTAATCCATGCACAAGGCTGAGAAAATGGGGAAGAAGTCTTCCATAGCCTAAGCTTTTAGCATTTTCAATTTTCTGAAAAGTTGGGTGATACCTCAGATATGTATGAAACTCTCTGGAATTCACAAATGTAGGGAAAAAAGCTGTAAGACTTCATTATTAAGATTCTCTAAGTTACGAGAAAGGCTCATCAAGCTGCTTAAGTCCTTTTTTTATAGTACTTATGAATTGGCCATTATTCCACGGGCATTCTTCAGGAAGAATTGGTTAGATTTTTCTCAAGCTTCATTATTTTTCTGAAACCTATGGTACAGCAGATATGGCAATTAATTGAAGGTTCATGGGAAGTTATAACCAGTGAGTGACTGCACATTTAGGTGACAAAAGAAATTTGGTAGGATACCACCTGACTGTGCAACTGAAATCTCAATTTTTATATAGGGACTCACTGGCCTAAACAGTACTTCCAACAGGCATCTTTTTTCTCGTGTCCCTTTTTTGCAATTTATTTGCTTTCACATAACCAGCCAAAAACTACGGCCTCTCTAGGTTCAGAACATTATACAGCTTTTCCAAAAAATGCATGCAAGAAGTTGAGGACTTCTACACCTCCATTTTTGCAAGCATCTATACTATAGGAACAGCTCAATTTCCATCTTATCATTTGTTCTGACATCTTTGTTTGAAAGAGTTCCTGGCAGCTTGACAACACTGGCAGGCCAGCGCTTGGCAGCATTGGTTTTCATTTCCAGTCCCTTGAAACAGATTGAAATGTAAGTGCCACATATCCAATCATGTAGTTTTAAGGGTTATTTAAATGAGCCCTTTGAGGTAAGGAGGTATTTGTAATGACTACATATTCATGTGGACACAGATGTAATCAGGGTCCTAAAAATACCATCTACTTATCCATCTGAATCAAAAGGGCTGACCATGGAGAATTATTTTTTTTTTACGACAGTAGTCTGAACAATACCCAGAAATATTAGTTTTCTGGAGAAAAAGAAACTTGGAAAAATCAATTGCTTTTTTTATTTAAAACTGTGTAAGTTCACATTTGTCTTCTCCTTCTTGATTCCACTTTTTTATAGTACTTATGAATTGGCCATTATTCCATGGGCATTCTTCAGGAAGAATTGGTTAGATTTTTCTCAAGCTTCATTATTTTTCTGAAACCTATGGTACAGCAGATATGGCAGGATAAAAAGTGGTTCTTGAGAGTACTTGCAGAAGATGACTGGCTTATCAAATTTCTTCTGCAGGAAAAAAGTAGAGAGCTTTGCATCATCATCATGATTAAAAAAAAAAAGAAAAAAGGAAAAAGGCAATATTCAAGAATAATAAACACAGAAAGCTTTATGAAAATATATCTCAGTTAAAGTGAGGGGATGTTTTTATCCAAAAATCCATTCAAACTGCTTAAAGGTCCTATATCTCACTATCTATTGCATTATTCATCAAATAATTAAAGCATAACTTCATTTTATACACATATCAAGCAACGTAAATTCTTCTTTGCTTTCACCTTTCATCTTCTTTACTTCACCTTTTTTTTGTGGGAATACCTGGTGCTGAAGAGTTTTTGGCATGAGCAGGCATTTTTTATAAATCTATCCATATCAAATTAACCTCAAGAAATGAAATTAAACAGATTAAATTGTAATATGCATGCATTTGAAAAATTTCTTGCATATGTCAAAAACATGCTCTGATTCCAGTTAAAGGCAAGGAAAACCTATTTTTTTACCATTTAACATTTAAGAGCCACACTAGACTCTAAAACTCCTCAGTACAACTGTAACAACCATATAAAAAAAATACACACCTAAGAAAAAGTTCTGGTACAGTAGTACCCTTTTTTGTGCTGTGAGAATGTGAATAATCAACTGAAGAATCTCATAGACAGCCCCTGCTTCCTATAGATGAAGTTTCATCTTTGGATCAGAATAATCAAAGCTCCAGGAGAAAACATCAGGGCTCCAGGAATGCTGTAAAATGGATGTTCAAAATCACAGCTCTTTAGAGATTGCATACCGAGGAAAACACTTCAGTCATTGAGGTGTTTGCAAAACCTTGATCAGAATATCTAAGGGAGCTGTAGCAACGGGTACTACTTTCTTTAATGGGTTCCCAATTCAGCCTTAGGGGCTGACATTTGGAGATCTTTTCTTCTTCCTCCCCTGCCAGACTGTCTTTCAGGACCAATGTATATTACAGGGATTGTTTTCTGAGCATGACACCCAGGCCTCTGATTTAGGTGGATGCTTAGATTTTTTTGTCCCCTGATGTGTTCAGTCACAAGATGAATTCTCAAGGAACAGCCATTTGTCACACTTGTTACAGTAGTGTAGGGACCAGCAATAAGGGTATCCCGGTGCTCCCACTAGCCCCTCTCTCTCAAGGCAGTGCGGGCAGACAGCACAGATATGGCACAGGGGCACTGATGCTCCCTGACTCCTCAGCCCTACAACTCACATGTGATTACTGAGCCCTACAGCCAAGTGTCCTCATGTGCCAGCACCAATCTCAGAACCTGTGTTTCTCCTCTGGAGCATGGTGACCCCGCTTCTGAGTCCCCTTGTCTATGGTCCTGGTCACGTAGATCCAACTGCAGAGCCACAGGTACCAGCGTAGAGCTTTTTTGATATGCAGCTGCTTCTTCCCACACAAAATCATCAGTGACAATTTTATCACAGTCTTAGGGCAGAAAATATGCCATCTTCCATGCAGAACTATGATCTGATGTTTTCAATACATGCTGTGTGGGAATTTCATCCTGTGCATCTGTCTGGAGAACATCAGTGGAAAGTTTTAATAGGCTTTCTCAGTCACTAAGACAACTGTGTTTCAACCCTCCATGGAAATGCCTTGGTGTCTACCTCTTAAAATAGCTATCATATTCTTCTGGGGTTTCCTCTGTGATTATTTTCATAATTGTATTTATTATTAAATTTAAAGTCAGTGGCCATTTATTTTGAGATACTGAGATATTTTGTGATTTCCCAGAAGTGATGCAAAGAGGTGAAGCATATATTT
Source organism: Haliaeetus albicilla (assembly GCF_947461875.1). NCBI lineage: Eukaryota > Metazoa > Chordata > Aves > Accipitriformes > Accipitridae > Haliaeetus > Haliaeetus albicilla. Next base: position 14,763,297 of record NC_091485.1, read on the forward strand.
CACGTTAATTACTAAATCCATAAATTAGAAAACATATTTTACAATACCTATTCAATTTTTATGTGTGTTAGAAAATAGAAATAGCTTAAGACCTTCATACACTTTCCTGATAGCTCCCTGAAGTTTCTTTGCCTAAGCAGTCTTCATAATCCACCTGTCAATCAGAAGGTGATTGCTTCATTTTTTCTTTCCAATGCAATACCAGCACTGAGAGATTATAGATATGATCTGATCTTAGTAACATAAATAATTTCCACTTCTGATATAGCTTGATGACTCATTGTCAATTAGCAATTGTGCCATTCCTTATCAGTGCAGTGACTTCGCTAGCAAGGATTATTTTGAGATTTTATGTTAGCCTTGGATACAGAGTTTTCCAGTTTTAGGCCATAAATTTGCGTATAGCCTCTTCCTGGTACTTTCTACTGTTTTCCCAATTGATTCTTTGAAATATTTAGATTAGACTCCATACATAGACAGACTCACTTGCTGAAACAATTTTTCCACATCTTTTACCCATAAATAAATTTTGTTACTCTTAACTAGGTTATCCAGATTTTCTTCAGCCCTAAATACACTCTTCTGCTTTTGCAAGCTATGGAAGTCTTCTCTTGACTGTTTGAAGTTTCTTACATCTCTCTTGAGTATTATTGAATAATTTGTTACTCTATATGTTTTAATACTATTAAACCAAGGGAGGGGATGGTTTCAACAAAAAATATTTTCTTTTAGATCTTGCACAGCTTTTTAAGTTATCTGTCTTCCATCCCTTCCTTAAAAATTTCTTCCTTGTTTTCTAATGTTGTTTTTGTCAATGATAGCTTCAGGTTTCATTGCTGTAAGAACTATAACTTAAGTATCCTTTTGCACAGAAATTGCTAATGTTTCCAAGGGAATAACTGGAACAGATTTACTGTGATTGCCATCACTCTGTAGGCAGTAGCTGATACCAGCTGGAAAGTCTCTGGGTCAGAGTTCTGTGTCCAAATGGGAGCTTTCAAAACTTTTCTCTTAGTTTAACACAGCTTTGAGAATTTAATATGGTATTTTGATATCCAACTGTTTTCTGACTAACTACCCGCATTCATCTAGTCTTTTTCTTTGTTTTTAAGTCTGAGAACCAGCTTCTCTTTTCACCTTGTGATGTTTTCAGAAGTAAATAATGTCTCAGATTTTTTACTGATTTAGTCATAAGTTGGTATAATCTTTCCATGTTGTTATTTACTTCTGTTTTCATGTGGGCGCCACTGTCACTGACCAAGATGCCTTGATGTTAATGCCCTATAGGTAAGGAAAGTTTATATTAAATAACTTGTACTCAGCTTAATTATAGGGCCTGGAAATGAGGAAGCCTAGGAGAGGGAAACTGAAAAAAATTATAGCTACCAAGCACTGAAAGAGGAAGTTATTGTGCCAGTTTGGATAGTCCTGTGCAATATAGAACTTCCTTTCTTTTGTCTTAGTTCTAAAGAAGAAAAAAAGAAATAGAAATCATAGATATTAAAGAAGTTGTGCTTCAGGAATCCAACAGACTGATACAAAGAAAGGAAGTCACTTGTAAATCAGAAATTCAGGGATTTAATGAAGAAACCATTACCCAGCTGGTAGAAAGGGTGAAACAGTACTAAAATCAGTTGTACTGTGCTATTTACCCACATTCTAGACAGTGAAACAAAAGGTTAATAAACAGTAAATAGGCTGTCTTGTCCAGACAAATCAGATGAGATTCACAAGATCTATATATTCACAAAACTAATGTTTGTAATGCTATAGTTTAATTTTTATGTCTTGAAAAGCTCCTTTTCAGAAACACTGAACATCTAACAGAAGTTGGAATTTCGATTTATATTTTTCCATTCTAGAAGGAAGTAAACTATTTTTTAAAACCACCATTTAAAAAAGTAGGGCTACATACAGATAGACATTGCTTGGAAAATTATGAGAAATAAGGTTTGCCTGTAAATCTGACAATTACATCCCCTGATTAGAGCACACTGAACTTTTTCTGCCAACAATCTGTTTGAAAGTCCTTGAATAGTAGACATGATCACTTAATGCCATTTCATATTTAGGTCAAATAAAAAACTGAGCTTCAGCTGTGCTTAACACTTGAAATTTATTATTTGAAAACTTTGAGCTTTTATAGTCAAAGAACCTTGCCCTTCTGTTGGTAGGGTTATAAAAGTAATAGGAATGCATATTTCCAGGATTTACTGTATTTTGAGTGATTAAAGATGAGTACAAATACAGAAAATGAGAGGGACACCTTTAGCTAACAGGAAAAATACATACACCATCTAGCAATAGAGCAAGTCTAACTCAAATGAAGTGAGCTTTAGGTTCTTTCCAGCTTATGCTAGATTCAACAAAAGATCTTCCTTTTTATTTCTATGTAGTATATTACTAATTTTAAAGTTGGTTTGTCTTCTTGAACTTTGGATACAGGAGTAACTTCACTGATAATACTTTAATTATACCAAATAAATCTGAAGCTTGAGGTGTTTGGATCCTTTGTTCACAATGTGTTCATGATTACTTAGGGTTCAAGTATAGTTTATTCAGCAGTATTCACTAATAAAAATCAGCCTCTAAATATCAGTGGTCTTTTTCAGAGTTCTTAGGTTTGAACAGGTGAGGTTTTGATCACCTATTTTGAACAAATTTCCAAATGAACAAACAGAAGAAGAAAGACAAGAATCTTTAACTCAAGTAACTCAAAATTAGAGCTATTTTAGAAACAGATCAAAATATTAATTTTAAGCTTATATTTAATTTCAGCTGTATTTTTTTTACCTCTTTGTGTTATTTTTATTTAAGTTGATCATATGAAAACAATGAACTTGGAAAGAAGCAGTATACATGAAAGACATACTTTATGTAGTCATGCTACCTTTTTAATAAACTGGTTTTTGAAGTGTAAGAACTGCTCTGCTCTAGGGAATATGAATGAGAAAAGCTCAGGAAGTAATGGAAAGCAATTCAGCTTCACAGTCTCGTGTCTTTACAATGCTTGGCTTTCTTGTTTTGTTTTGATTTTTTTTCTGTTAATTTTCTGTCTGTGTACAGTGTCCCACATGCAAAAGAGGCTCTTTACTGTTTTACTCTAATCTAAAAAGTGAAGCATCACTCACATTACAATCTTCTGACAAATTTATTTTAATCAAGTAAAGAGAAATTTCACCAGCCCTACAGAAATACATACGCATATTATTCTATCCACGTATAGAAATGCTCTATTAAAATTCACTCCATCAACACTTTATTTTTCCTACAAAGAATAATGAACAAACATGCATTCTTCAGCCAGTATTGCTGCTCAGTGAAGAAAGGCAGAAATTTTTAAACTGAAGGTGTGAGAACTAGGAACAGTCAGATTAAGATTCAATACTTTGTAGAAATTTTCAGGAAAAAAGTTCTTCATGAAGAACATTTTTCTTTCTCATAATTTCCTTCTAATAAGCTTTATTTATTGCAAATAGGAATAGAAGACACATGAAGAAAGAAGGGAAAGCTTAAAACAGTGTTTCTATTTACATGTGTACAGTTTTTAAAACATACCAAAAGATCACGGAGAATTTCGGGGCTTTCACGGAGGTATTCAATGGGTGCTTAGAGAGCTCCATGGATTCTTTTCAAAGGTGTGTGCTACTGAGTACTCAAAAAGGTCACATAATCAGCTTCTAGCACACTTCTAAAGTAATATTTGAAACCAAAAATCTCTTGTCAGCATTTTCTGGATGGCAGATGGTTGAAATGGTTATAGACCTTAATTTTCATTACCTGAGTTTGTGATCTTTTAAGAAACTCCAGACCTCTTTTTATACTTTTTGTATGCTCTTCAGTGCCTCGCTATTTCTTACTCTTGATACTTCATAACACAATTTACTTCCATGAGAATGAAAGAACTGCCATACTGCATTAAATCAAAGTTTCACCCAACTTAGTATCCCATGTCTGACAGTGTCAATTAGTGTATGCTTAGGGAAAAGTACAGAAAACGAGGCAAGTATAACATGATTTTCCCCTGCCAAACCTTTACAATAGGATTATCTTTAGTACAAGGAGATCAGTAACAATATTGTAACACTCATACTTCCAGTCCATCTCCCCTAGAAGCTAAACAAGAGTTTTCTTATTCAGTTCAGAAGAGCAGAAACTTTTAAAGCAAAACCAGCACCTCATTAAAAACTTTAGAAAAATTATTTAGAAAAAAGTTACCTGGCATAAGTAATCTTTAATTTTCTTCTTTCAAGTTTCACTATTCAAAAAATCTGTATTCAGGTAACAGATTATTTAACAAGAAATCGTATGAAGATGAAGCATGTACCCCTGAAATTTAGCCAGAGAAAATATGTTAAATGAGAGACAGTTAACCTAGCTACTTACATCCTGATTCTGAACTCACAACTCTGTAAATTCCAGCAGCGGTTAACTGAATTAAATAAAAGAGTTTATCTATATACTCAATACCTATTTCTCACTGCTTAATCTGATCCACTTTTTATTAACTGGCACTGGTTATTAAACTCTTATATAAAACAGACTTAAATTCAAATGCAGTGTTGTTCTCCATTTGGAATGACTCTTTAATTTCTTTTCAGCTATGAGTATTCCTAGATGCAGCAGTATGAAACTTTGATTTCAGAAGATGACAGAATTATTTTGTTCCATTTTGCAATGAAGCCTCCAAATATTAAAGCTCTCAGAAGCAGATGCTGAAAACAAGTTATATTTCATATTGATTAAATATTTAATATAAACAATGTTGAAATATTTTGTTTCATTTTTGACACTTCTGTTATATTACAGAAAATCAAAGTAACAAATTTATGTGTTTCAATCCAGTTGAAACAGGATATTTTCTTCTTTCTGTTTCTCGTTGTCTAATAGAAAACATTGCATTTAGAGTTCAACTTCTGATGATTTCTATTCTCTTTGGTTTTTTTCTCTCTTTAATTCCTATGTAATAGTACAAAGCCAGAGTCTGCAGTCTTTTATCACCCCACACAGAAGGAAAGCATTACTTCAGTCAGTGGCAAAAGTGTCAGAACAGGGATGTGGAGGGTAAACAGGCATTGCTATTTGAGCAAAGGTGGCAAGGGATAATAGAGTTAGGAACTAAGGCTGCAGACTAAATGAACAAGAAGCTCGGTTAGGAAACAAGGCACAGAGAGGGTTTCAGCTCATTTTGCAAACTGTCCAATAGCCTATGCACAAATACTTGGAGATTGTAAGTTTGTGTTTTAGTCAAAGTCTTCTTTCTCTTACAGCAGCCAGCGACGGGCTGTCTTGGGAATGATTTCCTGACTGCTTTGGAAAAAAATCTTCTACGATTAGACAATAGCTCGTGCCAATGGGCTTATTCAGCTTGAGAAAACTTGTATGCAAGGTTTAGAAAATCTTTGATGGAAATACTAAATTCCAGGAGATAAATGAAAACACAGAGAAAATCAGTGTGAGTTGAAAAAAGAGAGTTCATACTGATGCATAAGTGGTTATCTTTCCTTGAAATAAAATCAGATATTCTAGACAAGGGGAAGGAACTGAAACCAATGGTTAGGTTTGTCTTAAATCTGGCTAAGGAATTAAATATCTAATTAAGATTCTCAGTCAATGCTGTCTTAATTGACTAATACATCATTCTGTTAACACTAATGATAAATAAAATGTGCTTGATCGATATTCAAACAATGAATTGTGGTTAATTGACATTGATCTTAATGGTCATTACCTTAAAATATTAGCTGATGTACATCCACAGCTGTAGGGATTACATATTACAATATTAAATTTCAGGATATCATTTGCAAGGAGCATTAGTAATAGTGAACTTTCCTTATATATGAAGAGGAATTGCAACCAGTCATCCCAGAAAAGAAAATTAAATTATCCTCTTACAAATACTATATTATTTTTCTCATTACATTGTTTTCCCTTTTCTGTTGACGTGACTACTCTGAACAATTGAAGACTTCTAAATCATAATTTATGACCTTTGTTGAATTATGCTAACATGCAAACAGAAATAATTGAATTCATTAAGAAAAACAAGTGCAGTAAAATGCAAACAAGTATGGAAAAAAGAAACCTGTAGACTAAAGAATTGAGATCATACACCTAGCTGTTGGATGCAGAAGACTCTTAATGTCCTGTGGAACGAATGGAAGTTAGAGTCATTCAGACCGGGATTTCCAAAAGAGGCTAGCAGCAATTAATATCTCTGTTTTCTAGTTGCTTGAGAAGAGTCAGCTTCAAGGGGAGAAATACTCAAAGGACAATCCCTAGCATTTTCTGAAATCCCCTTCACTAGTTATTTCCTAGTTAGGAAAGGAAGGACAAAAAAATCATTAATCATTTAATTAGTCATTAAATTTTGGCCTTGTTTCATCACAGATGGCTATCAGAATCATGGCCTGAGAAGTCATCTGACATTTATTTATACCCTATTATTTAGATTACTGTAGAAGGTAAATTCTTAGAGTTCACCATTATTTTAATCAGCTTTTAAATCAAGTTTAACAACTTACCCTCATGTGTTTATGGATTCTTCTGTTTATGTATGTACACATACTGATATGCTTGTACTGATTAACTTGGTGAACAAATCAGGTCACATGTTTCAGGGGATGTCTCAAAAGGCCTCACAAAATGATAGTCCTAACAAAAAAGTCACTGGTACTGAAAACAAAAAGAGCACTGTTCAATTTGCAAATCATGTCTTTCTACTAATAAGAAATCAGTGAATAAAAACCAACAACTATACAAGAATTGCTGCTAGAGTGGCTTGGCAAGGCCAAAATATTTGACTAAATTAACCCCACTTATGAAGAGTAAGATGAATTCATCTTTTGGAATACAATGAGGCAAAACTGCTGAAATAAATAGAAGTCTTGCTGGCATAACTGAAAGGAGACATTAGCAGAGCATCATTTGATATACTGAGAACTCAGTAGGCATTAGAGTTCACTGGTTTTAATTCTCCCCTGAAACACTGAGACCTCAGTTCATAGTCCACTGAAGTTAATGGAAGTCCACAGAAATCCCACATAGCAGCTCAGCAGTTTCAGCTCCCTCTTATATGGCAAAGAACATACTGTCTTGTTTTTTTTTTATTTTTCTTTCTATCACCTATAGTCACAGCAACTTCAGCCCAGCAGTAGGTTAATGGGCAGTGAAGTGGGACACCAAGATTTGACTTTCTGTTTTGCCACAAATTTTAAATATCACCTCTGGCAAGCCAATTTGGCTCATTTTCATTCAAATTCACGAAGTCATCTATGCATCAAATTTTCAGTTGACTGCAGTGAGAAATAGGCTCCTAAACTTCTCTGTAGATCTGTCTTCAGTATAGCTGTTATGCCTGTACTCTGTGCAGCTCAAGTCTGAACTCATATCAAAGTCTTTCCAATATTCACATTGCATTTGTTTTGGCTCTCAATTGTAAACTCCATCAGCTGGCCTTACAACTAAATAAAAACTTGAGCTCTAAAGAAGTTTTAGAGAGGAGTGACATTTGAGTGTTACCTGTGTCATAAGTAGGAATAGGGGTGAGCTATGTGCACCTAAAGTGGGTTCATCTCCATTCCTGCAAATATCCTGTCAGTCTGATACAGATGTTGCATACCTTCTCTCCTCTACTCTCACAGGATTTTATGCCCTGCTTTGCTGTTAAGCCCTATTAATTTGCATTCATTTTATTTTTGAGGCTTCTTGAGGAAGTAGGGTTGATGATATATTGACTCTATCTCATTGAAATCAGTTTCTAGATAGCCCACTAATGAACTTGAATTCTACCTGTGTGAAAACTCATATTGTCAGAGATGTCCCTGGCACCTGATACCCAGGAAAAGACAACCTGGGAGCATTACGTTGTTTTATTAGTATAATCTTATACTGATGGTCTAAGGAAGACCATACTGGGAAGGAGAGCTATGTTTCATGGATGCATAGATGCCACCTTTTAGCACAGACCATCAAAAGCGTCTCTTGATATATGAAGCTCTGAACCCACTGTTACTCATCCTATATTAAGAAGAGTATAAGGACATGTCAGTTGTGTTAGTTCAACTAAACACACAGGTAGGTGAAGATCTGCATCCATGTTAGAAGAACAGCTGAGCTTTTCATGGTTATAAATGATGCAAGAGAAGGATTATCTAAGGTTTATAAGGTGGGAACAACTGTCTTGAGGTGTCTGGCTTAGAAACCCAAACCTCAGCTCAAGCAAAGCTACTAAAGGATGCCCAAACTTTTAGGAAGAGTTAGGAAGAGTTAGGAAGTAGACATACATAAACACACATGCACACATGCATGTACCCACATACACCCTATCTTGTTGGGCATGTGAGGAGAAAAGATTACTAAAAAAATGGGAGTTACAAGTACCTAAGACAGATGGTAACTCAGGACAGTTAAAGCAACAATTAAAAGAAATGTAGCAGAGCATCAGCTCTAGATACATTCTGCAAAGTAACGAATGCTGCTGCAGAGCTGTAGCTAATTAAAAGGGATTCAAAACAGGCTATATCTTGTTTTGTGCCCTGCAGTATGCTAAATATGGACACTGGCAGACCACCTGAAGCAGCGAATTACAATGGTAAAGGCTCTCAGGTCAGCTCTTTATAGGGAAATTGCACTAACAAAACAAAAAATAAGCTAGCATGCACCATATGCATGTAATAAAAGAGATAAAGGTAGCAAAAGCCATTCCAAGACAATTCTTTTCTGTGACTTTGTGTTTTGGATGAAAACATTATCAAATGTTGCAAACTGCACAGGTAAACTATAGTGTAAGAAAACATGTTGTTTCAACCATTTGTGGCTGACTTGATCTGACTTAGTCACAGAGGGTTGAAAATACTAAAGAATCCAGGAGTCTAATTTTGAAGTCTCAAAATTACAAACATTTAGAGGGAATTTGTACATTGGAATACTCCCAGCATTGGTCTTTGAGGCATGTATATTAAAGTATTGTGAAATAAGAGTTCATGGAGGAGAGTGACAACCTAAAGTGCTTACGTTCATTCTTGGCAAATCTCAGTGAACTTTTCCATTGAACTGTTCATTGGATACGATAAGTATGATGTTCTTCAAAATAAAATATGGCCTGAAATGCGCCTACCCTTCTACACTGGCAAATTCACTTTGGCAGAAAACAGTGCTATATGGCTATTAAGACCTGCACCCTGCATCTTGAAGTGCCCTGGCAGGGAGTCTACGTATAAAAAAATGTCATAAATGATCAGACATCGGTATTACACAGTGACATATCATCCCCATTATTTTATGCAGAACTGCTGAAATGAAAAAGTGAGTTGTATTCACTGTCATTCATTTCACTCACTGTATATCTTCAGTGCCCCCAAAACTTGTTTAAAAAAGGTAGAAAAGAAATATCGACACCTCTGTGCTTATCAATTACAGTAAATCTGTACCATATCATAGTATAGAAAGGAACTGTCTTAACAGTTAAATTTCTGTTCATAAATGTTGTCTGACAACACAGAGGACAAGGGTTTTACCTCTGTATGACATGTTTTACTCAGGAAGGTTGAATGAGAAGCCAACACAAGTTGTTATATGACAACTTTGGAAGCCAGTCAGGACTCCATCTTGCTGAGGAGCTATTACAGTAAGTATGATAATTTCCCTGTTTACCTATCTGCAGTTTCCAATATTATCATCCTCCACAGTCAAGGTGGTTTTTTATTTCAGTAAGATGATAAAAATTGCTCTTACTGTGTTCAGGCTGCTGTTCAGAGCTGTAAATACTGCTTGGGTTTGGGTTTTTTCCTTATTACTCTCACCACTATAGAAAAAGCTACTAAAGTAATAAAGAATATGCATAGCAATACTAAGCATAGAAACCAGTATTCTTTGGCTTGCCTATGAAGCAAGGTTGAATCACAGCTGAATTCTGGAGAGGAAAAAAAAAGAAAGAAAGAAAAAAAAAGTTATTTCAACTTTTCCTACCTTTCATTGTTATGTTGCGTAAGTGGTATGCCAGCAGGGAAAGAGAAACAAGAAAGAAAGAGAATGGCCTGTACAGTGGGAAAAGTGGGACAAGAGTAGAAAGAATAGGATTGTAGGAAGTTTTGTGATATGCAAAGAAACTTTGTTAAAGAAATCTTAAGGTTTCAGAAGTTACTGCTCCAGTTTCAGGAAAAGTGAAAGGGAAGAAAATCTACATTCTTAAATCTATTTAATTTTGCATATTCTTTCCATGGCAGACTCATCACATAATACTGCTCTATTTTTCAGAAACTCTCATTGTTCTTTTTTCAAATATAAATACAAAGAATATGCCATATCCTGTACATTTTTATATATATTCTGGCACTGGGGTCATTATATAGATCTTATTATCTGACACATTTCTATCTGAGACACTGACCATTTGGTCTAGTTATTGTTTTCTGGATTCATAAAGCTCTATCTGCTACAAGGTAGATACAAGAAACTGTTTTAAACACACTTCTTTGTTTCCAGGAGTAATTTCGTTAACACCATATTAATTCAATGAAAAGATCTTTGCCAAGCCATAAACCTAGCACAATTTGGCTTTCTTATCAAAATGACATTGTAGCTGCTTTTCAGTTGCATAGTTTGAAGAAAACAGAAAGTCTGCTACTGACTTATTTATGACTTGGGATGGGCCTTAACTTCAACATCTAAAGTTTAGACAGCTCATCCAGGCTGGATATCTAGCTATATCTGTAGGCATAAGGAAAAAAAACATGGTGTCACCATTGGATATGACGATCTGTCTCTTGGACAGATCTTTTTCTACTGAGTATAAAACAAGCTGATATAACTGGTGTAGTTAAGATACTTAACTAAAGTTAAGAGGAGTGAATTTTATGTTTGGCATTTGCTTTATTGCACATCTGACTGTATTTTTCCAGCTACTGCTTAGTAGTACTGCTTTCACGCTGCAGTCAAGGCTTGGTCTATCCTACTTAACAATCAGCAACAGCACTCAGACACAACAGAGAGATCCAAGGGGAATGATTTTTCTTAACCTTTGCTTAGTCAAGTGTGTATGCAGAGTTTAATTTACTTATTTATCAATAAAAGTTTTAAAAACTGAAATAATCATACTGAACTGGACACAGAATTTCCCTTGCTTCTCTGATTTATTTTTCCTGCAGTTAACTTACTGTGTCCTTGTCATGGTTTAACCCCAGCCAGCAACTAAGCACCACGCGGCCGCTCACTCACTCCCCCCCCACCCAGTGGGATGGGGGAGAAAATCGGGAAAAGAAGTAAAACTCATGGGTTCAGATAAGAACGGTTTAATAGAACAGAAAAGAAGAAACTAATAATGGTAATGATAACACTAATAAAATGACAACAGCAATAATAAAAGGATTGGAATGTACAAATGATGGGCAGTGCAATTGCTCACCACCCACCGACAGACACCCAGCCAGTCCCTGAGCGACAATTCCCTCCCCCACTCCCCCCAGTTTGTACACTAGATGTGACATCCCATTGTATCGAATACACTGTTGGCCACTTTGGGTCAGGTGCCCTGGCTGTGTCCTGTGCCAACTTCTTGTGCCCCTCCAGCTACCTCTCTGGCTGGGCATGAGAAGCTGAAAAATCCTTGACTATAGTCTAAACACTACTGAGCAACAACTGAAAACGTCAGTGTTATCAACATTCTTCACATACTGAACTCAAAACATAGCACCGTACCAGCTACTAGGAAGACAGTTAACTCTATCCCAGCTGAAACTAGGACAGTCCTCCACGTGGTGAAATCTACTTTCATTAAGCATCAATCTGCTTTATAATGGAAGAAGAAAAAGTATTCCTATCTTTAAAAGCAGCTTTTTTCCCCGTTACTTTCTATGATTAATGGTTTTATGGTTCTTTCTGTTAAGAATCCTGAATTCCCAATAACTTTGAGCTGGAAAGAGGACATGATCCTCACAGACCAAGAACACAATACAGAAATTTTTTTCCTGCTTCTGTTTTACTGACTGTGATACAGTATAAAGTATTTAACTTGCTCGTCCTGCAGAAGTTATTCTGTTTGGAATTGGATTACGCCCTCCACTAAAGTAGTGCCTGTACCTTGTTTTGCAAATGTGAAGTGTTTGTCATCCTGAAAATCAAGCTTAAAGAAAAATACAAACAGGATCAGTCTCTCAAAATTATATCAAAGGAGAAAAAGTACAAACAACAAGAAAAGTCTAAGAGAGTTTAAAACTGCTTAAATTCAAAAGAAATGTCTAATTCACCCATTGCCCTTTTTTATTTGGTATGGAATTAAATGAAGAAAAAATGTTCAGAAGGCACAAAAAACTTATTGGCGGTATTATGGGCAATAATATTTTTTCCTGCTATCAACAGAACTGGACTTAAAAAAAAAAAGAAAAGAAGAAAAGAAAAAGAAAAAAAGGTAAGACAGCTGAAGAAATTAGACTTGAATCTGGAGGTATTAAAAACTTAATACATACAGCAGAAAGCTCCATTTCTAAACAATTTGAGTTGTCCTAGAAGCCCAGGATTCACTTACAAGCAAAAATTTGCTTTGTTTGGTTTGTTGCCTTCTTAGGAGTTGATAACAGCTTTATTTAATCAAATTGAGCACCACACCAAATCCAGCCCTTCAAACACTTTTGAACATCAAGTTCAGCTCCAAATACTGTTGTCTGGCCTTATTGCAGTTAATTTATATTACTCATTATATTTATTATAGGATTAACCCTCAGGATTATTTGCAGTGCACAAACATTGAAGAGCACCTAATCCCTCTCCAAAAAAATTTCAAGAGAGGCTCAATTTGAAGGTAGAGCTATGACAAATAAGCAGACAAAATGATGAGGGCTGTTTCTTCACTTTAGTAGTGCTCTGTAAAGAAGATACAGAGCTAAGGCTATCTTGATCCTTGTCCCTCCTTTTATTACAGATAAACTTGTTGGGTTTGGGGTTTTTTTGCGGGGGGGGGGGGGGGGGATGTTGGGTTTTTTTGTTGTTGTTAGGAAGCTACAGTGATTTGAAGGATATGACTTCAATGGAAATGGAAAATAGGAGCCCTGACCTCAAAATGGGCACTGAGCACTGAGCACTGCTCCCAAACACACAAAGCTGATTTCCCAAACACACAAAACTCCTGCTGATTTCAGGAAGAAATCCACAAATCTAGGTGAGGGATCACAATTTCACCATAATGATAGTTACTGCTAGTGATTCTGACAAAAAAGTATGATGATAATTAGCAAGCAACAAAACATTATTCATTACTAAAAACACCTTAGCCATCAGGCAGAACACACACTGTGAAGTCAAGCATCTGACAAAGACATATTCTGCATACACCAAGATAAGATAAATAATAATTTGAGAATAAAACAAGATTAATATATTCCTAAATTACAGCCTTGAGGCAATATAATAATAATAACAAAAAACCCCACAGCACCCATCACACCACACACACACCCCCAAAGCGATGGTCTATGGTAAATCATTTTGTATATGCCACCCTTTCTTTTAACCAAATAGGGCAACAGATGTTGGAGCTGAGAGTTCTTCATGATATTGAAATTATTTCTGCTTTAGAACTGGTATTATAAAAGACAAGTTCTCTAAGCAGAGAAACAGAAGAAAACTTTTTTCTTTTTTTTCTCTTTTCTTTTCTTTTCTTTTCTTTTCTTTTCTTTTTTCTTTTCTTTTCTTTTCTTTTTTCCTTTCTTTTCTTTTCTTTTTTCCTTTCTTTTCTTTTCTCTTCTTTTCCTTTCTTTTCTTTTCTTTTCTTTTCTTTTCTTTTCTTTTCTTTTCTTTTCTTTTCTTTTCTTTTCTTTTCTTTTCTTTTCTTTTCTTTTCTTTTCTTTTCTTTTCCCAAATGACAAAGTTTCCCCATACTCTGCCTCAAACGAGTACATTCAAGATTGGCCAGACCAGACTAAGCAAGTGATGGTATCTGTTTATTTTCGCACAAGTCTGTTACAGAGAGTCTAACTGCAAAGTTTGAAAATGGATAGTCATACAGGATTTGTTCTTTCTTTTTTGTCCTATTCTTTCAGTCATTTAACCTGAATTGCAAGTGATCACTCTTCATCTTCCTAAAGCCCTTTCAGTATTGTCCCTCCTTTCATTTGTCTTTCCAGCTAGTATATTTCCTTGGTTTCCATTTAAAAAGTTACTGAAAATCTTCTACTTAATCTGCTTGGAATTAAATGAAACCTGTAAACTCCACTTCTCTCTCTCTCAAAAAAAAAAAAAAAAAAAAGAAGAAGAAAAGTATCCTTTGAATAATTCTTGGAATTAAAGAGGATTTTTTTCTTTCTAAAAAAATTATTGTTTAATTTAAATAGCTATTTCTTTATGATCAAATCCATCATTTCAGAATGCTGTTTACAAGAAATATTGCTGATGTAACAGGTTGCATCCCAGACTAAGCTCTTTGCAAATTTCCTCATATATGGATCAGAGATAACTGAGTCTAAGTTGTGTACAAATACAGTAATAGGAAGGATCAATATATGTACAGTGGCACGGTGAAGGCAACTTGATATTGTTCATGGTTGCTGCATGATTGACCATGCAAATAGTATAGCTCTTCTCTTTATTATCATTCTCATGAGACTTCTTCAATGTTGAAAAAAGGCACAAAAGTTTTGCCAGTGGGCTTAGCACCACTGAATTAATATGAATTGAGTAAATTACCTAGAAGTGACTTCAGCATTGACCAGTCCTTCATGAATTTCTCCCTTTGATTATTTCTTGGAAAAGAACCAGAAAAACAAACAGGCTGGTGTAGTGTACAAAGTAATTAAAAGGGAATCATTATGCATTGAATAAATGAAACCTGCACTTGAGGCAGAGATAGTGCCAGAGAGAGGATGCTTACCTAATGTAAATCCTGTGGGCTTAATTCTGCATATAGCTGCACTTTGGTAATTCTGAAGTAGCCTCACTGAGTTTCTGAGTTTATACTGAGTTTCATAAAATGTATGTTGGGAGCAGATTTGGGCATCCTGGTGTCTTAGCACTCAATTTTGCACTTCTCAGAGATGGTCAGAAAAGATCAGCAGGAGATCTCTCTGCCACTGCTTCATATACACTTCTTTTCTAATGTACAACATCTACTTTCCTCATATTATACTGCCTCAAGTTCACCTAAAAAGTGAAGCATTTCTGTCCATCATTCCTCACAGAATGACTGGAATATTCTTTTAATTACAGAGAGAGCAAAGAAAGGATTTAATGAGAAAATAGGACAGACTGGGGTGATCAGACGCCAGGCTTGGTCAGACAAGTGTACTGACCAGCCCCAGTTTAGACACGACCAGCCCCTTTTATATGCCTTTTTGTTTAATTTCCGCTTTGTTCCTCCCCATCCCTTCCCCCTAAATGTTCCTTCAGAAGTTTTGCATAGTCCCACAGGCTGCTCTTGAATATCTCAAATCCTCATGTTCCTCTGTTTACGTCTTCATATCAATACAAGGTCCAGGTTGGCTCTTGCCAGTGCTGTGCCTGCAGTTTCTTGGTGGCCCAACAATTAACAAGTGGAGGCTTCTAGTCCTTGGTATTGTCTCTGTTACTCCTGTCTACCATTTGTGTCTCTGTGTGCTCTCGTTTGTCATTTCCCCCTTTACTTTTGATCTCCCTTTGCATTGAAAAGGTCCCTGATTGGATGACCTTAACAATGCAGATGCTCTCACTTTCCACGTACCCTTACAAAGTGGGGTGACCTTGGCCATGCAGCTAATCCCCATGTAAAGCCCATGCAATTGCAAGGGCCAGCTGCCTATTCTAAAGACATCAAGAAAACAAGACATTGAGAACACCAAAGGTTCCATTCCTTCATCCCAGCTGTCATGAAAAGGAAGCAGAATATTTATTAAGTTGAAGAAGGGGCAAGTTTCTTTATGACACAAGAAACCTCAAGAATTCTCCAAGGACAGTTTCCTTATCAACCAGGAACTCCCTGGTAAAGCATAAGGACAATGTATAGTGCTGAAATAAGACCATTATTCTGACACATTTGATATATTTCTAATTTTTTATGGTGGTGTTCTTGTTTTTAATATGGAAAATGCCCCATGGTATGCAGTAATGCATAATTGATAAGCACATGTAAATAGTCATAGCAGAAAAAAGTGGACTCTTCACTACAGAGTACTTTTTGTCTATATCCTATGAGGTAAAGAAATATTAAATCTCCCTGTATGAATCATTTTCTAAAAATAGCTTCATACTTAAAAGAACAACTGAAGCAGTACAAACTTTAACTTAAGGGCCATATCAAACATAATTTACGTCAGAGAGCAAAATTCTCTTTTTAAAAAAAAAATATTATTTGGATATTTTCCTGTGCTACTTGTTATTTCACACACACAGATAAGGGAAGAGTGGAGGAAAAAAAAAAAGAGGAATGAAACAAAAATAACCCCATAGACAAGATCCTTGAATACAAGCAATCTGTTTATTAAATAGCAGAAAACATTCAATTCAGTATGGATTCTAAAAGCTTGCTACTAATATAAATGGAAATGAGATATAAATGTGATTAGGGTTTCCTACTGTTTGTTCTTCAATTTTTATTTCATTATACACTAGCAATTATTTTTAAGAAGTGTTATTAAATTTCTGATAAAAGTTCATGGTTGCCCTAAATCAACCTCCTAATGTACCTTCACTTAAATGTGTGCAAGACTCAGTTTATCAGATGTCTGTGCACATTTCAGGCCTGGATTTACAGAGAATAACATTTTTTAGTGGAAAGGATGTTTGGATACAGGTAGGACTTCTCAGAAATAGCTACAAGATAGGACAAGTGCAACAACCGCAGGCAGTCTGTTGTTTAATAAATGTTATAAAGATGCATGCTCTGATTAATCTGTCTACTGTAACTTGTTTCTTTTATGATTCCTTGACTTCTACAACTTCCTCAGGCTTGATTAGGCTCAGGCCAGCCCATTGAAGCAGGCAGCAACCATGGTCACAGGTCATCAGTCCTGAGACAGCCCTGGAAGCACAGAAGATGTTGCAAAGTGAAAAGGATCCTGCATTTGGGGGAGGAGGGGTGGAGGACAGCCTGGGCATGCTGTGCCCCTGGAACAGTAGAAGATAAGCATAGGTAGCATTTGTAGAGCAGAGAAAATGTTGATATCAGGATGAGCTGGGCCCATGGGCGATTAGTTTGTCATCAAAAGTGAAAAGAAAACACATGAGCAAGGAGGAAATTACACTATAGGTTGGGCAGAGGTTATTAGCTTCTCTATCGAGTTCTTACTATCTACTCCCATAAATGGAAAGATAGTTGAGTTTCAGGACTATGGTCTGCAGCAGAATATCTTCTTGTAGTGACTTGAGTGAAAGGAAAAAAGAGTTCCATCAGGTTGCTTTCAGCATATGAGATGACATGTGCCTGAATGTATTGTCAATAAAGAGAGTAAAGTGGTGAGGGAAGTTGAGCAGAAAATGCTGAAGGTGGAAAGGTCTGTCCAATGGAGCGCTGACTGAGCAAGGTACACATAGCAATATATAAGCCTGAAGCAGGGCATTTGGCCTTTTATCCCAAGTGCCATTGGCTGAATATTCTGAGACACCATCTCTGAGGAATAGCTTCTGTAGGCCTCAGAGTGTGACCATAGTGCAAAGCAAGCTGTAACGATGCTGACACATTTGGCATAGAGGAAACATTGCCAACATACAGTCTGTTCACAGAGATCTGAGTCTTGCTGCCTGGACAGCACGTCCTGGCAGTAAGGCCAATTTGAAATTTAGTGATATACAGTGTGAATTAGCATGATTCAGAGAAAAACATTCTTCGTGAACTAAAGAGGTCCTGCTGTGGCCTGTAGCAAAGCCATGTAGGAGACCTAAGTACTCTGGGCCTTATATGTCTGGAAGATGGAGGAAACCAGGGAGATCTGGAGATCAGCTAGAGCTTAATCTGCAGACACTCAAAGAGCCAACATGGGGCAGTGGTCATTAGAGACTCCACATATCCAGTCTCTGGGTTTCCACCAGGTACTCTGACAAAACTATGATCCTGTGAAACAAAGACTGTGTGACCATCCAAGGAAAGAATGTGTGAAAGTACCCACACAAGAACTCATTTAGGGTTATACTGAGAACCCCAAACCTGGCATTTCCTAACTGAAGTTCCAC
This sequence comes from Haliaeetus albicilla, assembly GCF_947461875.1. Classification (NCBI taxonomy): domain Eukaryota; kingdom Metazoa; phylum Chordata; class Aves; order Accipitriformes; family Accipitridae; genus Haliaeetus; species Haliaeetus albicilla. Next base: position 14,781,429 of record NC_091485.1, read on the forward strand.
CTAAATAGTGTTTATTATGGGCACCCTGCAGTTTCTCTTATCCATGGCAGGAATTCTTGCCCAAGGATTTTCCTAAGAATAGTAAACAGATCCAAGGGTAGAGGAAAGTGGCCCCAGAGATTCCTTTTTCCAAACTTGCATGTCTATGAGGTGAAGGAAAACAAAAAATACACTGGGACTTGGAGCAGGGTAGCAAGTCTTTCTTCTAACACACATGCTTTAGATAGTTTAAAGTAGCTGAGCTTGCTTGACCTCAGTGAAATATCTGCTGCTTACAGTTTGGAAATATCCTGAACCTCGCCTTGAATTCCAGGGTTGGTACAACTTTTCAGCAGGATATCAGCATTTTCACAGAAGATCACAAGTGAGGAAAGTGGTCATCTCTAAAGTTTTTCAACGTGGTTAAATCTGTGCACTCTTTCTTACGACAAAAGAACAGCTCTACTGTGGGTAGCCAGAGTCATACTACAGAGAAAGAGCTACTGCTTGTCATAGGAACAAGTTAAGTGAATCCTTTAAGGTGGAAACTGAGAGAAAAACTTGGTACAGCGGTCTATACCAACTTCCTTATAATGAAGAAAAGGAAGTTATAGATGGAGACAAGAAAACAGCTGTAGGCGTTTCATTTATCTAAAACCTAAGCAAACCGATTCACACTTATCTTATAATTTTCATACTGCTGTACTTTGTGCCAGGTGGGCCTGAAGTGCCACGCTGTCCTGAAGTTATTTTTAGACTAACCAGCACTAGCAGGAATAGCAGCACTGAAAACTTCACAAAGAAATAGGTTTTCACTTGTTTTACAGCCCAGTTTGGCAGGTTTAAATGTGAAAGCAGTCGTTTGTGAGTTAGCATTTTGAGGGTATGTCTTCTGATGCAGCCAGCGCTGAGCAAAACTGATAACAAGGGCATGTACAGTCACAAGAGGTAGCAAATATCAGCCTGCGAAGAGTGCCATGTTACCATTTGTCCACTGCTCTAGCACTGGAGCTGGGCTCTTTCCAACTATTTTTACTGGACTGGGTATGTCACCTATGTAAACTGGCCCATCAGTCACATGAAAATTTAATGTAAACCCCATTTTATAATTTTTCCATAGCTTGTTGCTGTTTGGTGCTTTTCCTCCTGTTGCCCAATCCTGGAGTTGAATAATTTCATGTTAATATCAGTTTTCACTTCTTGAAACAGCAATTATTGAGCCTTCTGTTTGTTCGAGAAGGTCACACAGAGGCAGATCTTTAGAGAAGATAAACTCATTTTTGTTTAAAACTAAAACCCTAATGTTTTTAGGTTGATTTCATAATTTTCAAGAAGGCATTTTAAAACATTTAAATGTCTAGCTAGATTTAGCAGTATTGTTCCTAGCCAGGTTATCACACTAATTCTGCGTTTCAAAGTCAATTTCCTATGCTAATATGTAAATATTTGTTGAGGTCATTGCTGAAATGGACTTATTTTTCACAAATCCTGGAGTCATATTATTATTTATATGGCTAAATCTGTAGCAAAAACTTAAGAGCTGCTATTGACAAAGTTTATAATGAACCTAATGCTATTGAAGGTCATTCTAGTCATTCTGATCATGAAGTTCTGAATTATGCCCTCAGAGGACCCCTAGAGAATATGGATAGTTAAAGAGAAAAGTCACAAAGAATAAATCAAAGAGAAGCAAAAGTAAAAACCTGAAGTTAAGAAAGCATGGAAAGGCTAAGCCTAGAGACAAATGAAAAAGGATGGGGGCGGAAGCACATGTACAGTAAAAAAAAAAAAAAAAAAAAAAAGAAGAAAAAAAAGAAAAAAACCACAACCAGAAAATGAAGATGTAGAAAAGAAAGTAGTATGGCATATGGCTAGGATAGAGCACAAAGTGCAGTATGATTCCTTCAGAAGACTCCATTGTACTGTCTTGAAGCTTATGGTGAAACCTTTTAGGGCTTCTCAGTTATGGAAACACCAGTTCTGCATTTACAGGTAAAGCTGAATCCCATTTTGCGCTTCACTCAAGAAATCAGCCACCTTGTTAAAGACAAAGAACTTACCGTACCAACCACAAACTAACAGCGCATAGACTTTGAAAGGAACTGAATTTTCTTCCTCATGATCTCAGAGGTATAAAAGACAGAAATGAGAGAGAAATCAACACTCCAATAGTAATTTACTGGGTAAAATAAAGGGGGTTTTTGAATGTTTTTTTACACAATTAAACTTTCCTTGACGTTACTTAAACTTTTGCCTTGAACTTTCATCTTTGCTCTAAATTCAACTATAAGTTTGCTCTAAACTTTAAATTCTCTGGATTTGTGACTCTTGCCATTGGGATACTAACATTTGTAGTAGTGATACCAGTGATAGTAGTAGGTAGTAGTAATAGTAATGGTAATAATAATATCTAAATATTTTTACAACTGAGATTCAAAACCAAAACCAATTTTTAACATCTTTAGTCTTCACATTTTAGTAAAATACCCAAATTTAACAAAGTGAAGATAGTTAGCAGTCATTTAAAGAGTTCATACCACTGTGTTCCCTTTTATCAGAGGCTAGGGCTGATTATCTTTTCCAGTTTGGCATCATGAAGAATAAAACATACAGTTTAATAACACCACCAAACCTAAGCACTGAAAAAAAAACCCCAAGTCAAGCTCTAAAACTGACTTAAAATGATGGGGCACCTAGATTTATTTTTGCATTTCTCTTATTTTTTATGTTTCTGCTCAAGCGTTGTCACGTTTACACAACATGGAAACGCTGCGCAGTCTTTTTTCTTTATTACTGAAGAGAGGTGAAATTGTCATCATAGAGTTCTTGTGGATGGGGGGGGTTATAGAAAAACATCAAAATTACTGAGAAAATTGACAATATAGGATGTTGAACCAGTGCACCTGGTAGATAGCTAGAAACATCCAGGGTTTTGAAGCTATAATCTAAAGCTACTTGCCTGTCGGAGGACCAGGAGGGAAGGACTGACACATGGGCTCAGAGTTATCCCAGTGCTCTCACTCCACCCAGGAACCTGGAGCTGGCTGCAGCCTCCACTGCCTGCAGCCTTTGTACCTAGCAAGTGCACTTCAGAGGCTGGAGGCCAAACTGTAGTGACCTCCCTGCTCTGCTTTCAGAGCTGTGGGAGTGAGTGTTGCTCCTGGATTTGAGCATTTCATTTCTTTGGCGTTTAGTACTACTGAACCACATTAGCCTGAGCAGAGAAGACCAGGGCAGCATAGCCTATTTTTGTCAGATAAACGGAGGTCTTTCCTCAAACTGCTCCATGCTCCCGTACGCTGCCACACCGACCTGCTTCCGAATCCTTTCCGACTGATGGCTACTCTTCTGCTGAACTGTCAGAGTTGGAGTTTCTGCCCTTCTTTCTGCCTCCGTTCTCCTGAGCCATCTGTCCACCCATGCTTGCCCATATGCCACGTCATACAGAGCTGCAATACTCTTGTGCCACAGTACCTGTATCTTCTCTCACTCCAGAACTGCTTCTGTTCTGTTATTTCTATTCTTTAACTAATTTCCAGGAAAGCTGAGCCATCTGATTTTTGCCTTTTTTTTTTACCTTGTTTAATCCATTCCATGTCAATACATGAACAAGAATAATATTGGCAAACATATGCAGTACAGCTGAGCCATGCTAGATCTAAATGTAGCTGTTTGTAAGACTCAGAAACAAATGATCTGAGTGGTTCTTGTGATAAGTATGTGTTCCTCTGTATTGTTCTGCCTGGTAGCTGCAAGAAGAAACAGTGCTCCCTATCATAGTGTCTCATACATAATCCCTTGACAGTAACAAGCTGTAAACTTGAAAAGGCAAATTCCCTTCCTTACCGGTAATATGCACTAAGTCTTATGGCTTTTGCTTTTGTATTTAGTTTGTTTCTTATAAACTAGTGTTCAGGTATATTTGTATCCTTTAGAGGGAGATTAGTTTGAAAGCTGGGCTCATCAGCAGGACCAGAGAACTAGTTTACATGCCCGGGGCTAGGAAGCCTGGAAGGCAGGTACGTGAAATCAGTGATGCATGGGAACCAGAGATCATGGGTATGTCATCGCAAAGCCTAGCTGACAAGGAGATTCAAAAGATGAACTTTCAAGTGATAGACAGTCACATTGATGCACATCACTACATTGATATCTCATAATAAGATAAAGGTAAATCCTAGGAGGTCTTACATGATTGGAAACCCACGCTGAAACTACCAGAGAAAAAAGACTTCTAATGCCTTCAGTTGCAGACTTAGGCATTGGCCCTAAAACGCCTCTTGTCATTGTAATGGTTGCTTCACTGGGGGGGGGGAGAATAATGTAAATAAAAAAAGATTAAGGGGGTATGATATTGTCCAAAAGAAATAAAGCAAAAAACCTCAACCTGAACATCTGAATAATAACTGGAGTGCTAGAAAGGTTTCAGTGTAGGACTAGCAAAAGGATTTGGAGTTGGAAATCTTTTTTATAATATCTGCTGTCATTTGACTCAATTAATAGCTAGGATAGAAACTGGAGGCTCAAGGGACCACCATGAAAATGTGGATAAAATGTCTTATTGATCTGGCAATGCTTCTCATCAAGAAGAGTTTAATGCATTGGTATACCCATAAGAAAAGAATATTGCATTTTTTAAGCCTGCATTGCACCTGATGGGATGACAATTTAAGAAACAGATAGGAGCAATGATTAACATCTCTCTAAGCCACTTTTCACTATGTATCTTCCACATGAAACTGTGTGAATAAAATAGATTTTTATGAACTGTATAAAACCGTACAGAACTGTACAACTAATCTAATGACCACGTGCTCAATAGATGGCAATTCCCATCTCAAGCTCTCTCTTCTATTTCTGGTTTTAATTATTTTTCAAGAATAGAGAGGATGCAGGGGAATCAGTGAAGGTGGCATTTCTACTCATACTCGTGCACTTTTGTTTCTAAAAGAGAGACTAGACCAAAAGAGACCTGAAAGCCACATCTAAGTCAAGGAAGAATAAAATGCCTCCTTTTTCATTATTTCTTCTGAAGAGAATTTCTTCTGAAGTAATGATGGGGCTGTTTTAGACTTAATTCTTTCATGCTATAGTATTGCAGCTTTCCCATCAGCACTTATATCCTGCTTAATTTTACTTTTACCATTAAATCTTGAGGGGTGCAGGTTTACTTCTCAAATAGTATAAAAGATTAATATGAAAGATGTTTTTCTACGATGAAAGTCAAGTAGCTTTCTGTGGCAAACTGATTTCTGTGCAGAGAGAAGGGTGGTGTCCAAGCAGGGAACTGTACACTTGGACCAAACTTACATAATGTCAGGTTTCATACCCTGTTTAGATGAACGCTGCTAGACACCCATGAAGCACGTTGACCTGTATCTAGAAGTGCAGAGTATTATTGTTGAATGTGCATTTGCTTGCATTTGCAATTCGGTATAAAAATCACAGTGACTCCCAAAGGTCAGACACTTTTTTCACTATATCATATGAGCACACGTTCAAACAATGGGGAGAACCTAAAGAAGCCTCCTGGGCCTTATATTTCCTGCAGAAGAGCAAAGCCTAAATGCAATCCCTGTGCAAATGAAACCTTGAGGTTACTAGTATCTAAAGTGAGATAATACAATTAAGAAAAACAGATTAAGAGGTAAGGGTCTACCTTCCCAATACACACCAAGAGAGGGGTGTGCTGTGTGAACCTGCTCATACTAAGGTTTGAAGGTTTCTGCACAAACAGTTCCTCATCTAGTACTCATTCTTTGAGCTGACAACGCACAGCCTGGTCCATAATGCACGTTTCTGGTATGCAGGGCAGTGAAAAAGTGTTTTCAGTGAGTTTTTAGGGAGCATAAAACTGTTGTTTAAAAAACACTCTTTGAAGACATTTCAAAACAAAAAAATACACGTCATGCATTTGGAAAACTATCTTAAAGTGCTTCTCTATTCCAGTTCTTTCTTGTAAACAAAAACACTCATACAACACAGAGTTAGTATTGAAAAGTTTCAGTGTCATTTTCATTTTATATGAGATGCTTCTCATGGGGACATCTTTAAAAAACACTCTATCAATCTCTGTCAGTTTCTCAGAGCAGTCATTAGTGAAATGTCACCTTCGAAGTTCCTCACACTGGGAGTTTAGACAGCGTCAGCTTTTGAAAATAAAAACTTAAGATAACATAATTAGTACACTTAGTTAAATTCACTTAAAGGTAGAATCATTGCAGAAGAGAGACAAATAATTATGCTAAACTGCTGTAACTATGGGGAGAAAAAGTGCTTTGGTTTCTCTGAACAAGTTCAATATTTGACTATTTCACTTTCCCAGTGGCCACCTTTAAACTTCTGCTGAATTTTAAGTAAATAGTCCCAGATTCTCTAGTGTCTGAGGTCTCTGTTCTCCCTGTAAGGCATATTTATGTAATTAGCCAAGAGGTTCTGGTGTAAGGCTGTTATGAAAGAGAACAGGCCTCAGAGAGAAAGATTTTCCAGTGAAAGCATAATGAGGAGTTTTTGAGTGAGAGGGCGTCTAGGAGAGAATATCACCAAGATAGATTCTGAATTTTCAGCTAACAGCTGGTAAAAATACCTAGATAGTTCTGAGGCACAGAGCCGGAAGACGAGGATTAAATGGATATTCTAACCAATTAGAGATGCTTAACTGATTTCCACACTCCCTTATAGCCCTTGGATTCTGTAGTCATCCATACAAAATATGGAAATTATTCCCAGTTCACCTAGCATAGAGTCAGATGGCTAAGGAATGCTTCTGACAGTGAAACTAGGGTGTTGTGAGTTTCTGTAGTTAAAGAAGGGCCCGCAGTGCCCTGAATCAGCTTTTGAACATGTGCCTGAATGTCCTCTATCATACAAAAAGCAGAAATACCACCTCATCATCACTTTTCTCTAAAGAGAAAGAAAACCAACAAAAAAGTATTTCGTCATACAGCTGGGGAGCCAAATATAGTATGTTAGGTAGGTGCTAAATACACTTAGTAGCTTGACATCATCAAAGCACTTGGGCACAGCTCTGTTGTATCATTGGAACACTAAGGAGCACAGCTTGAAAGCAAAACCTTGGACAAGAACAGCTATATATATTGCAGATGTTGAGAACAAAGGGGATGTGCCTGCCATTAGAAGCTACTGCCAGGATTAACAGTCCTGGGGGACTGGTCTTTCAGGTCACAGCTTTATACTTAAGAATATAAAGCTCATTCTTGCTACGTGCCTATGTGCTTTTGTGAACCTGACTCGCGATATGCAGTAAAGGGAGGTACCAGATGAAGATTAAAAGAAGGTACCTCTGTATTCAAGAGGAGAATCTGTACTGAATTTAATGAAACAAGAGTTTTAGTTTTAAAATTCCAAGTCTCTGATTTTATAAAATTCTTTATTTTCTGTGTAACTGAGCTTTCAGGGGATTAACTTCTTCAATTTCATAATGTCTTATATTTTCACCACTCTTGTTTCTTTTTAAACTGAAATTTTGATGAAGCTGATTAAGTCATCAACTTTGTCTGCTAGGTACTAGGAAGAGCTATTGTACAGGAATTAATAATAGATATGATGACACCTAGTGGTGCTGGAAAATACTCAAAGACAAAGTGCAATGCAGTTTAAATCCCCCCATTTAAAGCAACAGAAAAGGTTGTCTATTTGTGGTTATTCTTCACTCATTTCAATATACGAAAGTGCAGTGGTTTGAAATTTTCTTTCTGCATTTTCATTTTACTGGGGAGAAAACATTAAAGAAAATATTGTTCTCAGTACAGAAAATAAGATGCTTTTTCTGTGATTCCTGTCTGCCACCAGATTGCACTGACCTCTCAGAGTTCTACAGAAAAACAGTTATCACCATATGTAGCTTTATCTCACTGATGAGCTATCAAGGTTTAACTGTCTGTCTTTCCTAGGTAAGTTAGTTCCACTGTGATAAATAAAGATTATAGAATTTCCTCTTATAAGTTACATTACAGGAGATAAAAATGCTTGGCAAGTGAATCCAAAGTTATTTTTATTTTTGTAACTCTAATTTCTGTAATATTATCTTTGAATGTGATCAGACTATTTGCTGCTTACAGTGCCTGCATGAACAGGTATCTAATATTCAACTTTCCCAGTTTGTCAAGGAAGTAATTAATGCATTATCAGAAACAATCTGATATCACTTTTATTAGCCAATGTTATAAAATGTAAAAGCAATTATTAAAAGAATCAACACATGAACATTTAAGATTTACAGATATCTGTGTATCAGCTCTTAACATATAACACATGTAACTCCATGCAGCAAGTAGTAGCTGGATCATGCAAGGAAATTTGAATTACCTTAACATTTCTACCTCTGTAGCCTAAGGACTCTGCCAACTCTATATTCTTGTTTTTCCAAGAATCTCTTGCAAATGAAAATGGCCAAAAAGAGAGCCTCCCTTCCTCACTGTTCTACCTTTTGATGGTAACACCTTTGTTCTCAGTAGGTATCTTAGGTACCTTGCTTTGCTACTTTCTCTTCCCATATGCCTTACACAGTGCTTTAGTCTCAAAGGTGTCTGTCATTTGTCAAGAGTAATAACAACAAAAAAAGGGGAAATCAAGGTACTCAGGCAGAAGGTGGGAGATTACTAATCAAACAATGGAATAAAGAACTAGTTATAAAATAGATAAAGGAAAGATGAGTAATTCCTGTTTATGGAGAATTGCTGGGGTTTATGTGATCAGAAGGTAAACATGCATATAGAAATAAATAATAAACCCCTCTTTACTCACTATATTTTTCAATAGACAGCGGATAATAAATCTAATTTTGCCTCTGTCCTAAAACCTGTAGAAAACAAATTTTCTAAAAAAAAGTGTGGAGGAAGGTACTACATAATAATAGCTTAGTGTACCAGTTCTGAGGTGGATTTTCAAGTGTGACAAGAAATACACCACACTATTCACAGGATGGTGCCACAGGCTCATACAGCCCAGGGAAAAGGTGATGTTACTCTGCGTTGCCATTGTCTTGCTTTTTGTTGTTTACAGAGTACAAATCATTTGCTGCAATTTTTTCCTGTAGATGAAGATACTTTTAACTGTCTTGAAGTTTCCCCATACATATCCATGATACAAAAGAGAGAAACAAAGTCATAAAAAGATACATGAATGACAAAAATTTGCAGAGACAAAAAGTGACACTGTCAAAAAAAAGCAGAATTTGGCTCCTTTTTCCTCTAAGTTTATATGACAGTTATCTTTCCAGCAAGAAGAAATATAACAATTTTAGACATTGAGAAAAAGACATACAGGAACAATTTTGTTTTTAAAAAGCCACATATTTGTTCCTTAAAACTCCTCCTATTTATTTGAATTATGGGTGCACTCCAGCAGGGAGACACTTATCAGTGAAGTCTTATGACTAATTACAAATTGAAGTAAGTTACTAACCCTTTTTTCCAGGGTAAGGATTTTATCCAGTAGTAAAGACAAAACCAAACTCACTTCTTCCAATCTCTGATTGTGGATTGATCATGCAGAGATACTATATTTATGGAAGAATGCCTTTCTGTACCGTGAAAACTGCAAAGAAGCAAAAGTTATCTCTTTAAAACTCCAATAACAAGAGTTAAGAGTCTAAAACACAGCACCATATGGACTGCTATGAAGAAAATTAACACCACCCCAGCCAGACCCAGTACAGTGCTAGTAGTAGGAGTTGCTCCAGGAATATGGCAGAAGGCATCAGGAGCACTGCGGATGGACTGGCAGCCCATTGCTCCAGGAGCATGCATAATGCAGCATAAGAGAATAGTTCTTTCCAGAAAGCATTTACAATCATAGAATCACAGAATGGTTTGGGTTGGAAGGGACCTTAAACATCATCTCGTTCCAACCCCCTGCCATGGGCAGGGACACCTTCCACCAGACCAGGTTGCTCCAAGCCCCATCCAACCTGGCCTTGAACACTGCCAGGGATGGGGCATCCACAACTCTCTGGGCAACCTGTTCCAGTGCCTCACCACCCTCACCGCGAAAAATCTAAGCCTTAACCAGAAGTCACAAATCCTAATGCAGTGAATGTGTCTCAGAGTTAGAAAGGAAAACCAGGTAACCTTCATATTGTCAGGGCACAATATGTTCTTAGGAGCCTGACAACAGGAACCACTTGTTTATACATTAATACCTCACCTAGATTTTCATATGAGATAAGTGTATGCAGCTACACTAAATTAAACTCTTTACAATGATTAATGTTAAATGAAAATGAACAGATACACTATAGCAGTGCCTGTATTTTCAGAGTGCAAAGGTGTCACAGTCTGTAAGTGTCAAGAGGTAGATACTTCAGAGAAGACTTTGGAAAAAGAAAGCACAAATTCCTGAACAGACACAATGGATACAGCATGCTCTAGTTTCTGTGGCCAGCAAGCTGGGGAAAAGGAGGTTAAATCTTTTATGTGTGTCTATCCATAGATATTGATATAAATATGGATATGGGTGTAGATATAGTTAGACAGGTATTGGCATTGATTATTTAATAACAAAAGAAACAAACCACCTTTTCAGCCATATCACCCAATAACCTCTGAAAAAAAAGAGACAGAAGACCTCTCACTTCTAATTCTTTTAATGAACTACAGAGAGTACTGACAGGCTGGCCTTTTTCCACTGGCACAGAGGACAGACTGAACTGGTAGATGCTTTTCATATTTAACTTCCATAACTCACCATGTGGAAGGACAGGATGCAAGAGTGTGCCGCAGTATAAAAATTAAACCGAAAACTTTAGTTTTACAAGAAGAAACGCAGTAGACTGACTGGAATTTAGCTATCAAAGCTGCAAGTTAAGAAGGTAAAGACCACGTGTTTAATTACAAATATTTGGATCTCTCCATTGAATTAACTTAGTCATATGCTTACTTTGCTTAATCAAACCTGACATGGTATAGTAAACTTGGAGCAGTAGAATATCTTAAAATTAAGTCTTTTGTCACTTAACATACAAAACCTGAAGTATTTCTTGTATTACTAACATGTCTGTTATTAACTGATCAATGAATGACATTGCGAACAGGGGATACTCAGGTAAATGGCTTCATTATTATAACTAATTTCCAAAAGCATCAGTTAGGTAAGTTTTAATTACAGAAGGTTTCAAAGTTTTAAGTTGCAGCTTAATAAGTAATACTGGTAAGACCCATTGATGATGTCACAAGCAATAGGAAAAATAAAATAATTTTATACTTACTGAGAGCAGATTTCATTTCAAAAGATTAAACTAAAGACAGCCATACTGGTTTTAAATCTATTAATAATCATAATCTATGAATCAAATTCTTTTGCACTGTTAACTCCATATTCCAAGCATATTTATTTCACTGAAGGAAATACAGGCAGGCTTTTCAAAGACATTCATTTAGGAATACAGAATGTCCAGTTGGAAACTCATTTGTTTACACGTTCGGGTGCCAGCTTTTTCCCATTAATGAGCTGAAATCTTTTCAGATTATTTTTATTGGAAATTTCATTAGTGTTTGTAAACAAATCATGTTTACAAGTGAGAAGGATGTGTGAAAGTAAGTCTGTGCCCATTCTGCATTTTCCATTCCTCCGTCTCCATTCCTATCTATTTGTAGCTCTGCCCATTCTCTTGTGCTTAGGTTAATCCCTTGTGCGAACATGTACTCCACTCACAGAATAGCTCCCAGAGGGTAGTTTGACACCTTGATTCATATTTCAGAGGTTTGCATGTCTCATTTCTACAAAACAATATTACATTATGATGGAAGTCTTTGAATGGGCCCCAGCCAAACAGAAATCCCAAAGATACAAGGATCAACTTAGAAACTACCATTTGTCACTCATCTGCATCTCAAAAGAACCATGTGCTTCAAAAAACCAGTATTTCTTCAATAAGCTAGATTGAAATTGAAAGAAGAAAATGAAGAAGATTCCTCATAGGATATCACTAGAGTAAAATCAAAGTCAGGATCTTGGAAATAAATATCTCAGGAAACAATTGGGTTTTTGTAGCAGAAGCAGTAAATTCAGCAAAGTACATGTGAAGTAATTCTAAGAACTGTTCCTCATCCATTGATACGAATAATGGCACTCTTCCTTCTGTCACTGTCTGTAAGGGTACATTATGGAAATTTAGACTTGCATAGAAGATAGATTTGTGGTAATTATCATCTCTGGTGATATTTGGAAACAATGATTTTTTATGTTTAATTGACATTTGCTGGAAAGATAGCAAAACCAGGACACATATTTCACAGCACCTCGTATCTTTTAACAGATCAATCAGTTTGTTCTGTTTCATTTTTTTATTACAGCAGTGAGCCATATGATGAATAGCACTTCTCTGAAATGACCTGGGGACACTTTTTTTTTTCTTTTTTTCTTTTTTTTTCCCCTAAAGCATACACACTGTTTGAATATGAGTTAGTCTATTCAAATATATCTTACATAAAATTGAAATGGGATGTGGACCAAGGTTTTGCCTCAAAAGCACTTATGAGTTTCACTCTTAGGGTATATAAAATCAGTGTTTTATATGTGTCACACTAGAAAATCTGATTGCTGCCTTTAAGGAGATGTTAGTAATTGGGACACAAGCAGTTCTGCCTCCAAGTTTCTCAACCCATTTTTTGCATTTTCAGAGCAGACTGCACAAAGGTGAGACAATCAGCAGCAAGTGAACACAACTCCTTAATTTTCATCAACAAGACAACAAAAGCTATGCTTAAATGACACCTACCTAAACTACCTAGGCTGTTGCTGCTACATGACATGACTTCCTTCCCCACAAATAAAGGATGCCCAGCATAGTACACCACCACAAACATTTGTGCTACACAAAACTATTTGGTCTTCTTTTGCATACATCATCCCATTCATAGATTCATTTTACCTATAGTCCTCAGGCCTAAAGCACTGGCAGCTTGTTTTGAGCAGTCTATAAGGATCTGAGAAAAACAAGCCTATGCTTAAATTTAATAAGCATACATTCAAATTTCCACTGGGAAGTGTTTCCATGTGCACAGATTAAATGAAAGATTGATAATGACTGGTCTGCTCAGGTTAAAAACACCAACAGATAAAATCACTAGTGTAAAACATAAACAGGGTTGCAAAAAGGGATATAAAATGCTGTTCATATTACAAATGACAGATTCAAGGGTCTGATGCTTGATATTTACATGTACTTTTTGTATAGCACCAACTAGACTGCCTCATAATTAGAGACAACTCCCACGAGGTAGAAAGTAATTGCTCATTTGTAGATGAGGTACTTCTGGATCAAGAAGTGATTAAAATATTTATATTGCACAGCTTGTTCAATTCACTCATATTATCAGATTAATTTACTTTAATTCACCATGCATCAACATTTACATGGTTTTCCTCCAAAAATGGTACTTGAAATAGAATAACTTTTTATTACCTATTCTGCAGCTTAATAATGTCAGTGTGAGGTAGATAGATGGCTACTGCCTCATTAGCATTTTTTATTTACTTTATAAACATTATGTTATGTACTGGACAAGAAAAATTTATAGGTACTTATGAAGGAATAAATTTCAATCTGGAATCTCCAGAGAATGTGGTTTAAATTAATAAAGATTTCCTAGGAACAAGTATATATACTTTTGTCAGTCCTGAAAAAAAAAGGTAAGTTGGTTTTTTTCCTTCATCAGATCTGAAGGTTTCATAAAACCTGATACTCTACTCCGACCTTTATAAACTAAAATCTCTACACTGCTGTGATTTGTGTTGATTTCTCTCCCAAAGGACTTCAGATGGTAAATTAACAGGGGTAGAAGTCTAAAAACCTACTGGGTGCCTGAAAGTCATCTCAACCTGTACCCTTATATATGTATATAAGTAATGTATTTGTGAGTGTCAGGGCTAGTACATTGTTTATGATACAAAGTCCCCAGATTCCCAGGGTTGGACTTTCATATGTCATTAAAGTGTCTGACGAAAACTGCAGCGGACACATCTCTTCTGCAGGTTGAACAGATGTGCCTGAAGACTAGCTGCCTGGAGTTCAGAGCAGGCTTTACAGCCTGCCCAGAAGATGGGTAATGGCTCAGATTTTAACTAACTGGTTTAAGCTAACTACAGGAAGGTAGGCACAACCCCTATAAATGTACTATCTAACAGGGGCAGTACTGAGAAACCCTACCAGCTCTGCGGACTTTGCATCATTAACTACCTTTCACAAATTATGTTCCACGTGAACATATATGGAAAGGCAATGAAAAAGGCATTTTGAGCAAACAGAAGGCACTTTGTATTGTGATGTAGCCTATCCTTGTTCCTGTGGGAGAAAGCACTGTCCATACATAAATCACAGAACAGCAGAGTATTTAGGTTGTGGTTATAAGACAGACCAGCGTATTGAGGTTTAGACTTCCTGCAGACACAATAAGCTGATTGAAAAAAAAAAAAAGCTCTGGCTTTAAGACTGACAAGATAATATCCAAAAAACACTGTTGACCATCAGATTATATTGAGACTAAATGTCTCCAGTTAGACCTTATTTTTGTTAATCTCCAAGCAACTACTATGAAATTATTACAGGAAGTTAAAAATATACTTGATTAAGATAAAAAAGAGATATCGCTAGAATCAAAACAGTTGCTTTCAATCAAAAATCTAGCCTTTTACCTTATTTACCATGTTTACCTTCAATTTGATCTATAGGAATGGTATGGCTGACAAAAGATACAACTCCAGAACAAATCAAAATGTATTTTATATGTTTTATTTTATCTATTTTACATACCGATTTCTGAGGGATTTCCTGACACATTTTTGGTTGAGTAACATTAAAACCTCATTTATAATTCTTTTTAGCTACATAATATTTCCATCAAATTCACATCAGATGTTTACAATGATTGTATTATTACTGGAAATTCTCACATGGCTACTAGCACCTCTAAAAAGGAACTCAAATGGGCTAAGCTAATGAAAATGGCATGTCTCTTCTAAAATTTTTTGATCAACACACAACAACTTTTCAGGGTATGATTATACTTAAAATTCAATACAGTTATGTCAGTATAAATTTTTGAGGCAAATTTTTTGTGCTATACACTTCTGCAAGATAAAGAAAGGCTCAAGAAGGTTATCATGCTAATAAATCATTATTATTTCAACTTCTGCTTTCAGAAATCTGTTTGCTGGTTTAGCAGTTTCACAAGCATGTTGCCAAAAGATCTGACTCATAAGTCAAAGATTGCAACCTGCACAAAACCTGTGAATATGTCGGTCTATGATTTGCATATAAAATGGTCCATGTACTGACTAACCCACTTTTAACCAAACCAAGACTGAGAAAGAGAGCAAATGTACTGGGGATTAATTAAAATGTGGGTGAACGAGAAGCACATCATTTTTTTCCTGTAGTCAATAGAAAATATGATACATAGGAATTTGGAACTCTTGGTTTTACAGACACCTTGCCCACACTTCAGAAAAGCAAACCTCAAAGCAAGAATAGTTCTGTAAAATGATTTTTAAATAAATGTTAAATGAAATCTCTGAGTTACAGTATTTATTTGCCTTCTATTTCAGTGCAGATGGACAATGTCCAGTGGACAGTTTAGGGCAGGGGATCCGCAGTGAGCCTTGTTGCCCTCAGGAAAGGAAGAAAAGATGGAGAAAAGCTGTCAGAACTCCATACGTTCAGTTCTGTCAGACACAGGCTGCCTACAGTATCTGCCAGCATAAAAGAAAATAAAACAGACACTTGTCCACTATCAGACTCAGTGATAACTCCTAAGAGACTTTGCTGTGGTTAGTTAAACAACAGAGAAAAAAAGAGAATTAAGTTACAGGAATGTACTTGCCAAAACAAAACCTACAATGTCTCTCTGATCAGCAAAGGGCCTTTATGGTCACCGTTAGTGTTTTCACCTCTAGGCTTAGTTCTTAGACTTCTGGCATAAAAATTATGAAAAAAAGCACATAAACAAATGTGATGAGACCTCAGTGAGGAGCAGTATCTCTCTGGAAAGAATTGTAAGGGATTTTGAAACTACAAAACAGAAGCGATACTAAATAAAGACATTATTTTAGTATAAAGAAAAAGAAAGGTTTTTTATTGTTATGTTTTACAACAATTAAGGCTGAAGTCAGGTCTCTTAAGGTTTAGCCATACTAGTGTTCTTTCCTTGGGATTTTTGCTCTTAGTTATTTGTACATTTGATCATTAGTGTTGTTACCTCCTACTTCTGATCCTTAAGAAAAATAACAGCAGAAACATGTCCAAGCCAGAGCAGCCACAGGCTGATTTCCTGGTTTTCATCTTTCAGAATGAAAAATAAACAAACAAAAAGATCTCTTCATAAATGTCTTTAGCAGATTGTGTAAAACTCTTCACAGGAGAGATATTTCTCCCTGCAAAGCTAAAAAAGGAAGTCTTTCAAGGTTTGATTCTCAATCCTTGTGCATCTTACTGGACAAAATCACACACAAACATGGCTTTAGCATTTATTTCTAGCATTTGTATTGTTCTGGTCAGTAAAGAGGATTTTCATAGAGTGGTGGAGTCACAGAAAATTCAGGCTGGAAGGGAGTTCAAGAGGTCTTCAGTCCAACCTCCTGCTCACAGCAGGGCCAGCTCTGAGGTCAAACCTGGTTGCTCAGGGCTTTGTCCCATTGGCTATTGAAAACCTCCAAGGGTGACAACTGCACAGCATCTCTGGGCAGCCTGTCCCACTGCTGGGCTGTCCTTTAGATGAACAAATTCTCCTTGTATCCAGCCTGACTGTCCCTTGCCTCAATTTATGCCCGTTGTCTCTCTTCCTCCCACCACACACAGTTGTGAAGGGCCAAGCTCCATCTCCTTGATAACCTCCCTACAGGCGTTTGGGAGGCTGCTGTTAGGTGTGCCCAAAGCCATCTCTGCTCCAGGCTGGAAGATCCCCCATCTCTCAGCCTTTCCCCACAGGGCAAGCGCTCCCACTACCTCCATCGTAAAGCCCCTCTGCTGAACACACTCCAATATGTTGATGTCTTTCTTGTATCAGGGGTCTAAAACTGGACAAAGTATTGTGGATGTGGCCTAATGAGTGCTAAGCAGAGGAGGACAAACACACGCTGCAGCTGCTGGCCATGCTCCTGTTCATATAGACCAGGGAGCTGTTGGCCACCTTTGCTGGTTCAGGCTCAGCTTGCTGCTCACCAGGCCCCATAGCCTTTCCCAAATGGATGCTCCCATGGAGCTGCTCCCAGCCTGTCCGTCTGTAAGCTGTTGCCATTGGAGGAGCTCTTCTGTCTCACGAGCAGCACTTGACACTTGTCCTTGCTCAGTTTCACAAGGTTCTTACCTGCCCAGTCCTCTAGCTTGTCCAGGCCTCTCTGGATGGGACCCTACCACCAAGCATATCAACTGGTCTCCCCCAAGTTTGGTTTCATCTACACGTTTGATGAGTGTGCTCTCCGTTACCTTCTCCAACCCATTAATAAAGATGTTAACCAAGACAAGTCCTGGTACAGTGCCCTGTAATTCTCCACTTGCTACTGACCTCCAGATAGAGCACAACCCATTGACCATGACCTTCTGGGTATGACTATCCAACCACCTTTTTACCATCTAGATGTCTAGCCATCTAGATCATAATGTCCCAACCTGAATAAAAGAATACTGTGGGAGACAGTGTCAAAAGCCTTGCTAAAGTTGAGGTAAATGGCATTCCTCACTCACCTATCACCCCCAAATAGTTATTTTATCATAAGAGGCAATAAGTTCAGTCAGGCATGATTTACTCTCAGTAAAACCTTCCTGAGGTTTCCCAGTCACTTTCTTCTCCTGCATGTGGCCATAAACTTGTTCCAAGAGGACTCAGTCCCTGACTTTCACAGGAACCAAAATAGGGCTTACCTGTCTGTAGTTCCTTGAATCATCCATCTGGCATTTTTTGAAGATGAGTGCAACCTCTGCTTTTCTCCAGTTGCTGAGTACCCCTCCTGGTCTCAACCATCATTATGACATCAGGCAGGTCTCTTAGCACCCTCAATGCAGCTTTAATATATGTGGATCAAAATCCTTCCAGTGAGCCCTGACTTGATCCTTATCCATTGCTGGTCATTCTGCTCCATGATCCCTGTCTCTAATCACAGATGCCCGGGACACCTTGCTAGCAAAAGCTCAGACAAAGCAGGCACTGACTAACTCAGCCTCGTTTGTGGCCTCTGTCACTAAAACAACCGCCCTCTGTAAACAGGTCTTCATTTTCCTTGTTCAACCTTTTCCTTCTCAGCAGAAGCTCTTCTTGTTGCCTTTGACATCCCTTACAAATGTCAGCTCTGAATGATTTTGATTACTTTTGCCACAACTGGAGAGACATCTGTTGTTATGATGAGATACAGAATCAGCTTAAGCCCTCAAAGTCCACATAGCCTTCATGTTATAGTCAGGGTTTCTCAAGTTATAGCACAGAATTTCTTGTCTCAGTTTCATGGGAAATTTACATATTTGCACATTATTCTTGCTTGGCATAAGTACTAAATAGGCTGCCCCTCCATTTTTGTGCTTAGCAACCTCTGCTTGCGCAGAGACCTTTGTAAATGTATTAAGCTCTGTGCATTTATGCAATTATTAATGGATAAGAATTACTTCATGAAAAGCCTTTGTCCTACATTTTCACCTGTGGTTGCATGTTTAGTATATCCCATTTCCATGAAAATGGAATTCTTCTAATAGAGACATTCCCATCCCCTTTCAGCAATGTGACAGAGACAAGGAATTCTAAATTTTAGTGCAGATTTCAAATTTCAGTGATAAATTATTTATTTCTCTCACCTGCTTTAGCAACACCCTTTTTCCTGAACTGAACTGCCTGTTTGGTGGCTTCTTTGTCCACCCATGGAGTACTTAGCACAGGTCCAGGTAAAATGTATGGATGCACTCCTTTCCTTGATATTTCTTTTTCCCCAAGACTGCATTCCACACTTATATATCTATGTATATGCATATCTCAACAGAAATCAATACAGATCTAGAGATTAATCTTGTTCCTCAACTCTCAGATCAACTCCAGTTCATCAATGAGCTGGAAATAGTACCTATATTCCTAATGTAGAGAAGACCGTTTTTTCCTGATTAATTTATTAATGAAGACTGAAAGCTTGGAAAGAAAACACTTCCTACAGAGACAGGTTGTTGGTTCCAGAAGGAAGAATTATTTTTAAAACTGGGAAGACAAGAATTGTTGGTTTCTGTTGGAGGTACTGGTTCTGGGACTTTCTTCAGTGCCGTACTTAATGACAAATGTTTCAAACTTAATTTGGACTTCAAAAAGAAAAGCCATGCATGCACATACAAACATACACAAGAGGAATAAAAACCTTAGAGTAAGTTAAAAATGATAAAGTTTCCCACTAGTAATGAGATGCTTCTGGAAACAGCTCTTCAGATTTCTCTAGGGACTTCTAGTTGCCAAAGACAGACATAATATTTTCTCATTATTAGCTCTTCAGTAGAGAGGAAAGAAAGTATCATGTTCTTTGCAGTCACATAGAAAAAGTGGTATTTTGAACAAGTAATTTAAAGCAGTAAAATGAAGGGAAGATGGCTGCAGAACTTACAGTGATGCACAATTATCAGAGTGGAAGAGATGGGCTGTGAACTCTTCTGTCAGGTTTCTTAAAAAAAAAAAAAAACAACAACAAAAAAAACCCCAAAACCTTCATGTGAAATCTGATTTAAGAAGGAAAGGAGGAAAGAATAATAAGAAAAACAGAGTGCTTGAGCATATGCATTCCTGCACTACACCTGGTAACGCTTAATCTGCATAGTTTCACATTCATCAAAACAAGACAAGCAGGTGCAAATTGTAGAGGCATCATTTGGGCATCTTGTTGATTCAGTCAAATCATCAGTTTTCCAAGCAGTAAACAAATCATTTTTTGTTAAACGCTATCTTTGGCAAGGCAGTATTTTTTACATTCATGCTTCCGAATGTGGACAAGAGATGTCATCCCAGCTGTTCTTTCCCATATGCAACAGCTTTCAAAAATAAGGACTTTTAGGGCTACAAATGCAGGAGGTCATTTTTCATGCCATTTTCTTAAAACACATTGCTGTCATCTTCAGTTATTATTAGGTGGGACTTTTGAAAGCCCCCAGGCAAGTTAGAACAATAACTCCACAGGGGTTTAATGAAACCAGTACTATTAGCTCATTATCTTCATAACTTTTAACCATCTCTATGGTTAAGAGAATTTATGGTTAAATCTATGGTTATGGCAAGAAGTCCCTTGAATCCCATTGTTAAGCAGTGACTCACTCTTACACATAGAAGAAAGTAAGGTGACTAAATTCTGAGTTCTGGAAAATCATATTTTGCTGTCTTGCATCCTTTACTTCAATTTCTCTACCTGTAAAAGGAAGATAACAATACATAGCTGCTGTATGTATCTCACTGGTATGCAGAGACTTTTAATTTCATTTAGATTAATTTATCATTGAAACTGGTGATGAAACTACCATGGCATTAGTAACTGGACTATTTATAGAAATGGTGTTCCATAGGGTTTGAGCAGACCTTACAAAGCAATCTGGCCAGTCCTCTGTTCTAGTTTATACAAACTAGCTCTGTCTGATGGTCATCTAGTCTATCTTTTGAAACATCCCAAGGTAATCTTATTTAGCTATCCTTGCAAGCAGATTTTTTTTCCCCAGTTTCTGAAATTAATCATTCCTGCAGCAAATCGAGTTAATTATTTCTGAGGATAAGAAAAATACTTTGTAGCACAATGACAGTTTACTGTGTGAAGATTAATATTGTACTTCCTCTCACCTTTCTATTTCTACCCCTCCTGTTCTGTCATCCAAGGAAGACTACCTTGTAAACATCTCTGTTAAAATGTTGACATGGTACTTTTAAGGCAGACAACTATTGAAAAAATTATTATTTCTCTTTTCTTAAATATGGCACTGGTTGTATCCCAGATTGTGTTTGCCATCTCTGCAGCTATATCATTTTGGCTCAAATACCATATGTGAACAGATAAAACTCCCAGATCAGTTATTTGTCCCTCCTAGCGGGATTTCTCTCTCCATTTTAAGTTTGGTATTTGCTGGGGACAGAAGGCCAGGTTGATTTAAAAAATGTAGTACTTACCCTCATTGAATTTCATCACATTAATTTGAGACCATATCCCCATTTATAAAATTCACTTTTAATTCAAAGTTATCCTTCCCAAGCACTTGGATCTTCCCCTACTATATAAGAAAATTCTTTATTCAATTACCATAGTCTTTAATACAAATTCTGTACAGTTCCAGGCCCAGGAGAGATCTCTGATGGCACACACAGTAAATCTTCTCAGTCTTAGGGAAGGTTTTCACTGAATCACAGGGAATTTTTTTGCTGGATAGCAGCGACCTGTTAAAGCCAAGGAAACACTGGATGAACTTCTGATGGATAGCCCTAATAGGCCCTGTATATGCAATATTCACTGCTCTGCAGCAGACTTGTGAGAGATGAGAATCCTGTGATTTCAGAGAACAAAGCTGGAAAAACAACTGAAGGCTAGGCTTTCAGGCTAAGTCATCACCAGTTACCACACCAGCTGCATGCAATCCATTGATAAGACCATTTCTGAAATACAACAAGCATCCAAAGAGATTAGGTAAGGAAGAAGAAAGAAAAGAAAGCTCAGTGTCTCACTGATGTGAGAAAGAGAGAACTCCAACAGTTGGAAGCGTGTGCCAGATGAAGTATGTTCCTTTGATAGAAACTACGTTCTTTGGCCTGATAGATGGCTACAGAATAAAAATCAGACTGTGCAGATCAGGGAAAGAAAATATAACAGCTATTTGTGGTAGACATCTAGCAATACTCTATCAGGAAACACAAGCAAAACATAAGACAGAATGCAATATATGATGGCCAGTATGGTTTAATCCAATAAAATAACAAATAGCATTGAATTTCTTGAGCTGTGCTCCTAACATCTAAGGTCAACAGAAAAGTTGTGGTTGAGAACATAAAAAAAAAAAGAGTGTGTTGTACACCAGTTTGAAAAGCCAATAATTTCAATTTTAAGTGAAAGAAAAAGAAATAGACACGATCCAATACATAAGCTTTTGTACCTGTAAGTTCTTTTACACATCAGTAACTTTACACATCTTTATTTTTCTTTTAAAATAATGGAATCACCCAAGGTGAGTGGTAAATATTTACAGGTTTAAACTTTTTGTGATGTGAAACACTGGAAAACTCTTCTGTCTTGTAAAACAATAAAATCTAACAAATCATAAGCAATATTTTTTTTTATAATAACCTTCATTTCACTGCATTTGATAGGGGAAAAAAAAGGGGGGGGGAGAAAAATGTGTGTCAAGAACACCCAGACAGATGACCTTTAAGAATATATTATCAAGAACATTATGTATTCTAGAATTAAGCATTGTCTGCTTTTCTTACAATTCCTTTAGTTTCTCACCTGATCAATCAGAGGTATGTTTGGAAGGCCTCTGACAAACATAACACTTAATCTGTTTATGTCTCATGCCAAGTATCCTCAGTGAAACTGTAATTAGAAAACTAATTTAGGAGACCAAGGTCCAAGTCCACAAAGATATTTAGGCACGTAAATTCTTATTTAAATGCCTAATTCCCCTTGAGAAGCACTCAGACATGATTGCCGTGACAATGAGTCTTGCCTCTTTTATTTTCAATGGATATATGATATGGTCTCTGAAGTGCAATGGCATCCAATGTAAATATTTCTAGGAAAAGTCTAGCCATCTCAGCACAGCATAGCTAAAGCCAATTAGTTCACACAAACCCCTTTCTCCAACGTGGCTTTACATTTCCCAAGGTAGCTTCGTCCCTGCTAGGTAAGATATTTCTGTGCCACATACCATACATTAGAGAAAATCCTGATATTGAAAGCTAAGAAAAGAACAGAAAGCAGAATAAGTACAAATTTCATACTTCAAATATGCTGAATAGCTCAATGAAAGTGATTATGTGTTGTTTGACAGAAATAAGAAAATACTGTCGCATTTTGAAAGACTTCACTTTTTTCATGAATTACAATAGCATAAATAGTTATTTGAGAAACACAGCTGTGTATAAGTTGTGATTCAGAGGAAAAGTGAAAAATTAGATGTTGGATGAATGAAGGAACTGATACCTTTTCCAAAAGAGTAGCGCTGCATTTTTTTTTCTCTTACTAATGTTGAACATTGAAAAGGAAATTTACTTTGTTTATTCAGCTTTTTTTTTTTAATTAAGAGCAATATCTATAATGCTTCTGAAAAACAATTCTGCCAAACATCAGAATTCACTATTATTTGGAACCTTTGTAGTTGTAGACTAGTTTTCTGCACAGTCTTTAAGGACTTCCATGACTTTCATATCCTTTGAGCCATCTGTCACACATATCTGTCTACATTACTTTCTCATTCAAATTACTTTGCTGAGCTGGTTATAAAAATGGATTTTTGGAAGGTCCCTGTGTGCAGCTGGACTTAGTTTGATTTCCTTTTCTGCATGCCCTATGCACAGAAATACTGAGAAAATGATGCCTAGAAGTTGGTTAAGTTGACACAGATACAAGGTCCATGCTAGTCTCCTATTATTTTAGGGGGTGTTAGGGATGCTAGTAGAAATATACAAATGCAGGACAACTCAGAAAAGAAATAAAAGTAGAAATAAAAGAAATAAAGAAGATAGCACAATGATAAAAGGCTCTTCTAACAAACAGTCATTCAGCAGGAAGAAGACAGTACAGCTTTAGCTTTCAATCCTTGACCTGTGTTACTCTGACCTGGGAAGAGATGAAGAGTCTCCAATGTGGAGTTTCTAGGCAGTTTCAGAAGAATTATCTCACCGTCTCTCACAGTGGTACACCTTTCTCTCTCCTGTGAATTTCCTTCACTGAAAGTGGTGGAGAAGGATGATAGACTGAGCTAGTGTGCATCACTTCTAGCCTTGGTAGTTCCTGGAGTGCTTCTGTGCCTTTTTCTGCTGTGGCATATCAGTTCCTCACCATTGATTAGGCAATGTAGGCAGGATGCTGAAATGGAGTGTGAATATATAATGCATTATAATAAATGGGAAGAAAAAGCAAAAGAAATCTTGAATGTATGCTTCAATGCTTCATGTAATGAAGAAACTGACTATTACCCTCTAAAAGGCAGTTAAATAGTTCAGCTAGATGTGTAGACAGTTTTCACCTTAAGAAAGATCTAGGGCAATTGGTTATTAGCATACACCAAGAGGACAGAAGAAATAGAAACAGGTAAAAAACTTGATCTGAAGTTCTCTAACATTACTAGCTGATAATATGAAATCCTAACACTTATATCATCATGCACTCAAAAATTTAATCCCAGTTGTTATAAATTCTAGTAATATCCTGTGAAATGGCAACTTGTCAACCTCTTACAAATTTGAAACAGCAAGTCATTATGCTGATCCAAGGAAATACAACAGAAACAGTAAAATTTACCACAGGAAAGAGACTTTACCTTAAGTATTCATTCAGTACTGTCTTTTAGCCAATGTTTATTTGTAAATATGTGAATCAACCTTCTAATATGCAACCATAAAATTATACCACCCACGTAAATTGTCTAGTTACAACAAGATGGGACCGTGTGTCATTATGCATAAAAGGAGTTCTATGGTATCTTAAACAGTAGGAATGATTTCACTGTGGGAGACTTTAGTTTTCAAAAATATACATTAAAGAATAATCATTAAGAAGCTTGGATATTCATTGATAAGAAGAATAGCAGATTTCTTTACTAGTAAGTCACTAAAAGAAGAAAAGGTGTTGTTACACTAGGCTGAGTATATACATTAGGACATCATGAAAGGGTTCGTAAGAGAAAATAACCTTGAACTGAGTGATATCTTTTTCATTCATTTTAAGTTAAATAGAAACATAAACAAAAGTACAATGCTAGCGTGTGAAGACAGCTGGATGGAATATCTCATGACATTCTATTACACAGAGAAATGAGGATTTAGAAGAACTGGGATGGGAAGATCAGGAAGGGAGTAGAAAAGAAGAATGCAAACAACAATCAAATACAGTGGTGCACTGGTATCAGAACATATAGAGTGAATTAGAAATTAGAAAAAGTAAGTAAGTGATTAGTTGATCATAAAACAATGATAAACCATTGTATTATGTGCTTCCTGAAATGTGTTTCTAGCCTGGTATTTGCAGTAAAGATACATTAGAATGAATGTTGCTGTAAAAGGCCCTGATGAAATTTCTTCTGGAATTTGCAGACCTGTTCAGTCATGTCCAGGAAAGATGAATTCAAAACGGAAGAGGTTCTGGCAAAGGCATGCAAGCTAAACTATGGAGTAGAGCACATCTCTTTCAAGAAAAGTTTGTAAAATAAATGTGGATGAAGGATATGATTCCTTCCTATTATTACACCATGCTGACTAACATTTGTCAATAATAATTTATTTAAACCATAATAAATAGATATATAATAGCCATTACAACATAGACTAATTAGCATAAGTTTGGACCAGGAGACTAAGCAGGGGAAGGTGGGGGGAGATACAGCAATCGCTTTCCAACGCATCCAAAATGATTGTCTTTTTCCTCAGAACCAGAAGTGATGAGCAGAGCTGGCTTCCTTGTCATGTTTTCTCCAACTGTCCAAATACTATGATGGTCTAAGTGTATCTCATCCACAATGAAGACTACCTCTTCCTGGGCATGTTTTCTTGCACAGAATAAGAGGGGTAAGGCGTGGGTGTTTTAGGAACACTGAGGGAAAAAGAAGTAGACAAGAACATCTGACTTTAAAAGTGCTGGAATTCAGTTCATTAAATTGGGCTAATGTTGCTCTAAAGCCATATTACTTTGAAAACAGTTTTATTCCTTATAAAAACAAAGACTGGAGACTTTTGTGCCAAATACATGATTGCAAATACAAGTACTGGTTTTCATTTTGTGGCAAAACCCATGGGTGGCTACAAGAAAGACATTCTCCAATATTAAAGAAATTTAAACAAATACATGAATTAATTGATCAATCATTTGAAAACACACAGCAAATGTTGAAATATCTTATTCTCCTCTAAAATACACATAATTGCTTTCAGCTGAGCAAAATTAGCATTACAAATACTGTTTTGAACAGGTTGCTAAACTGAGGTAAATCAATTTAACTTCACTGATATCAGTGAAGCTTTGCCATTTTACCCACTGCTACTCTGCCCCATTTTGAAAAATGAACTGATGTAGGCAAAACCTATCATTTTCTCTACAGAAATAAACAAATGTTGTGATGATCAAACATTTCTTATTTGAAAAACAGTTCTGCACTTTCAGGAACAAAGATTTTTGTTTAAGGTAGCTGTGTAAGGTCTGTCAAATTCAGTACAGTACGTCTTATTAATGGCCTCTAAGCCAACCCTCAGATAGCCATAAGCCTACAGCATTATCCAAGATGTATTTGAAGAAAAAAATTGCTTGACACTAGAGAAAAGGTTAGCACTACACTGCAGGGATTCTTATTCTTAGTTTCATTAAGGAATTAAATTAGAGTGAAACTTTTACCCTTTCCTTCTCTCCCCATCACAAAAAGGAATGTTAACCTCAAACGGACCTGCTGCTCATCTTCAGTATTTTGCAACCTTTTCTTCACAGCAAGGGCAAAGGCTTCCGCATTGATATTCTGAAGGGAATCTGCATGACATTGTTAGGAATGGGCAAATGATCTGAAAGTCCCTACACAGCCAATATAATTCTGATTAAAGCTTGGCATTTGTTTTCTTGCTCTTTGGAGCAGACAGCATGCTGCCTGGAATTAGAAATATGAAAGGCAAAAGAACTTCCTACTGTGCAGAGAGAGTATTTTTTCCTCCTCTTTTTCAAAACGCAGCTAAGTTTGAAAACCTTTTTTTTTGTTGTTTTGAGCGCAGATCATTAAAATGAGGTCATCCTTGTTTTCCCTTTCAGAATAAGATGTGCTGTGTCTCACACATTTTCCTCCAAAATTACTGAGAAAGACCTTGCTCTACTAGCTTCCTAACTAGTATTTCATCTCTAGCATTTTAAACTGAAAAATCATGATTTCATCTTCAAGCAAAGTGATGTATATAGCTTTTGAGAGAAACTTAAACATATTATAATAAATGTAAATTAAATATCGATAGTAAAACCTTAGAATTTTGAAGGATAGTTCTGTTTGAATGTGTACATACTCACTTACTTGCATCAAAAGCATTTGTAGCCCCATTTCAAACTCTGACTTAAAAATTCATTAATTAATTTCAACTTAAAAGCACTTATCAAGAACCCTGGATGCAGACTTCCACCAAATTAGAAAGTCCCTAAGTGGTGCAAAAGAAAATCTTTGAGTGAAATGCTAATTCCCTTGAAGTCAGTGGGAGAATCGTCATTAGTCTTCAGGATTTCATTCTTTGTTTCCATTATGTCTTATATCCATTATTCAGAATCTATTGCAGTTGAGCTTTAACTTGTAACGTGATTCAGTGAGAGCATTTACAGTACAATCTCACAGAAGGCATTGACAAAAATAATACAGTAAACCTTACACGACTAGTGTAAATATTTTCGTTGTTGTTTCTAAAAGTGCAGAACTGTTTTTCAGATAATAAATGTTTGGTCACTACAACATTTGTTTATTTATTTTTCAAGAAATTATAGATTTTGGCTGCATCAGTTCATTTTCAAAAATGAGGCAGAGTCTCGGTGGGTAGAATTGCAAAGTTTTTTTGATATCAATGAAGTTAAACCGCAGCAGAAAAATGAGCACAGCAGGAGCCAGCCTCCAGAAAACTTGTTACATG
The DNA here is from genome assembly GCF_947461875.1 of Haliaeetus albicilla. Lineage (NCBI taxonomy): Eukaryota > Metazoa > Chordata > Aves > Accipitriformes > Accipitridae > Haliaeetus > Haliaeetus albicilla. Next base: position 14,809,211 of record NC_091485.1, read on the forward strand.
AGATTCAGATGATGCTAGACAATCTAGGTTTGCTCTTGAACAGCCCCGGCCAAGTGGTTTAGGAAGTGGGCCAGTGGGTTCTCCTGTTTCTCCTCCATAAAGGGGTTAATTGCTCCCCTTATTTAGCTTGCAAGAATCTTATGGCATGCACAAAATTTAAAAAAAATCTTAAACTGCCTAGAGAAACAAGAAATAATTGAGGGGGGTCATTGAGTGTTCCAACAAAATGGTTTGTTGGATTTAATAATCAGGAACTACCCGTTGTAGGAAATAAATCCTTCTTTACCACTAGCACTTGTTGTCAGATCCAACAGCAGTTTAAATTCCTAAACTGCTACGTTTGCATCACCAGAATATGGCTTAAATAGTGTTTTCATTGAATTCTTCACTGACTTTAATTCATACTATGAGAAATAAGGAGGTACATTGCATATAACATATGGTTAAATATTTCATAGAGAGGCAATATGAACAAACTATAAATATGTATGTATGTAGATACACATACATAAATAAAACAGCCTGACAAGTTTAACACAGATCCAACTGTTCTGAACAAATGCAGTCATCCAGTTTCTCTTCTTTTTTGTTTATAAACAAGTTTTGTTATGTAGGAATTATGTCTGAGGAAATTTGCACAAATACTTTTCAACTGAACAAAGTTTAGATTTGTAGTTTTGGTATTATTATCATTGGAGTTATGCCTTTATAGTAGATAAAATTACTTACTTTTACCTTGAGTTAGAGTGTTAAGAACAGATTTTTTTTCTGCTCAGATAAGATTCCACATAAAGAAGGTTGTGCTAGCTTATCTATCTATATCTAGGAATAACAATATCAAACTCTACAAAACAGCTAAGAGTCCAGAAATAATAAGTGACATACTTCTTTCTGAGTTTTGTGCAATACACAAACTATTTCAGAGACTGCTGTAATAATAGTTTAGATCAAGGTAACGTGAGATCAGAACATCTCTTCTAAATGAGCAAGAGTTGCATGCTTATCTGACATTTCCTGTATTTGCAGATTTTATGAGGCAGGGTATTATGGTGATCTAGTGCAAAATCTTACTTAATACAAACCTTAATCATTTTTATTTTGTAGCTACATATTAAGTGTAGTGCAAATTTTTATGAGAAGAAAAGTTCCACCCGTAGGAATGAAAAGGTTTTGTGCCTGTCTGAATTTTCATCCTTCATTGACAATTTATATTTTTCAACAAGCTGAATTCCAGTTTGTTGAATTATCTGTGACACCCATTAATCTCATCTGTGGGCTATCGAAATCGGATTTTTTTTTTTCCCAGTTTACTTTTGGCAAGTGTGTATCTGACCACTAGAACAAAGTACTTAATGACTGAATCTATGGAGAATACTCAGACATGTCTCTGGTATACACCTGGACATATGCCAGGCTTTTTAATGAATGTGATGCTTACTCTGAACAAACATAATAGAAGGATTACCTTTTCCAGTACAATACTCTGCCTCATTGTTTCATTTTTCTTGAGAAGCCACAGCTAAAAAGGCAAAGAGGCTTATTGGAATAGACACAGACACTGAGAAGAAGGTTCTGCTTATATGGCTGTTACTAGCCTTTGGCATGATAGCTACAAAATTAATTAATTCATTGATCCATGCCTCAGTTTCCCCATATGGGATATGGTAAGACCTACATAAAATGGTCATACTGTTGTGTGAGAGGAAAGGATGATGATGAAATCTGTAACTAAGCATTTCATATATGTTCCAATTCTGACACTCTTCTTCTGATAAATTTTTTATTTTCATTTCTTAATTATCTTAGGAATTTCTTTAAAATTTCACAAAAATAAGTACTATCACTCAGCTACTATATTTTGCTATGTGATGAGAAAGTTGATCTGCTATTATAATATAAACACTATTTAAAGGTTTTGTCTTTACAGGCAGAACTAAATTCTTTTTTTTGTCATTTAAACCAGAATTTAAAAAAGAAATTTTACTGTAATCACTTGGGATTATTTTACATCGCTGCAGTTTAAGCAAAACTCCCCACTAATTTCATTGAGATTTCCTATGTACATCAATGACACTGTTGCCTGACAGCATTAGCAAGCATATAGTAATAATGACATTATATTTGCCAACTGAAGACTTCAGAATGCCTTGTTGTCACCATGTATCCAAGTGATTTATAAAATATTCTTGGGTGATAAACCAAACCATTGCTAACTGCTTGGGAGACTGACAGGCTGAAAGATATTTTCTATAGCAGTTGTGCTTAATAGAGACTGTCACCTGAAAAAGTACGGTGGAGGGAGGGTGAGTAAATGAAGAAAGCAATAGGGTTTTTTTCTGTGTATCTCTGTTTATATGAAATCTTCCCATTTCACCATGTAATACATGACAAATCATTTCTGGAATAAACTTGGGGGATTTTTTGTACAAACAGAAAGAATTCTGATACATACTTTAATAATCAATTTAACCCTAAAAAAGAACTACAGATAAAACCTTTACCCCTTATAGGATTATCAAGAGTAAATTTTTCCTGCCTCTTTTCTTCTTGGAAGAAAATCCTAGAAAACAAGCCAGTAAGAGGTTCCTATAATCAAAAATACATGTCTCCACACACTTAAAGGTATTAGCAGGTCCCATGCATTTTCTTCCTTCACTGTTATGGATTTGATCTAAAATATACACAGGTTTCTCCTTAACAGTCTTGTCTGATTTCCCATTTTTCCTCTGTGTGTTATATGTCATCTAATGTCATGATGCTAGTTATATAGTCATGAATTCTTCATACATTTTAAAACAAGGAATTTCCAACTCAGCATAAGGAAGAGAAGAATCAAAAAACCCTTAAGTTTTCTTGGCTTCACCAGTAACAATGTATTCCTCGAAGTAGATATATAAGCTGCAAACTGAGTTCAAGCTCCAGTAAATGATAGACAGTTTTCAAAGCATATAGTTAAACATTAGCTAATACTTAGTCTTTACCACATCATCCTCTGCAATGGTACATCTTCTGTGCAGACATGATGCCTTCATGAAAGCATCATGAATGAAACTGCAGATTACTCAAAAGCAAATGTAACAAAACTCATCAATATTTTTTTTCTCGATCATAGGAATCTGAATTTTATTTTACTTTAGTCCCAAAGGAAAGGAAAAAATAAGGAAAAAAACCAAAAACAAACAAAAAAAACCCCACCAAACCACCAAGAAAGATCACAAGTCATCTTAATTCTTAGGAAATAACTGTATAAGTAGGTAACCTTCACAATGGTGAAAATGGTATTGCAATGCTTCAGCTAAACCAATAGTATAACTGTGGCTGACACCCAGGAAAATCTGGCTCTCTTTCTACAAGATGCATAATAGGTCTTGAAATGATTTTAAATAAGTATAAGTACATCGACTGAGACAATTTTTGTTCATACCATTTATGAAAAAAAAAAAAGCTTATAACAGAAAAAGCAATAACCTAAATTGTAGACAGGATAGATGCAATACATGTGCACAATGCCATAACAACAACAATAATCCACTGTTATAAATCCTTTGTTTGATGAACATTTCTCCTAAGAATTAAAATTTTGTTTTCTTTTTTAACAAACAGAATCATTCTGCCAAGGAAATGGGATCTCAGTTGAGGGTGGTTGGATGTGGCTACAAAAATAAAAGTAGGCCCCCCAATAGAGTTGGGACCAATGTCTCTGCTAAACTACAGCTGATAAGAAGTAAAATTAGTGATGAAATTCAGGTGTAACAGTTGATGTACATTACTGTAATAGAACTGATCCTAGAAACTGATGTCCCAGGATGAGACCAGTACAGCTCTTTGAGCAAATACTGCTCTGATGGTCAGGGAACTGAACTTGGATTTCAGCATCTGCAAAACGACAACCCTACGATGCAACACGATCAAACAGTAGTTTCAAATAATTTTTATCCTGGTTCATTAGAGAAGCGAAGGTGATATGTGTTCCTTTCACATAACACCTTTAATTTTCTTCATGGTATTTGACATGAACCACATTAGTATCACACTAATTACATTACAGTTCACATTCTCTTTTTCTAACTCAATTTCTCAGGATTAACCCACCTCCGAAGAAGAGTCATTTTCCCATTTTCCTTCCTCTTATCTCACTGAAACCTTTATTAAATGAGCTTCCTGAAGGATAAAAGACTGTTCTTTGTAATAGTTTCAGTTATTTTTCCCTGAAGAAAAATAAATTCAAGAGTAATTTTTTACAAGGAAGAACTTATACTCCAAACCTAAAAACTATTTAGCATTGTCATCAAGGAAAAAAAAAAAAAAAATTGCCTAGTCATTTTTTTCATGCAGTGACAAAAATTATTCTGTTTTGTCAAAGAATACATGTAATGTTTATCAGTGCAGCTTCTAAGCCCCAGTATCACACTTTCACTCCTTTCAGGAAAATGTACATTCCACTTGAACTAAAAGAAATTACTTCCACGCTGTTCTGGAGAGCATATATTCAAGTGGAGCAGAATGTACGTGCAGCCACAGTCCATGAGACACTGAGATCTGCAGAGTCCTCTTCTGACTAGAGAGTCTTCAAGCAGACGCTTAAATGTTTTCTTCTGTTGGAGCCTGCAGAACCACATTTCTGATTCTGAGCACTACAAGCCTCAGTTAACCTTTCCTTTTCCTTAGAGATGTTGGCAAGGCATTTGGTAGCTCAAAACCAATATTTATAGCAGGAGTAGGATAGGTGAAATTTATAGAAATCACTAGAAGACTAAATTAAATGAAGACTATCAGGTATTAATCTCTACAAACTGTTCTCAAGAAAAAAAAAGAAAAGAAAGAGAAAGAAAAAATAGAAAAAAGATAAAAGATAAAAGAAAAAAGAAATAAGAGAGAAAAAATTAGAAAAAAGAGAAAAGAAAAAAGAAAGAAGAATAAAGAAATTAAAAAGAAAAAATACAAAAAGTTTGTGCAAACTCAGTCGATTGGAAGGAGCATGTATTTTGACCCTGATGTCAGAACTCCACTTCTTATTAGCAGTGAAGTGTTTTGATTGTGAAATAAGCCTGGCAAATGTCAAAGTACAATTATGTCAAATGATATTTGAAATGATCCAAGCAATGTCTTTCCTCTCTTATAACAACTTATAAAATAACATACTATGGCATGATACAGTGAATAGATTATTAAAGACATTCCAGTCACTGATAGCTTGAAAACAAATTTTACTGAGCTTTGTTGTATTTTAATTTTATTTAAAAGAGCAATAGGACAAAGATGCACCTTGCCAGATGTTCGTTGTCAAAGCAGCTGAGGTCTGTTTTGGCTGATCCGTGCAGTTCTTGCAAGACGACCTAGGAGATGCCATCTCTTGCAGGGCAGCAGATGAAATCAGGTGTTGAGCACAGAGGGAGCACAATTTACTTTAAACATTTTTATCAGTCTCAGCAAAAACTTTGTTTCATAAAGGGCAAAAAAAATCTTTCTTTGCAAACAAAGAAGTTAATAACTTTACATGATAAATGCTTGCCTTCCTCGAGACATTAAGCCATTTTTCTGTGCAGGCTTTGCAGAAACTGTAAACTGAATTATAGAACAATTTTCAATGTCTTTTATATAGTAACTATAAAGGAACACTCAAAGAGTGCACAGAGCTGCAAGGAAGGAGCTAACATGGCCACTGTATAATTGACAAACAATATAGGTGATCTGGATGGAGAGGGGAGATAGGATAAACCCTTATATCTGTTTATTCCCCCCTACCACAGTGGTAGGGTGGATGATTTTGTCTGGTTTTTTGATTCTTTCCTCCTGAGGTAAGAAGATGTCTGCCAAAGACAATCACTGCAAAAGAAGTCAGAAAACTAATCAGAACTGAGTACTAGGACTCCAAAAATATTACCAAAAGCAGTACAAAGTAAAAAATATTTTCACTCTACCTCTAATCTCCTCTCCTGGGAAGGCACATCAACAGACACAGAAAGTAAACTGCCTAAAAAGAAAAAAAAAGCAGGAAGGCAGCATATAATTTTAGATCCTTCCTGATTTTAAAACAGGTGTAATTGCTTTCATTTCAGTGTAGGTCTAAATTTATGGTATCCCCTGTTAGATTCCAGAAAATATTATTTTTGAAGATGTTTATAATTTGTACTTTTTGCAATATGCCAAACATAAAATGCTGTGTTCAAGCCTGTAAGTATTTATGCATTAGAGTAATTTTATGTGCATGAATAACCTTGTTGACTGAAAATAGTAGATTGGGATTTCAGTGAAACTCCTCATACTAGGAAAGCTATTCACTTGTCCAAATATTTAGGGATTCAGCTTTTCAGCTACCTGAAATATACATTAAAACAAGTAAATATCTACAGCAAGAAAAGAAATACATTCCCTGGAAACAAGCAAACAAACATACTTTATGTGAGAGAGACGATTAAGCTGAGAAAGAAAAAGAAAAAATCCCAGTGCTTTCCTTCATACTATTTTTAACACTGTCTAAGCATTCCATATTTTGAGATTTTAAATATGTTGTCTTTTTTTCCTGTAGAATTGGCTATAAATACCAATATTTAATATTTATGATATCAAGTGATCATCAAACACAGTCTGGATCTCACAGGTCCCTGAAGCTTTTGTTTTATGCTATATAAATAGTTAAAATTAAATTCTGCTGAAAGTAGCTGACATTATACACCATCCTGTTCTAGATTTATTCCAGATTCTCATCATTTGGTAAACTTACAGTATATGCTGAAGCATTTCCTCTGAAACAGTGTTAAGAAGGACAAACACCCACCCACAGAGAGATTAATGATAAACTGCATGTATATAGTATTCCTGAAGGCGATAGGATGAATTTAAATAAGAAAGTATTCTGAGATCCAAATGCTGAAGAGAATCGTACTCTACAGAGGTTGGTCAAGAAAGAGAGGGTAGAGGCAGGGTTTTTTCCCTCCAGATGGGCTCTATATACTGGTGATACTGCAACGACTTCACAGCCCACTAAAACTGACTGAATGGCTGCCTTTGAAAGTCTCAGCCTTATGGACCCATGCAACTTACTGCTTCAAACATCAAGTCAAATATTGATATGTCTGGATTCAGTAAAAAGAAATGCAGTGTCAGGAAAATGCCTGACAGTAGTAGAAATTGCACTATCTTGAATATGACAATCAGATTTTGTCTCTTTTTTTTCCCCATTACCCAGGGCAAGGTGGAAGGCAGAGAGCAAACACATTCAGGGTGTTTCTGTAAAAGAGGAAAAAATGGTTAGTAAGGCAAAAAAGTGCAAATTATGGCAGATGTAATGGACAAGAGAAAGAATAAAAGCGGGAGAGAAAGAGAAAAGGACCTTATGTTCTTCCTGAGAGTGACAATGACACAGAGACACTACAGAAGGCACACGGGCATCACAGAGCACTGTGGAGGTATTTGTTGTTCTGCCAGATTAGAAATAGAAATCACTCACCGGTCGCAATCTGAGGGACACTTACATAAGACTTCAGTCTAAATGTTGTCTCCTGTAAGATTTAAGAGCAAAGGGAGAAAGTGAGTAATACAGAAATGTGTTGGTTTCCATCAGTTTTCTTCCATTCCCATATTTTTATCAACTTTATTAATATTCCTTTAAAAAAAAAATTAAAATACAAAACTTGAAATACACTAACTGTTCACCGCACAATGGGCTGTGATGGTGCCACATCTGCCGGCCCCAAAATCTTCTCTATGAGGTGAGAATGCCTTCAGCCAGCTGGCAGAGCTTAGATCAGCTCCTGGCCTTCATTCTCCTGTCCCAGAACCAAGGCAGAAATCCTTTCAGAAGAGGGAGCTTCTGCTGTTAAGAGTGTAATTAGCAAACTGAACCTCTGTGTTTAAAGCCATCTACTGAAATAATTCCTCAAACCCTTGCCATTTGCTTAGAAGGAAAACAGACGTAGTAAAATAAAATTGTGATGAGCTTCCTCCTATCTCTCCCCCAGGTGATGTAAAAGCAGTCCTCCCCTAGCTGTGTCTTTTGAATGTTTTTGGCATAATGATTAGCTAATTAGATATATTTTCATTTTTCCTGTTACATTTGAACACATTTAAGGTACTTCTGTGAATGATGTGTTCACATGCATTGACAGGGGAGCAGCTGGATCACATCTGCCCCTGCCATCTCAGTGGCTGCAAATATTCCAATCCATGGATTTATTTCACTTATTAGATCTGATTCTGCATGCATGTTTCAGGTCTAACATACTGCTGTGCTGTCAGATCTTAATTTTCTTGTTTGCTTGCAAATGTGAAAATAAACTCTATTCTTTGGCCATATTTCAGCTTTTATTGCCATTCAGAATAGCCTTATTTTTTTCCTTTATAAAAGTCCTTCATTCATTTCTATCATCCTTGTGGATATTTTATGTAATCAAATGCCATAGTTATACAATAATTTTCTAGTACAGTCAGACTGCATTTTTAGATGAAACCAAGTTACAGCAGTTTGGGGGAAGCAATCTCTGTCTGTCTTCATATAGAAGAGCTGGGGTCACCACTTCTTTTTAAGTACTGCTCTGGGACCTCAGAGGGGAATGCTGTTATTCACAGCACTGGTGGTGAAACAGGAGGGGTCTCCACCAGCCACAGAAGGATTACTTCTAACGCCATCATTACAATCCCTTTCTACAACACGCTACGTAATAAACTGCCCTTTTCTTTGTTGCTTTGGGGTTGAAATCAGGAAACATTTTTAATTCACGTTGTAGCTAAGTGACCTGGCTTCCACCTCAGAAGCTCACTAAAGACATAGCAAAGAAAATACTGTCAGATATTTCAACCCCTTCTCTCAGTGAAAGTTTTCTTTGTCCTTCAGGTAACTCTCTAACCTTGAAGCTGGAGCAGTTCTGAGATTTATTTAGAAGTTCAGAGCAGTCATGTAATCAAGGTGCCTTGTTACCATCTCTGAAATGGAGCACTTGAGATCTGGGCTCCTGAGGGCAGCTACAGAGATATTAGCTCATGGTGTTCAGGGGGGGTCTATTTTTCCCTGCCTTAACTTGTATGCTGCAATTTTCTGTTCTTGGTTTCTCAAGCTAATTCTTGTTGGTGTGCAATTCAACTGCGAAGACACATGTTGTGCCTCAAACAGTTCTGCAACTCTGTTTAAATTGCAGTTAGGACACGCTTCTCCTAATTAAAGCTTTAAACCACTTAAATCAAATGGTGGTTTAGGGATTTTAATTTTCCATATTCCATTAATTCATCAAAATGCGGTTTATAAATATGCTTATGAACATGTGCAAAAAATTTTTTTAGAGTCTGTGCCTTTTCAGACTTTGGCACTGCGGCCCAATTTATTTATGCACTTTGAAATAGAGGACAGCCCATGTTTAAGACTTCATTTAAAAAACTGTTCTGTAGGATTAAGCCTTTTAAAGTTTTATTGGTGCCTATGTTTTATATTAATTGTGTGGTATGCCCCCAGGTATTTTCAGAAAGGGCATTTTAGAAAGGTAAATTCAGCTGATGGATGAATTTCTCTGCAGAGGTTTATTAACATTTTTGTCAATTTATCCCATTAAGTACAGCAACATCCCTAGGTGGTGATGAACTGCAATAGCAGCACAGGCTTCACACGATGATGGCAAACTGATTCCAATAATTTTCTCAGTAGTATCCTCATAGCACAAGTGAAACGCTGATCTTGAGAAGCGTGGCTAGGTAAGTAAAAACTACATAGATAATAAACCAAATACGTATTTATGAATATTCATTTAAAGCTCAAACTTCAGCAAGGGTCTAGGACACGGAATTAAGAGGAATTAACAGTATTAACAGCAATATTTCCCCAGTAAAGCAAACACGCTAGAACTTTGCGTAAGTGTATGTATAAGCTAACAAATGAGGCATGATTACCAGAAACTTGACACTGAAATCTCACGTCCTCTGAAAGAAGGATTAAGTCATACAACCTACCCACACTTTAATGCCCATAAATGCCAGTGAAATGGCTCCTATTCATTTCAGCATGCGGTGCACCAGGTGCAATAACCTATCAAAAAAAGTTGGAAATTCAAATTTTGGTTACTAAATATTTACAGCAATGTGCTTATATATAAGTTACATTTCTTCATAGGGATTATTCAGCAAACAGCTTCAAATACTCAAATAATTTGAGAAACTGCAATTTATCTATTTTCAGGAATATCTCAAAAAATGGCAAAAATCACTGAATAAATTATTCACTGCATACTATTCCATCCTGTGACAGTGATTCCCTATCTCTCACAACACAAGGTATTTAGTTTTACTGCATTAGTGTTTTTCTTTCCTATAACAAAAAAATAAGTGCTTGTAAGGGTTTAAGAAACATTATGAATGCTACATTAAAGAATGTATATTAAACTTGTATAAAAACTTTTTGAAATTTAAGTAAAGTATAATAAAATAAGGATAATGGAAAAAAATTGAGTAAAGGTTTTAAAGTACTCTGTAAAAGCAAGCTGATTGTAATATTAAATGTTATCCCAAAAGAAATCGTAGAAATTTCAATGATCAGGTCATTCATAGGCAAAGAAAGGGAAATACATCTGAAGATGTACTGTAGGGGAAAAAATTTTGTCTGTGACATGGAACGGAGAAGTAAATTGAACACAGCTTCAGTCCATATGACTACCTGTAATTTGTGAATTATTTCTATTTATCTACCTCTATACAGTAAAAAATCATTTGAATTTTGGTACTTAATAACGTAACAGGACTATAACTGCTATATATCTCCTAACAGGCCTATATCTGCTTTGCGTGTTGTCATGCTTTCCAACAAACTGTGAGCTAAGTTAGTCTTTCAGAAACTGTTTTGTGTTTGTTTGTTTTAAAAAAGGTGGATAAAGCAGATACAGGGATGGCTAGCGGTGAATGCTATAAAGTGCAGAAATGAGAAAGGCTGCTGAATACTGAAGCATCTTCAGTATTCACTTCTTTGAATATATGAATCCACTCAGAAATACGAATGTAGCAAAGAATGAAATCCTCCTCAGAAATATTAATGTAGCTAAGAGTGTGATTTTTCCTTGCTTTGGTGTCTTTTAATGCTGCTACAGAACAGAGAAAAATACAGCTTAGTTTTCTAATTGCCAATTGACTTTACCAGCAGTGGGAAAAATCCACTTTCAGTTTCTAAACATAAAAATATTTGGTCAAAATTTTTTTCTTTCTTTTCTTGAGAGTAATATGAGTCATCAAGTATGCACCCTTTTTTTCCTTCAGAACAGAATAATTTCCTCCCAGGGTGAATCTTAGCCATAGATTCCCAGTACACTGAGTTCTCAAATAAACCAGTGCTCATTTGTATGTATCTTTATTTTTCCTGGTTACAAAATAAATATTAGTTACTGAAAAGTAATTGCTAGGGTTTTTCATTATCGGTTCAGAACTATCACCAATAGAGAATAACCAAATCCATGTGGCTAGAATTTAAAAGAATGTTTCTCTTTCAGTGACTCTTCAAGGATTAAATTCCATAGTTTCATGAACTTTCATCAAAATACTTTCTTATTTTCTGTCTTAACACCAATCCTAGCACTATCTCACATAAAATCCCACTGAACAAGCCATCGAGGGCCCAAAGGCATGATAAAATTAGATCATTTTTAAATATTTGAAGTTAAAAAAAAATCATCCTTAGCTTTAGATAAAGTATCATTTTTGTGCTTGCCCATTTAGGGGTTCTTTTTACAGCTTAGACACCCAGCAAATACTAATTCCCCTTGATACAATTGAAGTAATAAAGTTATGTTGCACTGCATTAGGTATTACTTTCTATTTCCATATAAGGTCCTGGATTTCTGGCTCAGTTCAAATACTTAGGTCTGTTCATTCATATAGTACAATAAACAGTCCCATTTTGGAAATCAGAGTACAATAAACAGTCCCATTTTGGACATCAGTTGAACATTGAATGAAAGCTCACATATATAGAACAATAATAAATTCTAACTATTTATTTATTTATTTATTTTATTTGAATTTAAGACCAGATCCAGAGACCAAGACAATCAGTGTAAATGGCCTCTGGATAAATTCCTATAAGTTTCTGACCTGGAAAACTCTTAATTAGCTAGTTGGACAGTAAATACAAGTCTTGTATTTTTTAGCAATGAGGATGCTAACTATTCATGAGATAAATAAGATTTTACATTCAATACTGTTATTAAAAGAGCACTATTTAATAAGCTGATATTATTTTTTTACATTGAGAAAGACTAATACCAGTATTACAATCAATACATTACCTCTGCATGAGGAAAACCTTGCTCCCATAGAAAGCTAAGAGATTTTGAATATGGTCAATTAAGATGACATATTTTAACACAATGTATTTTAATCCATGAAGATTTTTTTTATTATATTTGGCATTCTTTTCCTCATTTCCACATACTCATTTAAAGATGATATACTTCAAATATTTTACTTGTATGAGTTTTACAGATAAACTGCTCATAAAGTTCTCTGGGTAATCATGAAAAAGAACGTAGTTCTTACAGCTGGTATTAGAGAAGAAATGGTTCATAAAAGTTTCTTTATTGAAATATTTCCCACCATTGAATGTTTTGTACAAATCCAGTCAGGTTTCTCTGGTACAGCTAGCTCCTGCTTATTTTGGAACAAGAAGTGCCTCTTCACAGATGTGGTTCAAACACTGAAAATAAAATGATTGATTTTGCAGTGTGGAATGTAAGGACAACAAGTCCTAAAAACAAGACAGATCAGATGTTCAGGGAAATATCTAAACTCAGAGGACCATAGCGCAAACCCTTCAGCCACCTCTTCCCTCTTCAGGCAAGTGACTTCCTAACATGTGGACTTGAAGAAAAATCTATCTATTCCAAGTGAGATAAAAACTCTGTGTAAAAGCATTTAGAAAAGGGGGACAAAATTAACATTGTGTCTATTGACATCAGCATCAATCAAAAAAAAAAAATATTGGAGGCTGCCACAAGATAAAACAGATTTGGGGTTGCCTAAAAAACAATTGTTGCTCTTTTCTTTCTTTCCCTGTAAAGGCTTTCCTATGACTCTCACACTGACTACTTACTTGTAGCCATAAATTAAAATGTAACTTTCAAGAAAAATGGTTTTATCTCCCTTGTATTCTGCCTGGATGACACAAGAATCAGTTTCTAAATATTTATTTTTTCCCTTTCCAGATTACAGCTCTCAGAAGCATTGCACTTCAGAGACACCATGAACCACTTCACCTCATCTGAAGATGGATATTTAAATAGGTCATATGAATCACCCAGAAGCTGCTATTCCTCTCCACCTATGATAAATGGCAGCATTTGATAGTAACTCAGATGACATTTGAGAATCTAGACGTCCAATGACAACCTTCCAGGTCCCTTCACTTTCTGTCCCACATGGGGGAGAGATAAGAATAAAAAGAATATTTATCATAAACAGTTGATAACTGATAGAGCTCAGAAAATCCTTGACACGTAGAAAATCTCAGTGTTTGGAAATTTTCACAGTTAGAAAATAACAAAGTACAGAAAAGTTTCAAAGAATGAATAATGTAGTAGGAGCTGGAGGTGATAAGGAGGGATGGTTTTCTTAGACAAACCACACTTTCTGTATTTGCCTGATCTATTGATGCCAGCAGAATCATGTATCTGCTTCAAGCACAGCAGTGTATCCAGAAAATACACCTGTGGTGAAGATATAGAAGCTGGAGAAAAAATTCTCACAATGGTAGGACAGCCAAATGAGGATATTGATGTCAATGAAGAATGAAACATTTTAGTCTCATTCACCCGATAGAAAATTCCACCAAAATTCGTATCTTCCTAGAGAATAGGATCTTTAGAATGTAATATAAAAATACATATATTTTTCCCTTTCATTGCAGTTGAGGCAAAAGGTTTTGCTTTAATTTGAGAGCTATGATGTGGAATGAAGCACAAAAACTTGCTCAGGCCATGGTACTCCTCTTTCTTTCTACCTCAGTGAAATTAAAGCAATTCAGTTCTTCAGATGGATGGTACACAGATAACTCGGAATCAAGACTACTATGTTTTTTCTGAGTACAGGGCTTAATTGTCAGTATTATTCTGAGTTTGAAAGTCCTTTCAAGATACAGTAGACTGCAGTAATACAGGATTTAATAGTCAATTCAGTGATATAGTTAGAAATTTGTAAAGGTTATGTTTTGTGGCTTTTCCACAGCAATGGTCCCCATAAGAGGGAATCCTTTCACATTTCCCTTTAGTCCTGGCTAAATGCTCTCTTATCTAACTAATTTATCTGCAGTATCTCTGGCCACCAAAGGAAACAAGTGTGAATTTTACAGAAACAAGCCAGAAGGCAAGAAGTGGATAGTGAACTTCTTCTTCCTTTGAGTTTTAGGGTCTAACAAGCACCACAAGAAAGGTGACAAAACCACCAACCCAAGAGTAGGAGAGGACAGGGAGAAAAGTGAGGAAAAAGAGGCATGAAAAAGCTCAGAGGCAGAGAGTGGGAGCTAGTAAATCACATTAACTATGCATTGCACAGACAGCTTAAAGACTAGTTTAATTCGTGTAGGAGTGTTCTTTGGTTATTCAAGGTTTCTTTTGATGCAGACTGTCCCTGCATCTAACCCTAGGAAAACTTACCTTTGTCCAACGCCCACGTCTCAACTCACCCTCATTCCTCTGGTACTTCAGGGAAAATCAAATGGCAAGGTAAATGAGTAAAAAAACCAGAAGTCTGTCTTTGGTTTTAATTTAGGGTTTAGCAGGTATCTGAAAATAAGCAGTGGAGTAACTACCCCATGTAGACAAAAGATAGTGAATAGTAAGACTTTATTGACAGCCAAGGTCATAGTGATTCAGTCAGTATCAGCAGGTTTTAATCTAGTTCCTCTAATGGCCACCTGCTCCCAAAATACCCCAGCCACTTGTTTCTGCCCTCACATTGCCAGTTGGCCCAAGCATCATGTAGCAGTGCAAACAGACTATCAGATAAGAGATATCAATCCAGTCAAAAAATTACCCAGAAAATTACTTTTAGCTGGATCAGTTCCCTGATATTGTTTACCTCCTGGCTGCATAAGCATTAGTCACATTTATATAGGGCAAAAAGAACCAGAATAGCTAAAACCTTTTGTTGTATTTCCTCCAAAAGCCTGTTTACCTTTCTAGCTGTTTGGGTTTACATGTGCAGAGTGAACTTCTCACTCTGCACAACATGTAGTTACTCCACATGGCTGCTCAGGACTATAAAAGCCTGTAATCAATACTCTTCGTACATGTTCTTGCAAACCCTGACCAAGTACGTGAGGACCAGAAGTTGCAGAGAGGGGAAGATGTAGGCTGTAAGGTAACTTGCCGTTCTGTAGTTATGGGAAGTAGCTTCACTGTTTATGGTGCTGATCATGAACAAAGCACAATGGAAATAACCTAGGCAAATAACTGTAACAATAAATTGCTTTTTCAGGTACTCCAGACATCATATCAAAGCTCATTTTACGTTTCTTCAGTAGCTGTTTGATACTTGGGTGGGAGGGAGTTTTGTGTTAGAGATTGTGTGTATTGAATGAAGAATCAAATAAAACTCTAAGTTTATATCATTTGCAGTCTGAATTAGTTGGGAAAAAATAAATCCCTCCTGCATAATCTCTTTGATCCATGCAAACAGAACACAGAGTTGGAATAAAAGACAACCAAATAATAATTTTCCAGTCTTCTAGTGATAATATTTTATATTCATGTTGGAATAATTTTGAAAAAAAAATTGGGGGTTTTGTATTCTAGTCAGAATAAAAGCCTTAAAATATACACATTTTAACAGCAGTAAAGTCTGTTTGGTCCAGTTAGTTTCTTCTCTTTTTCTGAACAATAGATTTCCACTTACTCAGAAAATAAATTTCAACAAATATGCCATAAGATTACAGCTCATGGAAGTATCATAAGTGCTTCCCCAAAGAAGGTGAGAGTTGATATGCAACAGATTCATGACTGCAAACTTATCATTTAACTTGACCTTTTATTGCAAAATTGGGTTGGTCTTCTGCCATATTATAGATGGTCTTGTAAATATCTAGATGCCCCCCATCAGTTTCTATAGTTTTTCACCAGCTGGAAAGCATTGGAAGTGGTCATAGCAGCATAAGGTCTTGTACCACAAAACCAAATCAAGCCAATGATTGTATGACAGTTGTGCACGTTCTTAGCAGAAGTTTTGGTAAATACTTGTGCAACACGTCACACTTTGTGTGTGTGTGTGTGTGCATACGTAGCAAGCTTTTAGCTAAGAACTTTTCATTTGGTCTTAGCTAAAGAAGTCCAGAAGAAAATTTGAAATTGCACAACATGTTACATTGTATCAAACAAGCACAGTTTGAAAGTTTCCTTATGCTGTTACTGTAGACTCCTGTCCTAATTCCACTGGTGTTAGAGCACCTAGCTATTTCGTGCAGACAGAAAACACCATACTTAAGGCGGCTGGATTAGATCATTAAACCACGAACCTCTTCTTCATATTCTGTCCATGCAATAGTCTGGTTTACATGAAAGAAAGTGAGACACCAACATAAAGCTACCAAAAAAGTAGCACAGCAAGACAGGGTGTTTGGTATCAGCATATATATATGCAGTAAGTATTCATTAAATGGAAAGGTGACTTGGCGTCGTACGGTGTGAAGAATTCTGTGAAAGTCATGGAACTAGGCAGTGATCCCCAGAACAGTCATTAAATCCAATTAAGGCTGTTGTTTGGGATACAATTACACTGATCTTCATCACTGTAACTGGGAATTTTGAAACTTAAAAGGGAATGTGGTTCTAATTACAGATGGGTTTGACTCCTTTAAATAATTATTCACGGATAAGGTACAAGTTGGTGAAACAATCTTCTCTGCTACTGATAAGCATCTATCTATAAAACATAACAGAGTTGTATTTGCTAACTAATTTCCAAATAATGAGGTCAGTATAATTTTAAAAAATATAAAAATAAATAAATACAAAGTACACGCAGGTCCCATGTTTTTGACCTTACTAAAGCTGTAGAATTTCAGTTTGGTGAGTTCCTAGTACCTTCACAAATGAAAAGAATTAATTCTTCTGTCAGCAGGATATCCCCAAACTCTTTCCTTCTAACAGAAGCTCCAAATATATTAATTCAGTTTCACCTGGGAAGGGGGGAAAAAAAAAAAAAGAAAGAAAAAAAGATTGTTCCTTTCTGGTGCAGCAGCATCGAAACCTGACCTTTGAAATTCCTTGCAGAATTCTGCCACAGACCTGCAAAAGAAACAAGAAATTGCCCTCAGCATGCTACTGCTCACGTTTCACAAACACTTCAGAAAACTGAATATAGTTTTCTCATGGGCGTACCTTCAACTCATTACAGACAGCAAACTGTGAGGACTGCTCACAAAGCAAAATGAGTAAATTAATTATATGACAAGTGTTAATATCTTATTTAAAATGAGTAATCCCCAACTATCAATTAAAAGTTTTCCTCAGTGTTGGAGACTGTTTACATCTTAAAGGACAAAAAAAAGCAGCAAAGACCTAATGTGAGAGTAAACCTGTGGAAATTTTTTTTTGCCTTTAAAACATTTTATAAGATTAAAACTATTCAACATTCTTCAGGCAGAGAGCTTCAGTGCTGAAAATCATGTCCTCAAATGAATAAGTTTCCATGGGAGCTTTTTACTCCTATGAATAAACAACTCTGTCATTGTGACTAAAAAGTAATTCCTAGTGGGATATTTCAATATATTGCTTAATCTAGAGAATGTAACTCAATTTTAAATTTAGGAATACCGGGGGGGGGGGAATTAAAAACCATATAATTTTCTTCAGCCTATTCAAAGAATCAGATCAATCTTAGTTCAATCTTAGTGAATGCTGAAATGGTAAGATGGCACCCAAATGGAAACTTTCCTATGTCTTTATGTTTCACGTAAATATTGTGCCCATCAACAAAAACTGAGGTCTCTTTTACTGGGTATTGCACCTTAATAGACACTTTAATATCCAGAAAAGACACTGGTTGCAATTTGCAACAAACTAAAAATTTCTATAACCTGCTCAGTATTACTCTTCCATCTACAAGAGCTGTCAGAGTTAACTCCGACATTCCCATCGGTATACACAAAATGAAATGTTGCTGCCCTAGGAAGGCAGAGTGGGATTGAGTTGTTTCTGCTCCAGGAGATGAAGTAGGCGGATGAGTCAAAAGAGAGATGTCAGAAAGAAACCTATACTATCTGGCTTTCTGCTTGTGTTGATGCTCTTACGGATCACTTCCTCCCTTGATTTGCAGTCACCATTTCTACGATGCAACCTCTGCCTCAGAAGTATCAGCAAACTTGGCTTTTTAGGAACAGATAGCAGGTCTCTTGCTGAAGATAAAAGGCTGCTGAGATCTGCAAGAATCTAGCAAAATTTAGAGAGCCGTGTAATGCAGGAAAGAAATGGACATGTGCCAAAATATTAAATAATAAAAAAAATCTGGATATTCTTTGCAACAGGTTGACCTAAAGTCAAATTTGTATTTTTGTGAATATATTTTAATACTAATCAAAAAAATCCTGTGATTAGATAGACATCATAAAGGTCTTTGTTGCAATGTTTGTTAAAAACAAGTGAAGAAACTTCATAGAGATTAAGAAT
Source organism: Haliaeetus albicilla (assembly GCF_947461875.1). Taxonomy (NCBI): domain Eukaryota; kingdom Metazoa; phylum Chordata; class Aves; order Accipitriformes; family Accipitridae; genus Haliaeetus; species Haliaeetus albicilla. The sequence goes on from NC_091485.1 coordinate 14,827,834, forward strand.
CTGGTTCTGAATGCAGTAGCAAATATTTCTCTAAATTATTTATATTTTCTTAGGCGTAGTAAATATGAACATTTGAGCTTCTGCTCAAAAAAAAAAAAGACTATCTTCAGCAGTCTGGAAATTATTATTTATTTCCGTTGGACAGGTGTCTATTTTTAAGTATTGTGGCATATGTGGGGTTTATATTTTTAATATTCATTTTGCTTTTCACTTAAATTGTACTGTACTGCAATTTACTCATTTTATTTTAGTATGAGGACTGAGCATTGCTATACAAAAATCAGACTGCAGATCCAGCTGGTACAGTATCATTCCTCTGAAAACTGTTAGTGCTCATCTTTCCCAAATGTTGTATCTAATTGATCCAATTATGTATATTCTATGAAAAGGTATTTACTGCTGAATCCCTTAACTTTTCATTTCATAGGATAATTTCTTATGTTGAGCTTGAATTACAAGTCCTTGATAAATTATCTGTTATTTTTTACAATTATAAAATTCTGTTCTTCTCACCATTATGTAAGAAATATATTTGTCATCTTTATGCCCTTGTCCTTTTTAAATTAAGTAATCTATATAATTTTTAAAACTGTTTTCTTATAAAACACTTTGATTATATATATTTTTATGCTCATCTTTCTTATTGCCTGTCCCTAAACTTGTCTAATTTTTCAGTATCCTTTTCAAAACAAGGTAACCCATATTTCAAACAGGATTCCAAATGAGTCTGCAACACTGATTTGCATAAAGAGCTTTATAGAGTATTAATTCACATCAAAAAGCAAACACAAAATCAGTGTAAACACAATTAAAATACATTCATTTTCCAAATCAATCTATCTCATAGATTTTTTTTTGCAGCATTACCACATTTCTCTGACTGAAAGCTTCCACTCCTGTTGTCATTCTATAATTATATGAAATAGGCATTATCTCTCAGTACAGGTGCCCTGCTTTCAGGACAACAGGAAAAGTGGAGCAGCAGTTTCTCTCTTATTGAACACCACTGTATGTCAAGTGGTGTGTAATACTCAGCCGATGCACTGATATAAATCTTAAATATACAGTTTAAAATCAGCATTGGTTAGAATACATAGATATTGCGTCTACTGAAATGTTAAGAGCACAAATTTAGAGCTCTCTTTAACATTTTGAGATTATAACTAAAGACTCAGTTAAGATATCTTCTTTCCATATACATTTCTACTGAAAAAAAAAAAGTTTGCTAGAATATTTGTGCAATCAAAACCAAAAAAGGACATAACTCAAGGATCACATAGTAACTTCAGTGGTGATTTCTCATACAGTATCAACTGGATAACAAATATGCACTTTTTCGCACACCAGTCAGAAGTTTTCAGCTCTAATTAAGTCTGCCCTCTTTCTCCCTTTAGGAATTGATATATCCAACAGTGTTTTCAGAAGAAACTCTTTCACTTTATCTCTCCATTTGAAGACACAGTATTACTAAGTTCACAGCATCCCACTTCCCAGACAACATTAGCATATCCTATTAGAATGGTCTAACCTGATAAAGCCCCCAAACCTGTGACTATATCTCCCTGTGATATTTGAGGGTGTTAAAATATACTTCATTTCTAAACTGGTGGATTCAGTTTAATTTTATGCCAACTAAATATAGCAGCGGAAATGGACTGTCCTCTTTTCTCATTGCACAAGAATTGCTAGTGCTTATGGACTCCATATGTACTTCTATAACAACTTCAACACTGTTGAAGAAACTGTCTGAGAGAGTTCTTTCTCATCAGTCTTGCAGATCGTCCAGGGATTGCCAGACAGTGGCAGTGCTCTGTCTTTCTTCCTGTCAAGTCTGTACCACACATCTGGTGAGGGACTGAAACAGAAGAAATCTCTGCTTGCATTACACTATACCTCTGATTTCCCATTTTTTTCTGTATGTGTATATATATCATATATACGCATATATATGTGTGTGTGTATAATATACATATGCACACATATATATTTTGTGTGTATATATATATATACACTCTGATGGATATGTTCTGAGAAAAGTACATTGCATTGGGTGGTTTTACAGTGCTAACTCCACCTTTTTCTTGGCTGGCGCCTGTAACAAACAAAATGTATTATTATACATATTGCATGTAATATTATATTACCACACATATTAATAGTATACGTGTTATTAAAATTATACAGATTTATATATTTCATATTGGATGTACCTTTCTATAATCCATAGCCAACGAATCTGGCACAGGTTACCTTCTTCATCTCAGACCAGATTGCTCCAAGTCCATTACTGCATAGCATAGTTTGTCCATGACTACTCCTAGTTCCAGCAGAAGATACCACTAAAGAGGATAGCAGAGGGAGCATCAGGCAGCTGCCATGCTCCTCCAGCACTTGGCTTATTTGTCACCCAGACAATCAATGCCTGCAGTTGTGGCATTTTCATTTTAAAGGATTTTGTGTGCAATTTTCCTTTTGCTATTTTGTTATAGCTCTTTAATGCTCATCAGTGGTCATGTAAGTAAAGATATGACAACATGAATCTGGAGGCAGGGGCAGTGGACTGTGATGAAGCTCTGAGCTGGCCACTTGTGAACTAGAAATAACAAATCACATAACTGTTGCTGATGCAACTTTGACCCTTACCTAATAAACTTTGCATTAGTCTGGGTTCCGTGTAATAACTGCAAATATGGCTTCTAGTTTGGAGCTGGTTCATGCCTGGACAGAGCAAACTAAAACCTGCTTTGCAGGCATTTTTAGGGGTCTGAAAAAAAGTTAAAACTGTCAGAGTTAAGGTCATTTAAATCAATTTGTGAAGGAATTCAGGATTTGAACAGAAATATTCTTAAATTACAAACTGGTAAAATTGGTATAGCACACTATATACTAGCAACCTATAAACAAACAAAAAAATTAACTGCAATGGCACCCAATCAGTTTTCAAGACTTCTGTAATAAAAACAGACAGATAAGGCACTTCATTAGTAGGGGAAGCCTCTGAAGAGAAACAATTCTGGGAAGACTAAAGGAATTGTTCCTTTCTTGTTATGGATAGATCCACAATTTTCTTGAAAGTGAGGTCATATCTTTGTCTTTAAGAAGTGAGTGGACAAGGTACAGGGTGCAAAAATGGTGGATTTTATATCCTGTGATTTGTGGTAAGACAGTAACATCATAATTTCAAGGAGATTCTGTCTTCACAGTAAGATGACTGTAACATAGCATAGCCTTCATTGCTAGAGAATCTATCTTCATTCTAGTTATACTCTCTTTCATTATTAAAGATGTCATGTGAACACACAGGCAAGTTCAGGTCCAAGAACAGTAGACAGAGACAACAGTATGTTTCATAAGAAAGCATGAATCCAGGTGATCATTAATATAATTTTATGTTTTGTCTTATTTGTTTAACTTTGCTAATTCAATTTAGATATTTGAATATATTTCCATATTATAGTGGTAGCTCCTACTGTTCTTCTCTCCTTTAGAAGCTTTATGTTTAGAAAAAGTCTATTTTTTTTCTAAGATAACAAAATTCTTCAACTGAACATAGCAGTCGGGTATAATGACTCTGGTCATAACTTCCAAACCTATGAGCTCTGCGCATCTCAGATGATTTAGTTGTATCAGTGCACTACAGATTTTTAAATGTAATTTTTAATGACTTGTTGATACACTTTATTTTTAGTTATTAGCTAGTTGCTTTCTCTATGTACTCCACAGTACAGTCACTGTGTATTTGTCAAGATTCCCACCCCTGGCAAGACACTGGAATAACTGATAACTGAAGAAGTTTCACTGTACCTATTTTTCTGTCATTAATGAGATGGTAAAAAAGCAACTTTCCGACCAATACATATATTTTCAGAGGAATGTTGAGACTAGTGCATTAGTCATAATTATAAGAATTTTAGATGATACAGGAGAGCTGTAACATTAAGAAGGAGTCAAAGAATCATTTTGAACTATAATTATTCTGCAAAATTCAGATACCAGTTAATGATGCCAGTTAAAAATAAATAAAATTCTGATATTATTGCAATTAACAAAAAACTATGCTCAGAATAGTTATGTTACTGCTAGAACATCTGTTGAACAACGCGTCTTGTCAGTAGGATCAGTGGGTTCTCACTTCCTGGGCATTGCTCCAGCATTCTTGGGGAATATCTGCCTCTACTATCATGGATTTTATTCTTAACTCTTGTTTCTCCGAATCATCCCGTCTTTCTGAGTGTCGGTCTGTGAATTCTCAAGTATAGGGAAACATACAGGAACATTCTTTCGTTTCTTGCATAGGTTAGCACAAGTACTCAATAATCCCATTCTTCCTATTCCTTGTGATCTGGAGAATTCAGAATGCTTATTTCTGCTTTCCGCAAAAAGTGTGTGTATATTGCAGATATACCATGTAAAGGAATACATGTAAGAATGTCCACATTTTTTATATAACACTCAGAAGAAATTGTCATTCCTGAAAAAAGAAATCTACCTAGGTAATAATTAGATTGCTAGCTATCTCGAATGGCAGATATACGTGAAATCCAACCAGCAAAATGAGAGTTAAATTCTACTGGAGACTTTTTGGTAATATAGCAGTACTGATTTAACATTTTTCAGATATTTGCTATTCTGTGTTTATTCTTTATAGAATTTAATTGCAAAAATTAAAGATAATTTTTACTGAAAAGAAACCTAGTGTATGACCACGTGTGAAAGCAATCTGAAATACAGAACTATGAAATCAATGTATACGTTCACACAAAAGCTCAGTCAGAGCATTCTGTGCAGTGAAACCATCAATTCCTGTACAAGTGAAACAGGAAAGAAAATAGGACCTAGTCCTATGCAGAGAACCAGAAGTCGAATGTATCATCAGTTTTTTTAAGTAACCAACCAAAGTATTAGAAGCTATGTCATAATTATTTCCTGAAACTTCAGATCAGTGGACTCAAGAACTGAATTATTTTCTTGCTGTAAGATGAATTAGAGGATACAGGCCCAGGACATTTTTGTCTTAATCTAATGTACTGATAAATGCAATAATCTAAATTACCAACTAATCTAATTTATTAATGTGCATGTTGAAAAGGGTTGTTAGACAGCAAAAAACCTTCAGTATCTGATTCACAATTATCCAACACAAAGACTGAAGAGAATGATTCATTTGTCTTCAGGTAGATAGTAGCTTTTCCCTTTCTCTTCTAAAGGGTATGTCTCCACCTCATTGACTTCTGTGATTTAACCAAGACTAAATGATCTGCTTCAGACCATAAAAAAGAATTCTGGAGGACAGCCCAGGTCTTGCAACTTCACCATTCCTGTTCTTATGAGAAATCAGCCTTCTGCTCCTTATCTAGATTTTGCCCAATCTCCTCAGGAGTTCAACCTGGCTTGACAAAGTCCGTGGATTGAAGACTCCCTTGGTGGTACTTTCCTTCAAACCATGCTCCCTTTCAGCTGCACGTTCAGCTGAACCCTTTCTCATGGTACAGAAGTTCCACTTGAATCACAAAGTCAGTTAGATTTATCCTTGAATTATTAATCTACCAGCCAGCAGATAACGTGTTCCTTCTGTAGTCTCTCACTTCATACATTAATTCTAGTGAGGCGATTGCTTCTGTGTCTTTTAGTCCATCCACTACTCTTGATCCTGAATTCTTCTTGCTTGCAAAACAGATTATTTCTATGTTTGTAACCTCAGTGAAATGGCAGTAGACCAATATAACTGAACTATGGTAAAACACTGTTCAAAGTCTGAAAAAAGTCTGACAAACACAAAGTGAAAGCTTTCTGACAAATAGACAAAGCAATAATTAACTGTCTCTCTCCAACTAGCTATAATTAGCAGGAGCTGAGCTAATGATTATAAGTCATGCTGGTGATCTTTTGTTTCAGCATTTAAAAACACACACAAAAGCTTCGCAGCAGACAGAATGTTTAAAGAGCCCCTCCTCCCCCCCTTATTAGCATATACTGCCATAGATTGTCATCTCTCAAGAGAATAGCTGCATGGCAGCCACACTACACTTTTAAATAATACATCAAAGCAAGGTTTGTCATTTACAGCCATTATTGTGCTTCTGAGTGGATGAGTTGTAGCTCTATTTTCTTATTAATTTAAGATTTCAATAGCCATCTTAGGTAGCAAGGAATGGGAGAGAAGGGAACTGTGAAAGGAGAGATGTCTCATGTAAAGAATTGTTAGGGTACAAAATAGAAAACATGACTAAAGTACTGCTGTGGAATCTGCAGATAGAAAGAAAGACTCTCATTACCTGCTGACAGTGTGACTTATGTCTTTCCTGTCTGGATAACAAATGCAACATACAGGGATTGCAAGTTCATCAATTGTTTTCATGTTGTGATTTCATGGAGTGAGGACTATGTAATATAGCATCAAATAAACAAAGAAAATAAAAGACCACCCATGGAAACTTTAGTCATGGGTTATAAAAGGAAAATGTGCTTCCACAAATAATTCCAAGAATATATTAAAGAAATAATTACAGAAAAGTATCCGTTAACTTTGAGCAGCTTTTTCAAATATGAAATACACTAGCAAGATCATAGCATCTTCCTTCTCTCCACTTTGTTTTCAAGCTGACATTGAAAACTAAGAAATACTTAGTATCTGTGAAAAAAAAATCAATATTTTTATTCCATTGGAGATAAATACTCTTAAACGAGTTTTTATTAATACATTGGGCATAGATCCTCCCAACAGATGAAATTCTCAAAGGTAGCAATCATTTAAGAACACAAGACTGTCTCATTTTCAAAAGCACTCCTGTGGCTCAGAGACTTCAAAACATATCCTTCAACACTAATAGAGAAGCATGAAATAAAAAAAAAAAATTAAAGTGTTTGGACATTTTTCAATTTTTGTTTTAAATAATTTCTGAAGGAGGATATTTTTCTTTCCTGAAACCGGGGTATTTGTCTTCCTTTCACAAGACTGAGAGAGACTGAAGAAGTCAGCGGTAGGGACAGGTTGGATCTGCCTCGAAAGGCATAGCTAGCCTCCAGAGGAGCTCCTCTGGCTTCTTCTTTTGAGAGAAGGACATGAGAAAGCAGGACACTCCTAAGGCAATTGCTCTGACATCTACATTGCAGGCAGAGGGGACATGGATGAGGAAACCAGCTAAAAGGGAAGTCTCAAAGAAGCAGAAGACATGAATCACATGGGAAATTCCGGGGAAGAGCAGATTTCAGATGGGCTGGTGAAGAAAGCAAGGTGAGACAATGAGGATGTGGCACTGGCAAAAGGGTCACAAGACTTGGAAATATTCTGGAAGGTACTGATGGCTCCTTCTCTTTGAGACACAGCAGCCTGTGATGGCAGACTAATATATTCCATTGTCATTCATTACCTTTGCTTCAAATTTCTCCAACGACAAGTGGCTGAAAAGAAACCCTCCCTACAGAATGAAGGGGGGGGGGCACAGACACAGACAGAGAGAGGGAGAGGGAGAAAGAGAGAGGGTAGGAACATAAGGGTTTGTGATTCCATAACTCAACGTAATTCTACACACAAAAGAATTATAACAGAAAACACTTCGGGGAGGGAAATACATTCACAGAGGAAATAATGTTTTAAGGCTTCTTAATCACTGTGGTTTTAAAACAGGTGAAGATGTGACTACATCTGTAGAAACTGTCAGGAAAGTCCTTCGTCAGAGCTTTTAAGCTCTAACTCCACTGTAACTGTCACATTGTACATACATACAATTTTAATTTCACCTCAGAACAACACCCTGATGGGAAAAAATAATTTTAAATTATATACATTAATCTCAACAGAATAATGACATTTTCATTGAGCTTAGTATGCTACAAAAGCTCAGAGATAAATAACATGTAAGTTTTATGAAGGTTGCTGATTTTTCAGATACAAAAGAGTTAGCTGAAAAGCAGATTGTGGACAATTATGGGCATTTTATGATGTATGCATTATTAGACGTAGCTCAGCCAGCAGACCTGAGGTTGCCTGTGTGGTGCAATTTGACTGGTGTGAAAGCTAATTTAGGGCAGCATTCTGAAAGCATGGTTTCAATTTTAAAGCTCGACGGGGACACAGGGTGTTATTGGTTACTGTCCTGCCTACATGATATGAAGACAACTGTACATAATTAAAATATTTCCAGGAAGCATCGGAAGACCACTGAGCACACTGTGGATCTCTTGAACCTTATAGAGATTCAAAATATAAAACCTGTAGAAAAGAGTTTGTGTTTAACAATGGGATACATTTAAAAGGAAAAGAGAAAAGAGAAAAAAGAGAAGCCACTCTTGTAGTTGTGTCTTTGAATTCTATTTTAGGGCAAGAAGATAAATTTTATGAAAATACCACTTTATGACTGAAATTTGTAGAGTGCAAGGAGTGCAAAGTTTGAATGTTTTTTCATGGTAAGGCTTCTTGAGCTTATGATGTTCACAAGAATGGTTATTTCAGTCTCTAGTGTACCTCCATCAATCCTACAGTCATCTGCCTTTCTCTGAATTTTATACCTAAAAGTTCTTCAGCACACAGTATCTGACGTGCATATTTCCTAATTACAAGGTGAAATCTGTACAGCTGTATGTAGGAAAAGCTTTTAAATAATGACATACCTATGACTGAACACAGCAAACCCACTTTAATTTCAAATACTTTTCAGGTGTTTTAAACTTTCTATATGCTTCAAAGTATTTGTGCTAAAACAGATTGATTTGTGGGGGTAAGAGGAACGGAGATATTTCCTGGCAAAGTTCATTAAGAAGTTTAAATAAAAACTATGTCTTGTAGATTGTTTTAGTAACTGTCTGTGTAAACACTGGAATGAAATATAATGTTTCCTTTGAGAGACTGAAGATTCTCTTTCACTGTACTGTAAGTTAGCTGCTTTCCTGAAATACAAGGATGTGGTCCAGTGACATTCTTGATTTATAACTTTAGCCCCTGAATTTATTGAAATATGAGGAATTTAGAAAGTTAATCTAAAGGGAGGTGACAGATCACAATACTTCTGTATGAAAAACAGGCATATAAGCACAGAAAGGCAGAACTTTGAGAAAAAGCTCTATCTATAGATGGCATTAAAGGGAAAAATTTTAGCAGCAGGCACAGTAATTGCTGGAGGATGAAGACAATACAGTTAAACAGAAAATCAATGGCAACATTTGTACACAAAGTGACTTATATTACATCCTGTCATTGAACCTTAAACCTAATTGACACTCAATAGGTCTGTCCTTTCCAGTTCTCCTTTCTGGTTTATTTCTGTGTTAAAAAATGACAAGTCCTAGACAACACATTATCTGATATTCTAAAAAGTTTTGATTGCATAGGTCTATTTTCTTGTGTTCCAAAGGGCTCTCTGTGCCATTTGAAAGAAAGGGTTGTATCTTGAGTAGGTTAATGTGAAATAAAATCTTGGTGAAGACAAGGCAGGCAGTGGACTTAATGAGTTAGGACCAACTCAGTAAAGGCTTAAGATAACCCATTCATCATCGCTGAAAGTAGTTTTTAAATCCCCTGTTCCTCTTGCAGCCCTGAGTCAGGTACCAAAACTCCCTCCACATTACATGGAAAGAGTTAAGTGCCTGATAATAAAATTCATGACTCCTAGTACACAAAGCAGCTCAGTAATAATACCCCAAGTCAGGAGGAATTAAGAAAAAGAGGTTGTATCTTAACTCCCTCCTTCCCTGAGTCTTCAGGCCATTCACTTCCATGCAGACCAGTGGCAGCTCTCAATCCAGTCTGGAATTCCTCATAAGGGTTAAGGACACGGCCCTCTTAAAATGAAGCAGCAGGTCATTCTTCCCAAATTTACCAAGGAAAGGGGAGATCTAGACTCAGTTACATCTGCAGCTGGGAGAGATTCAAGCCTACAAGAATGGACGCACTGCTAGTTTAAATTTATTGGGGGAAACAGGCAGAGAAAGTCCTAGCTTACACATTCTGAATAAAATTATAACTAAAATAGATCCTGTTATCTAGGAAATGTCCTATATAGATAGATCCTCACTGGAGCATAGGCATGAGGCAACTCTGAGCGTTTGTTTACTGATGAATGTGTACACAGACAGTAAATTTAAACAGATTTTTTTGAGAAACGTTTGTTCTTCCTCCCCAGAATGAAAGATAAAATGGTTAAAACATAGTCACGATAGGCCTTGACTAGACAAAATTAAAACATCTGGTTTCAATGTGAGGCAGCTCACCCAGTTTAGTTTATTCTTCTGACTGTATCCTGTACCATCAGATCGAAAACTTCCCTTAGCACTGTTCATTTCCGCTCAGCCTTGTCCACCTCTTGTAGCTGCAAACTGGAAAACCTTGTTTCCTAGCCATACCAGGAATGATGATTTCCTGCTTTCTTGAAGGAAGTCTTTCCTCCAGTATGGTTCCCATTCCTCTTTAACATAGATCAGTTATCAATCTGCCTTAGCAAGGTCTTATAGGACCTAGCCATCGTGTTTCCAAGCTTCTGAAAGGAAAAAAAAAGTAAAAATAAGGATAGAGAGGGAAATAGACTTAACTAACCAGCATTGTTAACTAGTCTACCACTGACATAAAAGAAATTCCTATATTGACACTCATTGCTGAGCCTTAAATATATTCCCACTCTTACAAGAGGACAGCACAATAAGCTTGTTCACACAGTTGCATAATAAGCAGGACTGTTGAACCAACCTTAACAGTCAGTATGCAGGAGCCACTGAACTTCTCCTATATCCCTACAACCTACAAATTAAGTCTTTTTTCTCAAACTTATGACACAGGTAAATGTCTGTAACAAATGAGAAAAAAAATAAAGGGGACAATCTTTAACTGTACCTGAAGTCGGCTCAGGCAAAGCTTCCCCATTCCTGTTAGCAGTGCTCATAGACAATGCATATAAAAGTATTTCAGAATTACTGTATTGCAATGTCCTAAGCACATTAGCCAAGAAAGAATTGCTTAAAAGTATTTGGGAAGTAAGGCAAACTTCTTAAATGTAACTTTCCCTTTGGGAAATAGAAAATCAGAATAAATAGAAGGGAAAGGTCTGGGTTTTTCACAATGCATAATGGGAAATATACTTTTGAACATTTGGGTATCTGTTTTAATATAACACTACCTACAAGTTTACTGAATTAAGTCCCCTACATCTACAATATTGAGTCTATGTGATGCAGAAGAGCTTCTGGGCAAGTTTGGACTTCTGCAACGATAATTATATTTTTATGTATCTCAAAGGATCTTGGTAGCCATCTACCTTCTCTAAGAAATAGGAGTATATATGTGATTCTAAACTGCACTAAAATTGAATAATGCAGGGAATATATCACTCAGCTAACAATAGCAGTCTGTATTACTATTAAAGCCTTACGCTTGCATTTTGTATGTATCAGATACATTTGTTTAGGTCTAATATTAAAGCAGATATAATGAAGGATTTAGTGAATTCAGGGACCAAAATCTATACTCAGGTTAATTGATATTGATTTGTAACTAACACCACATTCAACAACATTGATATCACAAGGGGTGCTAACATAAATTAGTGAAATTATTCTGTCAGATTTAATGGCAACAGAAAATGTAGCATTCAATTTGCCTAGAGAACTTTTTCTACAATATATAAAGCTATTGCTAGAGCCATTTTACAGTCCAGTCCTTTAGTAATCACATGATTTTAGGGAAGAAAATATATCAGTGCGAGTTGCTAGAGGAGTTTTCAATCTGTTTGGTCAATCAAAAATAAGAACTGAAACATGGCTTGGTTAGAGTGTACAAACACATCCAGGAGGATAAACCTGTGGGTCCTAACAGCAGATCTAGCAGAGTAACTTGATCAAGGAAACTGATACATTTAAGCCAGAAATAAGGTGCTAATTTTGGGCAGTGAGTGAGATAACCAACATTATGAAGGACATGTGGGATTCTACTGATGATTTCAAACTACTTGTCTTTCTGGAAAGCGGGCTTTAACCAAACACAAGGATTAGTCCCAGCAGTCTGTGGTAGGTATGCCAACTCTATTTTAAGAGTTTGTGCCTATTATCTGTTCTGGTGTAGTATGTTTTTACTTCAAACAAGTGAACATAAACAGCTGGTTTGAAAACACTTCCTGGGCAAACAGGAAGTTTATGCCCAATGGCATTCGAAAGACAGTTTAACAATACATAAATGTCTATGTGTTCGCAATACTAGCTTTATTTTCAACATATCAGTCAAGAACATCTGCTACATGCTTAGCTGAAAATAAATACCTTTCCATAAAAAATTTTTAGAAATTTTGTTGCATAAACCAGAAAAAAATTGTAAGTGAAATATGAGATTCTCCAAGAAAAGGAAAAACACTGATTTATTTTGGTAAAGAGATTTGATGTTAATAAGAATGAAACTTTTTGTTCTGATACTGGATTTCCTGTTACATATTATTCAAAAAGAAAGCCCTATCTTTTGTTGAAAAATAAAGAATGAAAATTAAAAATGCTGTCTTAAAGAAAAAAGAAGATAAGCTCCATAGACAAAACCAAAACAGTGAAGTGATCCTTCTGATTATTCCCAGTTTTCTGGGAACTGCCTCCTGAGAATGAAGTAGATTACTTGGACAGGGAAACAGTCCATGATGTGTCTATCTGATGGACTTTCTTATGGCAGAAATTGTGACAAAACATAACACTGGTTATGACTTGAAAATTTCCAGAGTGATATAATGACTAGCGAAAACTCAGGATTCCACATTTCTGCATTTTTCTTGGAATTAACTCTCTAGGAATTTACCAAAGTGTAAGAGCTCACAGTACTACCTGTCAAGATAGTGAAGGAGATCAGAGAGCAATGAGGGCTGCCCAGCATCACCAGAGTTGTCATCTCTCTTACACTTCAACAGAAATGGTAGGCTCAGCAAAGTGGAATTCCCCTTAGCCTGAGCAAAAACATCCATCCTTGAGATAAACTACTGGAAGACTTCAGGAAAATAAGTGACCTGGAAAAGTCTGTTCATTTCATGAACTTAGAAGTGTCAACAAGAGAACACCAGTGGGAAATTACAAGCCTGTAATTTCTGCCCTGTGTTCTTCAAAGCATCGGTGCATCAGTGAAAGACTGCTCAGGGTGGACACAGAGGAAATGCTTTGCTAACAGCCAGGCGAGAACCTAGCCAGACGCTCCAAACACATAAAAAGTTGAGTATAGTAGAGTACTTATACACATAGAATCATAGAATGGTTTGAGTTGGAAGGGACCTTTAAAGCTCATCTAGTCCACTCCCCCTGCCACAGGCAGGGACATCTTCAACTAGATCATGTTGCTCAGAGCCCCATCCAACCTGGCCTGGAATGTTTCCAGGGATGGGGCAGCTACCACCTCTCTGGGCAACCTGTGCCAGTGTTTCACTACCCTCATCATAAAAAATTTCTTCCTTGTATCTTATCTAAATCTACCCTCTTTTGGTTTAAAACCATTACCCCTTGTCCTGTTGCAACAGGCCCTGCTAAAAAAATTTGTCCCCATCTTTCTTATAAGCCCTCTTTAAGTATTGACAGGCCACAATAAGGTTTCCCTGGAGCCTTCTCTTCTCCAGACTGAACAACCCCAACTCTCTCAGCCTTTCCTCATAGGAGAGGTGTTCCATCCCTCTGATCATTTTTGTGTCTGTCCTCTGGACCCGCTCCAACAGGTCCATGTCTTTCCTGTACTGAGGACCCCAGAGCTGAATGCAGTATTGCAGGTGGGGTCTCACAAGAGGGGGGTAGAGGGGCAAAATTACCTTCCTCGACCTGCTGGCCACGCTTATTTTGATACAGCCCAGGATATGGTTGGTTTTCTGGGCTGCGAGCGCACATTGCTGGCTCATGTCCAGCTTTTCATCTGCCAGTACCCCCAAGTCCTTCTCAGCAGAGCTGCTCTCAGTCCCTTCATCCCCCAGCCTGTATTGATACCAGGGGTTGACCTGACCCAGGTGCAGGACCTTGTACTTGGCCTCATGGAATCCCATGATGTTCACATGGGCCCACCTCTGGAGCTTGTCCAGGTCCCTCTGGATGGCATCCCATCCCTCAGGCATGTCAACCACACCACTCAGCTTGGTGTCATCTGCAGATTTGGTGAGGGTGCACTCAGTCCCACTGTCTGTCACTGATAAAGATATTAAACAGTACTGGTCTCAGTACAGACCTCTGAGGGTCACCACTTGTTACTGGTCTCCATCTGGATATTGAGCCATTGACCACTACCCTCTGGATGTGACCATCCAACCAATTCCTCTTTCACTGAACAGTCCACCTATCAAATCCATATCTCTTCAATTTAGAGAGAAGGATGTTGTGGGGGACCATGTCAAAGGCCTTACAGAAGTCCAGATAGATGACTTATTGGTGAGGTATATGATACCTCATTCTTCTCACAGCGTAACAAGGTTTCAAGATGTTACAGGAGTTCTTACTGTTTCAAGAAACATCCATTACTGTATAAATGTTTAAATACCTGCCAGAGGACATTGTGTTGGTGTGGCCATTCCCTCGTTCAGACTCTAATGCTCCCACCAAATGTTGGATTGTGTCTGAAGAAGAACTTCCCCAAAACGTGTCTAGTTTGTGTGCACTGAATCCACTCTGAGACCAAAGCAGTGCACGAAGTGGAGACCATCAGGGGGTTTGATTCAAAAGCACACTACTGCCCAAAACCAAATTGTTGTTAGACATAGCATTTATGGTTTAGAATGTGAAGAACGGAATGGACACCATACTGCATCTCTATTTAATTTATCCATCAGGCAGTTGTCTTGATCAGAATAAATAAGGAAGGCAGGCAAGGAAGTTGGAGTAGGATAGAAGCAAAAAGAGGCAATTTTAGGAGGCTGACATTTGGAAGGCATGAAAATGTAAGTGCCTTTTAGGAGTAATTTTTTACTACAAAAATTAGTATTACAATTAACACTACATACTGTTAATTTTGTCACAAAGTGACAAAGAAATTCACTGTTACTGCAATTTATGCCAGTGTAAGAGGAGAATGGACAGTTATCCTAGGATAAATTGAAATTTTTAAATTGTACCCTGTGGTACCATTCACCTTGTAATGAATATGTATTCAACCATCCTCTAGTAACCTGAATAATTTACGAGTATTAGGATAATCTAGTTTACCACTATTGGATTTTAATATTGGTTTTGGTTATCGGTAAATAGTCACATGCACAAAAGACAATCCCAGGTATTCACTTCTCTTTTAAGGGAATATAAGGAAAAATTTACATTTCATTTTTAATATGGTACAAATTGAGCTTGTTTTAGAAAAAGCGCTACTATGGTTTAAGTATTTGCCAGCTGCCCTTTAGGCACACACACTGCATTTCTTAAACAGAATTTAATTACACTGAAGCACAAGATGATAAACTCAAAAAGCAAGTTAAGCTCAGGAAGAAGCAGAACTTTCTTCTAAAATCAAATATATTGCATAACTGTTGATTTCATTTTCTTCAAATATTTTTTTCAAATACACAACAATCAAAACAAATAATCTCTCCAAATGGTGAAGGAAGAGAGAAGGACCAAGGGGCATATGGAAGTACATACTGAGAGTGATTAATATTTTATTTTGTATGTTTTCGCTGTTCAGATACAATGATCATAACAGTATTTTAATACCAGCCAGATTACTCCTAAGAGAAAAATCTCTGAGATAGATTATCTATTTACAGTAAATAAAACTATATATTAATAATAAATAATTTGCACCAGGTTACAATAGGACTGAGCTTGACCAAAGAATGTTCTCCATATAGCTCTCAAAGGGAATAATTAATTCCAAGTCTGCTCTGCATCAGGGTATTTCAGATTTATTTTAGCATTAAGTAAGAAAAAATATTCATGAGTGAAATTTCTTCTCTGGTAATAATGGAGAAAGATGGATTTCTTGCATACTTGAGCGCCTCCAAAATTATGTTTCCGTATAAAATATATTCCCTTCCTGCAGGAAAGTACTAAACTTAAAGCTCCAGATATGTGCATACACTATTGAGACTGACCACTGTGATCCACTTTCCTGAGATGCCTGTGAGACTGATGGGCAAACTTAGAATCTTTTAGCCAGCATAAATTTGATAATATTGTACTTTATATTCAGGCTATTTCCAATGTACAGTTAATTTATCTTGGCTTCCAGACAAAATGACTAATTAGCAGATGTTCAAGTAGCAAAATATTCACACTTCCTAAGCATCACATAAATTGCCTGGAAGTATACAATTAAACAATTGGAAAGGGGAGGAGAAACCACCGGGAAAGGAGGGAGAACCTAAGGCTGTCAGCAGCAACTCAAAAGACTGGATAGCTCCAGAAACAAAATGATCATTTGAAATGATCAGTCTATGTTAAAAGTATGATATTTCCAATGAATTTAGTTTTAAGATGAAGAAAAAGGAGAAATTATGTGTTTAGTTCCTCTTCCCTTGCAAAAAATGTTAGCTTCACTACAAAGAAAACAGGGCACATCGTGTTACTTTGGCAGTACAAAACCAAAATGGACTCTTGGGAACCGCATTCTCTAACCAGATCTCATGTTGCTGGAACATCTTTAGGTCAAACCATTTCCAGGCACTGGCAAATGGAAGGAACATGGTAGCAGCAAGAGCGTGGTCAGACCATTCCTTTGTTTCCAAGTGAAGCAGAGGGGACAGACTGCAAAATCATACTCAAACATACCCTGACTGACAACATGGTCCCTGCAGGACTGAAATATCCATCTCATAAACTATTTGAAGTTTCCTGTGCTATTTGTGTTGCTTATTGAAAGAACTGGACAGCAAAAAACCTGGATCCCATGTCTTTATCTGCCACAAACATGAAAGCCATTCTGTTGTACTGTCAATGTGTCTGACACAGGAGGAAATCAGCTGTCTGTCTTTGAGGCTTAGGTATGTCCACAAAATGGGAAATGGGGGAAGCAGACAGACATAGATCGCTGCAGATAAAAGAGGAACGGTGTTTTCAGAAGTTATTTTATTGGTATAGAGGAAGACTAAAACCCGTTGAGGCAGATGTAACTGGATATAATAACAATACAAGTACCTAGAATAGAAACTGTTCGGTGTTACCGGCAATAGAAGGTAGTGTTTTACAAAGATTTTCAGGCTCAGGATATTTACCAGAGGTTATGATGAAAAAGTGGACAAAATACTATGAAGTAGGCAAAGATAGCATGCAATCTGCTGTACAATTAGCAGTAGAATTTCCTCAGCCTACTGTAAAATTTCAAATAGATGAACTTTCCAAGCTTAGAAAAACTTTAGATTTTTCCAAAGCTGAAGGAGAATTTAAGCTGTTTGCAAAGAACAACCTGAAAAGTCAACTGGGGATTTTAAATGGCATGCAGGAGTTGTTACCCCACTTGATCTGTGAGTATTTGTAGCTTAAAATTAGCTACAATGCTGCAAAATTCTGTAAAACTAACTATTGTCACTGGACAACACCAGGTCATCATAAGGAAAAAAGCATATAAAATAAAAGAATGATGGTCTCCTCCCATGTGAGACAGACACAAAGAATGCAGAAGATATGAGCCGGTATGCTGTGGTCTGCCACAATAAAGAGGGGCAATAAAAGACATCTGAAACTATTTCTACAGAAATAAGGCTTTCAGAATATGTGTTCGTCAGGGGTTTTGGAGGAAAAATTGTTTACGCTGAAAAGATTTTCTAGATGTGTTAGTTTAGTTACAGTTATCTAGCATTGTATAAAACTTCCGAAAACATCTTGAACCAACCACTGCTCCCCAGATCTCCTCCATTCAAATACAGCCTGCACAGTAGATATTCATATCCCAATATTTTTACATCTCTTTGTATCCAAATCTTAGGTAGTATTGAAGAAACTTTCCTGTGTAGATAAGACCAAATCTATGTTCTCTGCAAATATATTTTGAGAATGAAATTTTTCACTTACCCATTTCATAGAATAGGAAGGAATGAAAAGGTAGACTTGAGTGTTCAAATTACAACCACATATGCCACCGGAAGTGATAGCAGACCAGAATGCACTGTTATAATTATCTGACTAATGCAAACATATAGGCTGAATCACTATTCTTAGAAAAGGATGGAAAAATCTGTATGTCTGTAGAATCTTAGCTTCAGGAAGCACTTCATCTTAATCTTTCATTAATGCACAGTTTTAAAAATCAAATGTTGCACTTTCTTCATTTGGTTTATATCCTAAACTCACCCAACAACAACAACAAAAAATTATAAAAATGATTCTTAAAATTGTTCTTGATAAACAGTTAATATCAGCAGGAAGTTTCTTTTTGTACTATAAATCTAGGTTCTGATTAGAAAAATAGTTCTGAGTATTTGAAAATTGCAAATATTGTGACAACAGAAAAATTCCACTGAGAAAAGCTATTTTTAAGCCAACAAGAAACAACTCTCCCAAGGGTTTTGTACCATTTGTAACTTGATCCAAATATGGTACATTGTTTTAACAAAACCACAAATATTATTTGTACCTGTAAAGAAAACAGAATGGTACTAGTAATAATTAGATTGTTTGACTGTAAAGTTTGTAGGAGTTCCACGTGCAAATGAAAACCCCTGGCACTCAAATAAGATAAACTATGCCCTGCATTAATGGGACTCATTTTGTGCTCTTGCCTGCCAAACACCTGCTGGTCGAGCAAGAATGCTGACTGGTTAAATTGATTAAACACCCATGTGGGGAGACTGTGTTGGTTTTTTAACTCACTGAAATGCAACAACTCACTTGGTGAGTGACAAATGGTTTTTGAAATTTATCATGTGTTTAAGAAGCAGTTATATGGTACCCTAGGAAAAAAATGACACTTGGGAAAATTTCACTTTTAAATGTCACTTTCTTTTCACTTTTTACTTTCTCCACTACAGTGAGGGAAACTGTAAATTTGTAGACTTTCCTGTACTGATTATAGCAAAAACAGATAGATATCAACATTTTCTACTGTAATATACACTAATGTTTCACAGTTTTGTCATTTTACTTTCTGTGCAATTATATGTGCCATCAGGATGATGAAATTCATGTGACAGGGAATAGATTTTTTATAGTTATATCATCTCCTTAATCCATCAGTTATACATAAAAGAAGGCTAATATTGCAGGAAATCTCTCAGTAGGTGTGAGAGAAGTAACACTAATTCATAGGAGCCATCAACTAGTTTGCAAGTTTAAAAAAAAAAGTGTTGATATATGTGCAACAAATTATGCAACAAAACAGTCATAGATCCATGTGGAATAACGTAGAAAAAACAACTAAAAGAAGTTTTATTGATCTGAATTACTAATGAAAAATAGATGCAAAAGTTCATGGTGTCTTAGTGTGCTGGATACCAAAATACGTTTTTAGCATTTGCATTACATATATAAGTAATATTTTTTAATACTAGATTCTATGTTGAATTTTAAAAGTATGATTTGCAAAGGATAGATACACTTGCTATACTAAAGTGGAGGGGCAAGTGTTCTGCACCACACAGCCCTCAGTCCTGGTTTCCCAGTTATCCAGATCGAAAACCTGACACAGCACACTATTTTTCCATTCCTTCCCATGCAACTGAGATTCCTTTTTATTGAAACAGAAATAGATACAGGTTCTTCCCATGGCAAAAGTACAGTGGTAGGAAGAGGAATAGTTCACATTTCAGTTTCGTTCTGACGGGAAGTAAAGGAATGACAAAAGTTGAAAAGTGCTCAGAAATACCACAGCTAAGACACAAACTCTGCACCTTTAAATGTCTCAGTAAAGAAATATTTTTGTACATCTGACTTATTTGGTCAAAGAAATTATTAGTCTCTTTTAGAGGAAAGTTCTGAAATGTCTTTACAAAAATTTTAAAATAAAAACCTTTACTTTTGTTCTGATATTGTTAATATCTTAGCTAACTGTTGTCATTTCACCCCAGTCAGCAGCTCACTCCCCACCAGGTGGGATGGGGAAGAGAATCGGAAGAGTAAAAGTGAGAAAACTCGTGGGCTCAGATAAAGACAGTTTAATAGGTAAAGCAAAGCCACGCACGCAAGCAAAGCAAAATAAAGAATTCCTTCCCCACTTCCCGTGGGCAGGCAGGTGCTCAGCCATCTCCAGGACAGCAGGGCTCCATCACACCTAATGGTGACCTGGGAAGAAAAACACCATCACTCTGAACATCCCCCCCTTCCTTCTTCTTCCCCCAGCTTTAGACGCTGAGCACGATGTCATACGGTCTGGGATATCCCTTGGGTCAGTGGGGGTCAGCTGTCCCGGCTGTGTCCCCTCCCAATTCCTTGTGCCCCCCCCAGCCTCCTCGCTGGTGGGGTGGGCTGAGAAGCAGAACAGCCCTTGGCTCTGGGTAAGCCCTGCTCAGCAACAGCGAACACATCCCTGTGTTATCAGCACTGTTCTCAGCACAAATCCAAAACACAGCCCCATACCAGCTACTATGAAAAAAATTAATTCTACCCCAGCTAAAACCAGCACACTAATAGAACTAACAGAGAAAACATGCTCCCTTTGATTGCAGCCTGCTCCATGGGCTCTTACTGCTAGTGCTTGCATGCCTTATTCCATAAATGTAATTTGTATGGTAATTGAGAGAAAGAAAAACTTCCAGGAAAGGAGTTTCCCTGGTGAAATATTTCCTCTTCTATATGTGTATCTTCAGACAGTCCTTGAAACATATTAGTAATAAAAACAGAGGAAAACCCTAAGCATTATACTTCTTGAAAGCTGCCTTTTCTTTTCACATCGAAATGTTAAATCAAGGTAATTGTTCTTTAGAGGTGTTTTCCATTTTTGGTGTGGTCAAGGAGTTCAGGACGTGCTTTACTATTATGAGTACTTAAGAAACATAAAGGTCTGCAAGTTCTGAGAAGACCATATATTAAATAGATAAAAGGATCCCTGTGCTGTCAGAGCTCTTCTGAAGTGCTTTTTGGTAGAATTTGTTGTGCTGGTATTTATCTTATGAAAAATTCAATGGTTTCTCAAATTAATATGCCAGAAATAAAACATATTTCTTACTTTGTTAGGTGGAGCTGGGTATATTATGCCCTTGGTTATGTTGTTCAGTCAAAGCTGATGTCCAGAAATAATAAAGTTCAACAGCACTGTTTTCTTTGTCTAAGTACTGTGGCCATTTTGACTATGTACCACAGAATTAACGCTCATCCTCTTAAATAATTTCCTGTTTCTTTTTCTGTCTAAAGCCACTCCTTCTGTCATGAAGTCATTGACTGCTCTGCAGTTTAGAGAGCATTATACATACCTCTGTAAGACCTTTTACAGGATTCTGTGGAAGGCTTACTTGACAAATCACCATTTGACAGAAGGTCATTGGCAGCAAAGTGCAGACTGATAGATATTTAGATATAGCAAGGCATTGAAATATTAAAGGAATGTGTGTGACCCATGATTTGAAAGCTGGCATTTAGAATGAAGTTCACTAATGCCTTTTCCTTTCCATGTGCAATTTCAACCTGTGACTGAGTTCAGTGTTTATTAAAGCTATCACTCAGTTAAATGGGAGATAACAAAGACAGCAAGAAGAAAGAGGGGGAAAAGGTAGAGCTGGAGGATCTCTAGAGAACTTAAAGCAATTTAGCAAAACTGCTGATTTCTAAATTCTTAAAAGTTAAGGCTAGCTTTCTGATAAAATTATTTAAAACACTTGAGAAAAAAAACTCTTCTGTGTATAAGCTGTGTGAAACCCAAGAAGATTAGACCAAAACAAGTGTAAGAAATTTAAAGGTGCAGAATTATTTGCCCGCTTTCTCAGTGACATGTAAATATTTAGAATAGCGTTTCTCACTACATACAGTTTTCATCATGAATCAGTAAGTTCACAGAAATGAAAAACATAGACATGCTTATCTATCTACTTATCTAACAGTGAGCGAGGGCCATTTATGATTAACAATGTATTTTCCCTTAGAACAAGGTGTATGTATTGCATTTTGATGCAATTAACGTAAACTAGCTTTCCACCAGGATCGCCCTCCCTCCTCTCTGGCTAAGGATAGGTATAGTCTGCTAGTTAGAATGGCTTTCTTTTTCCAGAATTGAGACATAAAATACACGGTGTTATCATCTTCTAATTCTAATTCTAAGCCCGTGCTGTGAAGTCTAATGTGCATACCCATTATATAGCCATTATGTAGAAGAAAGTAGACATGGGTAAGTTGGAAAGTGTGACTGGGAATAACTAGCTTTGACTGGACTCTGAGATGTGTGACCACATCTTCCAACTAGGAGCCTGTATTACTGCATTTCTGTGCAATCTGCCCACATGTGAAAACATCTTCTCTTTTGAAGAATCATGAATTTTCAGGAACGGATGTTGGTGAACACTGAGGATCTTCTCTTTTTTTGGTGTGGCAAAACGCCTAGTCAAAGTTTTGTTCATGGATCCATTATCCTGTCCTGTGTTTTAAAAAATTGAATTGAATATATTTACCATCAGGTACAAATTTATGCAGAGGAAGAAGCTGAATTAAAACCAGCCAACATGTTACATATTGCCATGGGACATCACATGATCACATATGCATGTTTTCACACTCACTCTTTTGTTCATGCACCGGCCCCTAAATAAACAGAAAGTGAGAAAGAGGGCAGCACAGATGCAATAAGTGTTGATATTAAGAAAACAGAGAAGACTGTCTCAATGTCTATTAAATGCTGTTATTGCTCTTTTAGGACTGAAATATGTTATTATTTCCCAACAATCTGTGTCAAAATCTGCAGACTTGATAGCACTGATTTTAGCTATCTCACATCTGGAAACTGCATAAATTATCTATGCATTCTTGTGAATAAACAAGACCATGCAATCGTATAACAAGATCCTTGGGATTAGCACAATATTGTCTTTTCTTATAATACCCATATTTCATTTTCATATTTGTGGCACTGCAGTAATTAAGATTTACTACCTAAGCATTCATATCAAGCACATCTGTGGTGACAATATCAGTCCTGAAGGTAGATATTTTTCAAGAGGTAAAGAGAAATGCTATATAGATATTACCCCAAGTCACAAAGTATACCCATCCTGGAATACAAAGCTAGAAGTTGATTGAATAGAGCAAGGCTAGTATGAGTCCAAACTAAAATAATTCCTACATATTTCAGGAGGGGGTGGATATAATTATTTCTCCATAAATATATACATGTACATATACATATATTTACATACATGTATATACAGACCAAGAGGAGCATAAAACTGAAAGGCTGGAAAAGTCATGAACAAATACAATGGAAGACTTGCATCATCTCCACAGTTATGGGAACCAATTTCACATCATACACAAAAAAAAGTGCAGTTACACTTCTTGTCTTCTACAGTCATTCTGAAGAGGACATAATAAGGGATGTACAAACTTAGAATATATGATATACCAGCATGGCATGCCATGCCATGAGATTTGGACAGGGCAGCTCTCCTTGTGCTTTCAATTCACCAAGGATTTAAAGAGGTAGTTAAAGAACCAGTTTTCAAAGAAATATGCATTAACTGCACTAGTTGAGCTATTTGATAATTATAAAAATGTAACTTATCTTGAAGTCAAGCATGTTCACATAGATATTCCAGTCATACTTTTCTTCATGCACTTTTTGAGAACATCTCACAAGTCTTGATTTGCAACACTTTGTAATTCAAAACTGTAAACAAAAAAAAGATTTTGCAACCTGTAAATGTCAAGATGTCTTTGAAATTCACAGAGATTTCTCTTCACCTCTTCGGTTATAAAGCCTTACAGACTAGGTTATTACCTGGTGATGATGGTGGATTTTACCACTGGAAATAGGAAAATACTACAGTAAATAATAACTTCCTTCTTTATGGTGATTCCAGTGACTGCTTGATACAATTTTGGCACTGTTGTAATGAAGTTTAAACATAGATTTTTTTTTTTTTTATCTAGTCTTGAATTGCAGCTTCCCAAAATCTAGAACTGTCACAGCATTTTGCATGTGTCACGTCATATCACCTCTCCGTTCTCAAAGGTATCATACAACTCAACAGTGTTAAACAACTCAAGAAAAATTTCTTACCATAACTCTTGGTTTTTTCCTTGCTTGGTGAGCTACTGGCATGTTCCAAGATGCCTATTATGAACATTGCAGACAATAAATACTGTTATCTCTTCCCTACAATGTTGCAAAGGAAATATGCAAAAAATTGGGATTTCTGAGCTCCTGCTGGGCAAGTTATTCTGAAACTCCCAAAGAATCATGGATTGCTGCTGTACTACCATCAGAGTTTATTCTATTTCAGAAAAGGTGAAATAACAATAGTAACTACATCCTTATTTCACTGAAACTATTCTTTATGATCCCAGTCTCTTTCCAGCCTTTGTCAAACAGATCTAATAGCAATGCAATATAATTACATAAGCAATAGCTAACACTGCAACCAACTTTTGTATGTCTGTTTCTGATTTATACACTGTTTTAGTTACACAGAGTCCGTGAAAGAAACATTTTTCCCTCTAAGTCTCATGCTCCTTTTGATGTGATTGTAACCAATGTGCCACATCAGATCACTGGAGTCACTTGAATCTAGTGCAACTACAAAGTCAGGTACATATGGAAGCCCATTTCCCTTCCTGGCTGCTATTGCAAGATGTAAAGCAAAATCAGCAGAAGATTGCGGGGGGGGGGGGGGGTGCAAAATTTTGATTGACATGAAGAAAAGTTTCCATAGACTGTTGCAATTTGCACTTCTTTTACAGCTTACACTCTTGGTGGTTCCTGAAGAAATGTGTAAATCAGCTGATTTTTGCAACTAACCTTGTTAACAATGGGGTTCTTTTTCCTGTTTCTAAGCCTAATTGTCTTTAAAAATACTAAAACCTGAAAGTCCTTTGGGTATTGGAGAGATCCCATGTTTACAGAACTTTACAGCTCTTTTTTTAAAAGCTTTGGTGTGACACATAAAATCAAGATCCCATCTCTGGAAATGTCACAGGTTTCATTTCTGACATTGAACAAGGCATTTTTTTTACACAGCTGAATATTTCAGCTATCTATAAATAAAATGAGAAAAATAATTTTCCATTTACTCTTGTTTTTTTCTTTACGGATTTATTTCTTGACTATCACCTGGGATCTCTACCTTCATCAGTGATAAACCATCCAAGCAATGTAAATAATTTGGGTTTTTTTCCCATGTATGTCCTTTTTTCAAGCTGGCTTCCACTGACTTGATTGATAGTTGACTAAGATATGCAGTTACCTGATTGGGAACCTTTGGGAACCTTGACCTACTCTGTATGAACACTCTGTGCTGCATTTGTAGAAAAAAACACATGTAATACTTCATTTGGAGAAATGCAATTATTTTGGTTTGACAGTGACTATTTTAGGTTCTTTTTTGAGTAGAGATTTATAGGGACATTTCTGTAGTCCATTTTCTTCTAAAGCTTGATGACCAGTACCAAAGTCCATTAAAAAAAAAAAAATTTAAATATGTCTTCTTGTCATTCAACAACATGTTCAGTTTGAGTTCTACAAGCTTCATCTGTCATCCAGTGTGCATGGTAATGGATCACATACCTGTACAGTTTATTAATGAACCCAGATTCCTTTTTTCTTGTATTTAGGCCTATCAATGCTACCTCTCTGCTAGACCAGAGCTGGTAAATTGTTTCTGTTGCAAAGAAGCAAGGTATGACCAAAAGTTTTAATTTTTCCAAGTACTTGCTGAAATTTCACCAGATCTTTGCCATCTCCCAAGGTACTGAGTTCTATACTCTAATTATTTTTCATATTATAACGCCAACCCCAATAAGAGCAAGAAATATTGCTTTTTTTTTTTTTAACCTCCTCCCAGGGGTAGCAATTAATTCCCTCCTTCTTAAGAGGAAAGAACCTTGACTGTGACCCTCAAAACTATGGTCTGACCTTCAGAAATAAGTCCAAAAGCACAGTACGTTGAGACAGCAGGTTTCTCTTGAGCAACAGGAGCAGCTGTGGGAGCTCTGACAGTTCTGAAGAACTGGTTCCTTTCTGGGTTGCCATGGTGAGGCTTCTCATTTATAAGCCATTAATGCTATGCTTTTGTTCCTCAAAGTCAAAATTAATTGTTTCGCGATTGCCTTCCACAGAGGGTGGGTTAATGAAATGAATCAGTTTACAAATTCTGCAAAAATAAATTAACAATCCACCCTTTCAGAATCTCTTCTTTTGAAATTCTTACTTTTCAAATTCCTTGTTAAAACTCTGCACAAGTGGTTAGTTGTCCATACACTGTTATTTTAGTTAAAATACTTGTTTTTAAAGCCTCCTCAATGCCATCTCATTTCTCATTGTAAAGCATGCATCCTGCAGCCTGTCTTGCAACAACTGTATAATTAATATATGTTGACCAAAGAAACTCTTCTGGTGACGAATAGATCACTTACTGAAATTGCACTCTCTACTGTAATTTCAAAGCAACACCTTTGCATCATAAAACATATTTGCTGTGCAAAACCAGCATTTACAACCCACTTTTCTCAGTTCTATTCTTTATACATCCTTTCTGCTTTTCTTCAATTTCTGCCTGTAGTAATTACTTCACTTCTGTTCACTGAAGGCTCCTCCACTGCCTTCAGTATACTGACTGCCACACAAATAAATTTCAGACATACACCACCTTTGTTTCAAAAACTGAAAATAAAGAACTTCACACCTTTCTACTTACCATTTACCCTTCTTGCACTAAAAGAAAATTAGTCTCTTTTTTTTAAACAGTGCTATTAATAAATATGACAAAGGTAAACCCATCTTAAAGGCTGTATCAAAATGGGCCGAAAAAGCCTACAACAGGTACAAGTGCACTAATTAGTACCATTAGTAGCATAGGAATACATTCTTTTCTATTTTGGGGCTACAAAGAATTATGAATTATTCTAGAAGCAGAATTCAGTGCACTTTGTTTTCAGCTCATGACGCCAAAATAGCTTGACACTGATTTATATCTATTTGCCAAACCAGATATGCACCTCTGCAACTTGATTTCAAATAGTGCAGAAAGGATTTTTCCCCAGGTATTAATTCTCCAGAAACCAAACATTTAGCTTTTCAGAAGCACGCAATTGTTAAAAACACTGGCATGGTATAGGATTAAGTAACTGGTGACTTATGGTTCTGAAGGCTAATCAGTGTGATCTGTAATATGAGAGAGTATTAAATCAGAATGTTTTTCCTGATGTCGTCATCTGAAGGGTTCATCTGGAATGATACAGTTGAAGACAGAGAGCAAAAGCAATGGAATGAAGTGTGTCATGTGGAAAAGAGACATTTAAAAAAAAAAAAAAAGAAAGAAAAAACAGCATGCAAAACCAAGTGTACATAAAAGTAAAAGGAAAGAAAGAAGAACATAATCAGCAAATTGGCCTGGCATGAAATAGCAGCACATGAAAAAGTGATAGGCAGAGAATAGTCAAACAGCCATCTGAGGAATCAGAGGTGGGATACAACTGCTGCAAATGGGCAAAGCCTTCAGCCTTCAAAAGAGTATTATTCTGAATATAGAGCGTGCAAGCTGCCTGCACAATGAAGAAACATATGGAACACAAGACAGCTGCTGCTGCTGGGAAACAAGAAGGCAGTCACCTGAAAGACACGCAGGAGGCAAGCAAGGCTAAGCTTGTGAACAACTGCTGTCTTTTCATTATTTAGTTTTACATACTTAACATACTAAAACCCACAAGTTTCCAAAGAAAATTAATTCATGTGTATAAAATATGTTTTTAAGACCTGAATTGCTGAGAGAAAAGTAGAGTAGACAATCCTTGCAGAATGTAAAATACGAAATTACAGTCCTTATCTAAATCCCATTGAAAGAACTTCTGTTTTAAGCATTTTCCTCTGACAGAATTCACAGGTTAGTAAGATAATGGCTTTATGCCTTCCATAACACAAAACCTCAAGGAAACACCCCTAAATTCTGCAGAAATATTTACTTACTTTGTGTCCAAGAATCTCTTCCATATCTCTCTCCCTCATATTTGCGTTATTGTGACTTACGGTTGAAGATACCCATCGCTGTACAGTTTTATCACAAATACTTCTTGTGGATTGCTTTGTTACACCAGTTACAGCAGAGACTCCAGTCAGATAATTCAGAATCTCCTTACCTCTTTTCAAGAGTGCTTGAGAACTGGAGCACTAGTCCAGTCATCAGTCCACCTTCTCATACCCTCTGCAGCTGTTCTCTTCAGATGTAGTCTTTATTTTCCTGAACTTTCTGGCTGTGACATGGATCCTTGCTCTTTGCCTTCTCTCATGTTTGTTTCCATAAATACTGAAGGCATTGGCAAAGCAGTCCAAGAAAATCCCTTCCTTGAGGAAAAATGCAGAGCAATGGGCAGACTTAGGCAAATTCTGTTAAAACGGGGGGTAAGGGCTTACATTCATGAACCCGAACATCCCAGGGCTGTATGATAGAAGGTACTTGTGAAGAGAAAGGCTCTCCACAGGTACCAACTTCTTCCTGTAGATGTGATGACAAAAGCGTGTTCTAATGACAAATTTTGTAGAGGATGAAGCCGTAGCTTTGTGAACATCTGCTGGGATCTTTTCCAGGGCATAAGTGACAGAGTTGAAGAACACATCCAAGTACTTTGTTTGAAAATCTTGTCAGTGGACAATGAAGAATGACAGTACAGATTTCATTCTATCTGAATGAACCATCCAATTCTCATAATGGGCATAAATAAGTTGGAATCAGTGTCTCTTGCAGCAAATTTTCTTCCATCCTTTGAAATACTGAGAAATATCAAATTCCCTGACAATGCTGTCAATATCTATGGAGGAAATAGTCTGACGCAGTTTATGTCTCACAGGCTCTTTGCACACTACTGAGCTTCTAATACACATTTTTAATCTATTACATTATTAAGGGTTAGAAATGTTTTATTCCCCCAGATAAGAGCTCTGATTCTCAAGTGTAATGAGGCAACAAGTATGTAATTTGTAAACCAATGTGATTATTGCAAAATGCACATTACATTGTGATTATATTATTTAAAAAAGCATCAATGTTTTTAAACAAAATCCACTAGCATTTGTGTACTCATTAAACATTTTCATTACTCACACAGAGTTTTTATACTTTTTGTATTAAAGACTAGCATCAAATCACTAGAGTATTAACGTAAAATGGAGTTTACTCTCTGACAATGATACCGGGCACATCGTGCTAGACTGAGTCATGTTATTCCATTCATGTTCATTATATGTTATTATGTTTCTTGATTTTATGCATTACTGTTTACTGTGGTCTTTTTAAAACAAACACAAAAATAAGGGCAATTGGAAACAGTAGTGAATGAATATTTAAAAATATTACTGCCTTACTTTTTATGTCAAATGTTCCCATTAGAAAACCTCATGGAAGCTAGGAGTAATGTCTCCTTCCGCACGTCTCTTGAAGATGTAAAGGATTTTTTTTTCCATTATGACATGGATTTGGGTCCTGAAACAACCAATGCCTTTAATTCAGTAGAAGTTTCCAGTGTTTCAATGCCTTGGGCAATCAGAGTGGAACAGTTTGTCATGTGCATTCTGTCTCCTTAAATACCAATGGATATACCCAGGAACATCCTGAATTCATACAAGCACATTCTCATGTTCATACTAATTCTTGAAAACTAGAGTCATGGTAGTTGTTTCATTATTAGTAATAGAATTGATTACCAGAAGCCCGGACAGTCAGCTTTATCCTATAAACCCTTTAAAGTTGAGGGTTTTTAAAAAGAACTTTATTTTCCATAAATCTTTCATACTGCACAACTGTAGTTCATATTTTGTTTTGCATCCATACAAAAAGAATGCATAAACACTTCATAAAATAAAGCACAATAGTGGTTATTATAATGAAATCTCTCCATAATTATGTTTTTCTTGGCATGAAAACCTATGCTTTTTAAATCAATATCAGAACTAAAAAAAATGTTCTCCAAGAATGAGTTTTCTCCCTACAGTTGACTAGCAAAGCAGGGATCCTACCCTTGTTGCATAGTTACAACATGAATAAAGACTATGCTTCAGGGAATAGGTAGCAGCTGTCATTCTGATACATTAGTCTGTAAGAGCAGCGCAAGGCCATGACTGCAATTCTCTTTGAATGTCTGGCTAAGCACTCTCCTTCATATATTATTAATGTTCATGGGAAGTTAAGGTCCATGCTTAGCACTCCTTGTGCCTTTCTTTCCTGCAGCATGTCATACATAGCATAGTGGCATTCATATGAATACCAAAGAAGGTATTTAGGTTCTCCTAATTTTTATTAAAGATTTGTGGGGTTTTTTTGAGTCAATTAAAATCAGGGACTGCAGACCATTTTTACAAAAAGCCCTTGCTAAAAATATTTATGGGAAGAACTGAAATTAAATTGTAGCTTATACATTGAAGATATTTAATATCAGTCTTGTTATTTTCTCTATTTTTTGCTTTCAAGACTTTAGGTTTGGCATCTTGGATAATCTTGGTATCACATCTCAGTCTGGGAACTAACTGAGAAACATATGAATTATTGCTTTCAAAAATTAAAATTATTATATCTCTGTCAACATCTACCTTGCTTAACAAATCCCACCCAGACTGTAAATTTTATGTGTTTCAAAAGCCACAAGAAATGTGATGTTATACCACACAAACTGAACTGGAAAAAGTTGGTTTAGCATGATTTTGTGCTGTGTTCACTTTTGGTATATCATTTGTGACAAGAATTGGCTACCAATGTATAAACCAAAACATTTTTTCACATGTCAAAATATTATAATACTGGAAAAGATCTGAACAGAAATAGAGTGCACCTTTTTTAGATCAGTGAATATATTCAAAGTACATCCAGGATTCCAGAACTATGTTTAATATATGAGTACAAAATATATTAAAAAATACAATAGTTTTGAGAAATTTTGAGGATTGTGCACACATATTCACATTTTTGAAAACCAGGAATATTATATAAGATAATCAAAACTTGCGGGGGGGGAATCTACATTTCCTTGAAACATTTCTAGCCACTTCTACTTCATGCAAGAACTAGTTTCCCAAGTGATTGGTTTTAATATATGATATATGGATGATATATAAAAATTATACTATGTTCATTATCCATAATTTCTTTTTTTAAGTTTGGAACCTTCTTAGTCATAAAAAGGTTTCAATCAGACTTTATCAATCAATCAAGTTTTGACCAAAAGCTTTAGGTAAAGAGGAGTTATAAATTGTCCATATTCTCTTCACTTGTCTAATAAACCTTTTCTAAGTACATGTACTTGAATGGAGCATTACAAAAGTTTTGCTTAGACAACGGAGTGAAAAATATTTGTAACAGCTAAATGTCTTGTTAATGTAGTCCAATTATAGCCAAAATGCCTCTTCTTCTGATTAATTGGGACTTCAATAGACCCTCTGGAACCTATTTGTCTTCTTAGCTGAAAATGAGCATAAGAAAGTTTATGTACAAAAAGCAATAGAGCACATTGTTTGGGCAAAGATTTTTTTGCATTTCACGATAAAAATATGCATATAAAAGAAAAAATATTTTGCAAAACAAGATTCGTATTTTTTCAGAAGCAAATGAGACTTTGCAAAACTTGCCCTTCTTACAGTTGTGTCTGTTTCTCTTAAAGTAAAATGGGGCTATTATTTTATGCTTCTGTTCCACAATATCAGTGTTTAAGGTCAACCAACATGGTGGCAAATACCACAAAAAAGGCTTGAAAATATTAATAATTTTACAGTCTTCTGCACAATTTTGCTACATTGAGGTAAAAGGACCTGTCCTAATTAATTTGCTGAGCTATATTCCCTCCTAGCTCTTAAACCAGCAAGAGTAGTATCAAAACCTATAAAATACTGTAATAATGTATACAATAAGATGTCAAAATTAACGCTGTGTGGGCTACCTTAATTCTGGCATATAAAAGTATTCGACATATGGTTTATGACAATTATAGTTTATGTATATATTTTGGTAGAAAATATTATGTTTTAAATACTAAGGTTTTCTTAGCTGGCTTCACCAAAAGTGTAATAATGAGCATGATGAAAAAGATAGAGTTCAGTTACAAACACTGACTATATGGAAAAATTAAAGCATGTCCAAGCATCTTTCTTTACTCGTGAAAATTTCACACGCACTAAGACATTTATCAGTAACACATGGCTTACTGCCAGAGAGTAAATAATATAAGACTAACAGGTAAATGCTATAAAATAATGATTCCTAAAGGCCTTTCTTAAAATGATCATGTGAGATTATATATAGTCTTCCTGACAAAAGAGCTGAATTTCCAATACCAGTATTAGCATTAAGAATGTAACTCCCATCCAAATTTCACTGACATCAGTGGAAGTATTCATTAGATAATGTGTTGTAACAGTCTTTGATGCACAGATAGGAAACATAGCTACTTGAACAGCCTAGTTACTGTGACAAAAAGTTATCATTAAGTTTGATCTTGTCTAACCTTCACTATTAATGACTAAAATGTTATTCCAGGGAGAAATACAATATTAAGAAAAAATAATATAATTAATTGCTGAAACATTTAATTGGGAAAATTTTCTTACTTAACTTCACTCTAATATTTCTTTAGTCATGGATCAAACAAAGCTTTGACATGAGGACATGCAGACTTTGGTCTTTTCAAGAAAATTGTTACTGTTCAGTGCTATGAAGTTTTCATTTGATTGTGATCACCATGTTTTCACTGATTATGATTGTTTTGATAGGGATAAATGCAGTAATATATGAAGAGATCCTGAAAAATATCTAAGGCAACAATAACCCATATGTAGTAAAAATTTAAACCAAAATTGTATGTCTCTTTATAAAACCATGTTCCAGTTCAAATGTGAATTACTGTGTTGGAAAGACGTGATGGCTTTGGTGTCCAATTGAAAACTCAGTCTAGATGATCATTATAGTTATTTTGCCCTGCAAAAGTGGTAAATCACTGAAACTTGACAGGCAATTTTTGCTATCTCTCAACCAAAAAAGTTCAAATAACTTATTTGATCAAATTACTTAAATTTCAGATTACTGAAATGAATTGAATCTTAATGTCTCAAAGAAGAACTTCTAAGAACAAAAATGATGAGAAGGATGGAACACCTCTATGAGGAAAGGCTGAGACAGTTGGGGTCGTTCAGTCTGGAGAAGAGAAGGCTCCAGGGAGACCTGATTGCTGCCTTTCAGTACTTAAAGGGGGCTTATAAGAAAGATGGGGACAAACTTTTTAGCAGGGCTTGTAGCAATAGGAAAAGGGGTAACGGTTTTAAACTAAAAGAGGGTAGACTTAGACTAGATATAAGGAAGAAATTTTTTACAGTGAATGAGGGTGGTGAAACACTGGCACAGGTTGCCCAGAGAGGTGGTAGCTGCCCCATCCCTGGAAACATTCCAGGCCAGGTTGGACGGGGCTCTGAGCAACCTGATCTAGTTGAAGATGTCCCTGCCTGTGGCAGGGGGGTTGAACTAGATGACCTTTAAAGGTCCCTTCCAACCCAAACCATTCTATGATTCTATAAGAGCACCCATCTATTTTTTAATAATTTTAGCATTAATAACAGATGTTTCTAATTAGTAGAGCTTGAACTTCTTGCTGTCCTGAATTTGAGTTTCAAGTGGTACATTTTCAGAAGACCCTTTATCATGTCTGCAAGATATACACCAACTGCTCCCAAAGATTTGTTTCAGAATTATGTCAAATCCCTTTGCTATAGGTGTGGACTATTTGGACTGTCAATGGCTTTAGGAGCTAAATCTGTTTTGCAAGAGCTGTTTTGGGGGTTAGATTTGTTTAGGTGTTTCATTGTTTTTTATTTGGGGTTTTTTTATTTATGACATATGGCTTGTATCCCAGCTATAAGAAACTTTTCTAAAATAGCTAAGACTAGGAAAACCTATTGCAAATTAGTATGATTTAGATTTTTTAAAACACCAGGCCATATCACCAGATCACTTGTACATGTTAACAAAAATACCATTGAGGATTCTTTATCCTTAATATTAATGTGAAGAATAAAGTTAAAATACTTTACATTTATCTATAACTCTGCATGGAGTAAAATGTACAAATTACTGCATCTGACAATACCAAATAAATTCTTGATCCTTTTACTTCTAAAAAGATATGACTGTTGGGCATTTTTTCTACAGTTCTCATCCTGTAGTGTAGAGAGAGCACTGATGTTCCTATATCCATATATTCATGTATAATGTAAGTAAGTGATCTAAAATAATTTTTGAAAGATGGCAGCATTTATCCTTTGAAAACTGTCGAGCTTCTCATTTAGGCTGTTGTCATGTTATGCCAGTCTGGAAGCATAAAACACCATTGACGCAAAATACCCCACATTAATATTTGACCACCCAGACCTCTCACACTTAACAAGCTTTTTACTGTTTTATCCTTCTTTCTTTTTCCTAAGAATATGCTATGTTGCACAGCCTTGGTATGAATTACTAGGGGCTGGAAGGGGAAAAAAAGGTTTCGAACATTAGTGATTCTGTAATAATTTTAACAGTCTACCATGGAACTATGCTGATGGGTTTTACTTTAATTATCAGAAATACATTTAGCTGAACATCTCTAAAGTTCATTCAGATAAAACCCACATGGGACCATGCCACCTAATCGTACTGGCAATGATTTAAATTGCAGCCAGGGGCAGAAAGCTGGTTTCAGTATGAACAGTACTCAGAAATTCAGCTCATTGCTTCTTAATCCATTGAACACCATTCAGACACATTAACTGGAAGACAGTATTAAATTATCTACTGTATGCCAAAACAGATAAAAGCTAAACTTAATCTTTTTAAAATCAAAAGATGGAATCTAAGAACTGTATTTAAATTAATGGGAGTAGAGCTGCCTCTATCCGTGAGGTAATAAATAATTTTGTGAAAGAGGCCTGCACTCATTTGCACTGAGCATGGGATATTGGCCAAATTATGAAAGTTACTGAACAAGGGCCTTTGTACTTTAAAGGTCCACTGCAGTAGAGTGGAGGGAGAGGAAAGAAGAAAAGAATGTAGAGATTAGCTGTCAGGTGTATTAAAACAGTTATTTACTGAAACAAATCAGGACTTCTGCTTCCAGGGTCATTAAATGTTAGTTTAATGTGGAAATATGCCTGCAGATAGTGTGTGAGTTATAAAAAGAGATAAAATATATTGAATGCACCATTTTTCTAAAGCATTTCAGCCCAATTTTTATGATTCATCAAACACTGGTCTCAACATATCACCCAGAGTCTTCCCAATATGATATACCCAAGAGCAGCACAATAAAAAAGAAGTATTTTCCTGCTGTATTCATCAGGATTCAGACACATCTTTTGAAACAGGTTCTTAACTAGATTAACTAGTCAGCCTGAGGGCACATCTAACATTCATCCTGCCTGCATCTGTACAACCTGCTCTACACCACGTACTAAACAAGAGAAATTATACAATCACAATGTTTAAGGATCTTGCATTAATTTTCAAAAGCTGAAAATGAGTAAAGCCATTATTGCTTTAACTCTAAAAGTGCATGAGAATCAAGGCTATACAAATAAACTCCTGAGCACCCCGAAAGATAGGTACTAGGAAATGCATTCTCATTGTGACAGTAAGGGGATGAGTTTGTGACTCCACGTCAAAGGAAAAGCCTCTGCATGAGAAATATAGACTTAAAATATTATGGCTCAATATAAACTTTTCTCCATAGAAGTGTAAAACTTTTTGAACTGTGTTTGTAATATTCCCCTTTTTAAAGACAAGGAGATTAAGCTGATAATAATGTTCATTACTCAGGCAAATTTTTGTGAAATTCTTAGTGGTATATTGAATTAAGTTCTTCTTTTTAGGCTTAGGTCCAGATTAGCCTCTACGTTTGTGCAAGGGTTGCTTTATGTTTAACTATTTCATTTGCAGTGAGACAATATTAATGTTAAGGGCAGATTCCATTCTTGGTTTCATACTGAATGAGTGGACTTATTGTATATTTATGTATAGGTATAGTAAATTAAACAAGAATTTGGCTTTGTAATAAACGATGTCTAAAACTATACTCTGAAGTCCCTGAAGCCTTTTTGCGTGAGGTTTATATCACATTTTCACAAAGATAACTTGTTCAAATTCTGCCATGACTTTGATTTAGAGATATCCTTTGTGCCATGGTAACTGCAAATATTCTACCACTTAAAATGATGTTGGATCATTTTAAATTAACTTTCTTTGTTAGAAGTTGAATTTTAAGAACTTCTTCATTTTCTGTGAAACATGAACCTTTTTCAAGAATATATCAATATGGAAGCATTTCTAATATGTACCAAGATTACAAAATGCAGCAGAACATAACATTTAGGAAGGGCAACCAGCTTTTGACACACTTAGGGAACTGCTCCTCTCTTTGCAATGAGCAAAGTCATCCTAGAAAAATGAAAAGACTTGATTAGGTGAAAAAAATATTTCATACGGGATACAAAGGCTCTCGAATACTTAAAAATTCTGTCTTAAATGAAATGTGTGTTTATGGGTGAGAGTGAGGTATGTGAATATTTATATCTATTCACGTACATTCATGTAAGTACACACTCATTGGAAAATAGATGTTGTTATTATTATTGTTAATGTTATTAAGGATGCACTATATGTTGTGATTCTCAATTGTTCAGCATTTTTAATTGATTGACTCACACATAGTGTATCATTATCTTGACAAGGACAACTTCATCCAAATTTTACATCTTCCTGGTTTTCATCTGTTCCTGTTTCCTGTGTTTCCTCTTTCATATGCTGAATATTTCTATTTTAAATTCTCATTTAGGAAGAAAAATTTCAAAACATAATCAAATCATAAAATAAATACATTTACTATATTATCCAATTTTTACATAGTACATGTAAATGTGAGCAGATACTGGATG
The DNA here is from genome assembly GCF_947461875.1 of Haliaeetus albicilla. Taxonomy (NCBI): domain Eukaryota; kingdom Metazoa; phylum Chordata; class Aves; order Accipitriformes; family Accipitridae; genus Haliaeetus; species Haliaeetus albicilla. The sequence goes on from NC_091485.1 coordinate 14,864,744, forward strand.
CTGAAGACACTCAGGAAGGTCTTCTGATTCTCTATTACTCATTTTTTACTGTATCATTTTATCACCCATGTCCCTTATTTTTCTTTCTTTTTCTCTGTTTCGAAAGTAATTCAGCTTTATGGGTTCTGTTCTGTTAATTGTTTCTTTCAGCTGTCCTTCTTTTCATGATTATTTGGGTTTTGTTAGTTCTAGTCACCAAACCACATCTTATCTCTTCAAATTTTTGTCATTGCCTCACCCGTTATTTACCAGGGATGACTTTGCACAGTCTGACTGCTTTTCAGTCTGCCTGCTGCTCTCCTGTGCTGCTTCTCACATCCTGGTGGCTCATGCTGCTCTGGCTAAGAAGCGAAAATATGCTTGATCAAGCGATCCTCCAAGATTGCTGAAGTGCAGCAGACCTTCTTCAGCTGAAAAGGAGTTATGCATCACATAAGGCCATTGCACCAAGATATGCTGGGTTTTGTGAGACCAGAACAAACTACAGAAGTAATTCTTTACACCTGTCTAGTCAGTCTGAGGACTTCCAAAGCCATTAGTCCACTAAGCCTGTCCAGTTTTTGCCTCCTATTATGAAAGAGACGGCCTTAGAACTATGACATAATAAAAGAAAAAAACAGTGGTTCATTTTTATGTTTGGACCTTCAGGCCTTCCTTTTCTCTGCATGAACATTGTACAAAATAACGCCACAGATTTTCATATAATTAAATTACGTGAACACTTCTAAGAAAGGCTAAAATCAAATCAGTTGACAACTCTCCCTTCTTCTGCCTACTCCTTCATTATCAACTCATATTTCTGCTCATCCATACCATCAGAAACTTAATATTCCCATTATAGTTTGTATCCTTTCACCACTAGATTCTGCCTGACCTTCCTAAAAAGGTTTTATTTTAATTGATTCCTTTCTTTTACCTAGGGCCAGAATGGGAACCCAAAAGACAGTTTGTCTTTTACAGGACTCCAGAGAATAATTAGAATCCTTTGGTAGGTTAATCTGGCTGCATTGCTTTTAACATAGTAGTTCAGTGGCCCACAAATTTCTGAGAGCCTTTTCAAGGAACTTTTCTAGATATTTCTGAACCTAAAAAACCAAGCCTGTTATCAGACACTTTATGTTCAATAAATTGTTGTCACATGCTCCACTGTCAAACATAACAGGGCCCACAAACCACAAAAGTCTGAATACCACACAGTTTAGGAAAGGAAAATATTTTCTACATATACACAGAATCATAATAACGTCTGAAAGAAAATAATTTTCTCTCCTAAAAGCAGAACCCACAATCCTGAATCAGACAAAAGAAGAAGGAAACTAAGTCATGATAAAAAAACAATGTGAAAAAAAGAAATACAAGTTTATGTTATTCAGGCATTATTACTGACATATTGGGTATAAGACGGGTGCACAAGCTTCAACATGCCCCTCGTGGAAAGAAAAATAAATTAATCAACCAGTAATCCCAGGCTAAGTGGTAAAAAAGTCACCAAAAACATGTAAACAATTTACTAAGGTGGGGAATATTGACAGTCCTTATACACGGTGACATTAATAACCACTTCTGACAGGGATGTGGGAACCTATGCAAATACTGTTCACATTTTTCCCCCTGTTCTGCAAAAGTCTTGTCATTTATAATTTTAGCTTTCATAATGTAATAAAGAAAAGAGAGAGAAAAGCTATTGTCAAGACTTATAATCTTAGTTGACAATGTTTACTAAGGAAAAAAAAAAAGAATAACCATTCAAGAAAATAATAAAGTAATATACAAGTGGGAAGAAGTGGACAAATATAAGTTACCTGGATTAAAATAAGACTAGGCAAAAATGGCCTTTAAAATTTTATTATTTTGTTACAGTCCCTAATAAAAGCATAGTAACTTGTTCCAACCTGATTTAATCTGGCAGTTCACACAAAAAAAAAAAAAATAGAGACATCAGGCTAAATTACTGGTCTAAATCCGAAATACATTAGAAAAGCTGAAAGTAAGTTAGTTGGGAACTTTTGAACAAAGCAGGTTTTCACCAGGAAATGCTGAGTCAGCAGAATGTGGCTGTTTCATCGCTGCCGTCTCTCTTGCCAAACAGGAAAAGCTTGGATGGGCTGATGCCAGTTTTTGTGCCAGCTTATGCAGAGCCCAGCCTCATAAAGCCTGCCGGCCTGAGCTCGGCCTTGCATGTACACTGCCTTGGGGACGAGGACCTGGTGCTTTCGGAAACCACTGCCAGTTGGGACAGCTCAGGGTCGTGGGCATGAGGGGTTCGAGATTTCTGGAACAGCTGGTGCCCTGCACTACCTGACATTCACAGTTATAGAAAAACATCTGAGCAGACACAGGAAAACACAATTAATTGCACAGTTTCTTTGCTATAATGTGGTCTTCTCTGTAAAACCTACTTTAAAAAGTTACAATTTGCAACACGCAGGAAGAAGAATTTTTGGCACTTTGAAAATGTGGCTAGCATAACTCCCAGTGGCAGACTGGGAAATGGCTTTTCCATTCGTATGCCATCAGCAGTAGCCACAGTCACTTCTTCCTACAGTCCCTCTTTGTTGTCTACCCAAGGTACTCCTGCATCCTTTTCCAGATGAAAACCTCTAATACAGAGAGCTATTTTCTTAAATTTCATGCAGATAATACAAATGTGGAAAATAAGACCAGTATAGAGTCAAATGAATAGAAATATCCCAAAGATATGATTTCTAAAGTGATGGTCCTCCCTTCCATAGGAATTCATGAAGTGTTTTAAATTCTGTTACAGGAAAAAGGTTAAAGCATTAAATCTGAATTTCTTCCAACCATTAAGCAATCATACACGTATTAGCTATTTGGGAAAACCATACACAGAGCAGGCTATAACTCTACTTTACAGCTCTCAAGAAACCTTGCACTTTGACTTTGATTTACAACCTTTCATCTGCAAAGGATTAAAAATCAAAAATTGAAAAAAGTTTCTAACCCCTTTAATTTCTATTATATTTCCAAACCAATAGAATTAATTAGGACCTCTTTGTATTAACCAGAACTTCTTTGGTCATAACACAGTCCTCAGTCACAACAGTGAGGCTGTATAATAAACTTGTAAAAAAATGTTTGGTTTTGTTACAATTTTCACTGGTGCCAGCTTGTGCGCATGTTTGGGGATGAAGGGAGAGCTACAAGCATATAACAAGAGAAAAAAAAAATATGCACAGGCAACATTTGTAAATATACCTGTATAATCCAATAGAGAAGGGGTTTAAAGTTCTCATGGGCCTTTGGAGCATAAACCCTATTCTCCATTTCTGGAATCATAGCAACCAGACTTGCTTTATGCCTATAGCATGCCAAACCATCTGAAAGACAAGGTCCATAATCAAAAGCTTCCTGCATGTCTGTGGAAACTCCTTGGCTCCCAAAATTTTTGAGAAGTTGGGATCTCCCTTTCTAAAAAATCTATAGAACATCTGAAAACATAACCTTCTTTTCTTTGACAAAAAAGTGATTTCCTTGTCCAGTTAAATCCAGCTACTTTTGGTAGCTGCCTTTAAAAATGCAAAGCATCTGCACTTAGTTCATTATTTTATGTTATGATATGTTATGTTATGTTATGTTATGTTACATTATATGTTAGAAGATGGTCTTCTACAAAGTTCTAAATACATCATTTTTTAAAATAGCAGTCTTTAAAAAATTTGCAATTTTGATTATGCTGCCCTGTCTCTTACCACCCTACTTCTATAATATTCCACCAGAATGAAGACTTGTGAGGACTTTTTTTGAAAATGCTAAATTGTTAAAACTAAGCTTTCTTTTTAAAGAGAATTCTCTAGTACTTTTAGAAAAGAAAAAAAAGGAAATTTCTGGGTAGAAGGAAACAATATTCTTGAGAACCCAGCTCCTTGACTATGAGAGCAATTATTTGGAAACAGGTTGAAAAACAAGGCATTGGGGGGTTTTTGGTTTGTTTTGTGGAGTTTTTTTCTGGCTATTGTGAAAGACATGGAGTACTCCTGATACTCATATCCATACTCAGATCCTTATGCTTTCTCTGTCAGTGTCAAAGTACTTTTTATCAACCTCCTATTCCACTACCTAGATTTCAGCAGGTATCTGTCTTTTCAGTTCAGTATTTCACATTGAATAGCTACTCAGTATATTTAATAAGTGATACAGAGAGCCCTCATTTCTACAAATCATTCATCCTTCTTTTGTTTGTATGTGATTCTAGGCCCTAGCTATTAGTTAGATCATGCCTTATTTCCCTGTAAGATTTTGACTTTATGGTCATCAATACTTACCCTTTCAAATCCTTCCTGACAAGAAAAAGTATGTTCCACTGGGTTAATGTAGCTTAAAACGTCTGTGACAGAGCATCTGTGTGAGACTGAGTGTTGTGGTTTAACCCCAGCCAGCAACTAAGCACCACGCAGCTGCTCACTTACTCCCACCCCATCCAGTGGGATGGGGGAGAAAATCAGGAAAAGAAGTAAAACTCCTGGGTTGAGATATGAACGGTATAACAGAACAGAAAAGAAGAAACTAATAATGATAATGATAACACTAATAAAATGACAACAGTAGTAATAAAAGGATTGAAATGTACAAATGATGCGCAAGGCAGTTGCTCACCACCCGCCGACCGACACCCAGCCAGTCCCCGAGCGGCGAATCCCTGCCCCCCACTTCCCAGTTCCTAAACTAGATGGGACATCACATAGTATGGAATACACTGTTGGCCAGTTTGGGTCAGGAGCCCTGGCTGGGCTTGAGAAGCTGAAAAATCCTTGACTATAGTCTAAACACTACTGAGCAACAACTGAAAACGTCAGTGTTATCAACATTCTTCGCATACTGAACTCAAAACACAGCACTGTACCAGCTACTAGGAAGACAGTTAACTCTATCCCAGCTGAAACCAGGACACTGAGAGATAAACTCTTCTTGCTCAGTAAATAACCCTTGGGACCACATTTTGTAATGATGCAAACAATTTGCTAATTGCATGAAGAGTTTTTATTCTCCTCTAGCAGAGAAATGAAAAGAAGTGACTAGCTCTGGGAAAGGAGTTCAATTCTTTGTAAAATCACAAGATACAAAGTTACTCAAGCCAATATAAAAGATCACACTTGAAAAACAGCAGAGTGACTTCTAAATATAAAAGTGGTACATACCTAAGCATTAAACTGTCTAACGGACTGAACCAGATTCTAAACATGCTAAATGTTAATTACAAGGTAGGAGTTCAAGGGAAACTGAAAATGATGGAAGATGAAATATCAGTAATTGGAGTTTCCTCAGTATCAACCCAAATATCTTTTGCTTCACCTGCAATGATTTCTCTGGCTTCAAATCAATTCTCTGAACTCCCCAGTATTACAAAAAATCACTTTCGTGGTAAAACCCTTTTTGGGCACCATAAAAATTTAAGGACCATAATCTTTCAAATATAAATTGGAACTTGAAATAGAAACAGCAACCAGAGCTTAATTTGGTTCGATAAAATGTCAGCTTAATTCTTTGAATAAAATAAAAGAAATGAGAAAAAGAAAAGGAAACATATAAACATGCAATAACCTAAAGCAAACAATGAATGGCAGTGAGCTACATGAATGTATTGTGACCTATGACTGCCATAACATTAGTCTAGACAGCAGACAATAAACCACCAAATATTTTTTTCTATATAATCTAATAAGAGCAGGGCTGAAAATCTCCAAAGAAATGAAATTTCAGTAACAAAGGGGAAATATTTCTTATGAATTGTTGGGGTTGGGTTTGGTTTTTTGGGTTGTTTTTTTCATTTTCTTGGATAGCTTCAATACAATCCACCCAGGAAGTCTTTCCTGGAAAATATCCAGATTCTGTTAGTTTCCACAAGCTTGGTGAGACATATTATGTTCTTAGTGTCAATCTTATGACATCATTCCTTGAGAAATCTAGTCCGTGACAGCACTATGTGGTTTATGAGGATATCAGGAAGTAAATGTAAAGGTATTATAGAGCATTACCAACTGTAAAGGGTGCTATAAAGGTGATTACTTTGAAGCTCAGGACAAGCTAAATTTCCAGCTATCTTTCTTACTTCCCTAGCCTTCTAATTTGAAAGATATGTTTCAGTCAGTCTTTGCAAAAGCAGATTTTGCAGCAGCCCCAGGAGAGAGAGAAAAAGTGCTAGAGCATTTATTACAGTCTGTCCAAGAAATAACAGGGTTAATAATGTTTGATAAGCCTATGCAATGTAAAGAGTGAAAAGAACTGATGCATTTTTAAAGGGATTGTCAGTCCCATTTGAGGCAGGCGCAATAGTCGCCCAGAGAACTCTGTCAGTAAGCAATGTCATTAATAATGATTCATGGATATGGATATTCACAACAGCTGTGTCCTCACCTTTAAGTACCTCATACAATATTTAGAAAGTGCTGGGAGATATTGCAGCAGGGAAGCAACTAAATTGCTAGAAGGCAGTGCTGGTTTAAATTGTTTAATGTTCCTCCTCAAAACTGGTGTACTGATTTTTCAGAGTGAATCTCTCTTCCTCTGTCTCTCTCCAATAAACCTGCAGCAAGCAAAATAAGCAACATGCTAATCATCTAGTTAGTGAAATCTGATGATGGTGTGATATGTTGGCATCAACACTAATATATATGACCAGCTTACGGTAGCTGGCTGCTACCAATCGTCCATCGTCCATTAACATAGAAAAGAAACATATGGAGCTGTTTCGCAGGAACATCTTGAATTTTAAACTTCAGAAGTATATTCTTAATGTTCCTTTTTTACTCTGAGCTGTTGTAGTTCAAAAGCATGAATTCATTGTTTTCATGAAATAAGGGATATTTCATCATCAGACTCCCCCAAAAATCTAACTACAATCTAATTACTCTTGAAAATAGTGGGACAAATGACTAGTAAAACATTCCTCTTGTATGGCTCTTCCCATCTTTAAAGAATTGAAAAATGATCTCTGAAAACACAGACTAAAACTGCTTAAATGTTATCAGTATTGCCTAGATTGCAACGTTCAAAAAAGCAGAGTGTAGGAGCCAGTCACCATACGGTGGCTCCATGCACAGTTCCAGGACCCTTCACATCCTAATTTCCTGACTGACTGCACTTTGGCCCCAAAGCTGACTCATGGATGACCTGCAAGCGATTGCAAACAGGAAAAACTTATGAGTCCCTAATTTTTGCAGCAATACAGGACCGTCTCCAAGCCAAGGGCTGATTCAGTTTGCCAGTACATATCTCAGAAGGCATCCTGGCATACTGCAGCTGCTGCAGGTCATGACCTATACTCTACAACTTCACAAATTGTGTCCTTCTTCTGTTAGTCCTCAATATAGTAAGGCTGACAAATTTTTACATTGTTGGTTTTACATTAACAATGTGTAGCATATTAATGGTATGCAGCAACAACAGGGTGCCTGCTATGAAGAAGGATTCTTGCACCCTCGCATAGGCATCCTTCATCAAAGCCAGTCCAGAACCAAAAGCTGTGTCACTCCTGCAGCGATGATTGCAGAGTCTCATTTGTGGATCAGAATAATTACAGAAGTAACCCTGCCAACTATCCTACCTCTAACCCTAGCTTCATGCCTTTAAGAAACAGCCTGCACCAGTAGCTGGAGCACTGGTTCTGTCATTGCTGGCTAACACCAAGGGCAGGCTTGCCAAGTGATTCAGCTCTCCCTAGCATCTATTTGTGTAAGAGCTTGGGATGACAGCACCTAATCAGAGCATGCTGTTTAACAGTTGGTGCCTCATACAGGCACATATCTGATGATGCCACTTAGTCCCTCGATAACTATTATTCGTGCCTACTTGAGCGTTCACTGTCTTCTCACCTTGTTCTTATCTTTTGCCATTTCTGTACAAAATCCTCTGGGGAACTTGATTAGCCTAGCTCTCTTAGGCCAGTCTTCTTACACCATGCTTTGTACATTAGATTTATGAAAAGCTCTAAACTAAGTGGTATAAAGAACACTAGTCTTTAAGGCATCTATTTAATTTTGGTCAAAATATTTAAAAAACCTCATTACAACCCATATTTTATTTTCCTAGTAAATTCAATTCTTTACAGAACATCTATCGAGAGTCTAAAATTTAGATCTCAAATACTTGTAAAGATAAACAACAAATTATAATTCTGTTTTGTTAAAACTCTACATAATCTCTGGTACACATCAAGACTGCTGTGAAGATTGTCCATAGGAAGCCAAATAAAATCTACCTAAAAATGAGACATTGCAATCTCCTATTTTAGAGACACAAACTTTGCCCTGTGCAGCTCAGATTTCACACATTTAGCATGAATTAGCATTCATGCCACTAGCATTTTCTGAGACAGAGTACCACAAAAATCACAAAAAAATAGTTTGAATGCCAATTAAAAGTGATAACTTTCCCTTTCTTTTTACTGAAATCTTGTTCAACTTCACAGAACACTTGAGATTGGAAGAGACCTCTGGAGATCGTTCAGTTCAAGACCTCTGCTTAAGCAAGGTCAACTGCAGCAGGTTGCTCAAGGTCATGTCCAGTCAGGTTTTGAGTATCTCTAAGGATGGGGATACCTCTCTGAGAAACCTATTCCAGTATTTGGACATCCTCACACTGGAAAAAAAAAAAGGGGTTTTTTACTTATGTGTCGTGCCAGCCAGCAACTAAGCACCACGTAGCCGCTCACTCGCTCCCCCCCAACCCAGTGGGATGGGGGAGAAAATCGGGAAAAGAAGTAAAACTTGTGGGTTGAGATATGAACGGTATAACAGAACAGAAAAGAAGAAACTAATAATGATAATGATAACACTAATAAAATGATAACAGTAATAATAAAAGGATTGGAATGTACAAATGATGCGCAGTGCAATTGCTCACCACCCGCTGATCGACACCCAGCCAGTCCCCCAGCGGTGATTCCCCGCCCCCACTTCCCAGTTCCTATACTAGATGTGACGTCCCATGGTATGGAATACCCTGTTGGCCACTTTGGGTCAGCTGCCCTGGCTGTGTCCTGTGCCAACTTCTTGTGCCCCTCCAGCTTTCTCGCTGGCTGGGCTTGAGAAGCTGAAAAATCCTTGACTTTAGACTAAACGCTACTGAGCAACAACTGAAAACGTCAGTTATCAACATTCTTCGCATACTGAACTCAAAACACAGCACTGTACCAGCTACTAGGAAGACAGTTAACTCTATCCCAGCTGAAACCAGTACATTATGTTTAAGTGGAATTTCCTGTATTTCAGTATTATTAAATAAATAGTTGAGGATTCAAATTATGGTACTAATTTTTGTTTGTGACACACACAGAGTTTCAAATTCTCACTTGCAGAAATGAAAGACAAATGCATTGGGTCACCAAAACTTTCAATATTTCTTCATAATTCAGTTTTTAATTGGACTGATAACCTACAGGGTAACTGAGGACAGAAATTTTTCCTTTGGCATGGGATTGCTGTCTGCTTTTGAGGTGAAGATCCGTGAAATAAAGTAGTTCCTTTAATCGTACTTCTTATTAGTTTTGCCTTGAAAGGGGACAACAGACAGTTGGCTAATTCAATGCCATGAGACAAAGAGTGAACACATGCCCTACCCTGAAGATCAGCCAGCTGGCACAACCAGCTGCACCAGGCATGTTTCCAATTTATGAAGTGGAACATTTAACGTATTGGTTCAAAACACTTACCCTGTTGCCAACCATGTGAAAACAAAATTAGCTATGGTCAATTTAGTTATGTACAGAACATAGCAGGATAATCAGCCACCTTATATAGAATTATTTCTTTGTCCCCAAGAGTGTGTACATCCCATCCCTATTGAGTTATAAAGGGGAAAACACATTTTATGAATACTTATTCGGAAGGCAGAAAGTAATCTACATACTTTATAAGTTGGACCACCTCAAAGGACAGAAAAACTGTAAAAAGGCCTTAGCACATGACCCTAGTGATGAAAATTCAGAAGGAAATATTAATGCTTATTGCCAGCAAGTTTTAAATTTCCTTTGCTGTTCTACTTTGAATATTTTACCTCTTGAATATATCTTGTTTAATGGTGCAGAAATTAGTTTCTTTAAGGTAAATGGTCAAAAACATAAGGAGTAGTTAGTCTTCTCAGTCCTATTGAAGTTCCCACTCCTCTTTTGACAATTTACTTGAGTAAAATGATTTCCCAGAGACATGTTTTGTTTGTTCACTTGTGGATAGTCTGCCTTTATGGTTCTTTTACCAGCATAAGGTGAGATAATACTTCTATTTCATACTAATTGAAATTCAGGTTACCTGTTGAATTTACATAACTTTACAAAATAACATAATTTTACAAAATTAAAGTAATGACTAAGACTCTAATGCCCTGGATAAAAAGACAGTCCTAGGTCTATTGAGTTAAGTATCAGGAGAAAAATAACAGAGAGTGCCACCAAATAAGCAGGAAAATGTATAGTAATAATAGTAAGGTTATTAGTAATAGGGTAATAACTACAGGTCACAATCTGCTCTTCAGCAAGTGCTCCATTTAGGCAGAGTTGAAGGCAAAGAGAAATTCGTAGGACGATAGGAAGTTCATCAGGTTTAGATTAATTCTCTATTCTTCATCTTAGGATTCATTTTTACTTCCATTTGGGGTGAGAAATTTGGGGGTTTTAACTTCAGGTAAGAAATCTGAATTATGGGATGATTTTGTATAAGCAAAGTAGGTACAATTAATTACATTTTAATTAATCTTTTGGTTATGTTTTGTGAATAATAGGGAAAGCCTATTTTAATTGAACAAAGTAGTACTTTACAAAGGCATTCCTTGGCGTGAAACTTTATCATCACAATTATAAATCACTATTATAAATTTTACAGTGAAAATATAGACCTAAAGTATTGATTGTGTTTAAATCACACAGTGCTAATTACCCTTGAAATGAATTGCAAAATATGGGGAAACAGTCTCTCTAACATGCAGCTTTGCTCTGTATATTTTTTACATCAGCACATGTAAACCTTCTCAGGTCATCCATTAACAAGTACAGTGTAAACTACACACTCATTCAAAAAGAATTTACGGTTCCGCATCAAAGCTTTCATTTCCTCATTAGCTGAGACAGAGTGAACACAATGAATAGAGAGTTCATTATTTATTTCTTTGTTATTTCTGGATAAAAGCTAGAACCAAGTTCTTCCTTTAAGTCCTTGTATCTTTTTTGATGTTAAAGAGTTACGTGAGCTAAGCAGAAGAAAATGTAGTTGTTACTTTTAAATGCTAGGGTAATAGAGCCAAACCTTTCAGAAACAGTAAAGAAGTGTGTTTCTAAGTCCTTGTCATTTAAAACTATTGTATGATCTGTATTTTTTCCATTTCACTAACACTATCCATTAGTGTGCCTGGGTTGATTCAAGATTTCTCTTTGTAGCTGAAAGAAGACATAGATAAAATTTGATCTGATGTACACTTATTAAGCTATTTAGACAAAAACACTTTTTCTTCTTTCAGTCATTACCTCTGAGGTATACCAGTTTCAGATTTGGGGAGGGTGGGTGCTTTTGTTGCTACATAAAATGCTTTATAAATCAAAAATAAGAGACTTGCACAAGTCTTAGATATCACGACTATTCTAGACTCATAATTCAATAGACCAGAGTCACATGTTTAACTTTAGGCATAAACCAAAATTATATTAATATCAATAGCATGCATTATGTGATTTAAATAATAATAACATTTGGTTACTGAAATGGGATTTGCCTTACTGAACAAACTTCCACTGAGGGATATAGAGGATATAGGGGTCTTTCAGCTGACTGGAAGAGACATGGATCATACCCAGCTCCCAGTACTGTTTGCAACATGGAGTACTAAATCTTCAGCAGTAGTACTTGTGACCATAGGAATCTCATAGAAGGAGTTTAAATACGGAAAAAGGGAAAAAAAAAAAGCATAAGGAACATCAACAACCTTGTGCTCAAGTGGGGGACAGGGCATGGCTGGTCAGAGGAAGACCTAAGGGAGCAGGAATACTGAGCAGGTCTAAAACTAGAGTTTTTCTCATCTTTAGAGCCGAGATCAGATGGGGTGTCTGTTTTGCCCATTGGTGCAACCAAGTAGCTACTGTGTTTGTAGTTAAGTGGCTTGTGGTCTTTTCTGACTGGTAGTGGACTGCATAAAGGAAGGACCATGGCAGAAGAGAGCTGGACAATGCAGACACAAGATAGGGCTGCAGAAGAGGTCTTCCTGTGACTGCTTAGCCAATGAGGAGGTGAAGGAGTGAAGGGAAACATAACTGTCCATCAGGGTTTATTTCCTGGAAGAAAGAAGGCTGAAAGGGTTGTGTGCCTGTAGGGTACCAGCAGGAGGGAAGCTTTCAGCATAGAAAGATGCATTGATCTGCCCCATACAGTATAAGTGTTCTGCATCAGCAAAGGAAGACATGAGGGAAATGGGATGAGCCTCAGTAGTACAGACAATGCAGACCTCAAGCAGCCCTCCAGCTCCCTTGACCCCAGCTGCTTGGCGGAGTACAAATTTGTTTACGAGGTTTTAAGAAGTTTCAGAATTCCAGCACAAGCTGGTACACATCACACTGGAATCTATAAAAGAGTTTGAAATTATAACCTTTCTAAGAGTTAAGAATGAAATATCTCCTGGTAGAACAGCCAGCCTTTCAATGAATAAGTAAGACACAATTTGCAAATATTCCCACCATTTTGATGCTGAAAAAGATCAAGCCCATTCTGAGGGTGTTTTGGTAAATGATAATATTAAGCCATCATTTGGCTCTTGGTGTATGGCATTAAACATTTGGGGTGTGGCATCTATCCATATCTGTGGATCTAGGACTTGATTCAAAAATTGCAATATTGTCTTTACTACTGGTTTATTAGCTTTTACTGCATATACATACCACTGATTTAAATCTGCTAGATTTCAAGAGAAACATCAGCAGGATGAGTTCCATCTTTCATGAGAAAAGATAGATAACATTAGAACACTTACACTGAAACCAAAAGTAACTTCAAAAAAAAAGTAGTGCTGATATAATTCCAACATTTAGGCAATTGATACATGCAAAGAATTATAACATTGGTTTACATAAGATAAATAGCATTAAATGATACTAATAACTTTGGTTATTTAGTACATGAATGGCTACCACTATCTTAAAATTTCATTATCACAATAAAAAGTAAGAAAGATGTTAGTCTTGAACTTACAATACACTTTTCTGAGTCATTAAAATGGGTTTGCTATTCTGGCATTCATGTGCACCACGAATTATGAAGGCAGTTACATGTGTCATTACAATAAAGAATTTTTCAATCCAGGTTACATATAGAATGAAATAACAAAAAATAATTACAAGATAAGTAGTTTCTATTATTCAGTAAGGTTTAAACAATAAAGAAGAAGTTATCTAATGGAGAGTGAAGGAAAGGATGGGGAAATAGGAAAAGAACACCAGTTCTTTAAGTATGTTGCACAGATGGTTAAAAAATATGCATGTCAGGATATTTTTCAGTAAAGAAAAAGCAGCAGATTGTACTGGACAATAAATAGCAGACCTAGCTTTTAATTAGGCTTGTTAGCAGCTGAAATCTAGAAAGGGGAAATATTTAAGTTAAAAAATAAATAATAAAGGCTCAATAAAAAATAATCTTCATACAGTGGAAGCTCTATTATTTGGAATTCTTATGAAATGAAGTACATCTTAGTTATAAGAATTACTACTTACAATTTTAAAGGCTGAGTATGTAAGTAACTGTAATTCAGATAGTAGATTTGCCTTTGCCTAGAGACCCTAATCAAAACAGAGTTGCTTCCTGTAATGTATACAGGGTCTCAAACACAAGGAACAATCTTGATAAAAGCTTGTGCTATGACCCATGTTATATATAGATGAGACAGGATATCATAATGGGCTAAAGGAATTAATATTAATGTGGAAAATAATGTGGATTTTTTTTTTTTCCCCTCAAATGAAATGTCTCTTTCTGGCATTGCAAGTCTTTCCTGGGAAAATTCTTTTTGAAGTCTGGTCTAGTATTATTCCCACTTCTTAGAAGAGATGTAAAGATGATGGAGAAAAATGATAATTTTGATGTAACTGCTTCTGCATGAGTTCTGTAAATGAGCCTGTCATGAATAGGGGTATTTTGGTCAAAACCATCTCATATAGCTTTTCAGCATACACCTAGCCATCACAGGGTACACCTCACCCTTCTATATCTGGTCACTATGGGGAAAGAACCTCACATGCAGGGTCAGCTGGTGGAGATTAAGATGCTTCAGGCAAGTCTCATCTATTACAGAAGTCATTTCCACAATGCATAGTATTTGGAAGCATAATCTCTATGTCAATGTATAACTTCCCAGATATGAAGTCGGCTTAAAGGGAGCCTGAGCACTGCCTTAGTTCACAGCAAATGAGAATTATCTGCTCTGAATGCAGCCATTGTGAGTTGACCTCAGGCCATGAGGATACTTGCATTGAGTTTTTAACACCCACAGGGTCTTCCTGGAGTGTGCATTTGGCTGACAAATGCAGCATTGCACACCCTGTGCGAGGACTGTGCTGGACTGTATGGTGCAGAAATGTTGCATGAGAATCTGATCTCCACCTTTCCACTGTCTTGCCTGATATAACCATTGTACCTGCCAAAGAAAACAGCATAATGTGAGAAAACATCTGTATCGGTCTGGCTCCAGAGTATTTCCATCTTATCTTTCACAAACATTGGAGCATGACTCCACCGAGGCATCTGTCCTTACCCTGGCAGCAGTCAAAAAGTGATGTCCTTCTCCCTGCAGTCAAAAAATTATCTACTCTCCTCTCTCACTCTACACAGATAACCTCTGCTTATGGCAACAATGCCCATCACGCAAGATGTATACATGCTGATACAGTCACATTCATCTACATGAGTCTAGGTACCCATAGGGCAAGACATGTATTATTTTGCCCTGGAACTTGGTTGCTACTAATACTAGGGTCCATCCCCTACGCTTACACCTGATTCCTTATTTCATTCCATTGACTTCCCACACCAGGGACCAGTCTCATGTATCCCTACAAAGAATGACTCTGCAGGTGTCTGAACCAGCACAACATGAAGGTATTCTTTGCCTTTATGTGTATGATCTCTGTGTCTGGTCTATGAGACCACCAGAATAAATGCTGATTTAGCTGTGTCTGTTACAGCTATTGCTTTCCCTTCATAAGTGTATGGGGAGGAAAAATTTATTAGGGAGACATCCTGGTCATTGACGTTGTCTAGAGACACACAATCAGAAGTACAAGACCAGTACTATAGTTGTATTGGTGTCTATACATATCATCCTCAGAGACATCTGAACCCCACAGACACAGATTGTGGTACTTCTTGAAGAAGGCTGATTTATCACCATTTCTTTTAGCCACTGACCCTCAAGGATCTCTGAAGAGAGTGGCTTACCAAATAGGCAAATAGTCCCCCCCAAAACAGTGTGAATGAGATTGCACTGACCTCATGCCTCAAGATACGTGAATCATTGCAAAAAATCTCTGCTGATCCTGCACAAATGGTAGGAGAAAGTAGAGGTGGGCAAGAAGAGGAAGGACAGGAAGAGACTGAATTTTGTGAAAAAGTCACAGGAACTTGAGCCTACTCAGAGGGGGTCAAGCATGCCTGGAGTTACCCAAGGATGGAGGAAGCCTTAGAGTGGAGCAGTCTGTGCTGTGCATCTGGTGTAGAGCCTTCACTTCCCCTCTCCAAATCCTTTGGTCCTGAGTTTCAGAGGAATTGAGGTGTTCCCAACTCATACCATATTTGCATTGTGACTGGATAGATCTTCCCTCTACAGTTTTCTAGTTATGCATTCATTTTGCCAAAACCAGAATAAGCTGGCTATGGAGGATGGACAATGTGGGAGCACTGTTAGAGAATATAGGATGATTTCACATCTGTGGCTTTTATGAAAGAAAGGGAAGTCTGCTGCCTTGTGCGTTCCACATGACTGGGACTGAGATGATGGCTTGGAACGAATAAAAATGAGGGAGATTGGGAGGATTTTGTGATTGCTACTTCACCTGCGTGAGGCCCATGTAGGTCCAATAAATTCCATTTTTGCCATCAGAGTTTGTGAATTCTGAGAAAATGTGCAAGTTAAAGGACCTGTCTGGCTGGGATGGAAAGCACTCTTCCTGGAAGTGGCAGTACATGTTTCGCTGTGTAGCAGAAGAGGGTTGGAAGGACTTTAAGTATATGTGAAGCCCCATACGGATGCCCAGCAGACCCACTCTCAGTCAGAAGACTCACTTTCCAGGCTGCTTGCAACAGCCAGGTATTGCGCTCTGTCATGCACTATGCTATAAGCCAGTTACACATCTTTCAATTATGCTTTTTATAAAATCATGTGACAATATCATTTCACTGTCAAGTACATGGCATGACACATCAATATAGCCATTATTCATCAACAGAGAAGAAACATGGAATCACTCACTTTAATGGAAGGCAGAATATCTCATGTTTTTTCCTAGAAAAGTAGATTTTATCCAAAATGGATTTCTGAAAATTGACCTTGAATTAATTGGACATGAAATCAGTCTCAGTGAAAAGATTATTATTACATTGTGTTACTTGCTAAATCAGCCTATCACTATTTTTTTCCTTTTCCTTGGGAGGCTTTCTTTTTTCCTTCTATTGTTTTGGGGGGTTTTGGGGTTGGGGTTTTTTTGCAAAAAGGAAGGAAGTGACAATTATTTTTTGAATTGCTGAGAGCTATTTTCATGTTACGTGAAGATTTCAGCAGTGGCACCTACTTGTAAGGGCAGCGCTCATCATCTATTGGCAGACAGTGTCAGCCAAGAAGCCACTCATCATTACACAAGATATTCAGCCTTTTTAAGGTAAATCTTTTTTTTTGGCTCTTTTCCTGGAATAGGTAGTGTTAGAGTAGAAGAGAAGAGAGAGGGAATATCAGCATCACAGCTCTGAGGACAGGTCCTCGAATCAGCCCTCCTGAATGTTACCAGCCCAGGGAGCACAGACCGGTGTATCCTTTCTCTTTTTTCCAAAAATAATAGAAATGGTATTATGGAACAGCAGAAATTCGGCAGGAGACTAGTGCACAAAAGAAAAAAAAAAAAAAAAGCTGTCAAAACAAAATCAGGCTTCTTTCATGCCTATTGATTTCCCCTGTCAAATCAAAATGAGGCTTGACATCTACTGCTTTAACTGCCTTTATGTCATTTTTGACAGCACAAGCAGACTGTCTCTGTAATGGTGTTGTTACAATCAATTAATCTTCTGTTGCTATTAGGATAGGAAAATTCTATTGTTTGTATTCAGTAGCAAATGTGCTAATATTTCAAATATGCCTAAAATTTAGATATTTAAAAGAAGATCTCTATTTAGATTACTTTTTAAAGCTTTGTGAAAACTAAAATTGAAAGTTTCTCATAATAAATCACTTAATAAAACAAATAAATAGTAAAGTTCACTAAATAACTAATATATTTTCATCTGTTCTTTTTGTGGCATAATGCAAAGGCCATGAAATCTAAGGAACAGATTTTGCAATGACTTCAGTTGATTTTAAAACAAGCTTTGCTTACCTTGAAGAGTCGATCTGATACAGCCCTGAAGTTTACTACTACATAAATTCATAATATTTAGTCCAGTGATAATTGGGTGACGTAGACAATGTGGGAACTTTGTGATGCATTTCTTGCTATGTATCTATGGGTAGCAATGTGCTATAACTGTACACCCACAGCAAAGTCCCATTTTTATGGCCCCACTAATGCTGAATGTGTTAATCTCTTGTTTGCGAGGAAATAAAACATCGGTTTGTGCAAAATGAGCCATTTGGAATTGGACTCTCATAGCAATTTGAGAGGTACAACAAAAACTGGAATGCCTACTCACTTTCTAAAGACAGGAGTAAAAGACCTTGGAGTAAATAGGCTACTGACATTGTAGGCATTTTAGAAGGGTTTTACTGCAGCTGAACATAAGATGTAGAGACAAGATGGATTCCAGGAGTCACGCTGGGTCACCTCTCTTACTGAAGTGCCTTCCATCTTAAACTTAACTTGATAAGGAATTTTATAAGCTGCTGTAGTGGTTTGGGCTGCGATAGAGTTAATTTTCTTCATAGTAGATCGCATGGGCTATGTTTTGGTTTTGTGACCCAAAAAATGTTGATAACACAGGGATCTTTTAGTTATTGCTGAGCAGTGCTTACACAGGGTCAAGGCTTTTTCTGCTTTTCATGCTGCCCCACCAGTGAGTAAGCTGCTGGGAATGCATAAGAAGTTGGGAGGGGACACAGCCGGGACAGCTGACCCCAACTGGCCCAAGGGATATCTCATACCTTATGATGTCACACTCAGCAATAAAACTGGCAGGTGAGGGAAGGTGGCTGGGGCTGCCATTGCTTGGGGACTGGTTGGGCATCAGTCAGCTGGTGGTGAGCAGCTGGGGGGTTTTGCGTCACTTGTTTTTCTTGGTTTCATTTATTTTCCTCTTTATAATTTTTTTGTGGGATTTGGTGGTGTTTCTTGTGGGGTTTTTTTAATTATTGAAATGTCTTTACCTAAACCCATGAATTTTCTCAATTTTGCCCTTCTGATTTTCTCCCCCATCCCACTGGGGAGTGGGGGGCTCCCCAGTGAGCAAGCGGCTGCATGGTGCTCAGCTGCTTACCAGGGTTAAACCACGACATCTGCATTGCACTGACCAATAGATGATTGCTTTCACAGAAACGATTATCATCGTTGCCATGTTTTCCTTGAATAGTAAAGGAAATTTCAGACAGTACATTCAAGGCTGAGTTTGTTTCAGAAATTCCTTACAAAAGTTAAGACAAATTTGGAGAAGCTATGCAGACAAGGAGGCATACTTCAGTCCAAAGGTTCAGGCCTTCAGGACAAGCAGTTCCCCCATAAAAAAAGCCAGTAAGATATAATACTAAAATCTAATATTAAAAATATTAAATTATTGTTCTAGATTTCACAGGAATTATATTTAATCAAAAAAAAAAAATGAAGCTTCCAGGCCCACACAGGCTTTCTTGGTTTAGTTCTCTCCTGAGCTGAGCTATCCTTAAGCCATCTACCTTTGACTAAAGTCATAATACTCAAGCTTTCCTACAATAAAAGCTTCTAAAAAGCAGTCATCATTTGGTGATATTTCTGTATAAAGCAATCATCTAAGACAAATTTTTAGTATAAAATTCTATTGCA
Source organism: Haliaeetus albicilla (assembly GCF_947461875.1). Lineage (NCBI taxonomy): Eukaryota > Metazoa > Chordata > Aves > Accipitriformes > Accipitridae > Haliaeetus > Haliaeetus albicilla. The sequence continues at coordinate 14,883,939 of NC_091485.1, forward strand.
GTCCAAAGCTCAGAAACAACATGATGCTCCTGCATTCCCAGCTACATTCTCATTGCAAAGAAACACTGGCCAAATTTAATTTTTTTTTAGTATGTGACATTTTTTTCTTAGTTTCAACATTTAAAACTAGTAACTTTTCCCAATTATTCTAAGCAAAGCTTATAGTATTGTTTTGTAATTTCTCCCATAAGAAACTTTTGTGCCAAGCCATAATTTTAAGTGGAAAGCATATAGTGACAAGAACTTTGGAATTTAAGTCATAAAGGAAAAATAAGGTTCAAAATCAGATTTGCCCTATGGTTATAATTGTGGTATAATTGGGTATCGCAGCCGGGCCTGCGTACACACCCAATGCACTGTCATTATTTCCCTGGTTCAGGAAATCCCCAGATGGTCTCTGCATAGATACAATGGACTGGCTTGAGATAAGGGACCCACTTGAGGCAAGGTGATTGACTTACCTCCCAGACTCCTTCATAACAAAGTATTTGACTAATTGCTACAGGAACTCTCCAGTTGGGAATTTTGGAAAGGTCTAGGCATTTCCCCAGGTAGCTTCTGCTCTGCATAAACCAATTTGTATGTTTAAATATGCATATTAATATCCTGGGTGAGGACTCGGACTGTCCCAGGGAACCTCAGGTGGTTCAGAATTAGAGAATTGACCAAATTGGACGTTACTGTAAGTACAAACTGTTATCGCAGATGCAGAAATCATAAATTAAGATAGTCTTTTGTACATTGCTAAGATAATTAGGAGATATTTTGTATTTAGAGTAAGACAATCAATAGTTAGGGATTACAGATGTTGCTGGAGTGGCTATGTAGCACCATGGGCAGCAGGAGTACAAGAATCAAGTAGAAAAGTGATTCAGGGAGTCTATCCTGATTCAGCTGAAGATACTATTACAAGGACCCTTGCAACAGAGATTTCTATTACTATCCAGACAGCAACCAATCATTATTTTTGAGACATTTGATCCCCTGTGTGAGCATTGTCTTATGCAAAGATTCCAAAAAATTAGAGGGGTTTTTAACACTCTGGTCGTGTCTACACAGCAATATAGAGTTTAATTAGGAAGAGGAAAAATTAAATTTCAGTTATGTTCCTTTGAAAAAAAAGTGATTGGAAAAAAATATTGGGAGAAAAATGTGAATAATTGAAAAATAAAACTGAAAAGCAAACAACTCTACCTTGAAGGGACTGTCTGATATATATTTATTTTTTTTTTTAGAAAGCGGTCTTTATGATTAAAAGTATTGTCTGATCATAGGACGCCTTCACAATGTTACCTTTATTTTATTTTGGAAACTCCTTAATAACACAAATATTATAAAGTTAAATCCTTTTATAATAGCTGATATCATGATAAATGTATGTTTTAGGAAATGTTATAACAACTTGCTTCATATTCCCTTATTAATACACAGGTGACCTCAGTTAATCAGTCACAAAACATTGCTACATGCAGTATTCCTGACGTAGGGCAAGTGAAAAGAGAGAGGGGTCTATCATTTCGTTGACCTTCTCAGCAGCTGGATAAGCTTTCATCAACTTTCTCATTAGTAACATCTGACTGATTGACTAGGTTAACCCAAATAGAGGAGCAAAAGCCAAACAGATCATTTGCATATTATATTAATGACATTCATAAACCACCATTTGGTGTTCCTATGGGAAGTATCATAACACAGCCTGATTGCTTTTGTATTCACTAGTTGTTGCAAAGAAAACAGCAGTGTTTACCTCTAATATTTTAGGGATACAGTTTATTTATACTTCTCTATGAGTGTAAATCATAACTGCCTAAGAAAAAAATGAGCCTCTGTTGATCTGTGAAGGAAAACAAATTAATTGATGAAGAAAAAAGGTCCAAACAATATTCTACCTCACCTAAAAATTGAGGTTAAAATACCCACGTTGCATCAACCTCCAAAGATCAATGTGTCCTAGCTGGGTCAAAGGCAATAAAAACGGGAAATTCATTTTAAGATCAGAAGCTCATAATAACACAGGGCCAGAGGATGCTCAGGAAGCTGCCTCTGGTTATACAAACATTGTACAACCAAATGCTAAAATGCAGATTATAAACTTTTTTTATATATTATATTACAACATCGGACATAATTTCACAGTCTTGGGACCAGAAGATTGAGAGACTCAGTTCTGTCCTTGTTTCCTTTTCCTCTGTAAGGACACAAGCTGTAGCAAAATCTGCCTTAGCATACTTCATTACCACTCATTTACTAGTTCAGTGATGCTGCCCAGTGTGAGGAAAAGGGAAGGAAACAAAAAAATCTTTTTTCTGCCCTATTTCCTTCTTTCTCAAAAGACAGTGTAAGCAGGTCACAGGCATCTCATTTTCTTGCAAATCCCAGGCCTGACTGTCCCTGTCCAGTCCTCCTGGGGCCTCCCCAACCCCCGTATGTCTATATATATATATATCTGTGCATATAGATTTGGCATATTCCCTGTACGACCATTAAATGTAGCTGCATCTGGAAGCTTAATAGTGAATGGAACTGAGTCATCTTTTCTCATTATGGACCTTGCAAAACACATTATAGATCTCTCCCTTAAAGGAAAGTTATTTGCAAACACTATCATTACTACATTCCGTAGGTGCATTGAATTTACCGCTAAATCACACCCTGCCTCAGAAAATCTTCTGCGTATATATAGACACAAATTCTGTGCTTGTTAAACTGTGCTGAATTCAATTGCAGTCTGTAACACAGTGTGCTTAGGAGTCAGTTCTAACCTGTTATTGTCGTCCACATCTATGCTCCCTTCCTACAGGAAAAGGATGGGAAATGTGGAGCAGATATCTCTCCACTTCCTGCCTACGACAGCATCTCATATTATGGCTGGTTTGTTGGGTTTTTTGAGGAACTCTGGAGCTTTCCTGAAATTTTTCACTGCAAGTATATGAAAGAACAAGGTATGTACATAATGAGAAGGTGAAGTTGGATCTCAATTACTCACACACACAAAAAGTTATAAACTAATGATCCAAGATTAAGGAGCAGATTAATGCATTGAACTAGATGATCCCAGATTAATGTGTTGAATGAAACATAAAGGTACTCACAGTTAATTGTTGTACATTCAGTACATGCCATATATTGTGCTGCCTTTTTCCAAATACTGATACACTTAAGGAGGAGTAGGCAAACCCCTGCTTTCTATGTTCTTTCACTGTTTAATACATAGTTCTCAAGCTTTGCAGAAACTGTCATGGAAAACACAAATACATAAATACAAAGAAATTTGACTAAATCCCTGAGGACACGATCTCTTACATTTACTGTTTATATAACTTTGAACTGATTACATGGCAGCTGAACTTGTCATTTGTAAGCACTATACTAATGTTTCATAGCTACACTTTTAACAATCTATTGGTTTCTAATTAACAGAGGAGCTGTCTTCCTAAATTTAAATTAAATGCTTATTGGAGACATGTATGCTAGGGTTGCTTCAAATCTAAGAACTCGTACTTAGTGTTAAATATGCATACTGATATTTTACTGATTATAGCTATATTTTTATATGTCAGTTTAAGACCCAGACTCAAGAGAGTAAATTAGCAAAGTGGATTAATAAAAAGGGATTTACATATTTCACTTATTATTCAGTCCAATTTGATTTCCAATTAAGTTCTGTCTTTCCTGTATGTCCTTAAGCCTAAGAGGGATCTCTAATAATGGTGTCTGAATGTTGAACACTATCTTATTCAAATGTGGATTATCTTTGAAACTGCTGTCCTCGTCTCAGTGTGTGTTAAGATTTTTATAGTTTAACCTATGCTTCCAAACAGGTGTCCCCTGCAAAGCACAGCCTAAAATAATATGTGCAATGCTATGCTTCTGATGTGTAATTAGTAACCATGGTATAGAATTTAGCATTTCCTACCATGTTGCTGTCAAAAGAACAGGAAAACACTGTGAAAACTACTGAGGATTTCATTATGATTTCAAAATTGAGGGCCTAGCTGTATTCATAAAATGCATCTGCTTAGATAATTGCTATTTGTTAGTTTTTACACCGCTGTCAGACACAAGGGACATCTGCAGTACATAACAGTATATTTATGCATCTTTGGATACTACATCAACTGAAGTTTTGAAAACATGGTCGCATAAACAAATTATCCAGCTGAAGGATGAATTAGTATAATTTATATCAACATGTGCTGAACTCCGTATACTTTTTTCATGGGTAAGTGGAGCAGGTGAAGGTTTTTCTTGTATTTGTCATACCAGTGTTCTCTTTTACAGAAGTAAACCTCATCCCAGCCAAAAAGGAACCAATAAAGGTTTGTTCCACTTCCAACAGATATAAGATTTGATTTCATTAATACTCAGCAAAGTGTTTATCTGCTACCTTCACTTGACAAGATATTAAAAAAAATAAAATAAAATAAAGTGGTGTTATATCTTCCTTAGAAAAGCAGAAAAAAGGGAATATTGAGGAAAAAAAAATGCAAAAAGTCATTTTCCAGGTTTCTTAGTGGCAAGTTTTTTATAGGAAGTCAAATTTTAGGCTGGGGGGAATAATTATTCTATACCTAACTTTTCAAATTTCTGTAAGCCATACTAAAAGTATTCTTCTTAACAGACCGGTCTAATGATAACTTCTGATAAGCCAAGTTGAGAGCTGTTTGGTATTTTGAAGGAGCTGAGGAAGTTTCTTTCAACTGACAAGGCAGTTCTTGTGATTTCTGCATGTTGGATGTGTCACCTGTCCAGCTGGAGAGCTCTTCCACAGCTGCTCCTTGTGTGGACTGCTTCTCCGAGCACAGCCTAGATGGCCAAAATCCCTGTGGGAAAGGAGAGCGCCTTCAAGCTTCCTTGAATGTATGGGAAATGGATCTGCCAAATCAAAGGGTACATTTGTGTGCATGTTCTACAACATACCGGTGATACTTCTTTACAAGAAAAGCATGCTTTGTTTTTAGGAAGCAGTTCTACTCGTAGGCACTAAACTACGCCAGTAAGAAGGCAGCATGGGGTCACCTTAACCCAATGCTGCTGTGTGCAGTCATCCGATACAAAACCCCTTTGCCATCAGTTTGTTCTGTTTTGTATTGCTGAACAGCAAAGGTCTGCACTCAGAAAGTCTCTGTTTTGTAAAAAAGATCGTCTCCTTTCAGGAAACACTTTCAACCTGAGAGTCAGCTGTCCAATAGGGTTTATCACAGTGACAGTATCCTACAGATTGGCAGGCAGAGCAGCGCTACAACTATGGGTTGAAGGGTTCAATAATGGTTTAAAACACATCAGAATTGCACTAGTCACCTCCCCACTGACTGCTACTCTCTCAGCTAGGGTAACGGGGACTAGGGTAATGAACTGTGATGTGCAATGCACAGCAGAAGTGGCTTTCAGCCAGTGCCATCCAGAGCACTGGGCACTGAGATGATTACGAAGAAGTCCTACCAAACGTGAAGCTGATTCCATGCGCCCCTCCTTTGTAATTTTTTCTTCATGCTCTCCACGATTCCCAGAGGCCTAGACGTCTCTATACGTTCCTAAAGCTCTGTGCCCAACACTCCCTTGTCCTCAGCACCCAGAGAGATGTAGCGTGGTAGGTACAGTGACCAAGCAGCTCGAGTCTGACAAGGCTAAAACAGAGTGAAAACAAACATGCTTTGAAAAGCACAAGTTAACTCTCTGTGTGAATGCAGTCTGATGTCCCTGAACTGTTTCTGTGTTCTGGGGTGAACACGTTGAAATAGCTCAAGTCCGCCAGTGGTCTGTGAACCCGGACACAGCAGGATAAGGATGCAGCTTACAGAAATGTGTAGAATATTTCTAGTATGAATGAAAGTTCATGCTTTCCGAACACTCATATTAGTTTTCACATAATACAAGTAGATGGTAGCATTTATATGTGAGATAAAGGAAAAGAAAAGACAAGATTTCGTACATGGCAGAGTTACGTAGAACTTCTCTGTTCTGCCTGTGTAAAACTGCTAACAAAACAAAAAACAAACAATTTAAAGACAGAGTCATACATGCTTGCTAAATAGTGCACTGTTTGCGCTGAGTAAAGAACAATTTATATGACTTAAATATACAACAATAGGCAAAAAATGGGCAAGTATATCTACTTTGGTCAAAGCATCATATCACTAATCCTCTTATGACTGAGTGTTAATATGGTGATTCAAGTAATGAAAACTCTGGAATGGGATTTTACAGATGAAGAACAATACTTTTCTATGCTCGCTTAATCGATTATTATTTTTTTTTTAATCTGATTTAATGATTAGTTTTTTTCCTGTGGAGTGAGGTCTTGACTCCATAAACAATATTTGAACTTCTCAAGCTATTCACACTTCATAACACTTTAGGAACAAATCCAGTAATTCCTACTAGCTGAAAATTACAATGAATCATGGGAATAAACAAAATAAGAACCATAATTTTTTTTAAAAAGGCAAAAAATCCAATTTAAAATCAGATTATCAAACTAATTTTTCTGTTTTATAAGAAGGAGTCTTAGTGTCACATGTGTAAAAGGCCTTTAATTAACCTTAATTCCATGGAGTTTGATAGGAACCAGTATTCCTGAAAAATCCATCTGGAGGAGATATCCAGTTCGGAAATTTTATTTAAATTTACACTAATAATCTCCATCAAACATATGGTGTTTCAAGTAGTAATGTTTACCAAGGTGATAACAGCAAGTATTAAATTCCACCACTGATGTGCACTTTTCTTTTAATGAGAAAAAAATATTTCAGAGTTTTCTTTGGAATATTGTAATAATTGTATCCATATAAATAAATGTAAGGAGAAATGAAACAGGAAACAACTAAGCACTTGAACTCAACAGCCTCTTACAACACCATGTGATTTCCATCTCTGTTGGAACTGAGACTGACACTTGTCAGTTTTCCTATTCTATTTCAATTTATAAGGATAACTGAAAGGAAACATGCTGATGATAATTATAATCCAAATTACCTAACAATAACATTATGGAAAGAAATTCTCGGGTTTTATTAAAGTCCTTTTTTTTAATTGAAAGCATTCTTACAACTCTCCTTTCAAAGGTCACCTAAAACAAGGGAGGCCAATTTCTAGTTAGTAGCATGTTCCATCACTGGCATACTAATTGCCTTTACACAGTAAGCTGGTTTCAGTCATATGGTTAGCAGTGTCACATTCCTCATGACATTTGTCTTATGGAAATACTCTCATAAACCAGACAGAATTTGTAGAGCAATCGCATCATCTTCTTTGTCACCCATATACCAACATTTTGTTTTCCAGACAAATATTCAGACAAAAATTTCAGACAAATAATTGCCTGAAATTAACTTGTTTTGTCTTAATCAGTGATAGTAGTTCCACTTACAGTAATCTTAATTGGTATTTCTTATTATAAGAACTGGTTCTAATGCTCCGTTACTTTGCCATAAAATGCCAAGGTTAAAAAGACTGTTGGTGGTAAGATGAACTTTTGTGTGGGCTCATGTAAAGTTAAAACAAGAAAGAAGAATCATCTGAGGTAATGATAAAAAAGTAATCAAGAAAAATACAACTTTTTGTGATTGGTTGACCCTGGCTGGAGGCCAGGTGCCCACCAAAGCCGCTCTATCACTCCCCTCCTCAGCTGGACAGGGGAGAGAAAATACCGTGAAAGGCTCCTGGGTCGAGATAAGGACAGGGAGAGATCACTCATCAATTACCATCACAGGCAAAACAGATTTGACTTGGGGAAAAAAAATTAATTTAATTTATTGCCAATCAAATCAGAGTAGGGTAATGAGAAATAAACCCAAATCTTAAACACCTTCCCCCCACCCCTCCATCCTTCCTGGCTCAAATCCACTCCTGGTTTTCTCTCCCTCCTCCCCCCAAGCAGCGCAGGGTGATGGAGAATGGGGGTTGGGGTCAGTTCATCACACGTTGTCTCTGCTGCTCCTTCCTCTTCAGGGGGAGGACTCATCACTTGTCCCCTGCTCCAGCGTGGGGTCCCTCCCACGGGAGACAGTCCTTCATGAACTTCTCCAGGGTGAGTCCTTCCCACAGGCTGCAGTTCTTCACGAACTGCTCCAGCGTGGGTCCCTTCCATGGGCTGCAGTCCTTCAGGCACAGACTGCTCCAGCGTGGGTCCCCTGCAGGGTCACAAGTCCTGCCAGAAAACCTGCTCCAGCGTGGGCTCCTCTCTCCATGGGGCCACAGGTCCTGCCAGGAGCCTGCTCCAGCATGGGCTTCCCACGGGGTCACAGCCTCCTTTGGGCATCCACCTGCTTTGGCATGGGGTCCTCCCCAGGCTGCAGGTGAAGATCTGCTCCACCGTGGACCTCCCTGGGCTGCAGGGGGACAGCCTGCCTCACCATGGTCTTCCCCACGGGCTGCAGGGGAATCTCTGCTCCGGTGCCTGGAGCACCTCCTCCCCCTCCTTCTTCACTGACCTGGGGGTCTGCAGGGTTGTTTCTCTCACAAATTCTTAGTCGCCTCTTCCAGCTGCAGTTGTACAGTAAATTTTTTCCCCTTCTTAAATCTGTTCTTCCAGAGGCACCACCTCTGTCACTGATGGGTTCAGCCTTGGCTGGCGGCAGGTCTGAACTTGGAGCCGGCTGGCACTGACTTTGTCAGACATAGGGGAAGCTTCTGGCACCTTCTCACAGAAGGCACACCTGTAGCCCCCCCACTACAAAACCTTGCCATGCAAACCCAATAGACTTTTCTCTCACAGTTCTCAGCATTTATAGTTCCACACTTCTGCATGGAAAGTTGAAATTTGGTGGAAAGCTAGGCAGGGGAAGAAAAAGCTGACATTGCAATGCATAAGGGGAGAGGGGAGAATAAAAATTCCATTAATGTAGCTTCTGGTATTTAATAATGAAAAAGATTGCATCTACAAATGACCTTCTCATGGCATAGAAGTGTTTCAACAGGTTTTACTGAAAACATAAGTTTTTGCTCTGGATATATAGCTAAATCCTGTGTTAATAACTTTAACTTTGCATGCGAAACTTTTTTCTAAATAAGAATGATACATAAAGTATAATACATAAAGTTCCAGTATGGCATCTTAAACTGCGAAGACATAGACACAAATATTTCACTGCTGTAGTTCCCTCATTAACATACCTGAAAAAGTTGTCTAGATGAAATGAATGTACCCCACAAAACATATTTTCTGTGATGGTAAGATGTGCCAGTATTTTTTCACACAGTCTGCTTCTACCTTAAGTAAAATGCAACCCTTCAGTACCTTTCAGTATCTACATGAAAGCTGTGCTTTCCATATTTGCTAATTGCATTGAAAAATCCTTTTATCCCCACGAATTTAATGTTGCTCATGAAACTTAGATACTAGAATAACAATTTGCTTGTACACCACATAGAACCAAAATTGTATAATCATACCTCTTTAGTCACAAAGATCAGTTCAAATCATATAGTATATGCTATTAATTAAAAAAAAAAAAAAGAAAGAAAACATAATTTAAAAAAAATTAATGTTAGTCTTTGTAATGAAAAATCTTTGTGCATCTTCAGTTACCAAAAATATACTGTTTGTCTTGTGGATAACTTTTATAAAAGTTAACATATACACTACATATATATATATATTTAATTACATCATGTTTTCAGTTTTACAGAGCACTCTAAAGACACTTGCAGTCTTTATCTGTAAGACAGCATACATATCCCAGCAGAGTAACTCAGAGCTCAGAATAGCCACACATAAGGCAGTGTACATACCTTCACTTCTAACTTCTCAGAGTGTGAAGGGTAGACTTAAGGAGTAACCAGATCACCTCCTATTTAATTCTACTAGTTGTTTTCTGAAGTAATCTGCTGTATCATCATGACTGTTTTATAAACACTATAGTACCAAAAAAATCTCTTATTACTAATCCCCACCAAAATCTGGCCATTACATCTTAGCAAAAAAAATGCCCAGTGTGCTGTGCTTCACTTCAAGCTTGCAGTCTTCTCTAATAAACTATTTTCACTTCTCTCCATAGGTCTCATAGACAGCTCATTGTAGAACAGTTCTGCTTGTTTAACAAGTTGATTAATGAAACAAGCCTTTTTCTTTTTTTTCTCCTCTCATTATTTTTTCCTTACCCTTCTCATGATAGACACTGAACTGAATTCTGTCATTCCCATCAGGAGCCCACTGCACAGGTATTATTCAGAAAAGTCTTTGGAAGTCCACCTACACAATCACTTTCTTGTCAGAACACTGCTGAACCTCACATATTCTCTTCTTCTCTGTCTTCCCACATTCATCTTCATAATGACTGTCTAATTTCCAGTGCACAGCTAAAATATCTTTAACAATTCTAAACCTTATCAGTAGCTTTAATTTACAACTGTATGGTATTTGGAGTTTTTTACAGTCAGAAAAGTAGGGAATTAAGATCTCTGAATAAATAAAATGTAGTGGTCTCACTTTTCAATGAGTTGACACAAAAGAATACTTTTTTCAAGCAGCAGGAATACATTCACAGATATGTGCACATATAACAAAATCTTTGGGCTTACCAGTAAGCTACTGTATAGGCATGTAGGTTTTACATGCATTAGGACATACTAAAACACAGAGAAAAATGAGGAACTTGCATGAGAAGTAGCATAGTAATGCTGGATTTCTGGAAATTCAGGAAACTGTATTTGTGTCTTCCTTCCTGTTCCAAACTAAACAACCTCAGTTTATTTGATCTCTCATTGTATACCACATTTCTTCAAGCTCTGACCATTCTCACTGGCTGAACAGGACAAAACACTGCAGCCCAGGCACTCCCAATGCTTCCCTAGAGAAGAGAGGGTTATGCACTCCAGAGAGGTGTTTTCCCTTCTCTGCAACAGTATCATATTGACTCAGGCTTTACATTTCCATCCAGTAGAGCCTCCCTACCACTTTCTGAAGAGCAGATTCCTAACATGCTGCTGCCTTTCCTCACATCATTCAGGGATGGCAAAACTCTTCAGGAGCTGTCTAGGGAACCTGAGGCATGAGACACTGATGCTGCAGTGGTACCTTGACTTCTCAGCATAAAAATTCAGGTTATTAATCTTATCTGATTAGGTGCATTCATGTTAGGAAAATTCTTCATTTTCCACTACCAGAGCATGACAACTATCCATTATGGTTGAAGTATAGACAGTATTCATGTTTGTTCATTTATCTTCAATTCAACACGTAAAGCTATCTTACTCAAAGCAAGAGTCAGTGACAAAAAGAATAAAATTCCTAGGTCTTGCCTAGGCCATCAATAGCACCTGTAATAACTGTGACTTTTCAAGACCATTGTGACTGCAGTAAGATCCTTAAACCATATTTACTGTTCTCTTCACAGAGAGAAATAGACCTGAAATAAGTGGAAATATTAAAAGGGATTTTGGAAAAACATGAAGAAATCATGAAAACTGAATAGCTTTGGTGATTAGCAACTGGTTTGTAAAATTAAGGACCAAAGTTCTCTACATACTTCTGCTATGAACTGCTTAAACACCAAGTATCTTGACTCAAAATACATTGCTCTCAGCCACCCCTGTGTAAATTCCAGTATGATATAATACAATTTATACTAATTCCAAGCATAAAAACACAGCTTTGGTGAAGAGGATCAGAATAATTTTTGCAATATACAGAATGACACTGCAAACAGCAATATTTCAGTAAATTTTAAATAGAGACAAAAATAATTTCAGAAGCAAACATAAAGACACAAAGCAGAAGAAGTCTGGAATTTAAGAAAATTTTTTTCTGATAAACTGGTGGAACCACATCACTCATCATTAGAAAGCTGTCAGTTGCAGGTCTTTCAATTTCAAAATTAATTTTTCATTCACTGCTGCAAGTGAATGCAAAGTGAATGTAACTGACCATATGCTGCAGGTTCATAATCACTGGCAAAAGCAAGTGTCTGTCAAGCTCTATTACCAGAACACCTACCTTTTCACTGAGCAAGTAATTGTCTGCAAACACTTTATTTTAATTACTCCAAGCCAAATTTCTCAGGAATTCCTTCTCTTAGCCTCAGGAGGTCCTGGTGACAGCTCACATGTTCAATTGTCATGATCTGTAAGTGGCTGTGCAAATGGAAAACGCTTGGTCCCAGAGGTCGTTCCAATCCTGTATCTGGACACTAATCGGTCTGGCCCATGAACTCTGAAGATGGCTATGAGACACCATAAAAATAAAGAAATGTTTATGATGCCTATTTGGGGGGGGGGTGCGGGGGGGGGGGGCAGAGAAGGATTTGCAACAGGGGTATTGCAGAAAAAGAAAAAACATGCCATAAGGGTATTGAAAATCTGGACTCATAGTGTGTGCCTAGCCTCTGAAGGCAGAAACCAACCTTTATTTCAGGACCATGAAGTCTGTTAAGTTGCTGGTGGGAAGATTTCCTGCTAAGTGAGGCTTAGAAGAAACACAGTAACAACACTATGCAGAAGTAACAAACCACAGCTAAAATTACTATTCATTCACTGCCCACGTACAGAAAATAAGAAGGGTTCACCTGTTCAATCAATATATACCCTGGTTATTTTCAAACTCTAAAAGCATCATTTTAGCTCAAAGTAATGACTTTGCATAGAAATGCACACAATGGATTAGCTAATGAATAAACCAGTACTAAGATAAAACAGATAAAATGACAGACAAACTGGTATTTCTAACTCCATGCTGTACCCAAGAATTAAGAATTCAAATTACTATAAATTTTTAAAGTACAGACGTCAAGAGGAAAACAATAACCATAAAATGGGGCAAGGTGATATTCTGAAGAAAAAAAAATTATATGTAAAAAATATACATAGTTTTAGTTTTTCTATATTAACATTTTTTCACATTACTATATCTCTGAAATTTAAATAGGAATTTTTGATGCTTACTTATGAACATGTAGTTATTTAAGTATGTATATCATTATGACAAAGGGGAGGAAAAACTGGAGACCATCAGCAATATCCACATCTGTCCAGACACAAAAGAAACAGCATGTTCCCTGTGTAGCAGTGCCAGGTAGCTGGAAGAGACCCTGAATAGATTATTTCAGCAGAGGAATTAAACCACTCTGTTTGAAGCTACTGTTCATCATTTAGAGATGTCAAAATAATGTTTTCACATATAGAAATTGGAAGAAATGAAGGTCTTATTTCCATATAAGAAACAAAGATGACATAAAATTAACCTATTTTCATGACAAAGAGTAAAACAATTACATAACTAAGAATTAAGATTAAATTGACTATAAGTACAAAAATGTGGTAGTACAAATAGTCAATCACTGTTACATTTCTGAAGTTGTAATGTGATTGCGTCTTTGTTATTGTCCTTTTCTTTTATAATGTATTAAACTTTATATTAAAGCATCAGTGGTTTTTCATTGGTATTAGTCTTATCTCATCTGAACCTCTCTATCCTTGGACTGAAGGTGTTGCAAAAACTTTGTCTAAGAAGAACTCCAGATTGTTGTACTTTAGCTTCATTTCAGTGCATTTTGTTTTGATAGATACTTCTGGTATAGCTATTCTATTTGAGAACAAAAAAGATTTGACATTATTTACTCTTCCTTATATATAATTATAGCAACCCAAGTGCATTACAGAATAACATGACTGGTTATTTTACTTTGACTGAAATGCTATGGGACAAATCCTATCTTTAGATATGCAGCCAGAGCAGCCAGAAGACACATATTCATCTGCAAGACAGAATCTTGCTTTTCTTTTTACAGCAATGTCAAGTTTTTTCACCAGGTCTTCCAAAAAATTATTTTACATTAACACAGTCACATTTTAAATATTAAAATAAACTAAAATTCCTATAACCATCTTTCTTTTTCATATGTAAGAATTAAAATGTAAAATGGCTTTCACCTCTAGAACTTTAAATAACATATTGTGTTGTCACGTAATTTCCAGAGTATAGCTCATGTATTTGTCTGATGCCTTTAAAAAAGCTAGAATCTAGGTGTGTTAGGCTGGAACAGAATGGTTACCAAATTTTTAATATAACTGCACAAGGAAAAGCAGAAAGGTTAGAACTGCATTTTTCTCTTCTTTTTCTTCTTTGGGGTTTTTTGTTTTGGCTTGGTTTGTTTTGTTTTGTTTTGTTTTGTTCTGTTTGATAATGGTAACAGCAAAGCTGAAAACAGGCCTGTATTCTCTAAGGACATATCTCTGTAAGTGTAAAAGAAATGGTTGGCTGCTGTTTTAACTTTTTGTTTTCTTTGGGGGCAGGGAGGATTTCAGTTTGTATTTCCAGAATCCTTAGTGTTGTCTCAGTCTTTTCTGAAATACAAATGGATGCTATGGTTTACACCAGTGAAAATCTGCTAGGATATTTCTTAAATTGATTTTGCATTCCTACCACTCTTCTTGAAATCTCTAGTATTTGAGTTAATCTTATTTAACTCTTTTCTACTCATTTTTACTTCAAAAATATCAGGAATTTCATGTTAGCTTTTAACTAGCTTATACAAATGACTTTAGCTGACTCAGAAAAATGAATCATCTAGTCTCTTGCTTTCTTTAAAAGAGAAAGAAGTAAGATTTTCAAAATCAAAATCTTTCTTTAAGAGTTAACTTAGTAAGTGCTATTGGAAAGTAAGTAAAACTTTTTCCAGAAATTTAAATTTCAGATGTCTTTTTCCAAAGGATGAATTGGAAGAAAGAATTATCTTATTTCACAATTGACGGTAACAATACAGGGTCAACTTTGGTGCTCTTTCCTGTGCCTTTTTAAGATCTAGCATATGTCTTTTAAGAAAAGGGAAACAAACGTCATACAGTTTTCAGGATGAAGCCCCTCTGAGTATTTATAATCAGACAGGCTTTCTGCTTTGTTACCTATTGCTTTCTGAATCACTCTAACTTGTTTTTACTTTTATAACTGTTTTTGAGTCAGTGCTTCTACGAAACTACATGTAATAACACCAGGATTTCTTTGCAGAGGAAAAACAGAAAGATCACCATTGCATGCATAAAGGTAGAATTGGGGGTGAGGGGAGATTTCCCCTATCTGTATTATTTTACCTTCATATATGTTGACTTTTATATTCCATACTACCACCCAGTCATTCAGTTGCAGAATAATTCTGTAATCCTTCATAGTCAGCTTTACTCGATATGAATATGAATGCTATACTGAATAGCTTAGTATCATCAACCAATTGTGTCACATAGCTGTTCAGGTTTTTTTCCAGATCGTTTATGAATACGTACACATTCTCTTGTACATATAGGTTGATGGTGTGTAGCTCAGGAAATGGCTACAAAATTTGCTAAACTATGTCACACAGAACCAGAAAAAAATGGGGTTTAATCCATTCTATTTGTCCAGTGTGAGGTGATTTTTAACTTTATACTGTAAGTTTCTATGGTATGTATGATTATAGACATTTTTGAAAACTCCTCAGTCTACGAAGACAGCATATATGTCATTTGCATTGCTTAAAATATTTTTGGCCTTAATAGTGTCTGACATATTGCAGATTACTTACAAAATAAATACCTTGACTTGTAAAGAAATAATTAAAATTATAAAGTTTTACATTTAAAACAATTCTCTAGAACATAAAAATCAGCAGAAAAGGAATGAAAAAAAAGTCTAGGCTCGTTAGATTTCTAGGTGACATTATGAAATGAGACAGAAGGAAATCTCCCCTTTTCTGCCTTTCTCTGCTTTATGTATGTCTACAGGAACCTGATTAAAAACTATGATTTCTGGCTGCTGGATTTTAATTTTTTTTAATCTCATCAGCATCCTTTTTTTTTTTTTTAAATAATGAGCATCACAGCGCAGTTGGACATAGGAAAGTGAATAAAACACCCAGGTCTTCTCTTTTTGCAGGCTGAACATCTTGTGTAAAGCACCAATATTTCAAGTCTTCAATAACCAGCATGAGCTAGTTACATTTTGTTTCTCCCATTTTCCTGCTTATAAAGAGAAGTAAATTGTAGCCTGTGGAGTAAAGGAATGATCTATAAACATGTTCTTTTCCTGGTTGCCAGGAGGACTTTTCAAAAAATGAGTGGCAGTAATAGCAGGTATTTAGATCTCTGGATGGGTAAGCAATGGGCCATTTCAGTGCAGGTGTGACTGATGGAGTTAGTAAGTCCCGTAACTTTACACCACTTTATTGTTTTACTGAGAACTGCATTCAGCTCCTGGCATAAATGAATGCATCTCTCAGGGAAAGTGATTGAAGCTATTTTTGCTGACCGCAGTATTCAATTTGGTTTGAAGGTCTGAAAGCTCAACTGTTTACTTAATAGCTTATTAGCCACTTAGTCAAAATAAGCCAGTTGGGCAAAGACATATTGTTTAAGCTGATCAGCCAGCTCATTGTGGCCAAAATGGATTAGAGAACAGCTCAGCTGGTAGACTAAACTGCATGGATATCTCCAGCGAGAAGATCATTAAGATCCTTACAGACTGTATAGGCTGTGATAGGGCAGCGTATAGAAATATTCCATCACAAAATCTACATGCACATCTTTTTCCTGTGACGTTTGTAGAAAACTTTTCATTACTTCTTTGTTATTTTTTCACTATTACTCACCAGAATCTCAGTTGAAATAGGTTAAGGCATTTTCTGTAGAAAAATCAGCAGGACTTACTGGAATTACTGTTCCAGTTTAACTTTGGCCAAAGAGAACAAACAGCTGGCCTAGCGATGTCCTTGATTGTTAGAAGCAGTAAAAAATATTTACTGTAAAATTTTTCTATTGGAAAAAAAATATTTCTTTAGGTTCACTTTCATGTTGAAAACAGATTTTCAATAATATCATGATTTTTGAAAATGATGTTTTGAAATAGACGTGTAAGTGAAAAGATCACTTTCCTACCTCCCAAAACGTTGCTCGTGTCAGCACAGGAAACATTGTTTATACTTACAAGCATGCTGCTATATAGTGACAAGTGCCATTATTGACACACACCAACATTTGGAAGAATTTTAATTTTTTTAATTTAAAAATATTGGAAGAAGATCAATATAAAGGATTCAACTTTTTCTAATAAAAACAACAGATAATGGAGCTCCAGTAAGACTGCTTATGGTCTGTGTAAACTCCCTACTTTACTGCATTAGTCAACAGGTATTTTCTGAGTCTCATTTTTGTTCGTAGGATTGCTCCCTCCAGCTGTGTAAGGGAGTAAGATTTACCCCCTTTTAAACCCCCCAGAAGTATGTAGCATCACTTTCTGAAGTCCCTGTCCTATAGTAGCATCTCAGCTGTGGCACCAGGGAACCAGAGGGTGCTGTGGATGGGGAAGGAACCAAGGGAACGATGGGTGACCATTACAAGGGAGCCCCCCCACCTACCTCCCAGGGCTGCCTCCTTTATTTCCTAGCTGTGACAGCACTACTGCCGTGGAGCCTGATGTCTATCCAACCATAAAAGCCAGCTTTGCAGAGTCCCAACAATTCCTGGAAGATGAGACAAGATTCAGTGCATAGGAAATGCAGGTGGCCTGAAGCACTCATACGGGCCAAATTCAACTTGCAGCTTTTCAGAGTGACAGCTTGCTGGACAGAGTTCTTTGCCAATGGATTTACCAGACATAAATGCTTCTTGAAAACGAAGAGGCTGGCCATCTTTCCTCACATCATTTCTATTGTTAACCTTGAGAAAATGTCAAGAAGATTGTGGATCTTGGGAGATTTTTTTGTTTGAAAAGTTCACAGGTGCAAGGGAATTATGTTGGTAAAGCTCTGAGACCGCACCAGGAATATCTGCCTGAGAAGATGAGCTATGATTTTCTTACATTCTTATACTTCTATTATTTGCAAAGCCATGCCAATGATTAAATTTGTTGAACTGTATATTCTTACTGAAACAGAATTTTTATTTCCCAAGTGCTGAAAGATGACTTAAAACAAAAGCAAAAGCCTTGTCTTAAGAGACATCTTTAGAGCCCAGTATTTTATTTGGAAGTTCCCATCCTAAAAGTAACCATAAATTGAGTATTCAGACTTCTCAACCCTCATGAGCAAAGAAGTTCAGCAAGTCTGACGGGCTTTTAGACATTATTAGTGACATGCACAGACTGAAGAGAAGAGTCTCCTTTCAACAAAGCCATTAACACCCTATTTTGTGTACATGAATCTTCTGTGGTGTTTTAGTTTCTCCCTCCTCTTGTGAGCAACTGCAGGAAACAAACTGCTAGGATTCATCATACAGTGAATATTCAGTACAATAAAACCTCAGCATATCTCAATGTAGATGCTGAGCATTTAATCTCTGTCACTAGCCCAGTGTGCTCCTTGAGTACACAGAAGAGATTTCAATAAATATTTTATGGATCTCTTCAAAGGCTTATGTCTTTCACTTTTGCCATCTTGTGTTTTATGACCCTCCTCCTTTTATCAAAGGGTACAATAGTCCTATGGACAATGACTAATATAGGGTTTTTAGGGTATTTTTTGAGGTTCTGTAGCTTGATGCTAACCCCTTAAAACTAGGTTCATTTTAATTTATTTTTATTTTTCCTGAAAAAAAAGCATTCCAATATTTTCAGTTGAAATTTCTTTGGGTTTAGGGTTTATTTTTCCTTGACCTTAATTACCATTAACACCTCTCTGAACTATCCCTCTAATAGTTTTATTATTCAAGACTTGTTTTTTTCACAACTTTTTTAAAGCTGCAGTAGTGATTGTGGTGGGAATTAACATACCAATTTAAGAATTATTCTGTTAAATTCCTCATTAAATTCTTGTTCTATTTGAACAACTCTAGGAGAGACTCAATAAACTGAATTTGTCTAGAGGTTCTACTAGGGTTTTCCCTTTATTTTTCACAACAATTACCTTCCCACACTTTGCTCTGAGACAGTTGAAACAAATGAATAAATGGTTTAGCTCTCACCACCACCACCACCTTCATGAACTTAGAAATCATTTGCCTCACAAAAACCAAACTTCCCTGGGTAATGAGCATATGATTGAGATTGCACATATTTTGCTTTTTAATTTTAAACAACTTACACTACAGTTAGTAAACTTGGGTCTGAAGAAAACAGGGGCAAGCCTATTGAAGTCGAATTTTAGTGCTGTTTTGAAAATGTATCATTCATTATTGTTCCTATCATTCATTTCTTGGTTGTAAGTAAAAAGTGTCTGTTTCACTATGTTACAAGTGTTACATTTTTTAAAGAAAGCAAGGCAAAAGAAACACATGCAAACGCAATCACTTAAGCACCGAACATCCAGTTAGATACCTGAATAGTGTATTACTGCAATGATTGAAACAAATTTTTGCAATGGCTTTTTTTTCCCTTCTCCTGAGCTTTTTTTTGCAGAATACTCAGAAACTCTGCCCTGTCCCCTTCAGCCGAGTTCTCTTGATTCAATAGTTTATCTAATTAGGTCCTGGGTTCTCGTTAAGTTTCTGTACATTTCCCCTATCGTTGGTACCTCATTCTCTTTTTTTTCTTTTTCCCCCAAGGTTAATTTGTTTGTATATACAGGTCTCATATCCCAGAGTAAAATAAAAGTCACAACAAACAGCTCCATCCAGTGGTTCTCTTTGTGACTGTATTTCCCATGTTAGTGTTCATTTTCAGCAAATAATTCAGATGAATGCTTTGGAAAATGTGTGTGAAGAATATGAACATCAATATGAAGTAAACAAACATCCCCCTGAAGTTTCATTTTTCTCCCATATCTGCATTTTTTTTTCTACAACACCAATTTTCCCTTCATAATTAGGAGAAGCAACTGCAAACTACTTGAAGCCCAATGATAAGAGGGTATTTTATTTTAAGCTGCACAGTATGGCAAATACTGTACACAGCCACAGAAGAGGCACTTCACAATATAGATTTTCTGCTTTTAACTTGGAAATTTAGCAGCAAAGGTATTTTAGCTTTACTTTGTTAATTTTTGAGTCTAAAGGAATTCTTTTTTTATTCTAAAGGAAAGCAATATCTACTTTGTTAGAAAAAAGTAGGAAGTATTTTTATTGCCATAGCCAATTAACGTGTGCCTGTGTAACCTTTTTCAGCTGTTATATTCTTCATATCTCTCTGCAGTAATGTTACCAATACAATTCAGAAAAAGCTTCAAAGCATCCTGGAAGTGTTAGAAAGGGAGACAGCTGGCATTGCTTAGAGACTAGTCTGAAATAACCAGATTTCTAATTTATAAAACTGGGACAGCACATGTCAGGGAAACATCAGCAGGGGCTTTGGGAAGATACACCTCTAGCCACATCCTTTTGTCAGGTGCATCCTTGTTTACTGAGAAATTCAAAGGACTGGGCTTGAAGAGATGACTTGTAGAACAACTAATTTAAAATGAAGGCATAATACAGGCTTTTTGAAAACTTTTGCATACCAATCCATTTTTTACACATCGAATCTGTCATTCTAGGTATATTCATTTGTGACTGATATGCAACTGCAAGTAATTAAGTGTATGCAAACAGACATGCACATTGCTCTGAGGATGAGGCTGTTTCCTTATTGCTAGGCCATTTTCATTTCAGGTTAAATATGTTTAAACATTCTTTTCTGTAAGTTTGACATCCAAAATATGAACAAAATTACTTCATTTGCAACAATTATTTTGTGAAATTACCTGCCAAGTAATGTTTTTACTGTTGAAGAATTGG
Source organism: Haliaeetus albicilla (assembly GCF_947461875.1). Taxonomy (NCBI): domain Eukaryota; kingdom Metazoa; phylum Chordata; class Aves; order Accipitriformes; family Accipitridae; genus Haliaeetus; species Haliaeetus albicilla. The sequence goes on from NC_091485.1 coordinate 14,904,546, forward strand.
ATTTTGACTGCTAAAATACTGCTGAAGGCTATGAACTTATGCATCTTCACAAATTCTTTAATTGCTCTTAAGTTGCTGTTTATACTGTTTCTCTCTGTCCTCAAGTTTTATACCTACCACTATAGACTCGTATGCGTTTATTTCTTCTCTTTAGCAAAAAACACTTGAAGATTAAACTGTTCTGATAGTCATTCTTGGATTGCCACAGAATAAATGGCATTTCATTAGTGATAAACCAGGCATAACTATTCATTATGCTTAGAATTAAACACGATCTTAATAAAAATAAAATTGATTATTCTAAACTACTTTTGACCAAATTTTTCTCTGCAGGATAGCAAGAAAAATTAAAGACTGTATCTTTACACACATCTTCCTCTAAGTAACCAGAGAAATACCCTTATTAAAGAAAAAAAAAAAAAAGTACTATGCTGTTTCATCTTACTTCCATATTTTTCAAGTTCTGTTAATATTGAAAATAATACTGAGTCACTCAGTGTAAGATACCAAAGTCATTTGTATAGGAAATAGAATTTAAAGCATTAGAGTACTGTACTATCAGAACTGATAATGACACAATACATTGTTACTCCAATACTAAGACTGGGCTGAAATACAACAGAAATGGGAAGACCTGTAGGTAGTCTGGCTATGGGTGATAAATTCTCCAAACAGTGCACCACACCATTGAGATGGGTGAGCTAGTTCTGGGATCTGATATTTAATATTTAATTTTGGTTTGTTTATTTTTGTTTTGTTTGCCAGTTTGAGATGTTCCCTTGCCACAATTTGTTTCCATTTCTGCACCACATTGTACGCAGTGCCAGAACAACTGTTGTGCAACTAGTCATGAAGTCAATGGGGAAAAATATAACTCGACGTAAAATGAGAAGGCAGTAGTACTTTCCAACAGAAAAGTAATGCAAATCCATGGCAAAGTGCTAAGTCTAAAGACAGCAGCTGGTAAATCTAATTACATCTTATACAAGGAAGGGAGCTTCCCTCGTTCTAGATGAGAGTTTTCATAATTTAGGAGTAACAATATGTGATAAAGCCATATATACCTGTACAGAGTTAGTCAACAAGGGGCGCTAGGTATTTTGTCATCAAAAGAACAAAATCTACAAAGTATTCATAATATATATAATCAAACAAATATTAGTAGACTTAACATTTCATGGCTTTATTTAAAGATGAAAAAAATCCCACAGACTTCTGATTTTGTACTTATAATGCAGTATCTAAGAAATTTTTATGTCTGGACCTGTTCACATCTAAAAGGAATGCAGATTTATGTTCTAGAAAGCAGACGATATTGCAGTAGTCAGTAATGTGAGCCTATGTAATTTCTTCACTTTACTGGGCTGGAATCAGTCAGCCAAATACCGATTCTGACTTTTACATGAATGCGAAGCAGACTAATAACTGTGTCAAAACAATGCTTGAGAGAGATGTGCCTGGACATGGCTACATGCTGTCATAGCCATACCCATCACAGCAGCCAGGTTGATATGCCCCTTAGGAGGATTTAAGAAGCCCAACTTTCACCACAGTGCTATTTAGAAAATGAACGGGATTGTGATGATGGCATGCTGTAAAGAAATAAAATTTCTGGCCGGAGCGTTTCTTGACCAGGGATTTGACTTTTGCTTCAGAATATGCATATTACCTGAAGTACTCTAAGAAGTACCACTTATGGCTACTTAAAATCAAGGCACAAATTGAATTATATATTCATATGTGAATTACATAACTTCCCCACATTTTATTTGGGTGACATTCCTATTTAAAAATAATAACTGATTTTAGCTTTGTCTTTGAAACATGAAAAGAAACTGAAAATAAGGAATCCCTTTGTCTGGTCATAGATTTTTAGCAAGAAAAATTACATTGGCTGACCAAAAAAGAAACCAACTATCATTATCCTGAGGATGCATTACTTTCCATGCTGACTGCCAACCTGGGAATTACCAGCTGAATCATAATGTATAATTTCCCAGAGCTGGTGCTTCAGGAAAAAGCCACACTTCAGTATAGTTACTCACTATAGAAAAAAAATGCCAATAACAAACAGCCAGAAATGAATATATTACATACACAGTTTTCACTTGCAGATTTGGGAAAGGTGCAGAGAGAGAGAACTATGAAGGAGCTCCCCTAGGTTTTGATGCATGTTAAAGTACATTGGAACAGGAGGAAATGTTCTTACTGCTCTATCAGGAAGAAAAGCTGTACCTGGTAAAATGAGTTTTAGAGTGGAGAAGCATTGCTTTTGACTTCTTCAGCTCCTACTTCTTTCAGACGCAGACTCTCTTATAGTTGTGATTAAGATGTTTATCCCAAGACCAAAACACCTCTTCCTCTGCCAACTACAATCCGGTGTACTACAGAGAATACTCTTTCTGATTCACTCCCAGGGAGTATTAATGTAGAATGACCACATTATAAGCATGTTACCTAGACCCACTAATGAATTAACAGAGCTTCTCTTTTGCTTTCACAGCCAGACTATTGATTTCTGCAGTGGTGAAGCATATGAAGAAGTTAGCTGTGCTATAAACAGATTTGGCTTGCTGGCTTATATTTTGTTCAATTGGTGTCAGATTTACAAATGAAGGATGTAAATTCTGTATAAACCCCCTATTCCTATATTTTCTTTGCTTTATATCTTGTTGCAATAAATCAGAGATGGAAATTATCAGAGAATTTTGTATAGCTTTTAAAAAAATAAAATATGGGTCACTTCTAGGAATTCTTTAAACTTAACTTTAAAAGCCTAATTTTTAGTATCTAGGAGCACAAGTCAAACATTAGTAAAGTTTCTCTACTCAGAGAGTTGGTAAAGAGTTTTGTTACTCAGAGAAACTGGGGTTCCTACATATTTCTACAGTTTTGGTAATGCTTGTGTGGAAAATATTTAATAGCATCTCTGGTTACCCTAAAATCCAGACAACTTTCCCTAAAGGTCTACTATATTCACAGTTTTGCAGTTGTCTCCTTAAACTCTCTTTGCCTTACAGCCAGTTGACCAGCTTCTCCTCTCAGGGAAATGGTCTCAAAGACTGCAAATACAATAATTAGTAAATAAAATGATCAGGATTTCATAATGGTTCTGAGAGGTGAAGGGAATGGGATACAATTTATGATGCACAACTTGTCTTCTAAATCAATATTAGAAAACTGTTGTGCTTCAGCTTAAGACTGCAATGCCTTTTCCTTTCAAGCCTGCCTTTGTAATTGCCAGGCAGTCCATTAGGCACTCACAGCCAAATGACAGAATTTGCATCTTGGGTCATTTCAGGTGTTTTTGCAATAGTTCAGCTACCAGTGGTTCGAGATAAAATGTTAAATTTACAGAGAAAATATTTCAGTGTTCTAAATGGATAGGGAGGAGCATACCTCTCCATTAGAACTGTGACGTGGATGATGATTTCCTCCTTGTCCTTGTGTAGGTTTTTATCTAGTGCTTCTCTGATGCTTTTATGCTTTTAGTAAAATGAGTCACTGCTCCATTTCCCAGATAAAGGAGACTACCAAATTTGTTCACGTTATTGATAGAGCTGAACAAACAATCTAAAAAATATGACACATAGAAACACTTTGATAAGACACAAACTGAGTTCACTGAGATTCAAAAGACAGCCATTCTGTCTATCTCAAATATTGCAAAACTTCTAAATACTTATGTGGCTGGAAAGTTTTAGACCTAAAAGGTCCGTTCAAAAATATTTCTTTTATGTGATGCTATTTCTCTTGATTATATATTAATCATTATAGTTCTAACAGTAGTTCATACTTCCCTTCATTAACCTTTTCCATGATTCACTTCAGGGAACAAAAACATTTTTATATGCTTTAGGTTACAAACTGTACAGTAAAAAGTTTGTTTCGGAAATTATTTTTCCACATTTTTGTGAATGCATACCAGTAGGGTATAATATCGCTCTGTGGAAAATTTTTGTATAATGGAAGTGATGAAGCAGATATGTTGGTGATGAAGTAAAACAGGATGTTGTAGAATATGAGAGAATATCACAACCTTTTGCATAGTTTATATATAAAGCCTATATCCTATATAACAGAAACAGAAGAGAAACAGGGTGCTTCAAATGCACATTGTGTTACCATTTAAAGACCTTTTCCATAAAGGAAAGCAGGACTGATTCAGAAAGCAGAGAAAATGCATACCCAGTATTATTACTGGAAATAATTCTGCCTCATGGTTGCCCCAGGTACTCCATAAGCTGAATAGGTGTCGAAGTGAATGAACTACTCAAAGCTAAAACTTAACAGCCTGAGGTGACGTAAATACAGTTGAGGGGAAGCTGCAAAGACTTGAACAACCATTACCCATATAGCACTGGACTCCACTCACCAGCATTATCAATACAGTGTCTCTTCCTTAGCACTACATTCAAAAAAAAAACCTGCCTTTCTCCCCCCAGTCTGTGATTTGGAAATGTAATACTAATGTTTTTAACACAGAAATATTGTTTTTCTCTTAGTCTTTTCTTATTCCATGTTACTTGATGTTTTTGTAATATGGAGGTTTATTAAAAATAGTAGCTTACTTTGGAAAAATAAAAGTGACTTATGCCCTTCTAGCTAGTGTGGTAGTTTCACTGGGAAGCTTATTCAAAACTGAGTCCCCAGTTTTACACATAAAATAAAGAAACTGATCAAACACATGGCCATTGACTTCACAAACAGCACTTCCTCTTTGAAATTATAATCGTAAATGGAATGAACTGATAAATCTCTAGAAAAAAATCCTTCTGAAAATAATTGAAACAAAAATATCCAGATACATAATAACTAAGAAATACAAATAATCTAGAAAAATATGTATCGAGAGAAAAAGCACACATCTTGTAATGAGGTGGTACATGTATATTGCTCCTTATGTACAATTCATAAAGTTACGCACTTTAGGCAGAGGCAGTAATCAATAGAAAGCGGTCTGCAGCCGGCAATTAACTCAATGAGGTATCAAATAGTAATGTTAATATTCAAAGAAGAGGAGAGAGAAGTAATATAATACCTCACCAAACCATGTGATGCCCTAGCATCAAGTCATAACAAATTTGGGTCATACAAACAGAAAGAGAAAGGAAAGAAGAGGTTAATCCATCTTGAGAGGATACAAGTCCTCTAGGCATCTGCACTGTGTAACTCTGGAGAGCTGGAGGTGAAAAGGTGCACTAAGGTTTGCTACCAACGACACAGGGTGTGGAGGCTTGATACCGTCCCTTGTAAGCTAAGAGGTTAGTGTAGGTAAGGAAAATCCTCATACTTGAGTATAACTGTAATAACTTATACTGGCTTTTTAATCTATTTTTGGACCTTTGCTCCATTACTGCAAAGCATATGCTTTCATATAGACTTATTTTTTAGGGCTAGCAGTAGAACTAACTCTCTGTAAATGGAAACAAAAGTATTTTGTTCACAACGTACAACAAGCCTTAAAACCAGGGCATTGATAAGCAGCACCGATCACCCTATTTACCAAAATGTATCAGAGCCTCTCTGACCTGCCTTGTGAGTTGATTTAGAAACTGGAAATGTGTCCCTGCAGAATGGGTGAGCTCCAGTGGCCAGCGTTTACACAGAAAACTGTCCAACATTCAGTAAATAGTGGGATGAGAATTCAACCTGGGAATTAGTTTACTGGCAATTAGTAAATATCAATAATTAACAATTAACAGTTATTAATATTAACTGTTAAAGGTACAACTTTGCCTACAAGTGATTTACAAGGTCTTGACTGAAACTAAATACTTAGTTTCAACTTTTGTATTATATTTCAGTAAAGATTCAAATTTTCTAAATACATCTTCAGAAAGTAGTTTTGTTCCACAAAAGTATTTTTTGATCATGTTTCAGCTCATTCAAAATAAAATTTTATTCTAAAAATGCATAATTTCTGTTCTGTGGGAAATTCTTTACTGTCTGTTCAACACTTGACTTGCTTTAGAATTTCGGGGGGATAAACCTGCTCAAGGTGTTCAAGGTGACTTCATGACATCAGTTGCTCCACAGTCACTCCAAAATATCTTAATAAAAAGATTTTGCAGTATTGCAATACAAATATTTGCATTTCTTTTTCTTTAAAATTAGGAATCTCAGCTGGTTGCTACAAAAGAAAGTCTAATGAGGTTTGGACAAAAGTAATTTATTAAAAAAAAAAGAGCAGTGTTTAAAGTTATTTTTTCAGATCTAGGAATAAGATCATAAAGGCCTTTAAACTGAAGAAGTCAAGTAGGAAGCAAAGCCAGTGTCTGAAACCGCCGCCCACCCTTAAGTTAGATCATGACTACCAACCCCCCAGTTCATCCTCTTACTCTCACTCCTTTGGAAAATTTTTTCCATCATTCCTTTCAGTCCCTAGCTAAGTGAAAAAAATACTTGTGTTCACGTCAGTGTGGCAATGAGCTCCATGCAATCTTTCTGGCTTAAGTATTAAAAATTTCAAATGGTCTCTAAGCAAGCAAGGAGGCATATTGTGCTGCTCTTTTTATTACATAAAAAATATGGACAAATCATTCAATTGTAGAGTTAAAAAAACCTGCAGCCTCCAAATTCTGAAATAGCACTTCATTCTTCAGACACTAAAACCGTTTCTCTCTGAAGAGCCTTTTGTGACACGAACACGCAGAAAGCCTTCTGGCTGTTTTATTATCTCACAGAGCCGTGTGTGCTTTTGCAGAGGCCCCACGCCTGCTGCAGCAGCAGCACCATAAATAAACAACACACCACCGTGCTGGAAAGGATGACTCCTTTCAACAAACCTCCACGGAGAAATGCGTCTCGGGGCTGCTCGCTCCTTGCAAAAGTAGAGCGTGATGAGCAGCAGGAGCGGGGCAGGCACGGACAGCCCCTCCGGTGAATGCTGGCCGGGAAATGGGCTTAATTTATCCAGTTCCCTGAGAGATCATCCTGAGGGTATTAGACTTCTGCAGGCTGATGGCCTTTTCCTTGGGCACTTTCCCTCTTTGTCTGCCCACCTGCCCCACCTCAGATGCACGTGTAGGATGCTGATGACAGGTATACTGCTCAAAAGGGTTTGGATTAGGTGGAGCCAAACCTGGATAACGGGCAGTCTACAGAAAATCGCGAGTGAAAGCTATCATTGGAGGTTGGGGGGTGACCTTTTAGCTGCATCAGACCTTATGAAAGGCTCACAAAGACGTAATGTACAGTGTTTGCGTAAGGATTTCTGCAATCTTTTCATTGCTAAACACTGAGCACCTTCTGCTTGCTTGAACGTCGGATGGATTTTTGTCTGGTCAGGTGGCAAGACTCATGCCCGTTTAGACCAGAAGAGCCCTGACGTGCTGTCCTACGCAGCAGCCGTATCTCCCCGCTGTCAGTGAGAAGGGGCCTTAAGAAGTGCCTGCATCTGCAGCGGTGACATTGGCATTCCTCAGCGTGTCTCAGGAGCAGCTGATGGAGGGCATCTGGCTGCTCCACTGCTTAGTCAATAGCGAACAGTATTGGGACATGCTGACGCTTCACTCAAACTGTGCCGACCCAGGCTCTGAAAGGTACCGTGTCAGCTGACACGGGAAGTCCTCAGCTTCTGCGATACTGAATAAATCCTGGTCACCTTCAGCAGTGAGTCAGTCTGTAAAGATTTTCACCAGCCCCACAGATGCAGCCATTTGTGAGCACATTACAGGGCCCCTGAGCAGCCTGGTGACGTGTTCTGTCCATGCAGGGCACAGCTGGTGCCCCTGAAGCTGCACAGAGCAGTTCCCACAGCCTCTCTCTTATGGGAAAGTGTCTCTCTGGTCTGATGTGGTGAATCCCAATGTCGCGTCAAATCCCTTTTACTAAAATCATTTAGCAATTTCCTGTGCATGAACAAAATGTTCGGTTGATATTCTGTATAAATGCCTAAGAATCTTCCCTTTCTGGAGAGTTGATATCCTTTGCAGACTTCAGAAACTAATATTTAATACAATCTTTCTGAGAAAGCTGGCTGTCTCACCTCTAGGATACCAGTCCTACCTTCCACCCCACTTTTCTGAGACAAAGAGTATGGTTGCAATGCTACTGTATCTGGTGAGATCTGTATAAGAGATTGATTAAAAAAGTCAAAAATAGATCCATCCCAGCAAGTAAGCTATCACTGAGTAGAACTAAAAAGACATATGCCTCCCAGTCAGGTAATCAATGAATGGCATTTGCAGCATTACTGGACATTTTTTTCAGAACTCACCAGCAATTGTTATTCAGCTAGAAACTTTTAAGAGCTATAATTTACCATAGAAAAACAAACCTTGTTTGTTAGCAACATTATTTGTTTCTCTATATTCCAGATTTTTCATCTCCATTCAGTGGCCAGTTTTCAAAATCTTGTCTGGCACATCAGACATCTATTTCAAGTGAGTTGTACATGTCTTTCTACCTGGTAGTTCTTTCAGCTGTCAACTGGAAAAAGTTGATGTCTGGTCATTGAAAGTCAACTGCCTCTGCTACCGTCATTCTGATAGTGCCATTCAGGTCTGACCATTCCTGATGAGAACTATGTAGGAATTCATTCAAAAAAGTATGCCCACATGACAAGAACTGCTATCTTCCACAGTATAAATTTACTTCTTTAAACCTCACTGAAAATAACAGAAGTTTGCGGGGGGGGGGCATCCCCTTTTTTCTTTCAAAACAGTACAAACATTCATGCATTCAAAACACAACAGCCCTCCTAATTTTCCTGAAACAAATACATGTTCAGATATCCTACCAAAAAAGAAGACAGTAGAAACACTATACTGTGTGATAAGTAATAGAGCAATTACAGAGGCTGAAAGGAAATTTGAAGAACAAATAGCCAAGGCACTATTTCATTGAGCAACTGAAAATTGGAAGAGAAATAAGGGAACCATTAAGACGTGAACATACTTTACATGTAAACCAAATAGTATCTTACCAACAATTTCAGTTTAGTCAGTTAAGTCAATAGTTTAGTAATAAGTATATATCAAAAAGGTGGTGCTGAAGAGTAAACTAAAAGGTAACAAGGATGCTGTTTGACAATTTTAAAATATATTTATGTTTGCTACATCTACTTGCTCACATTTTATCTTGTGACTAATGAGGAGAAGGTACTCTGAGGGAAAGGAGAAAAAGATAACCAAAACCAAAATACAATATAATAAAGGAGAAAAGATAATAAGCAGCATACTTTTTTTTCCTTAGCAATTTGATCAAATTCTAGGACTCACAGATCTGTAAAAAGAGGCATAGAGCTAGCTGGATGGACCCTCTGACAGAACTGAGTCTAAAATACCTATATCACTTTGAAAATCTTTGGTTTATGGTACCTTCAAAATTGGTCTGCTGTCTGTCGTTGTCCCCTCAGAGGTGCAAAATTGACAAGTTCCTGTAAAAACGTTATTCTTTTTATTATATTTAAGATATGTGTAAAGTTTTAGTGAATTCCCTTGCCTGTTAAACATCTCTCCATTACACTGTGATTTGTTCTTAAAGATCTGACTAAAGAAAAATGTTTCTTCGACCTCCTCCAGGTTTTGCTGAGAACAAAATTGAGCTGGATTTCTGAGGTCCTCTTTGAACTTGATTTCACTGCTGAAGAAAGGCTACAGTTAAATTAGGAACTTCAACAAGTTTCTAAAACTTATCTAAAACCCTGTCTTATGGAGTTCTTTCTCTGTGAAGTTTTAGTTTCCAAATTACATAGTATGTGCTATTTAAAGCTATTCTTCCTTTCTCTTGCAAAGTTTGTTATGGAGTAATATAGCTCTGGCAGCAAATTTGTCATTTTTTCATTCCCATATTCCAGAAAAATTTCCAAATACTAGAGTCCTTTGGTGCTCTATGAATGAATTATTATGAATGCTTCATTTAGTGTTCCAGATAAAATGGGTACTATGTAGTTAAGAACAGCACAAAAGATGCTTTTGTCATTTGAAATCAGAATTTGTGGAACATCTAACTTCTCCAGTGAAGAAATTCTTCCTCTTCCCCTATGTCTGAGAATAATCAGTAATTGATGATGTACATCTACAGAATTAATGACTCCATGAACATCACAAACTCTCTATTTCTAGGCACAGCTGACATTTATGGAATGCCACCAAGTGGAATGAACCTAAACAAAGAGGAGAAGGTACAATTTTGAAATAAGTGGGATCTATCTTCTACTCTGGAAATGTGACTGATGTCTGTTTGTCTGAGCTTCAGTTGATTCTCTGACTTTCTGTGTAGCAGAAGTTATTTTGATTTATTATCTTATAATTTTCCCTAGCTCTTAAATCGTTGCTATCAAGGGAATAATTTCCAAAACACATTTCAGCAGTGGTTCATATGTAAGTACTTCCTATTCATCAGGAAGCAGTCTGCAAGTGAAAAATCTAACACCTTTGTTAGATTTTTCTCTGTATCCTCTATGGCAGGATCCAAAAGACTTGAATATTGAGCAGTTCCTATTCTGAAAAGCTGATTCCTGGAGAGGAAACCTATGCTATGTTTGACATATGATACCGGGGACTTGATCCCAAGTGTCCAACAATGCCACCAGCTACTGCTGTGTTCAGATGGGTATCTTGCAGCTGCGTATCTGTTTAAATAATGAGATTTTCCTTTTTAATGTTCAGAAGCTTCTAAAACTTCTGAAAAACTTCTAAAAAAACTCAAGAGTATTTTTCCAACCTTTTTCTCACCTTCAGTCCTGGACAAGATGGTGATAAATATACAGGACTAGAGTTTTCTTTCTCACAGTTTTGTCCAGCTTCCACTTTAAATCAGACAAAGATATTGTCCTATTGAATAAAGCTTCTGGCTGATGTCACTGCACAGGTTGGTAAAGGATGCTCTGGAGTAGATTACAGGGGAGGCATGATGTTTAGCAGTGCCTGGTGCAAATTCTTTGTGGGTTTTATTTAACCTCTTGGTGCTTTTGCTTCTGGATGAAGGGAAGCAAGAGGGAAGCAGCAGAACCCAGGAGGGAGCGAGGGATGAAAGTTGAGATCAGAGAAGAGATCAGAGAAGAGCACCCAGAGGAAGGACATGACTAGAAGATATGGCAGAAGCAAGCTTCATTTAAAAAAGGTTCAGAAACACTCAGAGGTACATCACAAATCCTGACATAATATGGTATTTGGACAAAGACCTCAAATGTCTGTTCAGAAGTTTGTGCGTGGGACTATTACAAAATAGATATTGATAAAGTAATCCCTACTTTGCAGGCAAAATTAGAATTACAGATGACTTTATGGCCTGGAGCATGAGTTTGTATGACTACTAGCCAGGTTTTTATATTACTCCTCTTCTATGACTATAATTGTCTATGGTAAAGTGCAATTGCAATGTAAGAGATTTGTTTGCCTTCAGCATCTGTTCTACACACTCTGCTGGGAATCCTGAAGTGAAAATTTAATTAATATTTCTTCCTTCTCCATTGGCTCTGTCCTCTATGAATAAATAATGCTGGTCATTTATTAAATATTTGTTGTCTCATGATTTCTTGTACCTCATATAATTAAAAATGTCTAACTATAGTACTAATGTCATGTGAAATCCTAGCATCAGTCTTCACCGTTGCTTCTCTGTTCCATTGCCTAGTCTCAACAGTCCTTTTCTTATCTGATGTTTAAAACTTTTCTAAGATTCATTTTGACCACAGATTATTTATGTTTGTATTGGCTTTGTGTGGCAAGGTTTTGGTAGTGGGGGGGTTTACAGGGGTGGCTTCTGTAAGAAGCTGCTGGAAGCTTCCCCTGTGTTTGAGAGATCCAATACAAGCCGGCTCTAAGACGGACCCACCGCTGGCCAAGGCCGAGCCCATCAGCGATAGTGGTAACGCCTCTGTGATAACATTTTTTAAGAAGGGAAAAAAGTTGAGACAGACAGAAAACAGCAGCCGAAGAGAGGAGAGAGAACATGTAAGAGAAACAACCCTGCGGACACCAAGGTCAGTGCAGAAGGAGGGGGAGGAGGTGCTCCAGGCGCTGGAGCAGAGATTCCCCTGCAGCCTGTGGGGAAGACCATGGTGAGACAGGCTGTCCCCCTGCAGCCCAGGGAGGTCCACGGTGGAGCAGATCTCCACCTGCAGCCCAGGGCGGACCCTATGCTGGAGCAAGGGGATGCCTGAAGGAGGCTGTGACCCCGTGGGAAGCCCATGCTGGAGCAGGCTCCTGGCAGGACCTGTGGCCCCATGGAGAGAGGAGCCCACGCTGGAGCAGGTTTTCTGACAGGACTTGTGACCCTGCGGGGGACCCACACTGGAGCAGTCTGTGCCTGAAGGACTGCAGCCTGTGGAAGGAGCCACGCTGGCACAGTTTGTGAAGAACTGCAGCCTGTGGGAAGGATTCACGTTGGAGAAGTTCATGGAGGACTGTCTCCCATGGGAGGGGCCCCACACTGGAGCAGGGGAAGAGTGTGATGAGTCCTCCCCCTGAGGAGGATGAAGTGGCAGAAAATAACATGTGATGAACTGACCGTAACCCCCATCCCCGTCCCCCTGTGCCACTGGGGGGGCTTGGTAGAGAATCTGGGAGTGAAGTTGTGCCCAGGAAGAAGGGAGGGGTGGAGGGAAGGTGTTCTGAGATTTGGGGTTATTTCTCACTACCCTACTCTGGTTAATTTGTAATAAATTGAGTTCATTTTCCCCAAGCTGAGTCTGTTTTGCCCGCGATGGTAATTGATGAGTAATCTCTTCTGTCCTTATCTCAACCCATGAGCCCTTTGTTATATTTTCTCTCCCCTGTCCAGCTGAGGAGAGGGAGTGATAGAACGGCTTTGGTGGGCACCTGGCGTCCAGCCAGGGTCAAACCACCACAGTCTTTTTCCCTTGATACATTAATATTGGTCTTTTAATTCTTCTCTCTTTATTTTCAAGTACCATTTTCAATCTTTCAGGCACGTGCTTACTTAGCATTGTGGCCACTTTCTTTTTAGTGTGTGTTGTTTTTCCTCTTACTGATGCCTCCGACTCCTATTGTGTCTGTTAACAGTTCTTCTGATATTTACTATCTTTGTTTTTCCTTCTATGTGACTATTCCCAACTTTAATGTCAATTTCAAGCAGATTAGGGTCTCCCATACCTATGTCAAATGATTATTTCCTGTTTCAGCATTACTAAGGCTGATTTTTGTGTTAATACTAAACTAAGAACTGCTCATTTCTGTAGTTTGCAGTATTTCTGGTAAAATATATTTGTACTTTATTATATTCATTACATTCACAGGATAATTTTGGCTCAGTCTTTACACATAAGAGATCACAGTTTATGCCTAACAGTTTTATCTCATCACAACAACCTTGCTACAATAGAAAGCTATCGCTTTGTAGGCAATTTTATGGCATCACAATCTCAGATTAACTTTCCCACATGTGTCACAAACTCATCCTTCCTCAAATCCAAGCTACTAAACTAATAAGGCAGGACAGGGGAGAAGCGATGACGGTCTTTTCTGCAACCACCTAAAGAGCAAGGACAGTGTCAAGGATCAGCCTGCTTTCCTCAGCTGCACTGTGTCACACACCGAGGCTAACGCAGCAGCCAGAGTGGGAGCCTTCCTGCCTGGAAGACCCTTCTCCTTTGGGTGCGGGACGGCTCTCATGGAACACCACAGCATTACCCCCCAGTTCCATTAGTTAGTCCTGAGAGAGCTTGAGACAGCTCTGACATACAAAGTACGGTTTGATTAGTCGTAAAGTACTGTGCACGTAATGGCTACCCACAACACCCAAGAGTGGCTCAGTAATTTTGCACAACCTGCATTGGCACCGTCCCTCATGAATAAACATTTAGTCATCCCTTCTCACTCCAGATGAGCTGAACTTCCAGGTTAGATTATAACAACATTTTTATAAGATGTCCTCTGTGTAATCTTTTTGATTGTGAAGCCGTTGCAGCGATAAGACATTTGATAGACCATCAACAAATCTGCATGCACTAATTGAGCTGAAATCCTTCTGAGGCGTAACTAGCTGACCCCTTTGCAAAGTCAAAGCTCATACAAAGTTTGTGAGGGCTTTGTAGAACTTATCGGAATGTTTTGCTGTATTTATTCCCTGGGGTGGCTTTGGGGAGAAGGGGAAGGAGGGCTATTGCTCCTCACAGGAAAATATTATCTTCTAGCACTGAAAGGGTGAATGAGGTATTCAGGGAATAAAGAGCTTTCCAAATGCTTTTAAATGGATGTCATTTTCTGAGTTTCATTGTTATATCATTAAGGGGTAAAAAATTGACCCCACCAATTTCATTCTCCCACACATTCTTCTGTTCCAGAGGTTACCTGTGCTCATGTTTACAGTTTCTACTTTTAAACTATAATGCTTCTTCACAGTCTCTTTAGTTCTTCCAAGGTTTCATGCCACTATTTACAATTTCTTGTTTAACGTATTTGAGGTTTAAGCCGTATCAGTCTCCAGGCAAGGGCAGTGCTGAGCAGGCAGCATAACAATGAGGTTTAACTGCTCTTGAATAAAAATAAATCATCACAATTAGGGGGAAGATCTATGTGGCAAAGCATCATGCAGTTCAATAGCAGGGGTCTGCCAGGTACCATAGCTCTTCTGCTGCAAAATTCCTAATTAGTTTGTTTTCTCCCGTAGAATATTTGTTTGGGCTGTATCCACACTGATCAGAATACAAACTTTTCCCTTTCAACACACTTCTCAAGGGAGTTGTTAGGTCTTGTCACTATGTATCTTCTGAGTAACTGGGGGAAGGGGGTTGGATTTAAGCTTTTTGGTTTTTTTAAAAAAAACTTTGGTGGGATTCTAGCTGCTGTTTGCTGAAATGGTATTTGTAAATCTCTGTTACAAGCCCAGCTGGAGCATTCAAGGTTATGCTAATTTTAGTCCATGGCTCTGCTGGTGTGACAAGCCAGGCTGTAAAATTCAAGTATTGGCTAAGGTCTAAAATGCAAATATTTATGTCAAGTTTCTCAATTTCCAAGCAATAGGTACTGTACAGTTACAAGTCTTCTAAAGGTGGTTATATGATTGAGAAAATAACTTTCAGGAAGTATCATCTCTACATATATATTGAGACTCCTAATTAACCTATGTGAGAATGGTCGGTCTGAGCAACCACTCTATGATTTCTCAAGTATGTGTACACATAAAGAGCCACAAATCCTCGTCACTATGATGCTGAAAATATTCCAATAAAATCATGGATGTATTTGGTTTCAGTGTGTTAAGACTTGCTGTTGCTATGATTAGTGAAAAATCCTATACATTAAAAAAGCAAGGAGGGGCAAGAAAGAATAATGCATATTCCTTTGGGCATCAGGCAACTGATTCCATACAAGCAATAAAGACAGATAGGGGTTTTTTCATATTTCTACATGCATAAACACACTCATATGTAAGGAATGAAGACATCTGGGGAGACTATTTTTCCCCAGTGGCTTTTTCCCCTGTCTCAATTATGAGCCTATTTGAAATGGCACTAAAGTTGATAGAAGGGCTCCTACTGTCTTCAGCGAATACTGAGTCAAGCCCACAATTACCTGCACAAACATCATTAGCTTAAACAGCTCACAGAATGGCAGCACTGAAATCCCAAGCCCCAGGCTGCTCTAACTCATTTGCTCAATCACTATCTACTCCTCTTTGACTTTATCAGGTGAACATTTAACAGATATTTCTGTGGGAACTCTGTGCTAAATGTGAAACATCATTGACATACCTGGAGGCTCACAAAAACTCAGTCTAACAACCTGGGATTTTTATTATTTCACTCCCCCTGCCCCCCAAGGCAGAACAATGCAAACCATTGAGCATTCCACCTTTGCAGAACAGCGTGGTGACCCATCACTTAAAAGAGAAATCTGAAAGTTTCATTGCAGTCTTTGTATTGGTACATAAACTTTATTAAATGAGAAGAGGCCAAGTAAAACAAAACCAACAAAATCCAACTACCATTTCATACTCCAGTGCAATTGTAAATGATGGTTATGTGCAATGCAGAAGTATATACAATCTCTGACCTTTGCTCTTAGGGCCATAAACCTTTTCTAGTTATAATGACAAATGCCTCAGAGACTGTTCTATCTGGGACAAACAGTAGCTACAAGGTGATTTGAGCCATCTCTTATTTATGCCTTTTATAGATTTTCTTCAGGTTGGAACGGCATGATTAGAAAGCTCTCCTACCAGCAATAGGCAAGCAAACAGGTTGACAAAAATAGAAGCGGCTTAAGAATAGCCACTTAACTTGCAACTACGAGCTGATCAAATACTGCAAAGACCAGTGTCATTTAAACATTTGCAGGGAAAGACAAAGAGAGAGAGAGGGAGAGAAAAAGAGTTTCAATTCATCCTGTCTTTTTAAAACAACAACTTTATATTGTCAGCTTTGCAGAAAGCAATTTTTTCTGTTACATAGTCTGCATTAAAATCTATTGGACCAACTCTCAGTAAAGCAAGTACCAAGTGAAGTCAATGGAGTGTCACCTTGCAGGAGTAGATATAGACCCATATTTCAAAGTTTGTCTTTGTAATTCTTGCAGCAACAAAATCACTTTCCCTTTGAAATTTACTCATTCTCCTTTTAAGCACAAAGGCATGCTTGCCAGGTATCCCTGCAGAACGGAAGACTGCTTTGGCCTAGATAACTCACTTAGCTCTAAAACTGTATGTCCTTTTCTCACAGTAACCCGTGGTTTTTACTGATCCTAACAAAATTGAACCAGACAGGAGCACTTATTCTTGCTATAGTATTATCTTTATTACACCAACAATGTAAATAAAAAAAAAAATAATAAAGGGAAGTCATCTACTCATTTTTATTGCACTGTTGTAGCTGATGTTATGTTATATTTATTTTTAGTTACCCAAAAGACATGCATTTGCTGCCTAACAGTGCTAACAAAACTTGTCTTACATTATGCTGTGTAAGGATTCACTGTATTCCATCATAAAGCCCACTATAATTTCATCAGCAGATGAAAGTAGACTTAGAATGTCTTTTCAGTTTCAATTTCTTTCAAGTGCTTAAGATTTGACAATGAATAAAACTCAAAAAAGTCTAAAAGTTAGCTTTTTATGTAAATTATATGTGAGTTCCCATACTATATCTGTATAGCATGCAACATACCATAACTAGTTTACTACAGGAAAGCACAGGAAAGGTTTATACTTGTACAGCTCTTTGGAAGTAAGCTGAGGCCTATGTAAAATAATGGTTAAGTTGGCTATTCATTTCAAGAACACACTTTCTATTCCCAAAACTTCAACTATAGTTCTGGCCAAAAAGCCTGTATTCTCTATTTGTTATTAGTCTATCCCCAATTGGTCTCACTCCAACAACCCTCCTGAGAGGTCTGGACAGGGAACCCCTGGTGACAAATTACAGATTTCTACCTCCAGAGCTAAATTAGTAACTTGGTTAGATGTAGCAGCTGAAGTCTGTTACCCCTTCTAGAACTACGAGTGCCTCTATGGTTTCTAGAGAGGGATGTGACAGCTGAGAGTTATATTACTTTAATGGATTTTGACTTGTATCTATATCATTCAGAAAGATTCACCTTCTTAATCATCCAGGCTGTTACATATTTTTCATTTTATTCCCGTTTCACACTTTTTATTAGGGCTGTTTTTCCCACAAAAAGATACGAGGAAGGGAATTCCTGCAACAGTCTTTTTTAAGGTAACCCCATGCCCTCACATCTTCACCAAATATAACATTAGCAAACTAAGCCAGGCTGTGAAATAATTCAGCTCATGTTGGATAAGGAATTGGCTGGATGGTTGCACTCAGGGAGTTGCGGTCAGTGGCTTCATGTTCAAGTGGACACCAGTGAGGAATGGCGCTCCTCAGGGGTCGGTATTGGGACTGGCGTTGTTTAGCATCTTTGTCGGCGACATGGACAGTGGGATCAAGTGCACCCTCAGCAAGGTTGCTGACAACACCAAGCTCTGTAGTGTGGTCGACATGGTGGAGGGAAGGGATGCCATCCAGAGGGACCTTGACATGCTTGAGAGGTGGGCCCGTGCGAAACTCATGAAGTTTGAGAAGGCCAAGTGCAAGGTCCTGCACGTGAGTTGGGGCAATCCCAAGCACAAATACAGGCTGGGCGATTGAGAGCAGTCCTGCAGAGAAGGACTTGCAAGTGTTGGTTGACAAGAAGCTCAACATGACCTGGCAGAATGAGCTTGTAGCCCAGAAAGCCAACCGTATCCTGGGCTGCATCAAAAGAAGCATGACCAGCAGGTTGAGGGAGGTGATTCTGCCCCTCTACTCTGCTCTCGTAAGACCTCACCTGCAGTACTGCGTTCACCTCTGGGGCCCCCAGCGTAAGAAGGACATTGACCTGTTGGAGTGAGTCCAGGGGAGGGCCACGAAGATGATCAGAGGGCTGGAGCACCTCTCCTATGAAGACAGGCTGAGAGAGTTGGGGTTGTTCAGCCTGCAGAAGAGAAGGCTCCAGGGAGATCTTATAGCAGCCTTCTAGGGGGCCTACAAGAAAGATGGGGAGGGACTCTTTTATCAGGGATTGTAGTGATAGAATGAGGGATAACAGTTTTAAACTGAAAGAGGGTAGATTTAGATGAGATAATAGGAAAACATTCTTTACTGTGAGGGTGGTGAGGCACTGGGACATGTTGCCCAGAGAGGTTGTGGATGCCCCATCCCTGGAAGTGTCCAAGACCAGGTTGGATGGGGCTTTGAGCAACCTGGTCTAGTGGAAGGTGTCCCTGCCCATGCCAGGGGGTTTGGAACTACATGATCTTTAAGGTCCCTTCCAACTCAAACCATTCTGTGATTCTAATTCAGGCAGTGAAATCACAGTGATAGAGTGCCAAATGTTTTCTTCTGCACTATAAAGGAAAACATTCTCTTTGAACTCAGCAAGGACTTTGTAGGACAGGAGGATTGTTTGAACCAATTTTCAGCATACTCTTCTCAAACTGTTCTGCATGTTGGAGGAACACTGCAGATCACTTGGATGTAAATTGCAAATTGTTTCCCCCAGTCAGATAAAGGACACACACAAGGTTCTCCTTGTATTTATGTGTCTAGTGGTACTTGAGTCCGTGGCAAACACTTAGTCAATAAGAGCAAACATCAATAGCAATAAAAAAGGCTTGTCTTTCGTTTTCCTGCAAAGTCAATGGAATCTGTCTCATGTGATTTACTCGCCCACTTTTGCAGGTAAAATGGTCCCAGAGCTGGAACAATTCTGTTTGATTGGCACATTTTACAACTATTTAAATGGCTGCCAATATCATCATCCATCTTCTGCCATCAAAAGTGTTGTCTTCCTAATGTTTTCTTGTTTATCACATCTGAATTATCTATATGTAACACACAGAGGGGCTTTGTTGTTATCACCTTAATTTCTGTACTTGAGAAATTGCATGGCAATTTAGATGCCATTAAAACCAGCCTAGTGTTGCTACATATTTCTAATATCAACCAGTAAAGATAAAGAGTCTTCAAGATCTACATTATCTGCAACGCCCTTTTATGTTTGCCATTTATTCATTACAGAACCGCTTTCTATAACTTCGCTTTATTCATTTTAAGAAAGGATGACTGCCTGGAAACACTATACGATTAACCAAATATCAGATGCCATTTCCCAGCTTCAAATTTCAGTTTGACCCTTGAAGGAGAGAAACAGAAGAGAATGAAGAACAGTTAGAGCTATTCAGTTTCTGTTTGATTTGTCAAAAAAGATGAAGGGTATTAACCTGTGTCACCTTAGCCTGGCCCTTGTCCCTAATGACCACTGTAACTTCACACATTTGAATGTCTCAAAAAGAATTCACAAAAGGGAATTTGTTAAGTACAACCTTGCAGAACTAAATGGACTTTGGTAGTATTTGTGTGTCATATCCTAAGCATTAGCAAACATTTCAACAGGATTCTGAGTAGTTCCCTGTGTTAAATTAAAAGCTGTGTGTGATATATTTTGAAAGGAAAGCATTAGAAGGGCCCAAAACAATGCACCAAAAATAGAAAAGAAAGACAGGATGGCCAGTGAGAACAATAAAGCATTAAAAGAGATGGTGATATAGGAAGGATGAAAGGGGAAAAAGGAGATAAGTAGAAGAACTCAGAAATAACTGTAACAGAAAAGATACAATACAAGTATGAACACAGTGATTCACAAACTAACAATGTGATTGCTATGTCTACTATACTAATTGCATTGAACTTTGGACGCATTTCAAAACACAGACACAAATTTTGTAGGTGCACATGGCAATAACACCACAGTAAAATTTTGTTACAAAATAATTCTTCAAAAATCTGTTATATTACATTAAATGTTATGCCTTTTTAAGTAAGGAGCTGAAGGTAAAGCTCTCAATGTCTATGTTAATCTACCTTTCCTGTTTCATAACAAACAGATCACACCTGTCACATGCAGTCTGACCTCAATGAAAATTTTTTACTTCCATCATCTTTGCCAATACGATTGTTCAAGGCTGTTCAAAGGGCTGCTTTCATCTTCTGGAATGAGCATCGTGATTTTTTTTAAGATACCCCACGTCCTTCATTATTCACAGGAACCCGATCAGGTCAGGAATTTTCTTCAATCTGTGCAACTGTAATGTTTATTTTCTTGCAATGGACCTCAAATAGTTGTATCTGGTTTGTTCATAGAGCTAGAAATAAATTCTGATGTATTTTATAGGACATGAGATCAAAGCCAATGGTATGGTCATGATTTCTTAGCCTGTCCCAACTACAAAGTAAATTACTTTTTACTTAAGCTACTGTGAAAGTAATTGTTCAGTATTCTGTCCAGGACATAGACAGGATTTTACGCTCACTTTACAGTGGGAGAAAGAAAGATAGTAAAATTACTAAGAGAAGGTACAAAGAGAATATCAAGTCATGAATTAATTGCAGAAAAACTTAAAATCTATCAAAAATTAGTCTGTCAGTAAAGAAAAAGACTTTTGTGGGCTTATTGCCAGATACTGTAAACTCCTTGCAACTGTGAATTTAACTGATGCTCCTTTCCAATATTAATAGATGCTGTGAATGTTTGACAGTATCCCCAAAAGAGCTCTGAAGAGTCTCAGAGAGCATGACTAAGCCTTGAACTTCAGAGAATGACACATTAGAGCAAGGAGCTCAACCCTAGTAACCAGGCTTACAACATTTTACTGGTTAAAGATTATTTTTCACAAAGAAAATGAGTAGAACTTCTTGTTTAAAACAAAAGCTGACATTGTGCTTTATAGTTATATATCCCCAAGGAGAGGGGAACAACTCTACTAGCCAACTGCACAGCCCAAATAAGCTGAGTGTGTTGATGTGGACTGCACCTGCACTCATATATTGTGAAAAAATAAGACTCTAGTCTCTTACTACAGTGGAAAAAATGGTTTATTCACCAAGGTCCTGGCTTATTAACATGTTTAGTTAAGTCTATGCCCATTCACTTAAAGCTGTATAAGTACAACAAAATCAGGAGCAATAACAGACCCACACTTCAATACCCTATGAAATTTGGGCCTATCTATCATGCAACCAGACAATTTTTACAGGTTTTAACTATAAAAGAATTTTATTTTTCTAACTGTTAGTATTGTTCATTAGCCTCATCCTTGATATAATTCAATATGTCAGAGTAATTAGTAACAATAATAATAATGTGCTTGCTTCTCAAAAATAGAATGCAGAATGTATAGTCTAGAGTGTGTGTGTGTGTATATATATATATATGTTTATTTATATATATGTATGTATACTCTTGTCCGGAAAAAAATTATTAGAAACAATATGTTATTTAGTATCAATGAATCAATGATAATCCTAAAAAGGTATTCTGTTTTGGAAAATTGTATCTTTTTGTACAGTCATCCCCATCCTGGTTTTACATGCTGTGGAAAAGTGTGTCCAGATGACACAATAACAGCAATATAACCATGATGCTCAGAACAGCAGTGCATTAGCTTTAAAACATGTCTGCATACACAGTAGGTCTCAAAACATACTATGCAATGACAATGATAATTACAATTTTACTGACAGTAAGCTGCAAACTTTAATAGTCACGTGATACTATTTGCTATTTTATCTGTACAGATTCCATGTGTTGGCAGATACAACTTTCATTGCCTTCATACCAGTTTTGCATGTCAAATCTGGAAAGCAGTCAGCTGCAGTTCTTAGCTTGTTATTGCATGTGAGTTGTTCTTCAGATGTTACTCACTGTATAGTAAAAACACACAGGCTGGCAGACATTTTCAAAATATGTACACAAAGGATTTGATTGGAGACTCATTCTGACACAGTGCAGTGTATTTTCTTCTACTTTTTCTCTGAACTAGTTCATAGTCTAATATAAATTGAAATGTCAATACCTTGTATGACATTTACTGTGGTCTAGCAGGGGATCAAGAATAAAATTAAAAAAATGGATTTTCTCCCACTTCAGCCAGACTCTACTCAACCAAGCTTTTTTTTCCCACCCACCCCCAAGAAATTTTAGAAAAATTCAGATTTTACTTATTGTTTGTAAGCGCTCTTTGTAGTTTTTGCCACCATCCTCTGGGTCAAAAAGCAGTAGTTGCAGAGACATTTGTGTTGCAGTATTTCTGGAAGCATGTGTACCGAATCAACTCTCCTGTATAGGAAAGGCTGAGAGAGCTGAGACTGTTCAGCCTGGGTAACAGAAGGCTCAAGGGGGATCTTATCAATGTGTAGAAATACCTGAAGGGAGGGTACAAAGAGGACAGAGCCAGGCTCTTCTCAGTGGTGCCCAGTGACAGACTGAAACACAGGAGGTTCCCTGTGAACATCAGGAAACACTTTTTCACTGTGAAGGTGACAGAACTGGCAGAAGTTAGCCAGGGAGGTTGTGAAGTGTCCATCCTTGGAGATATTCAAAAGCCATCTAGACATGGTCCTGGGCAACCGGCTCTAGGCAGCCCTGCTTGAGCAGGGGGGTTGGACCAGATGACCTCCAGAGATCCCTACCAACCTCAATGATTATGTCATTCTGTGAAATCTGTCAAGATGGGCTTTTTTTCATGAGACATCCAAACCAACACAACAAACCTGAGGTGTTTTACAGAATCTTTACCTACAGACCTAAATGCCCTCATTTGTGTGTGTGCAAGACAGAGAAGAGGAAAAAAATGAGCTCATTGGTTTTTAAATCACAGTGGGAAAATATTGTAATAAGACAACCAGCAACTCCAGTAATTAGAATAACATAATAATTTATAAATATTATTGAAATATTTTTCAGCATTCAGAAATTTTTTTCCTGGCTATTAGTAATAAACAGACATCAGCTGATACTAGGAATGACATTGCATGACTTTCAAGGACAAAATAAAGTTGCACTTACAGAAGAATGAATAGCAATAGAAAAAAAGTTCAAGCAATAAGATTGCCTACTGTTCAGTGGTTCAAGCTCTAGAAATCTTCTAGACATCCTCATTGATACTGCATTTAGAATTTCACACATCTGGAAAACATTCTTCTTTTTTTTTTTTTATTACCAGGATGCTAATTCATTATTATAGCATCCTACTAATGATAGAGGATATGTCCTCCATTTATCCAAATCCCTTTGTTAACAATTCCTAGGAAGTGCTACATTTCAAGAATGCTAATGACTGGTGAGATAATGTATTTATTTAAAATTGTTTAATTACTTACATTGAAACGATGAAGTCCCCAGAAAAACAAACCTGCCTAACTGAAAGCTTGTAGCTGCAAGACAGCACTGGGCACACCATCCAGTTACATTGAACAGCTTCTCTTCCTCCTCAGTACGTCTGGAGAAATTATTCTACAGGTTAGGGCAAACTAAGCATGTAAGAATGGTTTCAGAGGGTGTCCCGTGGGCCAAAGTTGATAAATAGTGAATTACTTTACCTGATGATATTTCATTCCTGATCTGTACTGTCTGCAATCCTCCCCTGGTAGATGTGGAGCTTTTACACTCCCTAGGCAATCTGTCTGCTGCTAAGCCCTCTGAACTCACATTTTTCTTGACAAAAGGCAAGCAAATCTGTGTGAGGAAAAGCACATATTCCCATCTCTGTCAGGTAAGACTACAAAACACTTTAGCAGGTCTGCAGAAGTTTCCAAGAGATATCATTTTTAAAACCAATTAGGAGGTTTGGAGTTGGGGGGTGGGGAAAGAAGTGGAGCAAGCAAGCAGCAAATAATAGCTTTCAGATGTGTAACAGCATTACAAAAGTATACAGCTGCAGGGTTATGGTGTGTATTAGGTTACCCCAAGAATAAAAATTATATGCCTTGAAGATATATTTGCAATAGAGCATTTTACTAAATCATTTTTAATTTTGTTAGTATCTGTAGTCACTACTATAATAGAGTGTATTTTTCTTATTACTCAGTGGTCGGCTTTTTTTACTCTTCCTCCTATTCTAATCCAATCTATCTTTCTATAGATAGGGTAAATAGAGCTTATAGTCTCCAGTCTGAAATCAGAGCAGATTTTCAAATGAGCTGTATGCTCACATAACTTTGAAAATTGGAAAGCAGAGTTACTGTCAGTATGCAGTGCCCTCTAGTGATCACCTCAGTGAAATTGTAGAAATAATACACTGCTTTTTCGTACTCCATGTTTCTTGATATTTAGGGGAAAAAAAAAAAGAGAGAAAAAAAGAAAAAATGGTGGTGGCAATGATGATTTACAGAAGCTGGCAATTCTGCTTTTAGCCACATCGTTCCATGCAGAGCTGCTGAAACTTTTTTTTCCCAAGCATTGCAAAATACAGCAAACACAGAAAAATTATAGAGCTCAGGCCATGTACCAGAGAAGAGCAATGGCAAAACACCTCTAGTAACATCAGCCACTAGCCTATAATGTCAAACCTCCATTTTTGCCATCCTTAAAGAAGCATTATACAAGCAGCACTGAAAACAGAAAACATAATGCTTATTAGTACCAGTTTTATATATTTAACTATATATTAGTACAAAATGCAAATTGTCTAGTTACCAAAACCTGCCAAAATATTGGTTTGTTATGTCCCAAAAACCATTCTGCTTGATAAATCTGATTAACAGCCACAGCAGGTGACAGAAACTTTCTCAATTCTCACATTTATTATAACAAAAGAAGGATTTTTGCTAAGAAATAATACATGGGACACATTACTATAGGGGAAAGCTAGCAAGAAAAAGCTTCATGTACTGATGTGAATCAGCAAGGCAAGGCTAGTTTCAGGGAGGCACAGGAGAGGCAAGGGCAAAGTGCCTGGTAGCTGCAGCCAGGCAGCTGGACAGGGCATTGCTTGGGTTTTGTGGTTCCTCGCAAGCTCTTCTTTGGCCTTACTTCGTTGTGCGTCAGACAAAACAGATTCAGTCACAGCTCTGGCTCATTACTCGAATCAATGAGACAGCCCCACAACTTAAAAATGCATAAATACACAAAAGGGCCATTTATTTCAAACTAATATATCCATTTAAATCAAATCCTGGTAAGACTCTACTTACAGGGCAGCTGCAGACTCCCTGACTGGGAAGGAGAGGGTGTACTCAGGACACATCACATCCTCAGCTGTGGAAGGACCTCTTGAAATCAGTCAGTTAGGTATTTCTTTAAACAAGATCAAGCAAAAAAATTCAAGACCACTCCAGTTTTCAAGAATCTCACACTAACCATGCTCTTCCTTTTACTCTGGTGAGAGGAGCTTATTTCTGGTCCAGCTGTATTTAGATCTACTTTGTTCGGTGACATCAGCGATGAACTCTGAAGGGATTCAGCTCCAATAACCACACTGTCTGTCTGCCTTGATGCTGACGTGAGCAAAACAGCAAACAAATGGAAAATATACTCAGGTTTTCAAAGGCAATCGGATCTCTCTGCCACAGGAAGGAAAAAAAAAAAAGGAAAAAAAAAACCAAGGGAAAAAAAACCTGATTCATCCTCCACTGGGTGCACAGAATTTAAAAACAAACAAACAAACAAACAAACAAAAAACTGAACAGCCTGCCAGAAAAGCCCCACTGCATCCCTTTTCCATGTGTTTTGCTGGTCCACACTATCTGTTTCCTCTGCTATCTCTGCTTTTACTTTGCCCTTAATTACTAGCTCAAAGAAGTAAAGAAATGTAAATTAGGCACTCATTTTAGGAGAGAGAAAGGAAATAGAGCTATACAGAGCGATGCGAAGCCTCTTTTGAAAAGCCCTGCAGTCAGTTACCACAGGCAGTATTTGTCACCCTAGCGCAATGGTGAGGTCCCCTAGTACTAGCAGAATTCGGCAACCTGCTCGTCTCCACTAAGACAAGCAGTTTTGGTATGTAAGTGAGGAGAAACCCATGAGTTTTGCCCATTGCTACACCCACAGAGATCACCAGCACTTCCCAGACTGCACTGACCTGAAGACTGCTGCTTCATGCCCAGTATAAGATAGGCTAGCCACAACCTTCCTAGAGGCTGTGTGGAGTGAAATACCAGTAGCACCAAAATGAGACACAATTCATAGGGTTTTTTTTAATAGTAAAGTTTTATAGAACAGATAAAATGCCTGTTTGAAAAAGTAAATTTCTCCATCATTCCTCACTTTGTCACATTTGTTACACATATAAACCAGCGCAGTATCCTCAAAAAACACAAATTCTAGATGCTGTCATGTTGTATCAACCATTGAATAATTTAGAGTAAGAGTATATATGAAGGCTTATACTAAGGACAAATTTGTGGAACTTAGTATTTATGCTGCTGTTACAGGACAAAGAGGAAATGTCACAGTTACAATTGCTTAACTGTAATAGAAACTGCATCCAAGTAATCCGTCTGGATAATATGCTTATACTTTTAAAATATACAAACCAGATTCTACTAATATTTTACAATATTTTTCTTTAGTATGACATACATTTTTAAAGATAAAATACATTATGTGAATTAACAAACTTGTGAAGTCCAGTATATTGTAATTCCTAAAACTGGAGAAATATTCTGAAATCACACTATATACTTCACTTTCTACAAGATATTTTTAGGTTTATTTCAATTTATAGATGAGAAGACTAGCTCTTCAAATACGACTCACAATTTTGGTATACATTGCACCATTCTTGCTCATTCATGCATCTTTTCAGTCATCTTAAAATTTTCATACTTAAGCTGAGTGTAAATGCAAGTCTAGTCCTGTTGCCTTTATTTTGAGTAAGTATTTATAATCTTTGTTGTGTGATTTTTTCCTCATACTACTGCTTTCTCTAGGAAGATTCTTAAAGAGGAAGTTCCTCTTGCAATTTCCTCTGGAGACTTCTGCAGCTGGGTATGGCGAGTTTATTCACTGAGTGACAAAAAAATGTAACATATTGCACAGCACAACAAAGATACTAAACTCTTAAAAGACTAATCAGCTTATAACTAAAGCTATAAAGCTTTAGTTTACAAGTGTCAGTGTTGACTGCTACAACTATTAATGAGGTATGGATGTCCACTTCCCTTGTATAGCCTTGAAGATGTCAGCCGTAATAGTAAATACTCGCTGTCTCCTGAGAAGGATGTCATCAGCTACACAGATTTGCTAACTATGTATGTTGGTTTCCTTAAGAACTGAGCCTTCTCCAAAAGGGACTGATGGCAACTCAGGAAGTCATCAAGAGATCAGATGCAAAACCCATAGGTCACAAGAAGCTGGTGGAAAGCGGGAAAAACTATCAAAGGCATGTCCATATTCCCCTGACCACTAGAAATGTTGTCTGTGCAATCTGTATTATACATATATGTTCACAATGAACATAAAGAAACACATTCCTTTTCATTGACCTTTTCAAAACTGCTATTTGCCCCAGTGATATGTGCTCTAAACACTGTAAAAGGACATTTCTTCACTCCCAACAGGTCCTGCTAATGACGATGATCAAGCATGGGCCTTAGAGATAACTTCTATCTGAAGAAAGTTAGGCACTTGGTGATGTTTCCTGACAACACTGTCTGCTTCTCTTTGTTAGTCAAGGGACTGCCAGAAAAGGAGATGCTTATATAAATTGCAGCTTTCAATCTGCACTGAAAGCATATCTACGTGAGGGAGCTCTGAGACTGTGTGGAAGATCTCGAAAGATTCTTGATAAGACGATTTATGGAGTTGCAGTCCCTGCTTCTTGCCACCGCTCCCTCACAGAACTCACATCCTCTGCTGCGGAGTCAGCGGAAGCAAGTGAGTTCTTGCATGTTCTGACATGGGCCCAATTTGTGCTTAAACTTACCAGTGATAAGAAGATGATTTTTGCTTATTTCTGCTTTATATTATAGCAAAACAGAGTAGAAGAACACTTTG
Source organism: Haliaeetus albicilla (assembly GCF_947461875.1). Taxonomy (NCBI): domain Eukaryota; kingdom Metazoa; phylum Chordata; class Aves; order Accipitriformes; family Accipitridae; genus Haliaeetus; species Haliaeetus albicilla. Next base: position 14,932,772 of record NC_091485.1, read on the forward strand.
GAAATTTTTTTCAATCTGATGCCAAACGAATTCAAAATCTGGCAAGTAATTATTTTTAGGGGAAAAAAGTAGACAAAGAAACAGGAACATGTCATGCTTTGTTATACATCTTTAAGGACATTAATTTGCAATATAATATATGATTCAAAATCTTCCTCTGACTAAGCTGGTTTTTATTCCCACCACTGGCTTAACTCCTGCCTAACTGGCTACTGGGCACAGGCTAACTCTCCTGTCTGAACAGAAATTCAATCTCAGGTCTGAAAAGTCTTCTAGAAGAAATGTTTAATAACTGGGCAATATTTCAAGGCGGGGGGGGGGGGGTGTCTTCAAAAAATTCAGTATATTTGAAGAGAAAATATCATAAAGAATTCCAAATCAAATCCAATTATTTTCTGTATCCACGCAGTTGCACAGGCATACAGTGTATTTCAGAGGTCTAGTGCATGAGGTGGAATCTTGACCCTGTTCTCAATACTGCCCTTTCCAAGCAGATAGACCATATTTTGTATTTCACCTATCACAGAAAAGAGTTAAGATACATAAAAATGGAGATTTTTTTTTTTTTTTCACATCTGTGTATTAGAAGACTGCAAAGAATAAATATGTTACTTAATGTGACTGTCATTCCTCTGGGCTGAAGAATACAACTATGCTCTGTGTGAGATTGTTAATAAAAACAGATTTCTATTATTAATAAAACAAAGACTCTCTAAACACAGAAGTGTGAACAGACTGGCCCAGGGTACTCTAGCAATAAGAAAGAATGATCATTCTAATAGTGTTGAGCATGGTGAGCATGGTTGGAGCAGTCAAATTTTCACAGAAGCCTCTGCCATGCCACTAAGCAGTCAGAAGCAAAATGTGTCATCTGCCACTTCTGTTTTTTCTCATTGTTTCCAAAAGCTAACAGAAATTTAGCCAAAATGATGAATTGTCTAAACTTAAAAGAGTTTAAAAGTAACAAAACAAGCGTGGCCTGAGGCTGGACAATGTGTGGAGGGGAAGGGATGGATGGTACATACATATTCCGGCTTGGGCAGCTTCCCATCATTAAGCCAAATCTGTTGTCGCTTTGCCATGGGCATTTCAAGAGTGCAGCATCTTCAGACAGCTTTAGCCTATGCAAACAGAAGAAATAATGTAAAATAAACTTAACAGATTATGCCTTGTTAGTTACAGTTATACCTGAATCCCAGTAATGATCCCAGCAGGATTGCACTCCTGCATGCAGTTTGGTGAAACCTTTACCATACAGAAAGGGCTCAAGTGCTTTCTTCTCCACCTCTTCATACTTAGAATGCCACTTTAGAAAGCTTTGTTCAGAGGCATTTTTCTTCTGCTAGAAAAGACATCAACACATAAAACAGAATTATGGTGTGAGAGAGAAAAAGAATTATGGTCAATTCAAAATCACTCATCTTAAAGCAGCTGGTTATTTTCCTTAAAATGATCTTTTTTCCTACCATAGAAAAATTTCTGACCAGGTTAATTCTGCAAAAGAGTTATAATTCTGGTCTATTGCAGTTGGCACTTGGTGTCAGTATAGATGTACTGGATAAAATCCCAGAGATCTGTGACTTTCCAAACAGAAATACAGCAAATAATACCATTTGCTTTCTGCTTCCTTTTTCCTCAACTGTGAAAATTGTATTTTCTTGGGACATTACTAGTCAAATTCTGAAGTCAACATGATTTCTAAGGTACTGATAAGTATAATTCAGTCCAGTGGGTTTCCACATAGGAGTCAGATGGGTGCTGTGCTGTATTTTTTGAAATTACTAAAAATGTGTGGGAGAAAAGACAAAATTAAATAGACTAGATCATTTGACACAAAACTAGTTCTCTCTAGCAAAGATTTACAAGACTACCTGCTGTTACATTTCAAAGATGTGTCGATCAGAAGTTGCAGAAATGCTATTGCTAATAGAGAATCATTTGTACTTTTGGCACATCACAGCATATTTCTCTACGAACTGGATCACAGCCCATGTACACATCCATACGAAGAAAGACCTCTTGGTTCTGACAACTGTTTTCATAAGCCTTTTCTCATAATAATGGGGAAAAATGCTTCCATCATTCCAGTTAAGGGAAGTATCTTGGTTTAGACACTGGATCAGGTAGTAGTTTGATTCATTCAAATGTCATTTCATCTCCACAACAATTTCCGGTCAATGCCGTGACTAAATGCTTTCACTACATGCTCTCTTTTTCCAGGAAAAAAATGTCCTTCCTTCCTGTTAGAAAAGTAGCTCCTTTCAGCATCTTCAGAAGCAACCTGGGGAGAAAATAACACAACACTTTTTTTCCTTCACAGTTTGCTTAGGTATTTTAGATGTGATGCTCGAGTGTTGCTTATGACTGTGACTTCTTTCAATGCATAGGGTTCTATGCCATCATTGGTATTTAAATTATATCTCATTTGCTGCTGATTCGGACATTCACATCAATGATTCATTCAGCTAAACATCCTTCAGGAGGTAGAAAAAAGCAAGTGAGCACAGTCATACAGAACAGGGTTACAAATACATCAATCAGAGAAGCATGCAAAGGTGGGTCACTGCCTGTCACACTTGTAGCAGCATATAATGGCACAGAGGCAATGGTGCTTGAAGTCATTTTAAGCACTACAGCTAATGGGATTTGTGATAATACATTTCATCAGAAATTTCTGAACATGATGCTGCTGTGTTGACTGCATTTTAACCACTAAAGCCAAATATCAGCCTTTCATCTGCAACCAAAGCAACGACTACAACACCACTGGTGAGCCAATTTCAACCAGCTCATCATAGGGAGCAAATTTTAGTGTACATTGAACATAATCCCCCTAGTTATTTTTAGCCATTCCTTCAACACTCACTATGCTATTAATTCTGAAGTGTGTATTTGTTATTTTCAACAGCCTGATGATGAAAGTCAGTCAAGTATTTGTTGAGGTGCTTCATGCTTATTTGGCTTTGATATTTGAAACAGCATTTATATTAATAATCTCAATCTTCCAAATGCTAATTCATTATGGGTTTTTTTAATCACAGGTTTTCTTCATGACTCACCCATTTTATTTCCTGCTAATTGTGATTATTCATTTTATGTTATGCTATTTTTACTTCACTGAAAGAATACCAGAGACTTTTTATGGATTTCTTGTCTTCTCAGGCATTGTAGCACCTGCCTCTGTGAGGAAAAACTGTGATGAGGTAAATAAAAATATTCACACTTAGCACTGAGTCTGAAGTTTTAAATTTCTCACAGAGTATTTAAATCATTATCGGTCTACAGTGAGAAGCATTTACAGTGAAGCAAGAGGAGAAGAAAATGCAATCAAAAGTGCTGAAAAATAGGTCACCTTCATTAGACAACATAAAGGACCTACAATGCAAAATAATCTTCTGAGAGCTCAGGCTTCTGTTGTAAAAGAGAGATGACACCGGGAGGAAAGAGAGAATGTTTGAAAACCAGCAACATGCAATCTGTCCTGCAGAACAGGTGGAAGGGACATTGCTTTTTCCCTTCCACATGGTCTATCTTATATGTGGTCTGAGGTTTGCACCACTACTTAAGCACAATCAAAACTAAAATCTAAACTGCACAGTAGTTTCATTACAAAGTTTTATCTTTCTGGCTATACTATTAAAGGAAATATGAATATTAGTACCATTTTCAGGTGGAGGAAAAATAGATACTTCTTGATCTTATATCCATTTTTTTCCTTCTTAAAAACAGTAATTATTTTCCAAATCATTTGGAAAGATTTCTGCTTCATTTTCAGATTGTGTTGACTGAGTGTCTTTTCCTTTGCTTTATAAGCAAAATATTGAAGGCCAAATGCCAATTTCCATCTTGCTTCCACCACATGCATTAATACAGGCAAAATTCAATTCCTTTATAGCCCAGAACATGTAGATCACTGAAGAATATATGAAACGTCTACATCAGTGAACTACTTAATTGAAAGTTAACAATCCAATGAGCAAGGGTTTTTCCACTCACAACTTTTACTGTAATGATTGGATAACATTTTGGAGAGATCTATGCAATAACATTAGCAATGCCTATTCTAAACAACTGAAATTGTTATGCACTTGAGGTCCGAGACATATCTAATCTTTTTTACTACAAAATGCATAGTTACTTCCATTTTGTTCAATTACAGTGTCTCCTTTAATCTACTTATTCTGGCACTACGACATGCTAAGTGTCTTTTCTTTAACTGCTTTGTCATAAATAATTCAATTAATTTAACAAATCTATGATTTCTGCATGACTATTTAAATTTCTTATAGGAAATATTGTATGTTGGCATCATAAAAAGTAGGCATTCCTAAGATTAAGCAAGTATTACAACAAATATAAACCTGGACCACAGCCAGTCTTTAGAATGATACTATAACCTAATGTATATTGTGAGAAGTTCTGCTTAAGCCCACCTACCAATAAATAACTTTTTTACTTTCTAATAACAGTTAATTTTAAACCTCTACTGATATATTTTGCCTGCGTCAGGCAAGGCTGTAGAAGTGAGGAATCTCCCTGGGTTCAGAGCAGTCATTCCCAGGTGGACTGTGGGAATGTGGGTATGAAAGGCTTACAGCAGCACCTAAAACTCAGCTGCTCCCCCACCACATCTCTGCAGGTTTTCTGTGCTTTGGCTAACAGAACAGGGCTGCAAGATTTGGAAGCATGTAATTTTGCAATAATAGTTACAAACCAGTTTAGCTGAGGAGGAAGAAAAAGGCCAATAAAGTTACTCATGGTTTTGAAAATTCATTTTCTGTGAATATTTCCTCACTGAGATTTTATGCCATTTTGAAGTCTTACTGACCCTGAAAAAGGCCTACTAGCTGAGAAAATGCTTTGGATCCAACTACTGATTATCAAGTACAAAGCTACCTGTATGTACTTTACCATTTAGTTATCAAAGATTTTTACACTACTGCTATAAACACAAAGGAAGGTTTCTGTTGCTAATTTTTAGCTAACGGGCAGATGCATATCCTGACATCTAAAAAATATGAATCAAATTTGTTGTCTTGAAACCTTGAATCTTTTGAACTCTGTATTCAATATGTATTCCCAGGAGCTTGGTTTGACATGTAACACCAGTCAAATCACTGATGAAGTTCTTGACTGTTTAAAAAGGAAACCAGACTTTATGAAATGTTTAATGTTTTATGGAATCTTTTCAACAGAATCCTTTCACTAAACTGATATTAAGCATTATCCATCTGGGGTCAGCTCTGTAAAATTGCTTATTATTGGAATGGAAGAAAGAAGCAAATCTAAATAACATTTTGCATATAATCATCCATAATTAACATTTAAAAATTCCTGCAGAAGTATTGATGCAAAGGCAACCAGAACTGTATGAACGCAAGAAGTAGCAAATATAAGAAGAGAGAAACTAGTAAGGCAGAAAAGATAATTTAGATGAAGCAGTACAGGATAGATGTTGAACAGTACCCTCAGTTTTTTAATTACACAATGAGACAGATGAGGGCATATTCCAGGTCAGGCTGGATGGGGCTCTAAGCAACCTTATCTAGCTGGAGATGTCCCTGCCCATTGCAGGGGGGGTGGACTATGTGACCTTTAAAGGTCTCTTCCAACCCAAAGCATGCTATGATTCTATGACTCTATATAAACTTGTGTGATGGGTAGACAATAATGTAGACCAACCTCATTACAAATCTGATAAAGAAGGTGGGTATTATCTTACCCAGGTATGAAATGAAAGTCAAAATTTTCTTTTCTTTGATGCTTTTTACTGTGTCGTATTTGGGGCTTTTTCTTTTATAATTGATAATTTTAACAGATCAGAGATCAGTCAATTAAAATTATTAAAATAGGTCTTGTGGGTCGGGTTCCCTATAAACGTTTAATTAAGGTCTCGTTTCCCACACCTCTTTTTTCCTGTGATGCTGAAGGCCATTCCTGGGCCCTTTATTAGTTTACTTCCTGAGTGATAATCATTAAGTATTCTTTTCCATTTTGAGACTTTATTGATATCTTGAAATAAGAATAGAGACTTTTTGTACAAATTAGTTATCACGTTGTGTGTTGGTTTCAGGGGAGAGGAGCAAATGCAAAAATGCTGAGGTCCACCACAAGATTTTTTGCAAAAACTAAAGAAGAGTGGGGGTGTGAAGGTTGGGGGGTGTCATCTGTACCACTGAGATATAACACATTGACATTATGCATATATTTGGTACTTTAGGCCTGATGGGCTTCTCGGCTTACCCCTGCTGTGTTCAAATGGGGACACAAATGGGTCTCAGCTGTGATATGTGATGATCACTCAATGCTCTCAACTCTCAGTTATTAAAGTATCCCAGATAAAACTGGTGTCATCTCACTGCTGCTTATAACCAGCCACTTTCAGCACTAAGGCAACCAGATTACTTTAATTTATAGAGAACACAACCAACATGGAAAGGTGGTTGGCTGGTGCAAATAACTTTATAATGCTAGTCAGGTCCACACCAGCCCAAATTTAAGGCAACAGAGATACTCACCCCTACCTTTCTTATTGATTGCACCAACAGGAAAATTTCAGTAGTACCAAGAAACCAATCCTATATTTCAGGTAAAGAAAAGCTGATAGTACTGGAAGCATAGCCTCCTGCTGTTAGCAGTTTGGGGAAATCAAGGATTTACTAGAGAGGAATCAAGGATTTGCCAGAGGAGAGGAAGCTTGCTTTAAAAATATAGAGCTGAGAATATGATGATTTAATGGTTTAGGAGATTGAAGTTCCCATTTTTGTTCCTTGTGACACTACAGAAGAACTGAAGTTGTAAGCGATTATGTTCAACAACAACAAAAAAAAAATAGAAAGCCGAAGAGACCACCTCCTGGAAGTGTCATTTCTTTTCCGATGTCTACGCAGCACAAGAACTGTGTGGAGATACTGAACTTTGGAAGAAACATGGTATTTTAGTGTTATCCTAGCATAGCTCCCTGAAAACAGCTGCTTTTCTCCTTGGACCCAAATAGTTCTGCACAAGCTAGTGAAGGTAAGTCCGCACAGCATTAGATACTTGTTAACCCTCATTGCTGCTGTTGGCACTATTAATGCCACAATTCAATTAGTGACTGGTGTGTTTCCTTCCATGAGGTTATATTCACAATTAAACTGGAAACATCCATTAATTTTTCACAAGAAACTAAAAAGGATAATTGGATTTTATTAAAATACATCACTGACAGCTTTTAATGCAAATGCATGGGTAACATCAAAGACCGAAGAACTGCTGAAAGAAATAATAATAAAACAGTAGATCAGTCTCACTAGTTTTAACTGGCAACTTTTCCCCAGCCAGAGGGCCTGTTCTATTAAAACATGGCAAGTACTTAGCAGCAGGAAAAGAATAAAGAGAATTTTCAAGAGGTGATTGCCAGATCAACACCACAAGAAGTTACTGAGTTTGATAAAGAAATGAGACATCAAGGGGGGAGGGCTTACAGAGTTCCCTGTCCTCCATAATTATGAGAGAGGACAAAATGTGCTACAGGGGGATACAAACCAGTGTAGCTTGCAGGCAGAGGAGTGCTGTGGTTGCAGTTTAAATCTCAGATCCTCATGTTATACCCACAGTAAGTTATCGTAATATCCCACATGATGAACAAAAAGTCTACAAAATAATGACAGGAGTGATAAAGGAGGTAAAACATCAGAAAGCTGCAGGTGAAGACTGAGCCACCAGAGAGGTGTTCAACATTTGTGATGATGAGCTCATCATATGAGCTTCACAAATATAAGTCAATGCCAGCTGACATTTACTGGTATTTACATGCTTTACTGAGCTTTCTGATCTCAGACTCCAAAATCTGATTCTTTCACACACTTTATGTCTTTCATCTTTTCTTGGTTTTTTCTTCTCTCTAATGATTCCCATTCTACCCAGGAACCAATCCATTTTATAAACCTGCATTTAAAAAATAAGTACAATAAGGCATTGATACTGGGACAATACTGTTTAACTGCTTCACTAATGACCTGGATGATGGGGCACACTGTACTCTCAGCAACTGGGTAAATGATACAAAACTGGGAGGAGTGGCTGATAGACCAGAGTCATGTTGCCATTCAGAGTGACCTCAACAAGGTGGCGAAATGGGATGACAGGAAACTCGTGAATTTCAACAAAGGGAAACACCAAGTCCTGCACCTGAGTAGGAATAAACTCATGCACCAGGAGAGGTTGGGTGCTGATCAGCTGCCATACAGCTTTGCAGAGAAGTAGCAGTGGGTCTTTCCTGACCATGAGCCAACAATGCACCACTTCAGCAAAGAAGGTCAGAAATGTCCTTAGCTCCATTAGGAAAAGTGCTGCCAGCAGGTTGAGGGAGGTAATCTTTCCTCTCTACTCAACACTGATGAGATCACATCAGGAGTGCTGGGTCCAGTTCTGGGCTCCCCAGTCCAAGAGAGACATTGACATACTGAAGATAGTCCAGTCAAGGGCCACAAAAATGATTAAGAGAAGGCTCCAGCGTTCTTATGCGTGTGAGTGTATATGTATATTTGATGGGAGGGAACGAAGAAGAGGAAATCAGACTCTTCTTGGTGGTGCCCAGTGAAAGGACAAATGACAATGGGCATAAACTGAAATAGTGGAAATTCCATTTAGATGTAAAAAAAAGCTTTTTCACCATGAGGGTTTTAGAACACTGGCACAGGTTGGTCAGAGAGGTTGTGGAGTCTCCATCCCTGAAGATATTCAAAACCCAACCAGACACAGCCTTTAGCAACTAGTTCTAGTTAACCCTGCTTTGAGCAGGAGCATTCAACTAGACCATACCCAAAAACCCCTTCCAACCTCAGTGATTCTGTGATTCAAAATATAAAAACCTCATACTGATTTTCAGAACTAGAAAATTTTCATGTGACTTAAGAGAAAGCACCAAGAGATGAAAGTGACTTCTACATTGCTGTTACTTACACAATACTCATATAACATTTGCTTTGATAAATTATTTTAAATCTTGGCATTACCTATTTATACTGTGTTGCAACTACTTTCATTTTAGCCCACCAGTACTGATTTTCAATTTTCAGTTTGTTTTGAACTTCAGAAGCAGAGAACTTTTTGCTTATTTCAGGCCTGCTCAGGTGAGTATATAGCAATATTACCAGGGAACTTGATGAAAATAAAGAAATAGTCCAGTAGCTAAAAAAAGACTGTGTGTTTTTTCCAACAAAAACCCTTATAAGCTTGCCCTGCAGTTAAACTGCTACAGCAAACAGTAATAGTCCATTCACATCTATTATAAGAGGAATATCACCTGCAGTTTTATTGACTGTCAGAAAACAGGTCCCATTTTGTGAAACAATAAAAATCAAATGTAGTGTAAAATCTCAAGGTTGTAGCCTGTAACCTTATAACATCAGAAATGACAGCAGTAAGCCTTTTTTTTTTTTTTCACTTCAGACTCCAAAAGAAACCGAAGATTATATTCCAGAGCAGGGAGTGCTGCACTCATAGATATATTACCATGCAGAGACACAGCAAAGGTATCAGAAAA